>NC_091687.1:6677500-7302500 GCF_041296265.1 Equus caballus
GCGGTGTTGGTGGTACAGCATCCTGGGGGTTCTCCCAGTCTCTTATTTTTAGTCTCACCCAGGCATCTTTCAGAATGCTTTGCTGTAGCACGAAAAACAGCTCCTGAATTTCAACCCGTTTCTGTTCCCTAAAACATCTCTGTCCGTGAGGCGGCGTAGTGAGGGAACTAAATATGGTCGTTTAATTCCGTACACAGCTGCTGGGCGGGGTGCTGGGCCTACACGGGCGAATAAGACCCGCCCCTATTCTCGAGGCTAAGACGGTCTAGTGAGGACAATCACGATGCCAATAGCAATTATTAACACGTGGTAAAACAAAGTGTTTGCAGCTCCCGTTTCTCTCTCTATATTCACATTGAATCCTCACAACGGCCCTGTGAGGTAAATACTATCATTATCTCCATTTTACAGACGAAGACCACTGCGTTATTATACAATAGTGATAGAAGCTACACCAGAGATACAGACAAAGTGCTCTGAGAGCAAAGATAAGCACTTGAATACCTATAAATTTGGTGGCTAAGTTTATGATTTCAAGAAGGAAGTAATAGTCAAGTGAGGCTTGAAAGATCAAAAGAGTTTTTCAGGTTACGAAGGATAAGAGATTGTTCCAGACAAAGGGAACAGCACAAGCAAAGACACAGAGGAATAGAATATGTTCCTTCCGGAGCAGCACATCTATTCAGGCTGAACCCAGAACACACAGGGGCTAGTCTACGAGGAAGGGGTGGCGTGGGTGGAGAGACTACGAATGTAACTCGAGGTCCTGCACAGGAATCTGGATTATTCCATGGAGTCCCATAAAGTATTAGATGTCGGGGGGATGTGTGGCACGAGCGTTGTCTTTAGAAGAAAACTTTGGCGTAAGAATGGAGAATAGAGGTGAAGTGGGGCTGGAGGCAAGGAGGCCAAAGACGAAGGGAGAGGCAGTAACGGTGTCAATGGTTTGAACAGGTGCAGCGAGCAAACAACACCCACTCGAAGGGCGACACTGACAGAAGTCCTGGAGCCCTTGCAGAGGAGTGAAGACGGGATTCCAAGTGGTCAGAACTGAGGGGAGGCTCCGTGATGACACAGGGATGGGTGAGGACCAATGATGACCACTGGAAAAGAGAGTAATTATAACCTGCATTTTTTCATGTTGCTGACCGTAAAAGAGTCCTAATCAAATGTCCTGCTTTGGCTGCTGGCACAGGAGAACGGGGAGCAGCGAAAGGCCAGGCGGCAGGATGAGGCCAAGGAGAATGAGGAAATGAAAGAGGAGGAAGACGACAGGGTGACGTCAGAACTTCGTGAGCGGAACAGGATAAACCCGAGCTGACGGGGAATGCGGGTGGAGGCCTCGAAGGATGTTCTCCCCCCGCCCCTTCAACTCCTGCTGCCACCGGGACCGTGATTACGTCCTCAAGGGTGGCGGGAGTCAGCAAGGAAAAGAATGGGTGGCTAAAATCACAATCTTTGATGCTCTGGGACCAAGAAAAGTTGGAAAGATCTCTCACTCGACAGAAACAGTCAGCTGGTGTTTTTATTTTAGCATTTCGTTTTACCTCTCCAACCTTAGCTTAAGTCTTTCTTTACTATCACAGAATGAGTTTGAGGAAAGAAAATGAGGAAAGGATCTTCATTTGCATTATTATTGCAAGCAGCTCATGTGTTTCACTTTTAAGTGACAAAGTTAAAAAACATTAGCATTTTGAATGAAAATTGTTTAAAAATACATTACATGCTTCCCTGCCTTTTTAAATAGAAAATATACAGATGAACTGAGAAAATATATATATAAATATATATAAAGCCCTGACAATTATCCTGACAAACGGAAGGTTTTCAATAAATTGGCTAATATTAGCAACAATATTTTAATTTTTCTTGATCACTCAACTTGTGACTATGAAGACAAATGATTCTATCCTGTAACGATATCTTCTCTTAAGATGTGGAGAATCCTGTCACATAATGGGTGTTCACACTGGTCAGGCCAAATGGCCTCAGATGGCTGAGCTGCTAGAGGTCTTGAGACTTTTTTAAAAAAAAAATACACATTCTGCCTTCTCCTTGCTGTTAGCTCTCGTGGTTGACGGTGCTCAGCACAGCTTGATGGAAAGGAAGCACAGTGTAGCTAGAAAACCAACGCTGCAAGAGACTCTAGGCTCTAGATGGTGGGGGAGCAGGAGAAAATGTGGAGAAGTCGTTGACAACCATCCTGGTCGTCTCTGCTGGCCTGCTTGGCCTCTTCCCAGGCTCCGAGAGAACTGGACGAATGGAATTTCTGTTCAGCTTTGATTTTCTTCATGCCCACAGCAGACTGCAGTGTGCAAAGCACAGAGTCAGCAGGTCTGACTTACAGAAGTCTGGGACACCCTGTTCTATAAACGTCTGCCATGAGACCAAAATAGCCCACGTCTTTAGTGGCCAAATTTAAAGAGCTATAAACTGTTTCCTGCTTTTAGCATAGAATCACTGACAAAATTCTTATTTTTCAGGTTCCACTGTTTAAAAAAATTTTTTAAATACCTTCAATGTAATATTTTACAAAAAATACAAATATGCATGAAGAAGAAATTAAAGGTCACCATAATTTCATCACCCAACGAAAACCACTAATAACATTTTACGATCCTCTTTCTATATAAACATATTTTTTTCTTATATTTGGCAGTCATATACTCTATGATATTTTGCAACTTTTTTCTTACCAATATTTTCTGCCTACATTAACAAGACGATGAACATCATTTTACACTATTCTTGTTAATTATGTAACATCTTCCCATATGAATGGTAAAAGCCCCTTTTAATGTGATTGTGTTCATTTCTACTTTTTCCACCTCACATTTGATTTGTATATTCTTACCCTCTTAAGTCTTCCATGTTAATCTTGTACTTTTATTTGCCCAGGTCAGTAAGACCTGTATGTTTCACACATGGGCCCGCGTTCCTCTCTTACTAGGAAAGTCCAGCCTCACACTGACCCAGCCTGTGATGTTCCCCTCCCTAGACCTCCCTCCACCTGGCCCACCTCCCAAGACTCTCCCAGCCTCTGCCCAAAAACAGGCGCATGTTCAGTCACCTAGCTCCTTTAAGAAGGGTAGCTTGCTATCAAGATCGAGGTGTCCTATTCACATAGTTTCCTTTCCTGGGCTGTACCTCCAAGTCTAATCTTTCTCAACCATCTCACAAATACAATACATGCCTCTGGGGAAAGAGAGGAGACAGAGGCAGAAGGAGGAAGACAGAAAGAATGGCTGGCTAGTTCCTTGCAAATCTATTGCCTCTATGACAGAACACAAAGACCATGGCCTCCAGTGCTCAACCTGTAATATCAGTCTTATTTTATACCAAGCACAACTCTATTTATGTTTAGTTTCAAGTCTTTAATCTTGGGGAAATAGAGAGCAGAAAAGCACTGTGATGCTAGGTGTTGCTGACTAACTGGCAAATCGCTGATATCTTGGCATTAAGGCCAGTGCGTAAGGAGAGGTGCGAAAGAGAAGAAGCTTGTCTGACATCACCAAGTGGTGGGAGAGACAGGTAAAGAAAGTTGTGTAATCTTGGGTGAGTTACACAATTCTTCTACACATAAACTGCTGGATCTGTAAAATTGAGAGGTATACAGTAAGTGCTCAATAAATGGTAGGGTTTTTTTTCAGTACCTGATACAGTGCTAGGCTCATAACATTCACGTGATAAGTTTTGTAGAATGGATATTGAATGTAATCATTGCTGCTATAGCAGAGGTACGTGTTCCAGACTGTTCCATAGTCTAACGAAAGAAACAAAAAGTCAGACAACAATCATGGTTTTGATTCCACATTCTGCAAGCAATCTTCTGACAAATTTGAGTTGTCTCAGCGCGGGCATTCCCAAGAACTCTAATTATGAGAAAAGACTATCCCTCTTTAGAAATGAACGAGCATTCTCTCACTTGGGCTGCTATAAGTCAGCCTATAGACCCTGATCGCTTCTGGGTGGATCATAGTATGTGCTCAATAAATATTTGTTGACTAGATGGATGAATGAATCAATAAATAAATGAATGAATAAGTAAATGAAATAAATGAATGAGTGAATTTGAGCTTTAATATCTTGGAAGATAAAACCATGATCTACTGTTGATTCCATATTATTGTGCTTTTCTCTATCTAAACTGAGATAAAGAGTGATTGGCTCTACCAACCATCTCTTTTGGATACAAGAAGAAGCACAAAGGAATAAATCGTCAACATCATTGGGAATTATAGAGTTGAATGTGCTATTAGAGTAATTCTGCATAATAAGTTATCCCTATCCTCATGAAATTTAAAGTCACTTTCCAAATGTTTTGCAACATTATTCCCCTTCTCACGCACATGCATACCTTCTGTCTCTCCTTCCAGGCTCTTAAACCAGCTTCTATCCCAACCTTGGCAAAGAGCTCCCATGATAGAGACTTACGTATTTTGGAATAACTTTGGACACAGTTACAACCTTAATGAGATTCAGAATCTGTAAGAACATTGAGTCACCCGAACTTTAGCATGATTGATACTAGAAAAATATTGCTGCTTTTAATCCACCGTACCTTACCTGGAAATCTTCTATAATATGGAACTCCACATCCAGGTGAACACTGTTACTGTTGTTATTTCCCATAGATCAATAACTGGACTAACATTTCTAAATCTGGGCAGTTGTTGGCTTGATGGAACTGGCAGAGACAGAATTGTTGGCTATTGAGAAAAGGTGAAAAATCTGTATGTAGGATAAACCATGCAGTCATGCTGGAATGGGGCTGATCATCTGGACTAGAACTTAAAATCATAAATCCTACCCACATCCCTCAACTCACATCCTCCCCAAACAATGATTGGATGACATGATTTTTAAGGAAACTGTAGACTCTGAAATGTGATGATCACATACAGACGTTTTTACCTAAGGTGGCCTTGAGCAATACAATCCAATTACACATTTATATATAGGGGATGCGGGGGAGGGGGCAGGAGGAGGAGTCACTGAGAGGAGCTGTTTTCCGTGTGGGTAGAGAATTAAGAGAGGAATGAAGCGAGTTGAGAAGTCTGGAAACTACATATATACCCTTAACAATACTCAAAAACTAAGAAGAAAAGAGAAGACTAAACAATTTTTTTTAATTACTTTTGTTGGTCAGGCTGTGTACTTTTAACCAACGGCAGCTCCAGTACTGACAAATGTGGTCCACGGCTTTATAAGCATCACATTTAGACACGTGTTTGGAAGATATTTGATGATAAGATAAACAGTTTAACTGAGAGCCCTAGATAGACTCCAGAGGACTGAAATATAAAAATAATAAAATGATGATAACAATCCCAATACAACTGTTTATTGAGCATTTACTAAGTGCCAGGCACTATGCTGAGACATTCATAATCTCAGTCACTCTTTTTTACAGATGGGGGACTGAGGCTTAGACAGTTTTGCAAACTGCCCAAGATCTCATAGCAGGTAAATGCCGATGCAAGAATTGCAACATAAATTTATCTTTAAAAATCCATGACTTTCTCCAACATGGATGCCTGTGTTTGAGTCTTTGCTTGGCTACTTCCTGCCTTTTACTTGGAACAAGTAACGCAAATTCTTCTTATCTGTAAAATGGTCAAGATATTAGTATCTACTTCATGAGCCTGTTGAGAGGATTAAATTACCTAGTATCTTTAAGGTGCTTAAAATACAACCCTGTTGCAACAGTTGTTAGCTGTTACCCACGTTGATGCCACCGGCTTCCTGTGTGGGCAGGGATAACCACAGAAACTTTGTGAGCATCGTTTTTTCTCATGGGTAAAATGAAGAAGTTGGGCCATGTGATCTTACAAGTCTTTTCAGTCCTAACCTTCTATGAGTATTCTTCTCTGATAAAGCAATTGTAAGGAGCCAGCAATAACTCCTAGCAAGTAGCTGGAATGAGGGATGAAGGACAGCTAGACAAAGTGTGCCTTCCAGATGATTCCTGCTTCTGGAGAAGGGGTCAGCTTTGGATGATAAGGCTCAAATTCGTGGTGCTCACCCTTAGTTCCCACGTAAATTCTACACGTGGTAAAGACCTTTATCATCCTTTCTCTTTACTTTCATCTTCACCCTAGTTTGAGAGTTGTTCTTATTTCCTTTTTAGAATTATAAACCACAAAGACCTTTTTGCTTAATTCTTTATCTCTTGGCTCTTGATCTTAATAGTTCTACACGTATTGTAGCCAACTCCACAAGAATATATATCCTGCACATAGACTGGTTTGTCCAGTCTGAATGTCAGCTCTGGATATGTGGAGTTAAACTGTTTCCATGGTTTGCTTTATTGCATGTGGTTTATATTTTTTTCCAGCCATGAAAAAATATATTTGGCAATGCTGGTATTCTGTCACCATGGCAATTTAATGTCAAAGAAAATCCACGGGAAGAAAAAAGAACCCATTTAATGTGATGAGAGTTGACCCACCCACCTTGCAGTTCAAAACATATTATTACAGCAAGTTGTGCTAACATATTTTGACAATTCAGAACAGCTATTTACTCAGTAGCCATCACACCTAAATCAACAAGGCTTTTGTAAAACTACTTTTAATCAGCAACATCAGAACTTATAAATTCCCACAGCGCCCTAGAAGAGTTTGAGAAGGGAGCCATAGAGAGAAGCTGAAAGATACATTTAGTCAAGGGTCACAGGTGGAAGAGCCAATGTTAAGTATATACTCTGCTCCTTGTTTCTTCGTTAAAAAAAAAAAGAGAAAAAGATTCTTCCAAAGCAAACATCAGAATTAATAAGTTTAGTTTCATTTACTACGAATGCTGATTCGCTCGCCAGAACGTATGTTCTACAGTTCCTGGGTGGTCGTTCACCTGAGGTTCCATGTCTCCTGTCCTTTGATGGGGATTTCCTTTGGAGATAAAGGTGTGAGTATTCTCTGATATTCTTATAGTAATCATGCTACCAAGAGCTCAGACTGACTCAAGATAAATCAGAAGCTGATGGTTTGGCTATAAGCACTGTCCTCACCCTCGTACTTCATACTCCACTGACCACCATGCCATCCCAACCCAAGCCCAGTGTCCCCACTCTGGCCTGCCCGCCTTGGCCAATGCCCTGTCTGGATCTGAAACCGTCCTTTCTCACTGAAACATGATTCTGATTTCCCAAGAGTTGGAGAATTATATGGGATCACAGACACTCTCGGATATAGTAGTTTCCAACTCCATTAATTTATTCATTCAATAGATACATTTGAGTGCCTATTTTATCAGGCATCGTCCATACGCTTAAATACACTCTATAACTTATGAATCAGTCATTTATATACAACTTATCTATCATTTATCAAATGAATATTTAGTCACCTTGACTACCTTCAAGGCTGAGGAGTCCATTACTCCTTAAGGCAGCCTGTTACAACTTTCCAAGGCTTTGTTAGAAGTTGCTTATTTATATTGAGATGAAATGTATCTTCCTGAAGTTTCTGCCCATTAGCATCCCTTTTCTTCCTTTTTCATGAGGGTAATTCCTCAAATATTTGAAGATGGGTGTCATGCTCCCTTCAAGTCATCTCTTTACCAAGTGAATCGTCCTTAATTCTTTCCACCATTTTTTTGTCTGACAAAATGATGAATTCGTTTACCTTCTTCTGAATGTGCTCCAGAGCCCTCTTAAAGTGTAGTCCCAGAGAAGCCAAAAACGATCCCTCACGTACGGCCAAGACGCCTGTGAAAAACAGCAGAACTACCTCCTACCTTATTCAGTCATTGCATCCTGAGAACTGTGCCCTCTTCTCAGTTGTGAAGTTACAATAACAAGCATTATAATAGCTACTACTCATTGAATGCCGGACGTGGTACCAAAATAGAAAAATAACTTGATGACGTGTTATCACTGGGATTTTTTCCTGTCATCCCACAATGGGGACTAAGACCTCAAAGCTGAGTCAAACTATGCTTAGTAACCCACCTCGCCTGTTCAAGAAGTAGCTTGGTGATACCATACAGAGGCCTGAGCTTGCTTAGAGGTGGTTGGCCTCTCAGAGAGGTGTGAATACTTCCACCCCTGCCCTCAAAAACCTTATGAGGGTCTCTAAGAGAACCTAGTAAAGGCTGGGGGTATCGCAGGAAGAGGGGCTGGGAGCCGTTCTCCAAATGGACACTCGCCCACGTCTCTCCCATGCCACCGTTCATTTCACCTCAGCGAGATTCGGCTCACAGCAGGTCCGCTGCTTTCTCTGTATTTTCCACCTCTCCAAATTCACTTAATTCTACTCACTAAACTCATACTCATTGAGTTATAAAGACTGAAGATGCAAGACCCCTGAGTTTATCCTCCAGCTCCACCACTATTCATTTAGATGACCTTGGGCAACTCACCCAACCTCTCTGTGCCCCAATGCCTTTAACCTACAGAATGAGGATAATAATAATAACTTCTTCCTAGGACTGTAGTCGGGAGTGAATGAGTTACTATATTCAAAGTGCTTTACTAAGTGCCTCGCACATAACCAGAGTGTCCTGAGAGTTCTCTCAAACCTCGTCCTCTATTTTTATTGTCATTACAATATGTAGACATAGCTCTGTGAATCCCTTTCGATCTTTCTCTCTTTCTTATAACTCTTGTCCAGGCTCTTAGGGAAAATTTTTTTGACATTCATTTCCAGCTTTCTTTCCCCCTTTATTCTTTTTTGGAAGTTAATAAACAAGCCTAATGGTAGCTGATATATAGAAGTACTACCACTGAGACATCAACGGAAAGAAAAGGAACACACTTCAAAGCGAAATTAGGTGAAAAATAAACACTAGTGCAATTAACCTTGAGAGCCCAGAAATAGTCTATAGAGTTACTCCATTTTCTCACCTCCACTCACTTCCCAAGGTGCTCCAATCTGGCTTCTAGTCCCATCAAATGTCACCAAAATACCCCAGCAAGCTTCACCAGTGACATCCACTTTCACAAATCAGAGGACATTGTTCATTCCTCATTTGACCTGACCCCCTCAGGAGCATTCAACAGCGTCTTTCTTGAGGAAAAGCCCTGCTCCACAGGCCGGAAGTCCCAGAGTGCCCTCTGGTTGGGGGTGTAAGGGAGAAGGCAAGCTAAAACGAAAGGGGACGACATCTCATATTTTTACTCTTCTGCTTTTATCAGAACACACAGCATTATCTCAGTAAGTCATCTGCCGCTTTTAGAATCATCAAGGGGTAAAGGACCAGGTGTTTTTCGAAAGGCAAACAAGAACCTGACGCTCTCTAAGAGCAGCCCAGCCAGCCACCAGGCCCCAGGATCAACGTGAAGTGCCTGTCTTCGCTAAGATCAGCACCCATGCTTACCAAAGCGTTAAAGTCACATCCTCCTTTTATTACCAGTGAGGGTAAGTGGAGGTCCATGCAGGGCAGACCACCAGCATGGGTCAGCCGGCACAGAGAAAGACAAATTAACCAGGGGCAGGGTTTGGGGACCCAGGTGGGGTGATATGTGAGGTCGCGCTGAGCCAAGCATGACTCAGCACCCTGTCATGTGTGTCTAATTGTGGCACCAACCTGGTTTGAAACAGGGAGCCAGGCAGCCTTCCCAGAGTCCAAGGAAACATACTCTGGCCCAGGGTTCCCTCAGCAAAGGCCTCCAGCCAAGCAGGCCGCCTCCCCAGCACACCCATCTCTTCACTCTTTCTCTACTTCCTACGAGAATCCTTAAATTTGTCTAGCATCAGTCACTAGAGCCTTCGCTGCTGGGCCTCTGGGTCCCAGGGTTGTGGTTGGTATCCCAACACAGGCCTCCTGAGGACCCCCAAATCCCTTTTGTTTCTTCGGCGGTGCCAGCTCCCTGGGCAATACCCTTGATGGAAATAGGCAAACGAAGCAAGGTTATGAAGGCCCAGGTGCCTGCGAGCTAGCAGGATTTCCAGATTCTAATTTTTTTTTGTTTTTGCCTCTCACGGGGAAATAACTTTGTTTTTGACTGACTATGAAAGTTTCATTGTTTTCTGTAAAATATTCAAGCAACACAAAAGAGCACCCAGATGATGAAGGACATCCTGTCATGATTTCATCCAAGTCAGACTGCGATGCACAAGCCCCCGGGCAGGCCACAATCGGGCCCCCTGGGTCCGCTGCTCTTCGACATTTATTTACCATTTCTTGGCAGGGGTGGTTTGGGGAAAGGGCCAAGGTTTACGGTATTCCTTGCTTCAGTCCCAAGGATTCTATCCCGTCTGATGGATGGACATAGGACATTATGAGATAGCCATCTAGGGAGATGGACAACGGACAACAGACATTTCTCTAGTTACTGAAGGAGTTCTGTGAGGAGAGCTCTTATTGGCCGCCACGTTTCTGGTTGATTCCAGTGATCTTTTAGTGGCCCTATCTGGTTTGATCTTTATTCCAGCAATGACACCAGGCCACAGAGATACTCCTTTTTAAATGCTTGGTGTATATTCTTTCAGATTTTTGTTCTGTGTATATATAAATTGACACACAAAAACCCACCATAAAAGGAATAACACTGTACACACTGGTCTGGCTTTTCCTCTCCCCAGTTGCTCTCCCTAAGAGAAGGGAATACTAATCTGATTGGGCCAAATTCTGCAATACTGATAGGGTCAAGGTCAAAGGTCACGCACACGGGTGTGACTCTCTGGGTACCTTCTTTGTGCTTCTTCCACTTGCGTGGGAAGGTGATCCTAAGCCTGGACCGATGGAGTGATGGAAGGATCTTGCTCTTTCTTCTCTTTCTCTCGTTTGCTCCAGTGTTTGTTGTTTGCAACGCAGGAGGTAAGACTTGGGCTTCTGAGGAGACAGCCCTTAACCTTGACTCTGAACCTCATAATCCAGCCTGGGTTACCAGAAAGCTCGTCATTAGAAGACTGATCCTGAGCAGCGATAATAGAGCAGTATCTTATGTGAGACTTGTGTTTGTTCTTTGTGGTTCTCACTCCTTCGTGGACTTCAAAGAGACATGAGTGGCAGGGCTGAAACAGGCGTTCAGCCTTCCTGGGTCCCACGGTTGTCCTGTCACTTTCTGTTGTACAACCTCACCAACCTTCTTTACTGTTTTATTTACATCATGCTACATGTGGACGTTTTTCCACAGCAATAGATACAGACCTACCTCAGCTCGTAAACCACGACTGGGGGACCACTGTGAGGCACCGTGCAGATCCCCAGATCTTGGGGAAAGATTTATTTCTCCAGACCTGGGAGTGCTGTGTGCTGTCTGCAGACAACCTCCAACCATCAGTCACTGCAGGGTGTGTCAAAGTCTCAGAGCACCACCTTTGCCAAGGCCACACCTTCCTGGGGTACCCCACGTCCAGTGACTGATCAAGTCAGGGTTTAATGGTTGGGTCATTTTGGCCCAGTGCAGAACAATTCTGACAGGTGGCCCCTTGGAGTCAGTCAAAACTGTCACCAGAGTGGCTACATGATACAGCTTTGAGCAACAAGGTATCAGCGCCAGTCCAACTGGGAATTTCTGGGAATTTTTTGTTTTCTTGATAGAAATGCTACCCTATTCTATTGACATCTGTGGTAGGGAGAATAATGCCCCCTCCTAAGATATCCACATCCTGATTCCTGGAACCTATGAATATGTTACCTTACATGGCAAAAGGGACTCTGCAGACGTGACTCAAAGTTCTTGAGATGGGGAGATTACCCTGGATTATTCTGGAAGTTCCAACATAATCACAAGGGTCCTTATAAGGAGGAGACAAGAGGGTCAGAGTCAAGGAAGATGTGATGACAGAAGCAGGGTTTGTAGTCAGAGAGAGAGATTTGAAGATGCCATGCTGCTGGCTTAAAGATGGAGGAAAGGGCCATGAGCCAAGGAATGTGGACAGGCTCTCGAAACAGGAAAAGACAAGGCATGGATGCTCCTGACAGCCTTCAGAAGGAATACAGCCTTGTGAACACCTTGATTTTAGTGCAGTGACACTGATTTCAGACTTCTGACTTCCAGAATGATAAGATTATAAATTTATGTTGTTTTAAGCCACTAAGTTTGTGGTAATTTGTTACAGCAGCAATCGGAAACAAACACAGTTTCCTTTCCCCTTTCTCCTCCCTCCAAGGAGACTGTGGATAAAATGGATGGAAAAGCAGCAGCCACTTTGAGACTAGGGGGAAAAAAGTCAAGAGATGCACAGAGAACTTGCCTTGACGTCTTTGGGCCACCTGCCACTGAACTAATGCTAGCAGTTGCCGACCTCCAGACTTCCTGTTTCACGAAGAAACAAAACAAAAAGAAAAGACAAAAACCACTTCTTACATCCTTAAGTTACTTGAGTTACATGTGCTTCACCTCGTAGTTGAATGCAATTCCTGTCTGATGCCAGTTGGTAAAATTATGTGGTAGAGATCTATTTATCGTTATGAAAAGAGAGTCACAATATGCAAGAAGTGAAGAAAGAGATGCTATAAAATAGCCTAAAGTATGATCCCATGAGATATATGTACATATAAAATATTATAAAATATTTATAAACTATAGTATGTATAAAACTCTATGTCTGAGATTACATTCCAAAATGTTAATTGAAGTCTGTCGTATTTTTGTGTGAGGTATTTAGCTCCCCTGCTATATTTTGATGGCGTAATAAAATTAAAGTTAGGGTTTTTAACATTTTCTTAAGGGAAGGAGATGACAGCAGGAAAGATTCACCAAAAACAGTTTCGGGATGAATAAGAAACTGGCAAGCATCGATGTCAGCCTGTAGGTAGAAGAAGCAAAGAGATGAGGACGGACTGATAAAGAGAAGTTCTGTGATAAGAAGAGGAGGATGCAAGGCCAAGCCGGGCCAGAGAGGTGATGTGCACCGACAGAGGTATTCCAGTGCATTCTCAGGAAGGAGAGCGTGGGAACACCACCCAAAGCCTCAACAAGAACCTGATTATGCATCAACCAATAATATCAAACACTTAGTCAAAGCGACATCTGCACTGTTGTCTAAATACCAGCCATGCTTTTTAGAAATCCTCTCATTCCAGCTTGCCCTGTTCCTCTCTCCCGCTTTGTCCCTCCACATAGCCCTTATCTGACATGCTGCATTTCTTACCTTTATCATCCATCTCCCTCCCGGGGAATTTAAACACGTGAAAGAAGGAGGTTTTGCCTCTTTTGTTCACTGCCCTATCCCCACCTAGAACAATGCCTGGTCCTCAATAGGTCTCAGTAAATATTTGGTCAGGAAATGAATGAACCAGAGCAAGGGTTGGTAAACATTTTCTGTGAAGGATCAGCTAAGTATTTTAGGCTCTGTAGGCCAAGAGGCAAAGTCGAGAACATGATTTAGGTCGTTATATAATGACTGCTAAAAATGCAAAAACAATTCTCAGGTCACAGTCATAAAAAACAAGCAGCCAGCCAGATTGGGCCTGCAGGCCATGCTTTGTCAGTTTCAGAACTGCAGGATTAACAACTCAAAAGAGAGTGAAAAATAGCCTTCGACTATCCTTAATCTCACACGTCATTTCTGGTAATGTTCAGGAACTCGGCCAATCACAAAAATGTGGAAGCAACACGATATTACCAATTCCATGTCTTTACAGAACGAGGGATATCACGAATCGGGTCTCATTGTTAGGAGGTGAGAATTTAGGGCAGGAGCAGCTGATGGTAGCGTTCACCTATCAATCACAGAAGGCCCTCTCTGTGCTACGCGCCATGCCAAGCACCTGTGGCACACGAACTTTAAGATGCTCGGCTGTGACTTGCTAACATCTGCCACTCTCCTGAGGGTGAAGTGACTCCCTGGCTTTGATTTGCCTGTCTCTGCTTGCTGGCGACAATTGAGAAATTCTCCCTATTTTTGTTGGTGATCTGCATTTCCCCTTCTGAGACTGGCTTCTTTATAACCTTTGCCCATTTTCCCAATGCATTTCTTGCCTTCTTCTCGCTCTTTTAGAAATTCCTTGGCTGATAAGCTTTTGGCAGTTTGGGCTATTGCGAAAAGCAATCTCTCCCAGCCTGTCACTTACTTGCTAACTCTATCTATGGTGACCTTCATCAAACTTAAATCTTGAATCTTTGCTGGCTTTATCATTTCACGCTTTCCTATTTAGATATTTAGTGCAGTAAAGATTGTGCCTGTATGCGATAGGAGACCCCATCCTGCCCCCACTATTTTGGAAATTCTCCATTATCCCATGACAAGTTCATATATATATATATGTTTTGGGAGGAAATGGAGGAGAAGGCAGGGGACCTGATAAACTGTTTCCAAATATATAAAGAAGAATAAAGGCCCA
Organism: Equus caballus; assembly: GCF_041296265.1. Lineage (NCBI taxonomy): Eukaryota > Metazoa > Chordata > Mammalia > Perissodactyla > Equidae > Equus > Equus caballus. The sequence goes on from NC_091687.1 coordinate 6,691,736, forward strand.
CAATTAGCAAAGGTGATTCCACAAAAGAAGAACTTAAAAAGGAGAATTCACACTACCAGATATTAAAATGTTTTATAAAGTCACAGTAAAAAAAAAAAAAAAAAAAAGTGGCACTTGAAAGTAGACTAAAGTAACAAAAATATATATTCGCTCTCTACTAAACACAAAAACAAAACAAATAAAAACCCTCTACCGGAATTTTGATTGGGATTTCAGAGTGAGATCGTAGATTGATTTGGGAATCAATTGATAGCTTTAAAACGTTCATTGGTTTCATCCATGAAACATGGAGAATCTCCCCACTTATTCAGATCTCCCTTTATCTTTTTGAATACATCTCCAGAACCAAATAGGCTCTCGATCTGGGTTCAGTTAAGAAAATGGAAACCACTAGAGACGTCTCCAATAGGAAGGGATTTAATCCAGGGAATCAGAAGCTTACACAATACTTGGAAGGCGAGAAGGAGTGAAGATTAGGTAAAAACTTCAGCTGGCTTTCAGGAGATCCAGAGGGCAGGGGTGTTAGGAACCGTGGGACCCTCTGGAATAACAGGGAAGCCACTGCTGTCAGTCCAGCCACCTGCAGCACCCAGAAGCTGCCGCCACCTCATCTGGGCACTGTCCCCACTTCTGTCCACCGCCAGCACCAGTGAGGGATGGCTCCTCCTATCACTTCTCCTTCAAATGTCATGCAAATTCTTCTCCTTGGCAGAATCAAACCCAGGACCCCTGGAGAGATAGGAACGATACCAAGTGGACGAAAAACAATTCAGCCCAAAAGACAAACAGAAGTGCTCATTGCATGTTAAGTGATTTGTGATAAGTTAAAGCTTAAAACGCACAGTATCAAAATTATTTTAAGTATGATTCCAAGGAAACACATTTTAACTGATTCCATGGTGTGGCATAGCGTGTTGCTTGGAAGCATTACAAAGATTTTAACATTTGCAGAGGCTCACTTTTAAAATAGGGTGCAGTTTTCACAAGGAGTAATCTCTCTGGAAAGATCTGACAGGAAATGTGATATAGTAACCCCTCACTGCTCCGCCCTGGCCATACCTTTATTGACCTGTGTCTGGTTAGAACGCCACAATCTGAGGGGTGTGGAGAATTTGATGACTGCTCAAGTAGCAGCATACAAATGATTCGATCTGGAGGAGGGGTGAATAGGATTTATTTTACATAATAGTTGCACACACTATATGTGTGTGTGTGTGTGCGTGCGTGTGGGTATATGACAGTCATGAACAGTCTTAAAGTATAAGCAGGATTGTTGTCTACAGCAGTGGTCTCCAAACTCTTCTGATCATATATCCTTGTCAACGAAGATCACGCACAAATACAGAAATTTAAAAAATGAAATAGAATTGAAAAGAGGTGCTAACATTTCTTTCCAGCATCCCAAGGGACCCCCTTATGCAGCCCTTCAGGTGCACATACCCCATTGGAGGCGGCATTGACTTGTCTGCTTCCCGTGTTTTCTCCGTATTCTCCATCAAGCTGCCCAAAGCCAGAAGCTGCGTAAATGTTGCCCATTACATGCAGCACCATGCCTTGATCAAGAGGTAGAGTCAACATCCAGATCAAGGGTAAAACTGATCAGGATCTATAGTCAAGTTCACGGAAATGACGTCACGGCTGCCAGGAGAGGGCAGATACGAGCAGGGAATAAGGAAACGCCTACCCAGAGATCTATAATGTGGAAGAGGGAAGCACCTGGAGCAAAACGGGTCACAGGTTCTAGAAGGAACGCGGAAGCTAAGCAGAGATGAGCCATGAATAGAACAAGAAATGAAGCCCAAGAAACATCAAGCTAAAGCAGGACACAAAAAGCAGCCACTAAAGAAAAATGCTGAGGTGGGAGTAGGGGGTTCAGAGTGAGGATGAATAAAAAGGGAGAGAGAATGAGAGCTCCAATCCCAAAGCCACAAAGCCCAAAGCTAGATCGGGGAAAGCTTCAGACAGCAGCTGATCAAATTTCAGGAGCCGGGCAGGAATGGTCAGAGCTGCCAGGGCTCAGAAGGTTACGAGGCAATTATCATGAAAACATGCCTGGGAGTGCGAAGATTCTTTTGAGACAACAAACAATTATTTTCAGTCCTGTGATTTCTGATCTTGAAGATTTCTCCTGCTTTCTGGCCTGGGGAAGCATGGAAGGCTCTGGCAGACTTTTGAAACATGACAGCCCAATACAAGGAGTTCTGGTGCCTTGCCTGGCAGAGCCCACACATTCGTTAAAGGCGTGTTTCACATTGTTTATCCTAGACGGATGGCGCTCGCCAGAAGGACACTCTCCACAGAGGGCCCCACGGGAATGGGACTCCTGGAGGTGGGCAATGGAGATGCATGGTCCTGTCCAGGAACCAGGTGCTGTTCTGGCCCCAGGGACAAAACACTGACCCAGAGACAAAGGCTTGCCCTTGCAGACTTATATTCTAGTGGGACGATCATGACTCAGATAATAAACTCCAGACAGTGAAAGTGCAGTGAAGAAAACGAAGCAGGAGGTAGAACAGAGTAAGCACAGAGAAGAAAAGGCAGACTCTCTTCTCCAGAGCAGTAAAGGAAGACTTGTTTGAAGGATGTTAGCAAACTCTGTGAATGTCTGAAGGAAAAGCATTCCAGGCAAAGGGAACAACAAGTACAAAGTTCCTAAGAAAAAAACGTTCTTGGTGCGTCTGAGGGCACAGCAGGAAAGCCAACGTGGCTGGAGAGATTGAGCAAGGGGAAGAACGTTTAGGGGGTAAGCTGTGAGAGAGAGGCAGAGCCAGACTTTGCTGGGCCTTGAAGGATGGTGAGGAGTTTAGATTTTAGTCTAAGTGATGGGGGAGGGGCAAGTTATCAGCTCTATGCTTTGCAAGGATCAGTCTGGCTGCAGTGTGGGGAATCATTGATTGGAGGGGCCTGGGAGGAATTAGCGGCAGGCTGGAGCCACAAGAGCCCACTGCCAAATTTTCAGGAATTTTGGGAACCGCCTGTTAAACATAACCATTATTAACAAGTTGAACTATATGAACTCATAATTAAATAAATTATCTTAAAAGCAAAGCTCATAAATAATGAACACTCATCACTTCTTAATTATCTTACTGCATTTCATCATTGTTTATGCTCCTGAGGGTGTCCACATCTTTTTATCTGATTGGTAGAAATACTGGATAGTGCACTGAAGGGGAACAAAATTTGCCACCCCAAAATGTGTCTCTTGAACATGAGGATTATTTTAGGCTGCTTATTTTTAAGAAATGAAAGATGCAAAGTTTTACTTGTTACCTCCACCTTAACTGCCTAAAAGAATTCAGATTAAAAAAAAACAAGTCTCAGGAAGCAGGTTATCACTTAGCACAACATGAACTAGGTAGCAGACAGGCAGGAACCCAGAAAAGCCTGTTTGCTGGGCTCCCCTCTGTGTTCTTCTGTTTCTGTGGCCAAACACTTGTTTTGCAAACGTTTGCTCCTTGTCACCTACCTGTGAATTGCCTTCCTTCCCTTTGAAGTCCCTGACTCTCCCCACCCCCAACATCTTCTTTTGTCTTTAGCTGAGGATGGTATTTAAGGTGAGGGCTTCAGCCATTTTGTTGAGTTACTCGGTTTTCCTGAATTCTCCCACATCTACATGTTATTAAATGTTTTCTTCCTGTTAATCTGTCTCATGTCAATTTAATTCTTAGACCAGCCAGAAGAACCTAGAAGGGGAGAAGAAAATTTCTTCCTCTCCTACAGTACTTACACAAACCTAGATGGTATAACCTACTACACTCCTAGACTATATGGTACTAATCTTATGGGACCACCATTGCATGTGTGGTCATCATTGACCGAAACATTGTTATGCGGCACATGACTATAATGAGGTGCGACTGTGCGTCTCTTCTCAACTCCACGTTCAGTGAGGTCATGTTGGTGTTTGAAACTGGCCGTGGAGGGAGGACTCACACCACAGAAATTGGCAAAGCGTACTGAGCAGGGCTTTCTCCCCCTAGAGAGGTGGCTCTTGAACATTTACCAGTGCACCACTGAGGCAGGAAGACCAGAGACACAAGTGAGAAATGATGGCCAGTTGAATGAGGGTGTTGGCAGAGGAGGCAACAGCAGTGATGGGGTTCCACACGGTTCTAAAGATGGAGTTAACAGAACTTGATATATTGGACATGAAAGGTAGAGAACCATGAATAATGACCTCTAAGATTTTGAATGTGGGTTTGGATACAAGTTTTTGAGTTTGAGAACTAGAGAGAAATTGACTCCTACCGTAATGCAGTGATAATAAATAAGAAAAGTTTCTTGAGAAATTTTCTTCTCTAGGGTTTTTTCTCAGGCTTCCAAGATAGTTATCCTTTCTATAAGGAGCAATAATCGCATACTAGAGGCTGACAGAAGCTCTGACAGCAGTAACTACATCAAGTCAAGACTTGCCTTGATTTTACCAGCAGTTAGCCCAGTGCCTGGTACAAAGTAGGTGGTCAGTGTTGGAGGCAGTCGTATCCCTTGAATAGGATGTTATCCTATATATTTGGGGATCTGCTTGTATTTGGGGATCTACAAGAAAAGCCACAGTCATTTCATCTGGATCCCGCTATTACATTAATTTACTTGAAAGCTGTAGCTGAAAAAAACTGTCCCTTAGAAACACAGGGCTCTCTAACTAGTTCTACCCCCCTGGTGGGCTATACTCATTGGTACTGAAGATTGTCTTTTGAGGGATAATATACTATACCAGGCACACCTTATTTTTAAAGAAAATTAGATCAAGATTTGTTTGTAAATTAGCATTCACATTATACTGCCTCATTTGGTGGCAATAGGAACAACAGATCCATTTATTATTGTAAAATTCAAGTTTAACTTTTAGTGTCCACTAGCTGCCTTCTATGACCATCCTTCCAAAGCGGATGTCTCCTCCATCCTCCAATAGAGTTTTCCTCTATTGCATCACTCACTTTATTTGATCACATTTTTAATCAGCTTCATAATTTCTTGGAGGTTGGGTAGCCTCCAAGCCTGATTAAGACTTCTTCCTTACGTCACTTTCTTCTAAGATCAAGTCTTAGTCTGATTTGGGCATACCTGACGTCAGAATCTAGGTCACCTGTAGGTCTCAGCTAAAGGAGGCAGAGATTCTTTCCTTGGAGAGGCTGGACTCAATGTGGAAAATCACCCAGAATAGGAATGATGGCCAAATAAGCTGGGTAGACAAAAACATGACACACGTATGCTACAGTCCACTCTTTCTTCCATACCCAAACTTCCAGTTTATAACTATGCTACCACCACTAACAAAAAAATGACCGTGTCAACATAACCCAACTTCCCATTGTACAAACAAAAGCACATTCATCCCTTCCTCAAGAGCAGAGAAGAGAAAGTCTTATCAATTACTGCATCCAGCTTCAAGGCCAGGATCTCCACGTGCTATACCTTTCTCCACTAATTCTGTCATGATTATATCTGCGTATTCTGAAGCTGATAAACAAAACCATAAATTTAACCATACACCCTATATAAAAAAGTAGAACAGGAGAAGGAAAAAACGAAAAAATTTTTCAATATATACATATTTAACTGATACAGTAAGAAAGAAAATATGGGTAGACCTCATAATCCTCATTTCTGCATCCTCATTTTCTGTTCACATGGTTGATATTTCTGACCTCCACCCTCGACTATTCATTCCACGCTTTCTTTCTCTTCAGTCAGCACCTCCGCTGGGGTTCGTCTCTTAGTAGGTTGACTCACACCATCTTTCGTAAAGGACTGAGCCCTGGCTAGTCCTGCCCACGTGAGATCGCTATAGTCTTCCAGTAACTTTCACTCCAAGATACACTGTACTAAAGGGTATTATGAGAGATCCAACGTAATATGCCCTGCTCCCACTCTATTTCAAGTACACTATTTTTCCTTAGTAATCAAGAGCAGTCACCCAGCCAATCTCTTTTTATTTTTTGCCTGCTTATCCAAAACACCTGGGTGACTAGATCAGCTCCAGTTCAGTGGAACTGTTGTCAGATGCCCTAGTGGAAGCATTCCTTCCTTGGGTACTCAGACCTCTAAACCAGCAGAGGCCAGTGTCATGGGGCTAGAAAGCAAATATGTTGTGAGTTGATAATTAGGAGTAAGAGTGGAAGGCGCCATTTCCACTTCTACCCTTGGTTCCCCAACACATACTTTGGCCAAGGGAGAAAGCAGGTGAGTATTGTATAGGAGTAGAAGAGGTATTTGTCAAATTTGTTTTTACAAAGTCTTACCTACAGCTCGTTATTTATAAAACCTCTGTAAATGCTCAAACATCATTAATTAGCAAAGTTAAATACTTTCCCACATGAATTTGTGTTGCCTTTGGGATTTTTCAATAAACAGCTGTCTAGAATTCCAAGGCATCATATTTCAATGATATCCTAATTATGGAATCAACAAAGGATGAATACATGGAGATAATAAGAGTCTTATACTGCTCATAGAATTCAGATATCTCAGTGAAGAAGTGGAAATGGGGCATTAGAACTTTTATTCCTGCCATTTTAGAATAATGCTCTGTATTAGTCGGCTTAGCCTAGATAGATAACAGCCCCCAAACCTTAAAGATTTGTAACAATAAAGTATTTTTTGATCACATTACATGTTAACTTTGGTTTAGCTGCGACTCTGCTGACATCTTCAATCCAGGACCAAGTTGGAACTTGCACATCTTGGGACATGAACCTCAGGTGGCAAAGGGAAAAAGGAAAGGAGAAATGGTAGAACCTCAGGAAGACTCTTAATATTTTGCTCAAAAATGCCATGTGTCGGTTTCACTTCCATTGGCCACAGCAAATCAGATGGCCTGACGTGGGGAAGGAGCATCTTGAGATCAATGGGGTGAGGAAGTGTGTACCTCACAAATACTGGGAACAACAGTACACTCTACCACATGCCCTAACACTAATATTTACTCCACTCAAGGCAGAGCAGTGCAATCTAAACTGAAACTATTCTTTAAATGGTGTTTTAAGATTTTAATTTGATTGAATTAAAATAGATTTAAAAGAACCCAAGAAAATCAAATATCTTCTTGGAGCTGTTCAATTTCTTGATTTTTTTCTTCCATAAAAGGCAATAATCAGTAAGCTCTTTTATCACCTTTTTTGAGTGGTATTAGAATTTCAGCACGAAAGTCCTCTCCAGAGCATGAAAATGTTGACTTTTCAGTCTGTTTTGATGCATCATAAAGAACCCTAGGATGTAGGCAAGAGAGTTATTACATTAATGTTCTGAGAGCGTAAGTAAATTTCCTGACGTCATGGTCATATGAAATGATGCATGCTGGGTTCAAACCAAAGATTCAGATATTTAATACACTCTTTTTCTTATTTCATAGTGACAAAGAAACCCTCGTTATTCCCTTGTTACTGTGTGAGTTAAGAAGTTCCATGATTTCTCTGTGCTTTTAACGACCTTAAGCCTCCTTTGGGACTCTACTTAAGGATAACTCTATGTCCTTAGTTATGTCACCATGGATACTGCGCTGGCGTATTCTGCCTCGTGCTTGTCACTACACCTTTCACTACAAGCTTGGAAGAGACACAGCTAACATGATGCTTGAATCAGCTGCTACTATAGCTACCAGAAGATGTTGTATCATTTCCAACAGAAATGTTGATGTTATATTTCATTGATTTACTGCTCTGAATTGACCAAAGAGTACCCTAAGATTCCATAACAGATCTATGTTTATTGAATGTGTGTGAAAAGGACGATCGGCAAGGAAAATGCTCAAATATATCAAATTGTTCTCCAGCTATCAACATGAACTATCTTCCTATAAAGGCTATATGTGATAAGGGAATTTTCTCTTAAATTTCAGCAGGCAGTTGATAATTTATCTTAGCCACATTATATAAAGCACATTGGGGAATTGTCTGCACAATGGCATTGACGAGAAGCTGCATCTGGAATTGATTTTTATATTTTAAAATACTCTAAAGGAATATCTTTTCTAGGCTTTACTACTCAATGTAATCCACAAAAGGAATTTTTTTCTCCATGAGGAATAACCAGAAATCCTAGTTTAACATATATATTGAATTTCTAGAATTATTTTAGCAGAAAAAGATCTGCAATAGATGATTTGTCAGTAGGACTTAAAGTAGCCTGTGCAGCCCGTGTTTGTTTTGTTTTCTTTTGTTTTTAAGGAATTTGAGGGGATGGGAGACTTGAAAATATTATTCTAAATGCCATCTGGAAAAATCCATGTATGGGAATGACCTGGAAAGGTAAAAGCGTAGGAAAAGGGGAAGGAAGTAAAGAATAAAGAAGACTTGCCTGCCAACTATGAAAACAAGTATAAAGTTACAGAAATTCAAAACCAGTATTGAGCCAAAAATAGGGAGACAGTTCAATGGATCAGAATGGAGTACTGAAATAGTCCCCTGGGTAGGTGAGAATTTAGTGTATGATAAAAACGCCATCTCAAATCTGTGAAGAACATATAGTCCATTTAATAAATGATATTGTGACAACTGACTGGTTTTCTGGGTGAAAACATTTGGATTTCTCTATCGCTGCTGGACCGAATAAATTTCATATGGATTGATGATTTAAATATTTAAAAATACAATTAAACATAAAATAATCTCCTTTGACTTTTCTATATTTACCATTAATATGTGTTTCATCAGGACAAGGACTGTCTTTCCTGCAGTCCCCATTACACCCCAGTACGCAGCTCAGTATCAGGCACACCCAGAAAATAGTTGTCAAATAAATAAGGAATTAATTGTTTGCCACATATGATGATTAGACACTATCATTTCTTACAGCAGGACTGCATATCCATTTGTCCTGTTTAAGACACTTATACCTAGGAAGGAAGCTAGAAATGGATCCTCATCATTTATGGGCAAAAGATCAATGAAAAAGACTAAATATGTCCTGAGGTAGATTTTGGGGGCAAATAAGACTCGGGTCGTCTTTTTACCACTCAGCTAGTTACTCTGCAAACTTCAACAAGAGTCAATTCCACTGAATCAATACTGAGGTTTTGCCTTTTCTATCCCCATCAGATTAACTGAGGGCTTATAAGACAAACCAGAAATCATTCCAGATGCTGATCTATCTACACCCGAGCATCACTCATTTGTTTTTAACCACAAACACTGGTCTTTGCAAAGCACTGTGGTCCAAAGTTCCTGCCACTCCCCCGTCGGAGAAGATCCATGACCAGGTTGTCCAATACGGCACTCTCTGGTGGGTGATCATCTGCCATGGAGTTCACTCAACACGGTAGAGCAGAACATATGGACAATTGTTATTATTATTGGCCAGACTTCCTGAAGAGGCGTCAGAATTTCAAATGGAGAAAGCAGCAGCTCCTCCCACACCACGACTGCTAGAGCAGAGTCACCTACACTTAACCCCGCTAGTTGTACTGGGTAGAGTATGAGCTTTGGACAAAGACATACCCAAACACTAACTGAGATACATACTGTTTGAAAGACTATGTCGAAGGCTCGTCCCTCCTGGTTAGTTCACTGCTAACTCAGGACACCAGGAAGCCCAGGATCGTAAGACCATCTCCTGGTTTGGTCCCCCCACTGCGCCTAGTCCCGCCTCTTCCTCCCAGCCAGGCTCAGGGGGAGGGGAGCAGGGTAAGAAACTTAGACATATAATGATAAACTTTCTCAAGCACATTCAGGAACAAAACAAGCAATCTAAAAGAGGATCCCCACAGGAAAACAAGTTACTACAATGAACCAGAATGGAGGGATAAACTAGAGAGTTGGTAGAAAAGAGAGGAAAGAACGTAAGCAAAAGCTGAATGGTTGAGCGATCTGAGGCCTAGATCCATCAGACCCGGAATCAAGTGGGAGAATAAATAAACGTAAAAAAATCTGTGGTAACGTGGCCATGGAGATTTGGAAAAAGCAAGTCAGCTAGCTTCTGTGATGAGAGAAAGAGAGAGAAAAAAATCTCCAGGAAAGCCATTTATGGACTAGGAAAGAGATAAAAAGGAAGAGAATTTTTTTGAGCCTGATATAGGAGAGAGAAATGGAAAGAGCAGAAGAAAAGAGGGAAATTTTATAAGACGTTTTGAAGAAAGGTAGAATTAATTTCTTCTTAGAATTTTTTCTTTCGTGTAAGGTCTTAGTGGGGAATTGCCAAAGAGATAGGTGTTTTATTTGCTTCCCAAGGGGCCTTGTACAGTGCCCGAGGCACACAACCCCTTATAAAGGACGCTTCCCATTCTTTCTGGCTGACCCCTTCAGCATGAGCCCCCTGCATTCAGACAACTCACCCTGAGTTGCAGTGAAGGCTACATAATGCCATTTTTTCAAGGCCTGTGAGTCCCTTGAGATTATGGCTGAATGTCAGGCAGTTGTTGATAGAACGCAAAGTCAGCCATTTCCTTCTTCACTTCATTTATTCCATCAGCCAGTCAGTCAATCATTCAATAGGTATCGAGCACCCACGGTGCCCCCAACTTCAAGAGGTGAGGCGGGGTTCTGTCCTCAAGAAGCCGGCCCTCCAGGTACCCAGACGCTGTCTGTCTGGAGGGAGAATACCATCCTCACCCTCCTGGGCAGATGCTTCCTCCAGCTCCTCTTTAACATTCTCTCTCTCAAGAGCCTCTCCCATCCAGTGTCCCTCCAATTTGATCTTGTGGGGAGAGGAAGTGTTTTGGGAGCAGTAGGGCTTTTCCACATCCTCCATCACTCCAAGTAGCCTCCTTTTCTTACCACGAAGTCGGCCTCACTCTTAGATCTTTCACCTGCTGCTTTGACGGGATCTGCCTTTTAGCCTGTGGTACCATCTGACATGAACCGCCATGTTCAGTACCAGTCAAAATCACGTTTTAGTGGAAAGGAGCCCCTTGGCCTACCTTACTGGATCCCCAAGTTCAGCAATATTACCTAAGAGCATTAGCTACTCATTCGCTGCCTCAATAATTCAATCCGCGCATTCTCAGAAGGCAGGGCTCTGCAGGAAGGAGCAGGGGACAGGTACGTATTATAAGAGAAAGGGCATGAAGAGAGGACGGGATGGGGGGAGGTATTTTGGAGACGAGTCTTTGGCAGCCAGAGCCCTGGGTGCTGGGAGTAGACACTTGCAGGCTCACTGAAAGGGAGAGAGAGAAAAGATAAAGTAAACCTTAGAACCAAGATGAACTTGGCCAACCTCTGAACCTCTGTGAGGTCCTGCTCAGTGCGTATCTTGGACAAATGCAAAGTCAAGCCAGATCCCATAAACCCTACCCAGGCAGGAAGCGCTGCCTGCCCCCTCCTCTGAGCCATTTGAACGGGTATAGGGCCAAAACAAATTCGGTGATAGTTAGCAAATGAAGATTTGAATTGAATTGAATCCCACATCTACGGTTGCCATCTTGCTCCAAGTCCTCCCAGAGTGTAGGATATCATTATATGTTAATAATTTTATTAAGGCCTTCTAGTAAACTAGAAAAGACGTTTCAGGAATAGCGCACACATGCGAATATAGGAAATTCAGAAATTGACAGTAGTCATATATGGGATGGATCTCAAAACACTTTACCTAAAAAAAACAAGTCCGAGTAGCTGCCAGGGCCACTGCTCACTCCTCACAGAGGCCCAGATGGGGACAGTGTGAAGCTTCTCAGAAGTGGGTAGATCAGAGAGAAATGTGGGGGTGGGGAGAAGGGAAACCCACGCTCTAAGACCAGTACCCAATAAAAGCCTAATGCAAGCCGCGTGTGAAAATTTAAATTTTCTAGTAATCACATTTAAAAACTAAAGAAACAGGGTGAAATTAACTTTAATAATGTCTTCTATTTAGCCAACATAGCAAAAAAAAATCATTGTTCCAACGGGTAATCTAAATATAATAGAAATATTTAAACGAGTCATTTCACACCCTTTTTTTCATACTAAGTCTTCGAAGTCCACTACGTATTTTATACCTACGACACATCTCAATTCAGACTAGTCACATCTCAAGTGCTCAGTAGCCACAGGTGGCCAGTGGCAATGATATTGGACCTCACAGATTTCCAGACTATTCTTGTTGAAGGCTATTTGCAAGGGAAGAAGGCAGCCAGGAGGCCCAGGCTCATGGGCCAGGGTCTAACAAGCAACAGTGGCTTTGCCAGGCACACCAGTGGCTCTCACCCTTTTTTGATGTGACAGGCTGTTGTGTCATAATCAGTTTTGAGATAAGCTGTAATTTGTTACTAATGGTTCAAAGTACCAACACTTGCAGACAATTTATAGAGGAATTTCAAGATTACCTATCTCATTCACTTGCTTTCTGACATTCCTTCTTGAGTGGGAAAGAGAAGGGTGTATTTCTGGCCAACATAGCAGAAATGGTATATAACCCTTGCATATGCCCAGGGGGGTGCGCAGCCCACGTGAACACCATCATCTACACCTTGTTGCAGGAAAAAATAGACAAGTACAAAGATTTTCTAGTAAGTACAGCACTTATTATAATGCCTTACACAAAGCAAGTTCTTGATAAATATAAGTTAAAGACCCACCTCTCCGCCAATCCCTAACCTGCTGGCTTTGCCCACTTTACTAGATTCTGCCGTGAAATCCCAAGGTGCATCGAGTTGACCCCGAGGTTCCTTTCTGCCACAAAGATATAAGATTCTTTGTGTTCTTACGTGTCCAGGGGCTCGAAAGAGCAAAGGCCAACTCAAATGGTGGTATTTCAGATATTTTATCAACAATATATTTTCGAACACTTAGGGCTTTCCATGTCCCTTAATTCTTGCTACTCAAAAGTGTGGTCCTCAGACCAACAGCACTGTCACCACCTTGGAGCTTGTTAGAAATACAGGATTTCAGGCCCCAACACAGACCCGCTGGATCAAAACGGTCACTTTACCAAGATCCCCAGGAATTTCCTAGGCATATTCACATTGAGGAGCAGTACCTTAATCGTACTTCACGCGTGCTCACTTGAGTAAGGAGCCTGTTTTGGCTATGTTTCTTCTAGAAATGCATGCAGTTACCACAGTGTGTAACAATGAGAAGACACAAACTTGGAAAGCAACACCGGGGCAGGGACTCACTGGTTCTCTCCAACCATCCCAAGAGTGAGGCAGCACTCCAACCCGCTCTCGGGGTTCAGGGGAGGAGGCCACCATCTGCCACATCCCCACTTTGGCTACTATGAAATAGACTCCATAAAACTTGGAGAGAAATTCAAGCGTCCTCTCCACCCCGAGCCAGTTATTGCAGCCTGCTGCCCTCCATGCTCTCTGGAAGGAGTCGTTGAGCTCCTTCCAGGTCCTGTAGCATCCTTCATTGCATCCAGGTCCCTAAGAAAAGTCAGGACCCCTGAGACCACTCCAGTTCACCCATAGCTAGATACTGGGCTGCTGGAAGGCCACCCAAAATGTGACAATTTCTTATTTGAAATCCCATAGGATGTGATAAGCACAGCTCCTTAAGTGACACAAATCAATTTGAAAAGGTAGCCAGACCTCAAATCATGACCTGAGGGGACTAAAAGAGAGGACGTAGAAACTATGAAATTTTTCTTCTTGAATGATAGAAATAGAAAACCACTGATAGAAAATCACAATAACACCTATTGTAGGCAAAAGCTCTCTTTGGATACTAAAATGAGTGGGCAAATGTATGCTAAGAAACAGAATATTTACATAGCTTCAACATATCTTTGCACAAGATATGTATTAATTACAAAGAGGAAAACAGCAACTTGACGGTGGAGACACCCAGCAGACACAATCCTAAATGAGTGATCAAAGTCAGCATCAGTTACTAAGACAGACACAGGCACATCATTTATGCCCTGGCGTGATATGCAGAGGAGGGCGCATCTCTTCTGTTTTATTTTTGCCAAAAATGTGTAACTTCAACCTAATCGTGAGTGATATTGTGATATAAGAAGAAATATATACATATTTGATCTTCGTTATAATTCCTGGCACAGAGCTCCTAAAACCCTTGTAATTTCCTGAGTGACAGGAGCATCTTTTATTCATAACGAGCCTCTTTCAACCACACCTGAGTTTACGCTAATGCGCTGATGAGCTGGGCCCCTACACAGTGTCAGGAGGGAGCTAGGTGCCAGAACCAACCACAGGATCAGAGCATTGGAACTTTCAGCAGATGCACTGCTAAAGACTGTGAATGTCTGTTTTTATCTAATTTTAGTCTCCTCCACCTGACAAAATCTTACTCTTCACGGCCCAGCCCAAATGTCACCCGCTCTGCACGGCCATCCTTCCTTCCAGGCAGAGTCTCTGTGCCCAGCCTCGAGGAGCCTGTCTTCCTGTGCCGCCATTTCTCTCAGACTGTCCATTGCACTGTGACTCCTCATTGCATCTTTCCTGAGACCGTAGGAGCTCTGCGGGGGCAGAGTCTGTATTCGTATCCTAATCCTCAAAGCACAGGTCACACTGTGCTGTGTGTGGACGCTGCTTAAAAAAAGTTGGAGAGACCTCTTTAAATCTCATTGAGGAAGGAGTTACCATCGTATGAGGACTGATCCAGAGAAAAAGAAAAACAAGAAAGCTAAGTATGTGAAAGAAAAAAAGTATAATGTCTACAATACCCTTCTTCATACAGGAGCCGGTATGTAGCACTTACTGTAACCCGAGACCTCATTCAACTAACTGCTTTCCATGGCTTAGCTCATTCAAACCTCACAACCATCCTCTGTCATAGCTGTTATTATTATCACTATTTTACCCACATGGCAACTGAAGCACAGAGAGGTCAAGCAACTTGCCAAAGGTCACACAGCTTATAAGTGGCAGCCAGAATTTGAACTCAGGTAACCTGGCTCACATCTGGGCTCCTCCCTACTCCATCCTACTACCATTTATATGGCAATATGAAGTTATCGATTCATTGACAGTAATATCAACAGGCCTGTCTTCTGTTTTACCTATAAAAACTATGGATAATACTCAATCATTAGCCTTTTCTTAGCCAATTTTCCCTAAAATTATAAGAACATGAATGGTAGACATTTATATAATACTTTCTGTGTGCTGGTTCTGTTCTAAGTGTTTTAGAAATCAACGTATTTAATTCCTCAGCAATCCTGTAGGTAGGTACTGTTATCAGCCCCCATGTCACATATAGCGGAGGCACAGAGAGGTCAAGGAATAGGCCCAGGTCACACTAATTGGGAATGGTGGAGCAAGATCTGACCCCAGGCAACCCTGCTGCGGGTCACCTCTACTCCTCTGCTACACAGCCCTTCTTGCTCAGGGGTTTGGGAGATGTGGTCATGGAACTGAATTTTTTGGTGTTTTTATTACATTATCACATCTGTCACGTGAGAAATACCTTGTCAATAAACAGAAGGCCCTTAGAACAGAGCCTAACATGCAGAAAGGCCTGTGTTAACTGACGGTTATTATTGTTTTGCAATTTTGGATGTCTAAATGGCTTGTCAGATCGCAGGTCTGGCCGCATGAGGCCCGTTTGAAATCGGGCTCGCATCACCTCTTCCTGTGGGATCCCAAGGAAACAAGGCCGTGGCTGGCTCTGCCTGAGGAAGGAGGCGAGTCCACTTCCCAAATTTCCTGTTGGGAGTGATACGGTGTCACACGTTTAGTGAAGAACCGTAAGCCAGGAATTAGGTACTGCCCAAGCGTGGCCGTGGGAAGCACATCGTGTGTCTCCAGCACAACAAAACAGCGAGCTGAACAACCGGCACAGAGGAGGGTCCACCCACCCACCTGTAGTCCGCCCCCCGCCAGGTGGACTGTCCCCCCGCAGGCCGCGGCCGGAAGCCCCCACCCCGCGAATGATGGACTGCCGCCAGGGAGGCAGGGCCCTCAGCATCCGCGATGTCAGAGCCGGTGGTCCTCCTCGGAGCGCGCAGCCGCCCTCACGCTGCAAGCTAAAGGGAGGCTGCGCATGCAGGATGCTGCCGCATCGCAGCACCCAATCCCTTCTTAAATGTGCCAGCCTCGTGATGGTTCTGCGACCTGATAACCAAACGCCCCCGCCGCTCAGTCGCCGTGCCTCTCAACCATCAATGGTGATTTTCACTCGAGTCGTGCTGCACGTCTGTCATCCCACTGGGCCAGCTGAAACTCTCAGCTTCTCAGGGTGGTCCTTAATCTTTCCTGGGCTGAGGGAACCCTCCCGGCTGTTTGTCTCCTGCCCGCCTCCCCTGCCCGTCTATGCCGCTTCCAAATCTGCGCGCCTACTGTAAATCGTTTCACCCACAGAAACGCGGCTGCCCGAATGCAAGGGCGAACCCTCCTTTCTCCGACCGTTGAAAAGAATCGCGGGAAACAGGCCTCAGGTTGTGGACACCACAGGAAACTTTCTACCCCGGCGCTTTAGACGAGAATCTGGAACAATGATCCTCAACCCTGGCAGCAAGTGAGAATTATCTGGGGAGATTTTTTAAAAATATAGATGCTCCAGTTCAAGATGGCGACATAGGAGGCTCCTCAACTCCCTTCCTTCCATGGACACGCAGAATCTACGGCTACGTATGGAACATTCTTTCTCTGAAAGAAGTCCAGAAACTGCCTGAGCGACTCCTGGACATCAGGTGAACAGGAAAAAGACCCACAACAAAATGAGGAGAGGGCGAGACACAGTCTTTGCGCAAACCCTACCCCGGGTGCAGTGACACACAATCAAGAGGAAACTCACAACTCCCAGCTTCTCCCTGAGGGGTGAAAGCTTCAGACCTACTCAACATCCAGCACCCCAGCTTTTAACACTTCCACCAGAGGGAGGGACCCCCAAAGCACCCAGCTCTAAATGCCAGCAGGGCTTGATCCCTCACGGCTATAGCAAACACGCAGGCTCTGATGTCGCGCAGTGGCTGTCACCCCAAGGCTGAGCACAGAGGCAGCAGCCTGAAATACCCGTTTCCCCAATCTTTCCATGAAACAGGGCTATTCACTTATCCTAAATGATGCAGCCCAAGGGTCAGGCTCCTAACTTAACACAAGTCTAGGGGCCAAGTGCAATCCTGTCCAGAGACCAGAGAGGCTGGGAGGCACCGTCTTGGTGCTCTCCCTCTGCCCTCCTGCAGGTCACTGGTATCTCCCTAGAAGGAGCTTGTGTACATGTCTGGCACCCTGGTTCTGTGGTTGCTGCCCAGGGAACACACCCTTTGATAGCCTGGCGCTGGTAGACAGCAAAGCTTACATTCACCAGTCCCACAAGACTGTAACAAACAAAGAAACAGTTCTTAACTGGCTATTCCCCCAGGGGTCAACGCAGAGGGAGCAGAAACACCCATTCCCCAGTCTTTAGAAGGACGTTCTTTTGTATACTTTAGACACTGTTGCCTGAGCGTCTGGCTTCCAAACAGCCTGCATCCAGGTGCTGAGTGAGGTCCTCCCCCTTGGGACACTGATAAGTCTTGGCAGACTCTCAACTACTGGGAGCCACTAAGAACTAAGAAGGCAGCTTGGGCAATCACAAAGATTTGAGAGACAATCACAAAGGCTTGAGAGCTGGAGCTGGGCTGAATGATAAGGTTCTCTCCTACAAGGGACCACTCCTTCAAGATGAGGAGAGGGGGCTATTTTATCTAATGCACAGAAACCAACACAAAGACTCAGGGAAAATGGAGATACAAAGGAATATGTTTCAAACATAAGAAGAAGATAAAACTTCAGAAACAGACCTTAATGAAACAGAAATAAGTCATTAACCTGATAAAGAGTTCAAAATAATAGTCATAAAGATGCTCACCAAGGTCAGGAGAATAATGAGTGAACAAAATGAGAATTTCAACAAAGAGAGAGAAAATATAGACTCTGGCTGGCAACTGTGGCCAGTCTTCTCCCATGGGGCTATGGTTAATTAACTAGGCCCTGATTGGCCAAGTTCTGAGATGTGTCTGTTAAGAAAATCTGTTTATTGGTTTGTGGTTGCCTGTTTCTCTTAAAGATAGGAAGACCAGAAAATATTTACAAAGAGAATTAGAGATCCAAAAATACCAAGGAGTCTCAGAATACCAAAAAATATAAAATTCCAAAGAACAAACAATTTTAGTCAATTTATTCAGTAAAATTTAAAGGAAACTTGAATAAATGGAGAAAGATAGCATGCTCCTTGATGGTAAGTCAAAATAGGTAAACAGGGCAATTTTCCTAAAATTAACTGATAAGTTTGAAGAATTTCTAGTCAAAATCATAATGAGATATCAAAAGGATTAAGCTTTACTAAATGATTCTAAAGTTCATCTGGAAAAATGAATGGGAAAGAATATGTAAGAAAATACTGAAAAAGAACAGCAAGGAGAGTGAGTTTGTTGTGCCAATTTTTAATGTGTATTCTAAGTCCTCAACAATTAAAATTATGTTGTACCAGTGAAAGCATAGGCATTACAATGGAACAGAAAAGAAAGCCATGAAACAAAATCTAGTGTATCCAATAGAAAGACAAACATGGCATTTAAAATCAGTGGAAATATAAAAGATACTTTTTAAAATATATTGGGACAGTTAGTTCAATATTTGAAAACAATTTTTCATTTCTATCTCAAACCATCCACTAAAGTAAAAACAAGTAAGATGTAGCATGTTATACTTAAAACTATCAAAAACGATAAAAATGAGGAAAAGATTTAAACATACTCTAACAAAAAAAGAGATATGAATGACTAATAAGCACATGAAAAAGTGCTCAACATCAGTCATGAGCAAAATGCAAACTAAAACTGCGAAGATACCACCCACCAAAATGGCTAAAATTAAAACACTGACAACACCAAATGTTGACAGAGATTTAGAGCAACTGGAACTCTCATACTTTGTTGGTGGAAGTATAAAATAATGCAATCATTATTTTTAAGTTCTGGCAGTTTCTTATAAAACTAACCATATACTTACTCAATGGTTCATCAATTCTACTTCTGGGTATTTGCCTAAGAGAACAAAATCTGTGTCTGGCATTTTCGTCATAAGCAGCTTTGCCATCAACATCTTTGCTGCAAGTATTTTCATCGCACACGTTTTTGCAGCATAACTAATTGGCTGTAGGGCAGTTTTACTGTAAAAGATAAAATAATGAAAAATAAAAGAGGGACATCAAAAAGGACGTAATGAAACATGAAAAGGGAATAACAAAATTAAAAAGACTATTGTGAAATACAAAATATTTAAATACATTTAATATGTGTGTAGATTCACGGCCATACTGCACAAACAACTGATTTTATTTTGTGGGTTGTACCTAAGCATTTGTCTTTGAAGTCCTTTGTTCATAGGAGTACACTCTTTTTCTTTTTGCTTGTTGATTCTTCTCTTTGTTTGGCATCCATCACACTTTTTGTTTATGGCTAAAATTTCTTCATTAAGAGAGGTATCGATTTTCAAATACCAGGATGCGTATTTGTAACTGAGCTTTGCATTGCTTTGTGAAAAGCCTTCTACGCTGTTGCTGGTCCTTGGCATGTTGTCACACGTCCGTTGATAGACAGTCCAAAGTTCCATGGGAAATGTGGAGCTAAGATTTATATAAAAGTGGGAGCAAATGTCAACCAGTTATTTTATCTTTTACAGCAAATTGCCTTACAGCCAGTTATGCGGCAAAAATGTTTGATGCTTACGGTGAAAGTATTGAACAATAAAAACAGGTGCCCACAAAAAAGACTTGTGTAAGAATTTTTATAGCAGCTTTACTCATAAGAGCCAGAAACTGAAATCTGGCACTCAGCAATTGGGCAACAGTGATAATCAATACAATGGGATATCAGCAATAAAAAGGAATAAACTACTAATACGGGGGAAAAAAAGAAAAAGCTGAGTAAAAGAAGCCTTATATAAAAAAGTGCATGCTGAATAATTCCACCTGTTTGAACATTTAGAACAGGTAAAACTAATCTATGATACAAAAAATCAGAATTCTGCTTGGGATGACACATCACAGTTGAGGTGAATATTCCATTTCTTGATAGGGCTTTGGGTTACACAGGTGTACGCATTTGTTAAAATTCAGCAAATGTACATTTTAAATTCATGCATTTTCTTGCATGTAAATTTTACCTCAAAATTTAAAGAAAAACAAGGAAATAATAAACTCTACTATGATGTTCACGCTAAAGTATTTAGGGAGAAGTGTATTGATGTCTGCAATTTACTTTGAAATGCACTAAAAAAATAAGATGTATTTTTCTGTAGATGGAGAGAGATGTATAAAGACGTAGATAGTTGGTAAAGAAAATATAATAGTAAAATATTGTGATCCGCCGAAAATGTCCACATCCCAATTCCCAATTGAATATTAACATTGTGAGTATTAAGGTTACAGATGGAATTAAGTTAGCTAATTAGTTGATCTTGCGATGGGGAGAGTATGCTGGGTTATCCAGGTGGGCCCAACGTAATCACAGGGGTCATTAAAAGTGAAAGAGGAAGGCAGACAAGGAGAGCCAGAGGGAGATGTGTCTGTGGAAGGTTCAGAGAGATGCCAGTTGCTGGCTTGAAGCTGGAGGCAGGAAGGCATCAGCCACGGAAGGCAGCGGCATTTAAACTTCTGTATATAAGTATGATTAACAGTTAAAGAGAAAGTGACAAACTAAGAAAAACGTTTTGCAAATTTTTAACAGAAGTATAATATCCTTAATATATTAAGAAATTTTTCGAATCAGTTTGAAAAAACGAAAATCCTAATAGAAAAAAACAGAAACAAAATCACACAAAAAAGATACACAAATAGTCAATAATCTTGTGAAAAAATATTTGCCCCTTATCAATTCTCAAATACATGCAAATTGAAATGGCAATTAAACAAGATCTTGGCAAAGATGTACTTTTATTATAATACAGTGTTGGTAAAGACACAGTGAAGGCGTATATTTCTGTACTCCTAGTGGGAGTGAAAAATATTCAGGCTTTGTGAAGCACACTTTGTAATATTAAGGATCTTAAACACATTCATTCTCTGTGAATTGAACGTTCAACCTTTAGAGATTTTATAGGGAGATACAAAAAAGGGTTTTAAATATATTCATTGAAGCATTGTTTATAATTCAAAACACTGGAAACAATCTAAACATTTAATGGAAGGATGATTGTATTTCATACATAAAATGGAAAACTATGCCACCACTAAGAGTAAAATCTTTGACAAACATTTAACGATAGAAAATGATACTGCTGACTGGAAAGCAGAACATAGAACCATATACAATGTAATCTCATTTTTGTTTAAACTATGTGTAAACATACCACGTACTTGAAAGGTCACACACCTAATTGTAAGTTGCGGTTCTCTCTGGGTGATGGGGCTAAGAGGTTCTTTAATTTTCTTTTTAATGTCTTGTACAATATTAGTCTACCACACCAGAGCAGAGTGTAAGCTCCTTGTGGGTAGGAAGTAAATCTTGCTCACCATAGAGTATCTTCAGCTTCTTACAGTGTCTACCATAAGAAGGGTGCCCAACAAATCTTTACAGACTTAAAGATTGAACAGTTTTCTCTTTATTTCCAATTTTTCTGCAATCAGAATTTTTGTAATCAAATAGTTTTTGTTAAAACAGGAGTATCTTCCCCTTTTCTTTTAAAAAAAGGAAAAACAATAAGACAAAACACAGCTAGACTTATGAGTAACAATTTAGCACAATTCAAATACCCAGGATTGTGTCTTTAAGAATCTGTTTTTAAAAAGTATTTGATGACCACTGGAAAATGCTTATTATAACAACATTAGGAGAAGTTAGGCAATGAAATTGTACATGTAATATGATCTCTGTATGTGGGGAAAAAAATCTCATCAAGAAAAGACAAAATATAAGAATATTAACAGCAGTTGTTTCTGGATGTTGGAATCATTGCAATTATTTTTTTCCTTCTTTATCCTTTACTTCCTTTCCAAATTTCCCACAGTAATAATGTATTATTACATAGTTATACAATGTTTAGTTTCAACTCTTAAAAAATAAACGCCAGAAGGAAGAGGCAGCCAGATGTAGCGGTTGAGAGCAGGAGCCTGGATCCAAACTGTCTGGTCTTACTAGCAGTGACCTTGGGCAAGGTCATGGCAAATGGTTTGGGCAAGTGGCTCAGCTCTGTTTCCTTTTCTGTAAAATGAGGAACATCATAGAATCTACCTCATAAAGTTATTATCATAGTCGTTACTTTATTTAAACAAGTTGATACAGCGCTTAACACAGCCTCTGGCACATAATAAAGACTATAAAGTATTTGCTAAATGAGAACTAGTGAACCACGTCTCTGGAGAATGGAAAGAGAACAGCATGGCGACCATATTTGTTTCCTCCTTATCTTACCTTCTTTGCACCCCTCTCCCTTTATTTTGTTACCTGCAGGTTCCTTCCCATCGTGGGGAGGACACATACACAGGGAAGAGAGGACAACGTATAATCTAAGTAGAAAAACTGAGACGGCATCAAACTCAGAACTTAATGATTGGACAGAATATTTGAAATCAGAAATAATGTGCCCAAGTTTCTGTGTGTGGTTGTCTTAAGGATTTGGGGGGAGGGAGAGAGAGGAGGAGATGAGCTGAGAGAAGGTCAGAGATACAGGCCTTTACAGGGCAATCGCAGCATCCTCCCGTGGGTCAGTCTAGCCTGGGTCATTCCAACTGAAGCTATGAGGGAGCCTGGGGGAAAAGGGGCGTGCCCGCCTCCTCCACCAGGCAGCACTTTTCCCAAGAGCAGGTTGTGTACCAGCTGGGGAGGGCCTAACCCGTCCTTTCAGCTCTTTGGGTCCTACACTATTTACCAAGTGTCCTGACACATTTCTCCATGCTATTGTGGCTTCTCTATACCCAGGTCCTACCTGGTCTAAACCAGTGCAGAGGACCCCAGGGTAGTCCCCAGTCAGGGCAGCAGCGCCATTATTTTCCCTCTAGAACGGCACCAGCACTTGGAGAAAAGGAAAATGGATGTCTCGTGCTGGTTCTGCTCCATCTTTAGAGAGCTCGCATTTCGTTTCTTCATAATAAAGCGTAAGCCAGCATTATTCCCGACAGTCATACTTTTGCTGTGTCTATTTTAAACATTCTCTTTCAAAGGCTTAACCATAAATTAATTGAATTTTAAAAAAACGAAAATGTGAGTGAAGTCAGCAAGCAGACAACCTCTCCAGATAAATCTCAGAAAGCTGAGAATAAGCAACTGAACCTGAAAATCTATTATACTGGGAGCATTAAGGCACTTTCTCTCTTTCATCTTTTTGTATTACATCAAAACCCTGGCTTCGGACCAGAGTAGCAGAATGCTTGTGTGCTGGTGAGCTTGGAACCTATTGCAAGTAAATTACATCACTCTCTTTCTTAAATGTCAACACAGTGAGCACAGCGTCTCCCAGGAACACAAACACTAGGCCTACAGGGACCTGACACCGAGATGAAGCCTTTGCAGACGCTGGGGGCAACTAGTCCCCTCTTTTTACTGTTTATTTAATTAAGATTACAGTTTGTATCTAATGTGAACACTTGCCAGACCATTTTCACAAGAGCTTTTAAACCCACCTTCCTCCAGGTCCTTTGAGGAAGACATAGGGGGCTTGTAATGGGATCCATCATACTTGGACCAAAAGGGCTGTAGTTGTTGCCCTGCGATCCTTAAGGAGACGCAGGAAACTCACCTGGGAGAAGTGGACAGAGAGCTGAGAGTTAGGAAGTACGCAGCTCACTTTGGGCTTAGAGAAATTTCGAGAAAGAGGAGAGTCTGGCTCAATGACTTCTCCAATGCAGAAAGCAAGATTCTGGTGTAAAAAGGAGAAAGCTGGTATAGGAAGGTCGGGACCTCCCTTTGGGGTGGCATCACTGTAACTCACACAGTGGACTAGGGAGGCCCAGGCACAGAGAGCCAGAGTGGGTAGTGTCCAAGAGCAGCTTGACGTTGGGTGTTGAATGGGATCAAGAGCTGTGGGGCTGAGAAGAGTTGGATGTGTGTGCCAAGCATGTCACACCCAGCATGGCGTGTAGTAAGTGATCATTGCTTTTGGTACATGAATGAACTAATTAGTTAATTAAGGTTTAATCCACGCTTTTGATTTCCCAGCAGTGGGTATGGCTCAGGACATTTAGGTATTATCTATTTAGGGAAACTTCTTACAATCTAGGGTATAAATCTGATTCTTAGCCAGTAGGGAGGGTGTTAGTCTAGAGGAAAAAAATACATTTTATTTTGTTGGCCTTCTTGACCCATCCCATTTTAGCTAAAGGCCACAATTAAAAGTTTTGTTTGGTAACCCACGTCATAGTTTTGCATTGCCTGGAAACTCAAAAACCATACAATGAAAGCTGTACTTGTCATTTGCCATGTTTCTGCGTACACAGTACTGAGATTGATGGCCAGAATTTAGGTAGAGTTTTGCCTCCTTTCCCTAATAGGGTTCCCACAGTTAGTCACCATCAGAGCGCATGACTCTCCACATCCCCCCAGCAGCACCGCCACCGCCACCATCTGGATTTTGCATCAAGATAACCCTACAGAGTTAACGAAGTCTTCCTTCTGGTACTTAAACCCCAATCACTCATCTGCTAGCGGATACAGTCAGATAAAATAAGGATGCACTGGTGCTGTTATCTAGCGAGACAGCAGGCCAGACACTCTGTGTTGTCACCTTGCCCACGTGAGTGGACTGAGGGGACTAATTCACCAGAGTCTGACACACAGTGGGCCATCATTTATTTCTCTTCAGAGAAAACACAAGGGCCCAGTGGGCAGGATGCCTATGAGAGCTGGTCAACACTCAGAGTTTTCTCCCCACAGAGCAGTCTATTTGGAGAGAAGGTTTACAATCCGAAGGTTGTTGAATAAGCATCAAGTCTAAGCAAGGACGGTTGTCTTGATGCGTTAATGATGAGTGCCCTCAAGTCTTGTCAGACAGACTGTTGCCTTCGTTTCCACTACGGCCACATTCCAACAAACACCTCAGTGTCCTGAAGAGTCAGGGCTTCTCCCTCGGCTCACTGCTGAAGCCACACTGCCACATTCTATCTTCTGATCTTCTCCAAAATCCATGGACATCGGTCTTCTACTGAGATCTACTGGCTCATGCAGTTTGGTCTCTGCTCCCTTAATTCTCACACCTTTTCAGTTACCAACTTCTTCAGGAGGTCACTTCTACTCATCATTGATTTCATCTCTCGTATGTAGGTTCTGCCTAGTTTCAGTCCAGAAAATAGGTTTACATTTAAGTTATTTACCACTTTTCTCTCTTTTAAATATCTTTGCATCAAAACATATATCAGAATTTTCTGTTATGATATGTGGGACCCTTTACGCAACTGTGCGTGGTAGTGTTGTTCTAGTTAAGGGAAGACGAGAGGGACTCAATCCTTTGGCTACACAATTAAACACCTTAATTCAGAATTCACCATGCAACAATTTTTCCTTTGGCAACCATGCACTTCGTGCAGTTCTTTCCTTAAGTTTGATTACAAGAATCAGACATCCACTCAAATTAGCTTAAGTAAAAAGAGGATTTCTCAGAAGCATAACTCTCACAGAAATTAATATGACCAGGCTGAAGGTGAAGCGGAGCTAGACCTTTTTCTCCATTTCTGAGTGGTTTGATAGTCTTGCGTCTCTTTCTGAGGATCCACGGCTGTGTGGGCTCCTCATCCTGCATCTCCACCTCCTCTCACCTTGGTCAGTTTCCTTTGTTGTGTGTGGCCCGAGGATCCATCAGCCCCAAGTCTACAGGATCTGGATAACTCTACAGCTCCACATCTCAAAAATAGTTTAAGATGGATATCAAGATGTTTGTATAAATAAAGAGCAAAATAGGACTAAAATAAATATGGCAAACCTACCCAGCGGGATTGAGACATAACTATGGCTCTGAATTTATAGAATTTTGTCTTAGATAAGGATTTTTAAAATCTGCTGTTGTATTTTTTTATGCATATACAGATTGTGTTCACTTTCTAGGGCTGCTGTAACAAACTGTCACAAACTGGAGGCTCGTAACAAGAAATTTCTTGTCTCACAGTTCCAGAGGCTAGAAGTGTGAAATCAAGGTATTAACAGGGCCATGCTCCCTCTGAAAACTGTAGGGGAATCCTTGCTTGCCTCTTCCTAGCTTCCGATGGTTTGTCAGCAATCTTTGGCATTCCTTGGCTTGTGGACGCATCACTCCAATTCCCTGCCTTCACATGGCATTCTGTGTCTTACATCATCTTCCCTCTACGTGCGTCTGACTCTGTCAAGATTTCCTCTTCTCATAAGGACACCAGTCATATTGGCTCACTCTAATGATCTCATTCTGATTTGATTACCTAAGACCCTATTTCCAAAAGGGTCACATTCTGTACTGGGGGTTAGGATGTCAGCATATCTTCTTTGGGGGAAAACAATCCATAACACATACATATAATTTCATACAAGGCATAAATATGATATGCAGCGATTTTAAGTGAACATTGTGTCTTACTTTTTTTATTTGGCTCTGTCCCTCCCTTCTCTCCACCAGCATGTGGTATTATGGCTCTTTCTGCCAGTCTAACTGTGAACTGGTGTTTTATTATTCGCTTTAATTTGACTTTCTCTGACAACTAGTGAATTTAAACATCTCAAATGTTTATTGGCTTGTTGGCCATTTGAATTTATTCCTCATTGAATTGTTTGTTTGTATCCTTTGAGCACTTTTCTGTCATTTTGTCTTTTTCTCATCAAATTTAAGAATTTGTATTGTATGTATAAACTTTGTCACTTGTGTTACAAATCTACAAATGTGTCCTTATTATTGACCTATTGACTTTATCCTTTTAAAAATCAAATATATTTTCCTTCATACCTCCTGGTCTTGGTTTTAAATGCTCTCCCAATCCTAGAATGGACACGTAGCCTACCAGATTTTTAAACAGTCCCTTCATTGCTGTATTTTTTACATCTAAATATTTAACCTGTTTGAAATGGATTTTGCCATATAGTATAAGGTGGGAGTTCAAGTTCATCTTCTTCCAAGTGGAGAGCTGGGCAGTACTTTTATCTATTACGTCTTTTCTCTGTTGTTATGTATTAAATTCTCATTCATATCGGGATTTGTCTCTGGGTCTTTCTAGCAGCCAATTCAGAGAGGAAACACGAAAGACTGGAAGGGTCCCTGACATCTTAGCCATGGTAGGTAGCTTTGGGGTGGTGACCATTTAGGTGACTTACTTTTCATTTTGCTGGACTGTATATTCCGATTTTTCCTTTAACAAGCATGTGTTACTGGTTTCACAAAAACAGATAAAGGGGAAAAAACAGTAAACCCACTAGTTTCGTCATTCACAGTGCCCTAGGACAAAAACCAACTGCATCTAGGGAGCAGGACTACTATTCCTGGAACGAGACCTGAGAAGGGTTTCCCTGGGGACACACACATACCTAATAGGGCTGTTCCCGGCAGACCCTGGACAGTCTATTTAAAGACCCTTTTGCCCTGAGGTGGGGCTGATTAACTTTTGGGAAGTCCTTTCCTGCGGCCAGCTCATTGTGAAGTAGCTGGTGAGGGGGTGCTTTCAAGCGTGATTGGCAGTTCTCGCGTGTTCCAGGGCAATGAGTTTAATTGGAAGAGCAGGTTGCTCCAGAGCTGATGCAATAACCACCAGGGCTGAGTGTTCTGTCTGAATGTGTGAAGTGATGCAATAATTGCCTGCGTTAAGCAGCAGCTGAATTACTGGCAGGAATTTAAATGCTTCAAACACTTCTTTGAATTGGTGATTAGAGGGCGCATTCAAATGATAGCAGAGTGACCGGATCCCCATAACCCCAGGGCACAGCGTCTGTCCCTAAGTGATAAGGGTCAGTTAGAGCCATAAAGTCTCATAAAACTGTCCCAGGGCGCTAATGAAAGCCCTGCAGTAAATTTGCAGGGGCCTGGTTGTCAACTGCTTAAAATAATGACAGCAGTGGGGTCCCCTCCCAGTGCAAAGTGACCACCAGCAGCTCGGCCCAAATTAACCCCGACTGACTCCCCAGGCTTCTCCACCCCAGGCCATGGTGCCTCACCCTAGGGAAGGTCAAAGTGTGAGGGCTGGGCCAAAACCTTCCACTCCTCCTGCCAGGCCTGGGACCTGGGGGGGAGCGCTGTCCGCAGACACTTGGAGGAACCCTCACGGTCCAAGCCCGCTTATGGTAAGCCCAGCTTCATGTTTCTTGGCACCACTTCCTAGACCTTGGCCCCTAAACCCACAGTAAAAATCTCAATAAAACTCCCATAGCTCTTTCAACTTTGAGAAATAAAATAGAGCTTCCTGGTGTACCTTCTAAGACAAACTGGCCAGGAGATCAGTGCCTCATTAAACACTGGGGGATGTCTTCCAAAAATTATAACTTTGGTTTTGGAATCACTTGTATTGAATGCATTGTTTATCTCAGAAATGGAAGATAAGATCAAAAGGGCTTTAGTTTTCCTTCTGGGCGGCTGCTTCCAAATGATTTTTACTTCCAGTCATTTCAAGAGGCTGGCTGGGTCTTTTCACTTGTTTGTTATCGGTTTTTGTTTGGTTTTTGCTTTTTCTCTTTTTTCCCCTCTGTCACGGTTGGTCGTTTATTTGCTACTGGACTGTCTTTATCAAATCCAGCTCTTGAAGATTAGCCCCAGATGTGCCAGACCATAATGCAGATATAGCTAGATTTAAATTCTTAGCAATACCTCTGAGAGCAGGTGAGAAGAGAGATGTCCTCTTCAAGACGTTTGCAGTGGGCTTGTGGAAAGCTTGGATGTGGCAGCAGGGCACAGAGACGGTTTGTAAACCTCCAGTTCCCAATGTCCTGGGAGCACAGCCTGTCCTCCAGGACTGGGAACTCAGGGTATTGCAAGGGAGACCTTCCAACTTGGGAGAATTCGCATTTTCCTGCTGTGATAGGATGAAGCAATCAAGTAGCCAGTGTTCTCAGCTCCCCCACCCCCACCTCACACACACAGACTTGCCCTGTGCCCTCCACAGTCCTACCCATCAGACTGGTTCTCCGGGTTTTGTGTAAGAGAATCAGGTGGAAAGGCAGGAGAGGAGGAGGGGGAGTCTTTACATGGGGAGCCCGGTGTTGAGGGAGGCTGTGGTATGTGAGAGGGTGGAAGTGGGTAGGATAAGAGGGAACTTCAAGAAGCGTTGGTGAAGCCTTCTGCATGGCCCCCGTGTGGGACAGGGAAAACAAGTGAAGGGCGCCATTTATTCTGACCTGGCTTGGAGACAGAGAGCGTCTGCTCTTGTAACCTGTCACCCGTTCCCCCTTCAGTTAGGCAGCCTGATTGTCTCTGGAGGGGAGGGCGCCTCACTCTCAGGCTACGAGGTTTGGGCCCGGAGCTCCTGCCTTGTACTCCCCAACCCCCATTTTAGGGGCAGCCTGTGACTCCTTCTCAGGAATCAGCGCCATTCTCCCAGGTCACAGAGTTGGGGTCCGTGAAAGTCAATCCCTGGGGTGTGCTAGAGCCACTGTGAATGACACTGCTCTCATCCAAGGGGTGGCTAATGCTGAGCTATGGCTATAACTGGGACACCAGCGGCTCACTTCTCCACCGCAAGAGCAGGTGGGGGGGGGGGGGGGCAGGGTAATCCAGCGGTGACTGAAGTCACTCTACCCCTGGCTTCTTCAGGCATTGTTACGTTCCCCCCTTTCTCGTCCTGATGAGCTCCTTTGTGCTGGGGTTCCGTCCCTGGCCAACAAGGGTTTCCTCATCCAGTGCTATTTTGAGCACATCGCTTTGGGGACTGAGTCACGCCGGTGTGAATCCACCTTTTGCAGCTTCCTCTGGATGACACGATTTCCTTGGAACAATGGAGTAAATCTCTCCCCTCAGACAGGTGACTCCTGTTACTTTCTTTCCAGCACTCCCTTCTTAAGGCTGATACTCCCGGCTCCTTTATACTTTTATGGTATTGACTCAAAGACTTGAAGGTGAAAGATCGGATGGCAAGTTCTCTCCTCAAAAGGGTGCGGGCTTCCTTATCGCTGAGTTGCTTTTCTTCTCTTTGGGAAAATGAGGACTAGTCGAAGCTCCAGTGTTCACTTAAATAAAAAAGGGAGTACAGGCAAGCAGGGCCACATGAGCCACTAAATTACAGGTTCCTACCTGTGAGGCACATTAGCGTGACCCATGTCATTTACTACTTATATGGAAGTTTGCTGATCATGTATCTTAAAGATAATTTTCTGTGACTTAGAAAATTTCTCTCTCGAACAATAGTGTTCTCACTCATTGGCCTTCTGGTCTTCTCTCTTAAGAGGGGAAGGAAGGAGAGGGTGTGCCTGGGATTATAGCCAGCAGGCCAAACAAGGAGTGAACAATCCTCCATCATTTGTGCCATGGCACGACAAGGGCAGGGACTGCTGGACTGGACTAGAAACCCATCAAGGAGGGGATTGGGTTCTAACTGCCCTTGTGTTCGCAGAGCCTGGTCCGGGCCTGGCAATGGTAGGCGTTCAATGGATGAGGAATGAATGAATGATAAACACGGGTGAATGAACAAGTGTGTGCATTCTTAGGGCAACAAGGAGAGCAATGTGATGAGAGCAATGTGATGAGAGCAAGGTCACCTCGCATCACAGGAGAAGGTGGCAGTGGATGATACAGTGGAGTCAGAGAACGAAGGGCCCTGAACGTCAGGCCAGAGCGCTGGTAGAGAACAGCCTGTAGGGTGGCAGGAGAACGGAGCTGAGGCATCAGGATACCAGAACCCTAATCCCAGTTCACCCACTAACTCAATCTGTCATTTCCCCTGGGAAGGCTTCTGTCTCCTCTCAGATGAGATGAGTGACTCGTACTGTGGGTTTCTTTCCCATCTAAAATTGAGAGCTAGGACTTGTGGGCATCTAGGAGCCATGGAGTGCCATTGGCAGCACTGCAGCCCCTGTGCCAGGTGACGCTTCCCTATACTCTTTCTGGCACATGGTGCCCCATTGCTTTGTGTGTTAGTCTCCATTCTCCAGCCTGACCATTTTCCAAGTTAAAGACTTTATCCTATTTCCTATGTGCCTTCATGATGCTTAGCACAGGAATAATGGAGGATCGCAAACTGGCAGCCCATGGGCTCCATCTACCCTGCAAAGTATTTAGTTGGCCACTTTTATAAAGGATGTAGCAGGCAGAATAATGGCCTCCCAAAGACATTCACGTGCTGATCCCCAGAACCTGTAATACTATACCTGACACGGCAAAGAGGCGTGTGCAGATGTGATTGAGTTAATTTTTAAATAGCAAGATTACCCTGGATTACTTGGGTGGGCCCGACGTGATCACAAGGATCCTTGGAAAGTGGAAGAGGAAGAGAGAGTCAGAACCAGAGAGAAGGCAACATGAGAAAGACTCCATGGGCCGTTGCTGGCTTTGAAGGTGGAGGAAGAAGGCCATGAGCAGGTGGCTGCAGGTAGCATCTAGAAGCTGAAAACAAATTGTCCCCCAGAGGCTCCAGGAGAAACACAGCCCTGCCAACGCCTTGATTTTACCCCTATGAGACCTATGCAGACATCTGACCTTCAGAAGGGTGAGAGAATAAAGCCATTGTGTTAAGTCACGAGGTTGGTAGTAATTTGTCACAGCAACAATAGGAAACGAATACAGGAGGTAAATGTGAACGCCTTAGGCAGGGCAGGCATCTCCAAGTCAGGCCCACTACTTCTGATTGTTCACCAAGAGGCTTGCTTTGCTCATTTCTGCTACATTTGTGACTCCTGGATGAGCCATAGCCATCACTGAAATTACTAATTGGACACCAAGAACATAGGGTTGGGTATCAGGGGAAGACTGTGGCCCTTATCTCTTCCAATAACCAGTGACAGACTATGGACCTATTGGTTGACTTCATTTACTCCCCCTTGCCTTGCCCGTAAAATAAGGGGTTACACTAGGCTGTCTCTGTGGAGTTCTTCTAGGGTGTCATGGTTCTATTACTGACTAGAACCCTATCACCATCATATAATTTGGTTTTTGATGCTGCAGTGGCTATTGCTGCCCTGGTGGTTGGGATCATAGTCCCCAGCATCTTCTCTGGCCACACTGGGTGGCAGCAGTCTGCAAACATTCACAAGTACCTGCTCCATTCTTCCTCTGGGAAGAATGAGGACTCAGACCCTGGTCCCTGAACTTGGTATATGGATGCAGTGACAGAAAAGGCCAGTGACCAGATCTAGGTTCTCTGTGCACCAGAGACATTACATTTGTTAAAGGCAACTAATAAGTGGCCAATATATTATTTTAACAAATTCTGTTTGCTGTTCTATAAACAGCCAAGGAGTGAAAATTCTCCCATTGTCTGCCCCTCTGCTTTTCAATCCCCACTATTCCCTAACACATTCCAAGGCGTGGATATTGATCCTGCAAGTGTCAATTATTGCTTTTCCTCCTTCATGGTAGAAAAAAATAGTACTATGTATCCAAAAATGAGCAATGTTTTAACTTTTTTCTCCACTGGACTTAGAACAAGGAAGGAAGGTTGAGAGAGAAAAGCAGAACACAAAATACAATAGGTGCTGGGAAAAGTGGGTAAGCATGTTCCCCAACTCAGTTCAAGGCACCAACTTGACATTTTCCCACTGGAAGGGAGTTTTTACCTTAGGGAGAGAGATCAGCTGTGCTGGGGTGGGGCTTGATTGTCTTCCTAGATAAGAGCCTGGCCTGATAAAGAAATTTTTTCAATGATCTTGATTTTCCAAATTGTAAAATCCTATCTTATAAAAAACATATATCCCTTCATTGTTGGGAAAAATTTCCCAGGCAGTAAAATTAGTTGGGTTCTAGTTCAATGGGCCTCATCGCTTCAGGATGCAACTCTCCAGCCCAGACTGGTCACCAGATTTCCTGCCGAGGGGAAATCGTGAAGAAAGGTGAATTGCAAGTTCCTAGAGATGCAACTCACAGCATCAAAAGAAAGGACAATCTAATCTTCTTCCCTTGTGCCCCTACAGGTTTATATACTGAGAAGGGAGTCTCACGGGAGAAAATCCGGAGGAGAAAAGAGGAGTTCATAGCCCCAAACATTTTTCATCATCATTGCAGTAGGGCGTCAATCTGCCATCTGTAAACCCAGACTGTAAAGTGGACCTAGCTGTCTTTATTGTTTCTGATTTGAATTAATTTCTGGCTGAAACCTACATTCCACTGACTGTTGGGAAATGTTACCATTGGGTTCCTTCCCTTACCTCTGTGATGTGCCATAGTTCTGGGATCCTACAAAGTGCTGACCTGTCTAGATTGGAATGTCCAGAAGTCCACGTGGGGCCGTGGTCTGGTGGGTCTCTGCTGCTTGTGTCCCACACTTGAGGCACAGAATTCTTTGACTAGGCTGCCTGGCCCTTCTGCCTGGATGCACCATGCACCACTCCTCTGGGGTCCTGCTGCCCCCCCTGTACTCCCCACCGCCTGGTCTCTGCCATGCCTGGATGCACAGTCCTCTTTCCTCTCCTCCTAAGCTGGAAGGAGCCATCTTTTCCCAGGATGGGAGTGAAACTCCAAACTCAACTTGGCTCCTTCAAGATATTCCGTTTCTATCAGCAAGGCCTGTTCTCGCTCTTAACTCTTCCCAGAACCCGAGGAATCACTTTCGGGAGACAAAAGCCAGAAGGACTGTGGATGACTTCTGCCTTTCAGCCTGCTCCCACCTCGTGAGGCAAGAAGCACGCAAGAGACGGTCAGCTTGCATGAAGGGAGGAGAAAATAGAGGAAAAACTTAATCCCTCAAAATACGGTCTAGCCACACTAGGTACTCTTTATAAGCAGTACCCCAGAAAACGGTGCTGACTCTTACCTCCTGAAAGGGGAGTGTGCTGTGAACACACCTTCTCAGTGCTTCTCATGGCTTTCCCAGCACCGAGAGCACAAAAGAG
This sequence comes from Equus caballus, assembly GCF_041296265.1. Classification (NCBI taxonomy): domain Eukaryota; kingdom Metazoa; phylum Chordata; class Mammalia; order Perissodactyla; family Equidae; genus Equus; species Equus caballus. The sequence continues at coordinate 6,725,444 of NC_091687.1, forward strand.
GAACTCAATAAATGTGTATTCCTTTGGTTCAATTTAAAGCTTTCTGCTCAGCACTAAATTCCTCCTCCCCAGTATTTTACTGTTTTACTGTATAACAAACCGAAGGAACTGCTCATCTCCTTTGTCAAGGTTCAAAATTCTACACACTGTGTCTTCATCTTCATTGCTCTTCAGCTACAAATACCTGCTCATCGTGTTCGATTTTTTCTATTTTAGTAATGTTTTTATTTTTATTTTATTTTTGAGGAAGACTAGCCCTGAGCTAACATCTGCTGCCAATCCTCCTCTTTTTGCTGAGGAAGACTGGCCCTGAGCTCACATCCGTGCCCATCTTCCTCTACTTTCTATGGGGGACGCCCACCACAGCATGGCTTGCCAAGTGATGTGTAGGTCCACACCTGGGATCCGAACTGGCGAAGCCTGGGCCACCGAAGCAGAACATGTGAACTTAACCGCTGTGCCACCGGGCCAGCTCCAATAATGTTTTTATTTAACCTGATATAAAAAAATCATTTCAACATGTAATCAATGTAAAATTAGGAGACATTTTACATTCTTTTTTCTTTTTTGGTATGAAGTCTTTGTAACCTTGCGTGTATTCAACGTATGGCACACCTCAGAGTAGACTAGCCACATACAGTTGGTGGCCACTTTAAATGTTTTTTTAAATGCTGGCAGCCTGAGAAATTGCTCTCGTGTTATCCTGCTTAACCTAACGTGAAAAGTACAGTGCTTTGAGTTTGGCCAGAATGGCTCAGAAATAGAATTGGGATCAACTATTTGGCACAGCCATGTCTGTGAGGCTCCAGTTACAGGAATGCCGGGGTGGAGGAGGGGGCGATAAGCAAAAATAGCGATTTCTAACTGGGATATCTTTATTTGTGTTTTCCACAGAGATTTCAGAACACCGAGTGGAAGGCATCAGGGAATTCATAGTTCCGTCAGAGAGAAGGTGTAAATTCTGAAGTACTTGGCACAGAGACATTTACAAATGGATTGTTTCAAACCCACACTGGTCAATCAATTGTTTGGAATTTGAAATGTATTTTTTTTTTTCAAAAAAATGTTATAAACACTGGTTTGCTTTCCAGGCAAGCCCAGAGATACTATGGTGAAAACAAAACTTTTTATTTCTCTTAATACCATTGGAACAGAGAAGAAATGCTAACAAAGTCATAGCTTCAATCATATTTGTTTAGTTTTGTTTGAGATCTGAAGAAATCGTTTGGATTTTTCAAAGGTTTTAGACGCTTAGGGAATCAGCTGCTTGTGTTATGTCCATTTTTACTTCCTTCTTTCTTCTTGATGCTATAGTCAGTGCCAATAATCTTGGGGATGTCAGCTACAATCATAGGCAAGGGAGAAAGGGCTCAAAAACACCAGAAACAGAATGGGAAAATTTTGAGAGAAACTGAGGTATCTTACAGGAAATTAAAGAGAAACGGGAAGGAGAAGAGGAGTCAAAGTGAGGGGTGTGCTTGTGATAAAGAGGTTCCTTGAGGTGTAGTTAATGGAGTTGAGAAATGAGGAAGACGTGCAGAATCACTCCAAGGAGAAGGCAGGAGAGAAGTGTGCAGAAATCAAAACCCAAACGCCTTCAGGGCCCAGACAGGTACAGGAAAGGAGCAGGCTGGGGATGAAAGAACGGGAAATAGTGGGGAGCATGGCAAACCAGAGAGTTCGGGAAATTCTAATTTGATTTTTTGTAAAACATCAGTGTGAGCCTAACCAAATACCGCTGCAAGCTGAGTTGTATCTGTCGGCCACCTTTCAGAATCTTTGGCAAAGAGATTAAAAGCAGGAGATCTGGAGTCAGACTGCCTGGGTTCATCACCTGCTTCACCACTTAGTGGTCTGTGACCTCACTTTCCTCGTCTGTATACCGATATTTCTGACTTCATAGGATTGTTGTGAAGTATGACGACATAGGTGAGAGGCTGGCCCCATGGCTGAACGGTTAAGTTCTCATGCTCCATTTCAGCGGCCCAGGGTTTCGCCAGTTCGGATCCTGGGCACAGACATGGCACCGCTCATCAGGCCATGTTGAGGTGGCGTCCCACATAGCACAGCCAGAAGGACCTACAGCTAGATTATACAACTATGTGCTGGGCGGCTTTGGGGAGATGAAGAAAAAGAAGGATTGGCAACAGATGTTAGCTCAGGTGCCAATCTTTGGGGGAAAAAATAAAAAAGGAAACAAAAAAAAAAGAAGATAACACGGGTGAAGTACTTTGCACAGGGCACAGTAAGCCTCCAATAAATGCTCAGTAAGCATCCACTAGAACATAATCCCCTGGACAGTCTGTTTGTTGCTGGATCCCCAATGCCTACAATAGTGCCTGGCACATAGTAGGTACTCACTAAATATTTGTTAGATGACTGAATAGATGGGCGAAGGGAAAAGAAGGAATTATACATGTATCAGTTAGCTCTTTCTGGGGCTGGCTGACCAACGATGGTCTCTCATATCTGGCAATTGGCTAGCTGTCAGCTGTCAATGGGTGACCAGGCCATTATAGGGAAGAGATGCAGGGTCATAAGAGTTCTCCACACTGACCGTGAGACAGCTCAGGTTAGAGGGGTTGCTGAGCTATGTTTTAAGGAGTATAGAGTATCATCTCCCGAACTCAAAAACTTTTAGAACTAGAAGGCAATGAGTCTTTCTTCTGGTCTTTGATGGTTAATTTTATATGTCAACTCAACCAAGACTCAGGATGCCTAGATATCTTATGAAACAGTATTTCTGAGTGTGTTCACAGAGGGTGTTTCTGGAGAGATTCGCATTTCAATCAGTAGACTGAGTAAAGAAGATTGCCCTCCCCACTGTGGGGGGCATCGTCCTATCTGTCAAGGGCCTGAATAGAACAAAAATGCCTCCTTCTCAGGCCTGTAGATGAAGACTGGAGCCCACACCATCGGCTCTCTGGCTCTCAAGCCTTTGAACTACACCACCAGCTTTCCTGGGTCTCCAACTTGCAGATGGCAGCTGGTGGGCTTCTCAGCATCCATAGTCATGTGAGCCAATACCTCATAACGCATCTTCCCAAATTTTTATATATTTTGTATGCACACCCACACATCCTACTGGTTGTGTTTCTCTAGAGAACCCTGACTAATACGCGGTCCGACCCTTTCATTTAACACATCAGGAAACCAAGATACAAAGAGACTAAGCCAGGTGTGCAAACCAGGTAGCCATAAATGAGAAAGTCACTGTTTTGGTATGTTTGTGTACATGCGATTTCGCAAGAGAGAAATGCAAATCAAAACCACGATGAGATATCACCTCACACCTCTTGAATGGCTGTTATCAGAAATATAAGAAGTAAGTGTTGTTGAGGATGTGGAGAAAAGGCAACCTGCAAGCACTGTTGCTGGGAATGCAAATTGGTGCAGCCACTGTGGAAAACACTATGGAGGTTCCTCAAAAAATTAAAAATTGAAATACCATATGATCCTGCAATTCTACTTCTGGGTATTTATCTGAAGAAAATGAGAACACCAACTTGAAAAGATATATGCACCCACATGTTCACTGCAGCATCATTTACAACAGGCTAAAGAAGAAAAGTCACATGATCACATCAATAGACGTAGAAAAAGCATTTGACAACATTCAAAACCCATTAATGATAAAAATTCTCAGCAAACTAGGAATAGAGGGGAACTTCCTCTACCTGATAAAGAATATGTGCAAAAAGGGGCTGGCCCCGTGGCCGAGTGGTTAAGTTCGCACGCTCCGCTGCAGGCGGCCCAGTGTTTCGTTGGTTCGAGTCCTGGGCACGGACATGGCACTGCTCATCAAACCATGCTGAGGCAGCGTCCCACATGCCACAACTAGAAGGACCCACAACGAAGAATATACAACTGTGTACTGGGGAGCTTTGGGGAGAAAAAGGAAAAATAAAATCTTAAAAAAAAAAAAAAAGGAATATGTGCAAAAAACCCGCAGCTGACACTACACTGAATGGTGAGAGACTTGAAGTTTTCCCACTAAGATGGGGTACAAGGCAAGGATGTTTCCTCTCACCACTCCTTTTCAACATTGTACTGAAGTTCTAGCTAATACAATAAAAAAAGGAAATGAAAGATACACAGATTGGGAAGTAAGAAATAAAACTGCCTTTGTTTCAGATGACATAGCTACCTATGTGGAAAATCTGAAAGAATTGATTAAAATAAAAACAAACTGCTGGAACTAATAAGCAATTATAGCAAGGTTGCAAGATATAAGATTAATATACAAAAGTCAATCACTTTCCTATATACCAGTAATGAACAAGTGGAATTTGACATTAAAAACACAATACCATTACATTATACTACCATTACCTTATAATACATTACTATTAGAATACCATTACATTATAATACATTACCATTACAATACATTAGCACCCCCAAAAATGAAAGACTTAGGTATAAATCTAACAAAACATGTACAAGATCTATATTAGTAAAGCTATAAAATTCTGATGAACAAAAATCAAAGAAGAATTAAACAAATAGAGAGATATTACATCTTCATGGATAGGAAGACTCAATATTGTCAAGATGTCAGTTCTTCCCAACTTGATCTATAAATTCAATGCAATCTCAATCAAAATCCCAGCAAGATATTTTATGGATATCAACAAGCTGATTCTAGTTTATATGGAGAGGCGAAATACCCAGAACAGCCAACATGATATTGAAGCAGAAGAACAAAGTTGGAGTACTGAAACTACCTGACTTTAAGACTTACTATAAAGCTACAGTAATCAAGACAGTATGGTATTGGGGAAAGAATAGACAAATAGATCAATGGAACAGGAGAGAGAACCCAGAAATAGAGCCATATAAATATAGTCAACTGATTTTCTACAAAGGAGCAGAGGCAATAAAAAGGAGCAAAGACAGTCTTTTCAACAAATGGTGCTAGAACAACTGGACATCCACAAGCAAAACAATGAATCTAGACACAGACCTTAAACTCTTCACAAAAAATAACTCAAAATGGATTGCAGACCTAAACGTAAAATGCAAGATTATAAAACTTCTAGAAGATAACATAGCAGAAAACCTAGATGATCTTGGGTATGAAAAGTGACTTTTTAGATACAACACCAAAGGCATGACCCATGAAAGAAATGATTGATAATTGGACCCACACAAGGAATGAAGAGCACCAGAAACGAGTTGAGTTTGGCATTTGTGGATGTGAAGTTATCATCATTCCTTATCACCAGGACCAACATAACATGTACGTCTGCATAGGTTGTACATTGTACAGATATATGTTGCAACCCTACTAATCATTCCAGACTTCAGAGACTTTCTCTTTTGGGGGAGGGATCCCAAGGAAAATCCCTTGGAAGTCTGGACAGTCCAGAAGGCTCTTCTTTGATTTTTTGCTCTAGCAGGAGTAGTGTATTGGTTGAACCAATTCCTAAGATCAGGTATCTAAACAGAGGTAGGCTCGAACAGGTTTGGGAAAATTTATTTCACCTTGGAAAAATATGAGCCTGATCAGCCATTGGATCAAGTCAATATATTGATTAAGTGCTTGTTACATTCATGGCACCATGCTCAGTATGGTAAATACTGCCATGCTTTATTCACACTGGAACTTGGCAGATGGGCAACCAAAAACTCCTGCGCTGCAATTTCCTCACCTCTCAAATAGGGATAACGTTGCCTGTCTCATAAGGCTGCAACCAGAATTAAACAAGATGGTGCACAGAGAGCCCCTGGAACAGGTTCTGACACAGAGTAGGTGTTTCACAAGTAAGCGCTCTAATACCAACTCACTGGTCTGCCATTCAGCCAGACTCTTCTCCAGGGAAACGGTGGCAGAAAGGGAGACAGGTCATGGTCTAGAATCTTATTATGCAAAGTGTGGTGCCAAGACCAGCAGCGGCAGCATCACCCGGGAGCTTTTTAGAAATGCAGAATTTCAAAACTCGACCCAGACCTACTGAATCAAAATCAGGTGATCTGTGTACACATTCAAGTTTCAGAGCACTGCTCTAGAAAATTGCCCTCTCCAGCTCCTGCCTTTCCAGCCTAGACAAGCTCTCTAAAGCTCCAAAGTAACTCAGCCTAGATAATCGGCCATCCCCCTTTGCCCTGCTTCTCAGGTCTTTGTGCTCCTTCCCAGTCCTTTTCTCTGGCAGACAAGAGGAGGAAACGTTTGCCCATGCCGACAAGTGCTGATATCTAACTCCTACGTTTTGCGACCTGTCAGCCAGGAGGGGAATAAGTGTCACATGTCTGATTTTCATTTGGTTTAGGGCTTTCTTGCCTATTTTCCAGTAGGTCACCAGGTCCAGTTGTCTGTATTTATGTAGCAGAAAAGCAACACTACAATGATGCTTCATTATCAAGTATCAAACAGACAGCGTGGGTGGGAAGCCATGGTCCGTATGATAAATGCTTTCGAAACAAGAAAAATGTCTCACTTTTTTTTTTTTTTTTTTTTTTTTTAAACACTCTCTGGAAAAGCTTTGTACATGAGAGAAAACTGCATTACCAGTTCTCAGAATCTCCATGCTACTGGCTTCAAACCGAGTTCGTAGACTCTGAGGACACCAGCTCCAGGCAGATCCACTATGGGCAAAGGACATTCAGCTGGGGCTATTCATTAGAAAAGGGACAGTTTCTGGCTCAAACAAAGAGACTGTGTTTTGCAAGTTGCAATTACATAGAAATCTAACTGCGTAAGAAGTGCGGTGAGGGCCCCAAAAAGGTGACCTCAGGAGGTGCATTCCCACCAGGAAGTATGGCACAGGCACGGGCTGCATTGGCACAAGAGTCTGGGGGCTTTCTGGAAAAGATGGGGACACAGAATTTGGAGAGGACTGTTGGGCCAAGAAGAACTCTTGAAAAACAGAATGACAAAGGACACTACCAGCTGTGAAAAGATCTCAGCCTAAGGCTGATGTCTGCCTTCATCCTGGGTCACCAAGCGCTTGTTAAGAAGAGTTATTTTGATGAGTGGCATTGTTTAGCATCTCCCCAAAGTCTGCCACCCTCAGAGGAGCTTCTCTGCAGTGCCCCCACCCGCCATTTCCCGAGAGAGAGAGGAATCTGAAAGTACTGAGAGCCTAAAAAAAAGACTTAAGACATCAGGGCCACTGTAAGACACTCCAAAGACAAGCCTGTCCTGGTGGGAGTCTTGTAAATAACTCTGATCACAGAGGACTGTCCACTACCTGTGGTGAGCAGCCAGAGGACTCCAAGAGTGGCCCAGACAGAGGAGACTGATGGTTTGGTCTCAATAGGAATGCAGAAACAGAATGTAGTCTAGACTGAGGAAATTACTGGGGGCCACGAGGACTGTTAGAAAGGCAAGCACAGGGTGGGGGGCACTGGGAATGTCATCCCTGATTTGCCCCCAGAGAGAAACCTCCTGGGTCATCTTCGTCCCTAGAGTGTGCCTCTGTTATCTGTACCCACCACACATTACTCTAGGTTGTTTCCATTTTTCTCTGACTAGACTGTGGCTCCATGATGGATTGGACTGAGTCTGAGTCTTGCTCAATTCGCATCCTTACCCCCTAGCAAAGAGCCTAGAATTTTATCAGTTCTAGTTGAATGAATAGTGAGATTCAGAGGCAAAAGTTACTTTAATTACCACTTCCACTGGTACTCAGATCCCTTGACTGTCATCTCCTGGCTGGTGTAGCTTGGGGTGAAAAGAGATTAAGTTAGAAACTCAGTTACCAAATGATTATAGTCATTTAGGTTGAGAACCTGAGAACTAAAGCTATAATCCCTGATTCTCAACTGAGAAATCACAACCACACTACTGCCATCAACTAAATGTTAGCATTCCTCCAAAATTGAAATGTTGACATCCTAACCCCCAAGGTGATGGTCTTAGGAGATGGGGCTTTTAGGAGATGATTAGGTCATGAAGGCAGAGCCCTCATGACTGAGATTAGTGCCCACATAAGAGACCCAAGAGAGCCCCTTGGCCTCTTCCATCTTGTGAGGACACACGGAAAAGATGCCATCCAAGAACTAGGAAGCGGGCTCTCGCCAGACACCAGATCTACTGGCACATTGACCTTGGACTTCCAGGCTCCAGAACTGTGAGAAACAAATTTCTGCTGTTTATAAACCATCCAGTCTACGGTATTCTGTTATAGCAGCCCAGACGGGCTAAGACAATGACTCTCTTCACGAGTCCATGGAGGAACTGATTTGCTTTCTTGGGAGTGTCCTGTCCTGTTTGATTAGCACGGTTGAAGAGATTTTATGCAAGAATCATAGCGTTGAGATTGGTTACAAAAATGGCTGCAATTCTTCACCCCTCTCTATATCTGTACCTGTTGCAACGTGACTCTGTGGCTCCTCCCTCAAGAAGTGGACTCTATATCCCTAGCCCCTTGAATCTGGACAGACTTCGTGACTTGATTTGGCATAAAATACGATGGAAGTGATGGTGTGCCAGCTCTGAGCTTAGCCCTTTAGAGATCTCTCACATTTCTTCTCTCTCAGAATCCTACCATCACTATGTAAACAAACCCAGGCCCACCTACTTGACAATGAAAGATACGTGGCCTGGTCACCCATTGACTCAGCTCACAGCTAGCCAATTGCCAGATATGAGAGACCATCGTTGGTCAGCCAGCCCCAGAAAGAGCTAACTGATACATGTAGGATGTTTAAAAACTGTTTTCACTCTGGTCAATAACTCTGCTAGTTACATTCTACTTTCAATCAGACCAGACCCTCAATTACTTTCATATTTTAGCAGGGCCGAAGGGAAAATAATCAAGTCTTCGTATTTTCCTTGACATAGACCATGAGGATGAGTTCAAAAGAATCAATCTTTCCAGGCTTACTGGCAATTGGAAGCCACTGATAACAGAAATATTGGTGTTATAGTTTTATGCTAATGAAAGACCTTACTAAAAACCCCAGTGATGCAGACCTTACCTCTAAAGCTGAGCTTCTTTATACTAAAGTGAGAGTATGCATGCTTGCAAAGCTCATTTACAAAAGCAACTCAATCTAGGTACTGAGCTGATACCAAAATGGCAGAATCAAGAGTGTCACTATTAAGAGTTAAGATAAGGGCTGGCCCCGTGGCCGAGTGGTTAAGTTTGCGCGCTCCGCTGCAGGCGGCCCAGTGTTTCGTCGGTTCGAATCCTGGGCGCGGACATGGCACTGCTCGTCAGACCACGCTGAGGCAGCGTCCCACATGCCACAACTAGAGGAACCCACAACGAAGAATACACAACTATGTACCGGGGGGCTTTGGGGAGAAAAAGGAAAAAAATAAAATCTTAAAAAAAAAAAAAAAAAAAAAGAGTTAAGATAATAAATGTTTGTTAGAATTAGGTTCAGCTGCAAGGGACAGAAAGCCCCACCCCTCCCCCCGCCCCAAATGACAATAGCTTAAACAGGACTTCAGTTTCTTTCTCTTACATAAACATCCAGGGAAGATGCTTCATAGTGCCAGGGGCCCAAGCGTCTTCCATCCGCTTGCACTGCCGTGGGTGGCCTTGACTCCAGAACCAAGATGGCAGCAGGTGCATTCCAAGCAGCAAGATGAAGGAAGAAAAGAAGAAGAAAAGGCAAAGGGCGCCCACGTCCAAATCCACCATAATACACATGGCATCCACCTGCCATCAAGCACCATTAATGCTGTCGTCTCATTAGCCCATAAGCCTCCAGCCACACCTAGTTGCAAGGGAGGCTGAGAAAGCAAATCTGAGAGGCCATGTGCTCAGCTACAAATTGGATTACTAATTCTCTGCTGCAGAATACTTAACGTCTTCCTAGTATAAATTTCTACCACATGTCAGTAAGGGCATTCTTTAACTTTCAAAGGAGCTGGATTCCCAATTATGTTTGCACATCAGTCATTTGTAACCTGGAAAGTGATTCCTCACAGAAAGAATGTTATTTTTGACGGTTATTTTCCCAGACCAATATACAAAACCTATTTTAGCCTAGAATCTCTTTGAAATACGTTTTCTCATCTATACTCAACCCCTCATTCCATCATTTCAAAGAAAAAAAAATACATTCCCAATGAATACAGACTGTCTGTTCCTGTCTAAGGAACTGGAAGGGACCTCCTTCAACAGCAAAGGCTGAATCAAGGCAAAGGGGGCCTTCTTGGGCCTACATTTTCATAGAGAAAATAAATCCTCCTTTTCCGGGCATTAGTCATTCTCTAAGGCTTTGACTTGGGGAACACAGGGCCCCAGTGGGGGATGAGAGATCAAGACTACACTCTCTCCCATTTTAACCTATTCCTCCTGTTGGGCTGGGGGAACTGTGCTCCTGGAGACCATGTAGTCCCGTACTTGCTTACAGGATACATGAGGACAGGTGAGCCTGAGGCGGTCCTCTGCCTTCGCTCTGCCCCAGTTCCAGGTCCCACCAAATGCAACATTCAGCCCCCTAGGAAGGCCAGTCTCAGACCAAATCCATGATGGGCCTCATCTGAGGAGTCCCTGACTGTGTATGTGTGATAAACACAGCCACATCCCTAGAGACACAGAGACCAAGAAATAGAGAACAGAGCAAGGCAAAGAGAGAGTAAAATTTGAAAATTCATAGCGGTTGAATTCCATCATTTCATCAATACCTAAATTGTGAGCGGCATGGACCATGAGGCGTCTCCGACACACAGATCTCTGGGATGATTTGATTTGGCGGTTTATGTTGTTTTCTGCTCCCATCAAGCAGCTCCCATTGCTGACAGCTGTCTTTCCTGAGTATCGTGGGGAGCTTTGAAAGCTATTGATTACGCGTCCATCTCCCCAGCCTTGGAAAGCTTTTCACTGGGCTGCTTGGCAGAGTTGATTAAAAGTCTTCATATTTCAAAGCCATCGGAAAAATCCTTATTAGGCTCTATAGACCATATGGGGAAGGGAAATCAAGGTTTCCAGGGACAAGTTTTAAATGGGCTTAACTTCTTTTTCGGTCTACTCTGCCGAATCTTGCTTTGCTAACTGGCCAAAGGACATGCCTAATGATAACATAGCCTCCATTTAACTCTCTTTTCAACAGGGAAGGGCTGGGTGATTTTTTTTTTTTTTTTTTTTTTAAATTTCATAAGCAGACTAAGTTTCTCCCAAGAGGTCGAGTTTTGATTCAACTTCAGTCACATGGAAGGTCCCAGAACTTTCCTATGGGTATGCACAAAGTTACTTTTTCTACTGAGTTTCACTAAATTGGTGGTCAATGGGAGAAATCTGTCTATAAACCCCTCCTGCCACTTCCTGTGGGGAGGCTGGAATACTGCATACACTACCACAAGGTTCCAAGAATGGGAACAATTTGCATAGATCCAGGATGGCTAACCCCCAAGTGGGGCTCAGAGCAACTGAGATTCACAGTGTGAGGTCCAGGCTGCTTCCAGCCAAGCTAGACCTGCCTTCTCTTCCAGGAACCAAATAAGCACTAAAACTCTGCCCAAGATGTTTCTGAACTTCCCTCTTTTTCCCTTGGCATTTCATACTATCCAACAAGCCCTGTCCTTCGATTCTGGTGCCTAATCTTCCTTTCCTCCCAAGGATTTAGGGATATTCAAAAATATGTTTTCCATCAAGTATCTAAGGAGTCAGAATGTACCTTTCCTTGTGTAGCACTTCTCACACCAATAAAATGGGTTAGTGGGTTTGTCCCCTTGGTGAAAAAGCAGGAGTGATGACCGAAACCCTTGACAGCACATAAAGCATGGCGTTCAGCCACCCAGATGGATGCTGGCCAGTATGTGAGATCAGCACAGACCGCAGAATGTCGGCCTCATCATGAATGAGGACCCTGCCCGGTGACCAGTCTCCAGGTTGGAAGATTCCTCCCTTGTCCCTGCCTTTCCTAAAAAAAGAAACCAGCTCATTGCAGCCTGAGGCTCTTTCTTTTAGAGGATTCCTCCTTTCCTCTTCTGGAAGTTCGAGCGATAGTCTTTTTAAGACTCAGGTAAGCCTGAGAATCTATTTGTACATTCCAAATACATTTATTATTTGTAGAATGCCCCTGGCTTCCAAATCAGTCACCAAGGCCTGTTAACTCTGCCTCCTAAATAGTCCCAAATCACTCCCACCTTTTGTCCCCTCTGTGACTTGGGTCAGGCACGCATTGTGTCTTGTCTGGATTTCTCATCACTAGTCCCCTGGCCGTGTCCTTCTAATCAGCCTGCACGCACGGACAGGGAAGGGCTTCCAAGCATAAATCTGACTATGTCCCTTCAGTGCCTACAGTAAGTAAACGCTGCTCTGTGGGAGGATAAAAGCCTCTGTAGTGTTTCCAGGCGTTTCGGGATGGACCCCACCATATCCCCACTCCCAGCCAAGGGCGCGCTAGCCAGGCCCGACTAGTCACAGGACCCTGAAGGCGCAGGTCTTCCTCCTGTCCGAGACTACATGAGCCGCTCCCTCATCTGGAAGGCGGGCTGGAAGCCTTCCTGATCTTTCCAGGGCTTTGTCCTCTACAGTCTCAGAGAGCCTCACCTGGATGCTTCTATGGAGATACGATTTACAAATGGCACCCTGTGTCTTTGTCCCAACACCTCACCCCCACAAAGTAGTGAGACCCCAAAGGGTGGCACCGTCAGTAATCTGGGAGTGAATTAGACATTGCTCCTGGGTTGAGTGGAGTAGTAGAAAGAAGGGGGGTTTAGGGTCTCAGGAGGACACACTGCCTGGGATAACCTCGGTTAATTCACTCAGTCTCTACTAGGTTGTAGCATATGACATTGTCATTTTTGTAAGTCAAAAAGTATAAAATCAGCAATTTCATATAGTTTAGCCTGCTATACACCAAAATCTCGTGCTCTTTGAAAATGCAGCTTAGTCCCCACCTGCCAGGTCTGCTGTGAGGTGGATTAGCATCTTGGTTAAAAGCTTGGGTGGCGAACTCAGAACCGGGTTAGAGTTTCATCTCTAACTTCCAGCTGTGTGTGACCTTGGACAAGTTATTTGACCTTTCTGGGCTTTGGTTTCCTCATTATAAAATTGGGGATAAGAGCAATGCCCTCTTCATAGAGAAGTTGTGAGAATTAAATGAGATAATTTGCGCATAGGGTTGAGTTCACAGCAAACACTCCCTAAGTGGAAGTCATGCTGAGCGAATACAATGATACCTGTGGCTCGCTTTGTAAAATGCTCTAATTTTAATTGCTCTGTGTCTAGCTTAACAATATAACTAATCCGCAACCTGACTGCTTTGCTGTGAACACTGTCCTTAGATCCTGAATACTTTCCTCACCATTTAAAAGCCTCTATTCCCACTCAGCATTGATCGGGATCCTGGGGGAAGGTGTCTGCATGTTGTTTCCTTCTCTCTCCTTCCCTCCTGCATAGTCCATGTGCCACCATTCTGACCTCAAAAGGTTGGAAGAGGGGCTCTGGAGACCCCAACGCCCGCTCCATTCCCTTTCTCAGCCTCCCACTCACTCTTGAAAAAGCCAAAGTAGTAGTCAAGAAGCAGTGTTTGGACAGGTGTGTTATGAGGCTGTTTTACCTGCAAGATCGCAGTGAAGCCATCCCTGGTGTCAAGAGTAAGTCATAAGATGACCACACTCCTCTGTGGGGCGTCTCCTGGCATGGCCTCTGTGTTCACAAGGCCACACGGAGCCCCGAGCGTGGGTCGGTTAACTGTCTCACCCACTGGCTCTGCTCAGTCCTCCACAGAGAGGGACACACAGAGTGATCGGGGCAGCTCAGGCCAGGTCCAGCATCTTAAGCAGCCCACTCTCCTCACCCACCTTTTACTCTCCACCCTCTCATGGCCCTTTAGCAAATGTCCACTGGATTTGGAACGTGTGACTCTCCTCTTACGTACTTCAGAAATGGCTTGGTTATATCTGGGTCTCCTCTGATTTTGAGGAGAAGCTGTAATCTTCTCCAGAAAGAAAGACACACATTCCCTGAGGTGACCCAAAGTCCAGGGAACCACAGTGCCAGCTACGCTGAGCTTGCCCTGCCCCTCCTGGGCTTCCCCTGACTCTGGTTTGGAGGAGGTGCTCACGGGGAGAACAAGGCCTCTCTTCCTTCCTTAGCCCAGGTCCCAGCCAGAGACCCCTAGGAATGGCCAGTGGTTCCCAGCTGTGCACCCCCCCTCCCTCTGGCCATCACTCTTCTCTGCTATGGGCCAATCCTGAACCTGGGCAGGTAAATCCAAGAAGCCCGTGCAGCAGCTGGCGTGACAACTTCCTTGTTCTTGCTGCTTTGACCTTTCTTGGCCTCTCATTTTGATAACTGACTTCCACATGGTTACAACGAACAGGCCCGACCAGTTCCCAGTTCCTCTCATGCTCCCGATCATTTGCCTGATACCTCACTTCTAAAGGTGAGGGCCTGCCTAGCCCCCACCAGCCCTCCCCAGGACCACAGCCTCCATCTTAAAACCCAACCAGAACTGAAGAGAACTGTCTGCCGTATGACGTGGTGCGGCGCAGGGAGCAGCTGAAGTTTATTGCTGGAGACAAGAGAGAAAGTGGTCAACAGAGAGATAAGGCACAGATGAGGAAAGAAAGAGCCGAAAAGAATATCCAGGAAAAAAAGAGGGAATATGTGAAGAGGAGCCAAGTGGGACAGCTGTTGGGATCCAAGACTTGGCTCTTCTGCCTCAGATAGTTGTGAGGAACCGAACACAACTTGATTTTACCCACCTGGCTCCTCAGGGGGTTTCCAGGGCTTTGAAAGAAGCGATGTCAGTAGAAAACACACAGAAAGCTACCCTAGGCATTCCTTCGCAGCTTTTTATTTATTTTTAGCACAGGGTGTGCACCTGTGAGGCAGCTAGGACACCCCTAATTACTGCCTCACAACGTGTCTAGCTTGTTTCCCCATCCTTGCTTCCTTTTTAACGTTGCCAAAACGCGAACCTTGGAGGAGTGTCTTCAGTCTGTCACAGCCACCGTGACATCTTGGTCTACGAATGGCACCCCTAGAGTTGTGCCCACTGAGCCCCAGCAGCTGTCTACAGTAGCCCTGAATTTACTTCCAGGATTTCTCGCTCTGTATAAGAATTTTCTTAGCATTGGGTCAGTTTTCTGGGTCTATTCAGAAAGCAGACAATATGTACCCTCCATAAGTTATCACAATCATAAAAATTTGAGTTTTCCATGATTCCTTCATTTCCTATCACCATTTCTGGTAGGATTTTCTTCCCACAGCATTCCATTTCTTACGTCTGCCACTAGTTATCCACTGAGATCTAGGTATGTTGCTAATAATAATAATAATAGCTGCTAATATTTACGGAGACCTTCTTGTCCAGCAGGTGTGAACTAAGGACCTGACCAGCATTCTCTCATTTGATTCTCACTGTCTGGAGGGATTTTTCCAGACTTCTATTTCTAGCAATACGGCAGAATAGATATCCTGAAAAGCCTCTTGATACAAAATACCTAGAAATGATTAATAAACTATAGCATGCAGACGTGTAAATGCAAACCTGACCTGGTGAGAAAGAGAAGGAATTCCCTAGGAGTGAAAACAACAACAGATAAGCTGGTCAGCAAGCCCTAACAGCTTTGGCTGCCCTGGGATGTTGGCTGGTCTTCCCAAGCAAGGGATTTGGGTGTCAATAGCCACTTGGCAAAGGAAGACTAAGCCTTGATCCCATGCTGGGTAGAGAGTTGGAACTTAAATGCCTGTGTTAGCAAAAAAGCAAGGCTGAAAAACCAACGATTGAAGCATCCGTGTTGAGAAGTTAAAGAACTACAAATGAAACCCAATAAAAGTAGTAATAAAGAGCTGAAACGAACACAAAAGATAACACCAGGCATGCCACCTAAAGCTGGAGCCCTTGAAGAAAGTACAACTTCAGTGGAAACGGGGGCCTAGAAAAAGCTGTCCACTGGCAAAAGGGAGACTGCAAAGAAACTGCCTGTCTTGCCTGGTTCTGGATCGAGGACCACACAGCTCTTGTAATTCATAATCGGGGCCTCCCCCGGCTCAGGGTGTAGCGGGCAAACAACAAGTGAATAAATAAGCATAAAAGGAGTCCCAGCGCGCAAGGTCCCAAAGCCCCTGGCAGAAGCAAAGGCAGGTGTCTGACACAGGACACACCCTCCTCCCCAGGATGCCTCCACTCACCATCACAGGACCGGGACGTCAAGAAGCTATTGAGTCCAGACATCCCTTCAGCCTTCAGGGTCCAAGTCCACATCCATGCTTTAAAGCACTGATTCTTAAAGGGTGGTGCTGGAACCAATTGCATCAGCATCACCTGGAACTTCCTAGAAACGCAAATCGTCAGGCCCACTGAATCGGAACTCTGGGGATGAAGCCCTGAAACCTGCGTTTCACAGGCTCTCCAGGTGATTTTGATGCACTCAGTTTGAGAAGTTTATGCCCATTCTTCCTCTCAAGGACTATCACCAAGACAAACATATCCAGTAAGTTCCAGTAAGATGGGGACTCATTGCCCTAGATCTTAGATAGATCTTATGCCTACCAAACCTAACAAATAGAATTTTTAGAGCACCAAACAGAATTTTTATTGTTAAAGCACTGGAACTCATACAAGTCATTCTTTTCCTGTTTTATATAATAAAATAGTAGACCCTTTAAAGGAATAGGTGGAGTTTCAGCTTAAAAAAGGAAATTGTCTCACATAATTGTTTATGATCTGTTTATGTAATAATTAGCATATGACTGAGAGATACCAATTACCTTCACATGAATAGAGCAGCCATTTACATAAATTATAATGCTAATAATCTTCTATTTTCAGTGCAGAATTTGGGTCTATGTGCTGCATTTTCACTTGGATAGAAAGAATCACTACCTCTTAAATAGAATGGGGATTTATTCTGTTGCTTTGAATACATGAATAATTTTGAAACTAGGACATCCTGCTTGGGACACAACTAAATCATCCGGTCACCTCTGATTCCTCACACCCTGAAATGTTAGTTCTTATTCACAGTTGTTCATCGTGTTCATTTCAACTTCAGGCAGGTCTGAAATGGTGGCAGATCTCATTAAAAATAAGAACGTTTATTTCATAGTCTATGACATCATGTTTTCTATTTCAGATTGCCGCTTCATCAGAAAATGTGTCACATTGTAATAAAGATGAGAGGACTTGTTGTTTTAAGCAGGATCTTAGAACACTCAGGCATCCTCTGTGTTGGTAGAGCTGCTACAAACTGGAGTTTATTGGCTCAGTTCAATGAATCTAGAATTTAAGTAGATGGCTCATTTTAAGATGATCAGACCCTGGGCCAGCCCTGTGGTGTAGGGGTTAAGTTCAGCACACTCTGCTTTGGCAGCCTGGGTTCATGGATTCAGATCCCGGGGTAGACCTACACCACTCACCAGCCATTCTGTGGCAACGACCCACATATAAAATGGAGGAAGATTGGCACAGATGTCAGCTCGGAGCTAATCTTCCTCAGCAAACAAAACAAAACAAAAAGAAGATCAGACCCTGGCACAGGCTGTATCCCAGTAATTATTTATGACAAATGACACCATTCTAGTGATAAGAACCTTTGTGTCTACCATGCAAAGCATGTCTTGCCTAATTTCAAGATTTCAGACCAATACAATCAGTGATCAGAAAGAACTTTTATACCATCTGCTTCCATTCCTTTCACTTACGCACAGCGGCAGGGTCCATGGGCATGTGTGGAATAGATGTAAGAGCAAAGTGACTGTGAGAACTGCCACAGGTGGGGCAAGTATTTCCAGGCACGCCACCTGCTTTGTCCAAGCAGCCTTTGCTGCTGACTCAGCAAAGTGACTCAACCCGAGTCCCCTCATCCACCTCTCCTGTCCTCTGACACCATCCCCTCAGTTCTCTACTCTCCGGACCTAATAGTCAGAACTTCTTCTCTTCTTGACAGAAGGTCTTTGACCCAGGGCAGCCAGGCAAGTTCTGGCCTCTGTCATTCCATGTCAACTATAGAAGGACGAGACATCACAGAGAACCGCTCTCTCTACCACCGAATCATACACATCCCGTCCACAGCCCCCTCTCCAATATCCACATCGCCTTCGTTTCCTTTTCCATGCCCCCCAATATCAACTTCCTCATCGATATTTCACTGGCACATGGACATCAACACAAGCGTTATCACGATCTCAAACACCATCACTATTTCCTACATGTTCCCCGCTTCTGAAGCGGTGTGGCATGTTGGAAAAAGCAAAGGCGTTCTGAAGGCAGCTGAAATCCTTTCCAGTTACAGCCGCGGCTCTCGCCACCTGTGAGAGCTCCTGCACGCTCCTCACCTCGAATGTTTTTCCTCGTCTGTAAATAACAGGGACAATACCTTCCTCACGCGGTGTGTGCAAAGATTAATTGAGGTCAAGCACGTACAGCCGCTAACACAGGCGTGGCTCCTAGCGGTGCTCAAGAAGTGTGGGGAATTTTTGTATGTTGTGTCTCCTCAATAAACGTAGAACAAGTAACCAAACAAAGAAATGAATGAACAAAAGGAACTGGATGTTCTTATGGAACACTTTATCTAGAACAGAGGTTTTCAAACGTTTGGTTGTTGTTAGCGGAGAAAACCGTGCCTCAAGTAAGATCTTATGCAGAAGGTCAGCATCGAAAAATAAGAAAAATGCAGCAGCTTCAAAAGCAGGAGGGGATCCTGTTGCCCTCTTACCCAGACCCCTTGGTCCTCTTCTTTGCATACCAGGTCATCTTTGCCGTGAGACTCCAAAAAGTGCAGTTCCAAAACCACAGATCTGGGCAATATTTTCAAAACTACATTTTATTACAGCCTTCATCTAGATTCCACAAATTTTGTATTAGTTCTATTTTCTCTTTGTTAATAATCTAAGTGAAATGTTTATCATTACATCTTCTAACTTGTATTGTTGTGGATACATAGGAAAGCTGCCTTTGGAGAGAAGGAAATTCTCTTAAAAATACATCCACTGTTTCAGCGTATTCTCCTGGGGTTCTCCAAGTACATAATCACATCGGTTACAAATTATTTTATTTCCTCCTGGCCAGTATTTTTCTCTCTTATTTGTTTCATGTTTTAGTGTACGCACCAGAACCTCCAAAATAATGTTATATAAAAATGGTCATAGGCATCGTCCTTTGGTTCTTGGTTTTAACGAGCTTCCTCCTAGAACAGTTGTTCTCTACTTTATTGCCAGACTCCCAAGCCCTCGAGAGTCTGATTTAATTGGTCAGGGCTGGGTCTCAAGCATCAGCAGGCCTTAAACGTTCCCCAGGTGATGCTTATGTTCAAAGGATTGAGACCCTCAGCACCAGACAATTTAACATGGAGTATGATGTTGGCTGCTTATTTAACACAGATATTCCTTATCACATTTAGGAAAGATATGCAGTTCTCAGGTATCTAAGATTTGTTCATTTTTTCATTTGTTTTCTAGTTTAGAAAGAGTGTTGCAATTATCTATTGAGATGATTGCATTATACATATATTCTTATTGAATACATTAAAGTGGTGAATACAACATCCTTGTGTTCTTCAGTTAAACTCAACTCGGCCGTGGTGGGTAATTCCTTTATTGTTTTGAGTTGTTTGCATTTATGTTTATAATTTAGTATGACGTCTCTTTTTTTCTTTGTGTGTACACGTACGTTCGTCATTTTGGGTAGAGTTCTAGGAATGGAGTTGCTAGGTCATAGAAATCTATGATTCATTTTTAAAGAAAGTTCAATATTTTCCAAACAACTTGTTTTTGAAAAGGGAAAGTAAATTTGTATATCATACATGTGTTCTTGGTTTGTATTTGTTTTTCTCCAAAAGTCTCTCAGAAATTGTTTGATCAAAAAATTACGTCTCTAGTTTTTTCCCTGTTTTAATTTTGAAACTTTATTGGCAAAACTGTTATAATACCTTAAGCCATGACTGTTTCTAAAAAGTTCATTACCTCAAAAATATCATTTGATATTAGGTGAATTAAAGTAAAACCCCTTGACGATTTGTGTTGTATGAAATCGGGATGACAAGTTTTGAAGTCAATCTCTAAAAGATTCTCAAACTCTTACAGATATTGCACCTGAAAATATTGCCAACATTTCTGAAATTGTCAGCAGCTTTTCTTTGTGAATGAGTTGTCTGTTAGCAACCCTTTCAGACTTCAAATACTGCTTAGAATGTTAAAAGAAAAATCAAAGCTTTAGAGTACTTTAGGATTGTCTTATATTTTTGGCGTCAGGAGATTAAATTTTGTGCATATATGTGAATGATGTCTCTTTATGTATTCTCTGTCCTGTTTTAGTAAAAATAACAATAACAACAGGATTATGGTTAAGGGGTGTTTGCTATGTTCCGGATTGTTGCTGTCACCTGCCATCCAGTCAGCTCCCACTCCTGGCAACACTGTAAATGAGCGATGTCCTCAGTGTCCTGTCCTCAACATACATACTCAGCTTCTGTAGACTCGTGCCTGTGGCTTCCTTCATGGAGTCAATCCAGCTCATATTTGGTCTTTCTCTTTTCCTGCTGCCTTCTACTTTTCCCAGTATTAATTGTCTTTTCCAAAGAATCTTGCTATCTCAGGATGCGCCCCCAGGTTTATCATTTTTGCCTCCAGCGATAGGTCAGGCTTAATTTGCTCTGGGACCCACTTGTCATCTTCCTGGCAGGGCAGGGTGACCGTAGAGCTCTCCTCCAACATTGCATTTCAGATGAATCCCTTTCTTTCCTGTCAGCTTACTTCACTGTTCAGCTTTCGCGCCTGGACGTACTAATTGGGAGTCCGAGGGTGTGGATCATCTTGGCCGTGGTGTCTAAGGACACTTCCTTACATGTGATGATCTTTCATTATACTGTTCTAAGTTCTTTACATGATTATTTTATTTCTTTCTCAGTCTTACACATATGCTTACACTGTGCTTACCGTGCTTACACTGAAGCACAAAAGGATTAAAGGTTGTCCCCAAGGTCATACAGCCAGCACACGAGAGAGCCAGGATTTGAACTGGGGTAGGCTGATGCTGGAAGTCATGCTTTAGGGCACTGTTTCATGCCGCCTCTCGGGGCCATCACAGGCACCTTTGTGAGCTTGGTTAGCAGACAAGCCCCTTAACCTGCAACTTCTTCAGGGTGCTCATCGGTAAAATGAGGATTATTTTACCTCCCTCATAGGGTTGTCAGGAGAATTATAGAACTAATATTTGAGAAGTGCTCAGAACCACGCCCGGCACCGAGTGAGCACTGTGTTAAATGCTTGCGAGCAGATCCGAGCCAGGCTCTCCGGTTCCTGGTCTCGTCCATCGCTCTTTAGGATCAGGGTTCTGCTAGTTTTAAAAAATGACTTGAATAGCTTTTATTCTCTTGCTACTTTTTATTAAATCAATTTTAGTCACTTATGTTTTCTCCCAAATCATTCATTTTCTATTTTATTGGCATAGGTGTATAGAATATTTTTTAATAATAAAAAGCTCTATGCTGTTTTCACCTTTTACTTTTCTAATTTTGTTTGTGTACTTGCATTTTCTGTTTACAAAAAAGCTAGTCTTGATTTTATTGATTTTGTTTTGGTTACTTTTTCCCAAAAAAAAACACCACACCTTGTACTTATCTCTTAATGCTACTAATTTTCTGTTTTGTAAATAATTAATTTCTGATTTTTTATGTCTATCTTCTTGAGCAAAAGGCTTCATTTATCTAGTTTTAATTCAATCCCTTAAAATGATAGGAAGCACTCAACACTATAAATTTGGCTATGTACAGCTTTGATCTCAATCCGACAGTTTTTATTTGTGCTATTTCAAGTCAACCTGCTTTCGGCATGTTCCCCAGTCTCTCTGTTCACAGTCAGCCCTTCTCCCATCACATTTATTCCACCCCCTGCCCCCCCCGCCATTGATTCTCTCAGGCTACCAGCTCCTCTGGGGCCTCTCTTCTAAAGCAAGTATTCTCTTGACTCAGTTTATCTCCTTCCAACATATGGCGATTTCACATAATTGCAATGAGGGAAAGGAGATTAGAAGATTTTATTTAGTTTTTCTGATCCAGTTACATGGTCCAGGCTCACAAAGGGACAATCAATTATTCTCCCATACAACAAGAAGCAATTAGAAACTATAATAAAAGAACCAGTACCATTTAGCATACCAGAAGAAAGAGGAGGAGGAGGAAAAAGGAAGAGAGGAAGGAAGGAGGGAAAGAAGGAAGAAAGAAAGGAAAGAGAAAAAATAGGAGTAAATTTAATGAGAAACATGCAGGAACTATATAAAGAAGACTTCCAAAAAATTTTAAAACTCTTCTGAGAGACATTTAAAAAGAAAAACAGCTTGAATAGAAACAGAGAGCTATTCTTTGTATTGATATAGGAAAAGCCAATATTGTAAGAATGTCAGTTCTCTCTAAATTAACATGTAAATTGGTTGCAACCTCAATAAAATATTAATTGATTTTTTAAATCAGAGCAGCTGGTTCTAAGATTTTTGTATAAATATCAAAATTCAAGTTTAGCCAGAAAAAAAATTCTGAAAAGGAAGCATATGAATCAAGCAAGTTCTTCCAGATAATAAAGTATATGATAAAGCAAATGTGATTAAGCTGGATGAATGAATCATGATAGAGAATCCAGAACTAGACTCAAATGCGTATGCAAATACAGTATTTACCCAAATGACATTTCAAAGCAAACGTATTGTTCAAATACTAATAATGATACTATTCATAAAGTTATATTTTTTCTGATAAACGTTTTAATTTTTGTTAAATGTCATACACTTATTATATGTTATAACATTTATTATGAATGTTACACATATTTTTATATAAATGAATCTGTAAAGTCCTAGGAGAAAACAGAGGAGTTATTTTTATATTCTGGATTGGAAAAGGCCTTTTTAACATTTACTGAGCACTCGTTGCCAAGAATTTTTTCAGCGCTTTACATGTATTTATTTATTTAATCCCCACACTCTGTTCTAATCCCTATTTGACAGAGAAGAAACCAAAGCCCAGAAAGGTGAAGCAAAGTTGGTGCTTGACCCCATCGCTCAAAAGGGGCAGAGTGGAAGAACACGCGTGACCAGAAACCAGGCAGGAAAGGGTTAAAGTCTGATCCATAACTAAACAAAGTCTGTCAAGTGTTTTCCAGACAAGGAGAAAACTATATGTGCTGTTTTCCAGAAGTTGATGTCCTCCTTTTGGCAGATGGTGCCCTCCTACAGTGAGACTTACACCGTTGCAGCAGGACCCCTGTAAATTCCTCCAGCTCCAAGTATCCAAAACTTACCTTGGACCTGTTCTGTAAGGCATGTTGCATTGAGCTCACTATGTAATGGCCTGCACATGCTCCCTGATTAGGCCCATTTGTTACACAGTTGTAACATATGGACACTCCGGAGCATAAAGTCTCCACCTGCACTAAGGGGGGAGGGGGAGGCGGAAGGCACTGCTGTGGAAGCTATGCCCAGTGTCCTCCATTGCTTACTGCAAGCAACCAAACCATTTTTCTTCACTCACTTAGCCTTGGTTGTGCTTTTCAGCCCTGCGCTCACCCACTGAGTTCGGTTACACATGGGCAGATGGTCTTACTCTAGAGCTTGTATTCTCAACCATTATGATAACAACTGGCAAACCACCTGGAAAAAACCAAAGATGGAGCCCAGCAGTAGGTCCTGGTCCAGCTTGCTGGGCTCAACCCCTCTTTGGCCTTGAAACATGGGCGGTATCTGAGTGCATATGTCCACAGATGGGTCATTGTTAGCACAGGGATAGAAATATCTTGGCGTTATTATCTAACCTGTGAACAGGTAGCAGGATGGCCCTGGTGGCAGAGAAAGAAATTGTGCCCACCACCAGGAAGTGAGAACCAGGCGATGAGATGTGTTAAAGGCAGGTTTGCAACCTGGTAAAGTAATTATGCTGGACTTGAAAGAACCTTACCCTGGAAATGCAAAATGCCATTGCAAACAACCTACGTGTTTCCCACCAAGAAGAGGAGAAAGCTGAGAAGGAAAGCTCCCCCAACATCTGCATGCTGGGTGGGTCCTGGAATGTTTTGTTTAAAATGTATCTGTTGTGTGGATCATAGTAAATTACAACTTCTGTGGGATTTATGTGTCGGGGATCATCTTTGTCAACCCTCCAACTCACTCTCCTGCAGAATTACTTCAATTCCTACCTCATTGCCTACCCCAAATTAAATTCCTGATGGAGAAAAGATTTTTGATATAAATCAATCTATAAAGTCCTAGAAGAAAACATGGGGGGATTATTTTTATGATCCAAAGTGAGAAAGATCTTTCTGAGATGGGACCGCTAAGCTCAGATGTTATGATGGAAAAGAAAGATTATTTTTTCTATATTGAAATTTAAAAGTTTTGTATGGAAAAAATAAAGTCAAAAGGCAAATCAAAATTAGGGAAAGTATTTGTACCACCCATTGCAGACAAAAGGCTAATTTCCATAATACTTTAATTGCTTTAAAAAAACAAAATACAATACAAAGAAAACAAAAATCCAATAGAATGAACAGAGGGCACAAAAAAAGATGTTCACCAGAAAATAAATATAAATGGCTTAAACATATAAAAAGTACAACCTCATAATTTTAGAAAGCAATTTAAAATAAAAATGAAACACCACCATTCAACTATTGGACAAAAATCTTCACTAATATATAGCATTGATAAAGGAAGAGGAAAGAGACTCTTTCAGACACTGAATAGACTAATTGGCACATCTTTTTTGGAAGACAATTAAACATGATAATAGTAATAATAGTAATAGCTTGCATTTATTGCGTACTTGCTATGCTGAACAGACATTGGTCCATGTGTTTCAGATATTTTAACCCATTTACTCCTCATAACAAAATGAAGTAGTTTCTATTATTATCCCTATGAGAAAACTGAGGCACAAAAAGGGTAAAGAACTTGCTCAAGGTCACATGTGTAATCAATGTGGCTGGATTCAAACTCAGATGGTCTGAAAAATCCAGTTTAAAATGCCAAACTTGACAATATTCATAAAAATTCGAAATGTTTATACCCATTATTTATACCTGTTCATTAGGATTAGGTTTGGCTACACAACACGGAAAAGAAAAATGACTACAACTTAAACAAGGTAAAAGCGTATTTCTCTCCCAAGTAGAAAAAGTCTGGAGGGATGTACTGCAAGTCTGGTAGGGCACTCCTAGTCTACGACGTGCTCAAGAATCTGGATCCTCTCAGTTCATCACTCACCATCACAGGGTGTGGCCCTACAGCTCATGGTCCAAGGCAGCACGTGAGTTATAGCAAAGGATAAATAGTCAGAGACAAAAGGCACACATCAGCTAGCTGTCTCTCAAAGAAATTTCTCAGACGCTACCAAGCGACACTTCCTCTTACGTTACTTTGGCTGCAAGGGAGGCTGGGAAATGTAGTCTTAATTCTGAGCAGCTGTAGGCACAGCTGAGCATTGGTACCAATCATGGAAGAGGAGGGGAATGGATATTGGGGGGCTCTTTCCTTCCTACTGACACTACACTTTCAGTTCTATGAAATTTTCTGACAGATGAATGGCACATTTGTGCAAAAGCATTTCATACTGATTATTCTCCATTTATCCTTCCAGATATACCTTTGACTCTGCTCTGCCTGCCTGTGCCCTGGGACCTGACCTCCATGGCCTGCATCTCTTGGACTTTCTTGTCCTCTGACTTCCATTTGTCTTCAACGGATGTACCAGCAGGAAACCAGAGATCCAGAGGAGAGAGCAGTTAGAATGTTTACTCTGATGGCTGCAGATTTGGCAGTGGCTGCATTCCTCAATCTATGGCCACATCTCCTGGTGGGTGGCCTCTTTCCCGTGACTATGGGCTCACTGGCTTCCACTAACACTGCTCCCTCCCCTTGTCCCTTTGTGCCTAGGGACTCACTCTTGCTAATTCCTGAGTACTTAACCATTTATTGTTGAGTCCATTAATCCTACCAGCACCTGTGTCAACAGTCTTTCCATTAAACTCTCTTCAGTTAAGCTTTGGATGTACTACCTGCCTCCTCTTTGTCCCTGGATGATGCATATAGGTACAAGGCTTTTCACTGCTGGAGTGCTTGAAATAGCAATAGACTAGAAACGAATTAAATATTCATCAGTGGGGGCTGATTAAATACATATAGTGCAGTCAGAGTAGAAATATTATGTAGCAGTTTAAAAAATAATGTCTCACTGTACTATATACTAAAAATTTTAAGAGGGTCATCTCATGTTATGTCTTCTTACCACAAGAAAAAAATGTCTTTATGAGCTAAAATGAAGAACTCTTGATGATAGAATGCTACCAACTATGTTTAAAATATAGATATAATACATATTTAAGTTTAGATTTAGATAGATTTGCAGATGTGTTTTATATATATATATACATATATATATATATGTATATATATATATAAAGGCTTTGGGAAAAAACAAGAAACTGATAATAGTGCTTACCTCCAGGGAAGAATAATGGGGGCCTAGGGTAAGATGGAGACATACTTTCATTGAACACCCTTTTATACAATACGAATTTTTATCATATCTATATTACCTTGAAAAAAAACTAGTAGGGAAAAAATATTGTTTTCCTCAGGACACATATAGGGAAGTATATGAATGGGACAATAGCATTCCTTTGATATTCCATTAGTAATTGGGATTCCAACTTCCTCTCCTCGCCACTGTCTGTCCTCCCTCTGTCCCCTCCCTGCATACAGGGCCACTCAGGACCCCTTTCTAAGAAAGGGCAGCACTGCATCCCCTGGGGCCACTGTGTTCCTTACTGTGGCTCTCCCCACGTGACCACTGCCCTCACCGCACTTGATTTTCCATGACCCAGAACCTTCTTCCCTACTTGCAGTTCTTACAGTTAACCTTTCAAGGGCTGGCCTCAGCAAATTAAGCTACCTTTCAGGTTTCTGCAAAAAAATCTTACTCTTAAGCTGACAGCTCTTAGAATGCAGTGAATTCTGCTAGGATTGACCCAAAGGACCCTTGGGTGGAATCCAAAAGCTCTGATTTGACTCTGGGTTGAAATGAAAAGGACCAGGGTTCTTGGTGAGACTTTTGTCTTTGGATTCCATTTCTCCTTTATTTATTGATTTAGCATCAATTTATTGAGCACCTGCTCTGTTCCAAAACTATAGGGGGTGCTAGAAATTAAGAAAATGAATGAGCCCTGTCCTCAGAGAGATTAAGCCTTATGGAGGGGACATGAAAGTAAAAGAGGTGTCAACAGAAGTGAATAGAGGGATTAGAGTCAGGGCACAGAGAGGGGTCGACTGTAGTCGGGGACTAGGAGGGGTGACTAGAAGGACTTCCTAAGAGTATGAGAGTTGGGGGAGGTTGGTAATAAAAGGTGAGTAGGGGTGCCCTAGGAAGGCGAGTGAAAGGGAAGCGCATTTAAAGCAGCAGAAACAATATAACTTGGAGTAGGACCATTAAAGTAATTTTAGACTGTTGATGGAAGACTAAAATGGGAGTCAGTCTGTTGAAGGTCACTGATGTCATCCTCATCCTGGAGAGAATCAAAAGGGAAAGGTGGAGGGATGGATTAAGAGTGCTCATTACAGTCATTACTCAGGAGAGGAAAAAAAAGAATAGTTAAATGTTTGGTTGTTGTTTTAGACTGCATCAAAATGTGTCCATATTAAGATGCTACATCAATGTTCTTGTACCTGTGCAGAAAAAAGACATATAGGCATGAAATCATGGGGCATATTAAGGGAATTGCTGATAGTTGATCGTGCTAGAGCCTATGGGCATGGACGAATGGCCCGGGAATGATAAGGATGCAGAAATGGGGACAGGGGCTGTATGGGAAAGGCCTTTCCTATGATGTTGGAAGTGTGGGGAACCATGGCTCAGCCGGGCAGTGATGTAATTAACTGTGCACATTGGAAAGATCACTCTGGGGGAGTATGGATGTGAGGTCAATTATGAGACTGTTGCACCGATGCTGAACAATGATGTAGAAGGGAGAAGCATACAAGAAATGTTGATGCCTTAGAATCAATAGACGTTTGTTGCTAGTTGAATGATGGGGGTGAGAGAACGGGAGGAACTGAAGAA
Organism: Equus caballus; assembly: GCF_041296265.1. Lineage (NCBI taxonomy): Eukaryota > Metazoa > Chordata > Mammalia > Perissodactyla > Equidae > Equus > Equus caballus. Next base: position 6,753,399 of record NC_091687.1, read on the forward strand.
ATATTCTAGGTTTCTGGTGACTCCACAGGTGGGGCTGTCATATACTATCATATACTAGGATAAAGAGTAAAGAAAGAGGGGGCGGCCCCGTGGCCAAGTGGTTAAGTTCACGCGCTCTGCTTCGGTGGCCCAGGGTTTTGCTGGTTCAGATTCTGGGCACGAACATGGCATTGCTCATCAGGCCACGCTGAGGTGGCGTCCCACATGCCACAACTAGAAGGACCCACAACTAAAATATACAACTATATACTGGGGGTATTTGGGGAGAAAAAGCAGAAAAAAAAAGAAGATTGGCAACAGTTGTTACCTCAGGTGCCAATCTTTAAAAAAAAAAGAAAGAAAGAAAGAGAAGGAAATTTGGGGGAAATGTGTTGAATTTGAGGTTATTCGTGGGATGGCCACATAACGAGGTCTGGGACACAGTCAAGAATAAGAGTAACTCAATTTCATGCTTTTACTTATACCCTCTTCCTATACTCAATCTTGCTTTCCCTTGCCCTCTCATCCTTGACCCTCCTGTCTCCTTCCCACTCCAGTTTTGCCTAGTTAACACGTACTCACTCTTTAATGATTAGCTCAAGTAACACCCCATCCAAGAAGTCCCTCACGACACTTCATCTCCGTCCCATGAAGGCTGTTAGGTGCCTTTTCCCCTCATGCTCTCATAATGCTCTATGCGTCTTTCTATCATTACACCATAAGGCACATCAAATTATAATTCATTTATAGGTCTGTCTCCTCTACATGATTTTAAGCTCCTTGTGAGTAGGGCCTACATCTTCTTCATCTCTAATATTGCCAGGATACAGCACAGTGTTTATTAGGACATAGTGGGCTTCAGTGATTGTGGAATGAATGAATACGTATGGAGTGGGAGAAGAAAGCATTTCTTTCTCTTAGACTTGGGAGGAGGTATTGGAGCAGGTTAAAGTTGTAGTTGTAGGAAGCTGAGTGAGGGTTTGAAAGCATCTGTAACCTAAGTTCTATCTATGAAGTAACAGTCATTTCCCAAGAGAAAGATGAGAGAGATAGGTTGAGGAAAATGACGAAAGTTTGAAATAGCTGCTGTGGAGAGCGGAAATAGGAGGTGACCCAACCCATTTAAGACTGTCAGGGGGTCCTAAGGGTCCAGGTGACATTGGCAACAATAAAGTTATAGTGGCAGTGACCCCAATGACTGTATGATTCCCTCTAGCAGCTCAGTAGGTTGAGCATGAGAGAGGCAGGGGCTGACAGTGGGACTCCTCCAAGGTTCAAGGCCAGCAAGGCAGATTCAGCAGGGGACAAAGAGGTTCTGACACAAAGTGGCACACTGTGGGTGTAGACTGGATCAGGAAGGGAAATGGAGCCATGAGGGACAACAGACAGAGAAACGAGAGTGAGGGAGAAAGGGAGTCTAAGTCTCCATGAGGCTGAAGAAGAGAAGTTGTGGGGTAAGGTAGAAAGACACCAAGTCAGGGGAGGCTCTCGAGAGACTAGGACGTAGGACGTTGAGTTTGAGATTCCTGAGTGCAGCCATGGAAGTCAGTTGCTAAAGGGACCTAGTGGTTAAGGCTGTGGGAGTGAGAAAAGTTAGAGAACTATGAAGCTACATCGTTGGAACGACTGTACCAGGATTCTGAAATTACCCACAACAGAGGCAGGAGCAAGGTGAAGAGTAATAACAGGGCTCCCGAGAGTTCAGTGAAAAGTGGGTGGTGCCCAGGGATTGAATAGTTGGAGTGGGGAGGATGGGGGCAGGAATTTCAAGGGAGGAGGGAAAGGATTTCCACGTGAGAGCTGGAGGGTAATGAGGAGCCTGTAGAACACTGACCAGCCTCCCCCCAACTCTGAAGGAGCTTTTCCCCTCCTGGAGCAAGCTCGCCAAGCTCTACAGGTCAGACAGCCTTTATCTTTGCTCTTTCTTCTGGCGTCTTGTTTCTGCTTTCTGAGACAACTCTCACTTGGAGTCCCCAGTCCCGTGCTCCTATCTTGTTTTTCCATGGCATTGCTCCATGTTCCTGGAATGTTTGATGCCTTTTCTCATCAAAACTAACCTGTCCTGTTTCTCACTCCTTAATGTGACTACTATGATCAATGTGACCGGAAGTAAGCAGACTTTCCCACTAGAGGATAATGGCCTAACACGCTACTCTGCTCAAGAAATATATTTGCATCTTAGAAAATCCTTCCAGAAACACAGTGCTGTAACCCAACGCACCCCACAAAGTCAGGAAATAAGGCAGCCTTCCGGCGTACCTCAAAACACAACAGCTATGTGTTTTCTAGACCTTCCTTTTTTATGAATTTAAATCCCATATGAGCAGGTAGCCCAAAGGCAATGCTGTAAATTACTTTAAGTTAGGGAGTGAAAGGAAGATAATCTGCCATAAAGATATTTTTAATTGTTGGGAAGGGGGAGTATAATAACAGTGTCCTAAACCCGCAGTCATTCATGCAGGACATCCCATGTTCCCAGGGTTTCAGGTTAAGCAACGTGTGGTTTACACAGTAGAGAAAGCCCCACGCTCGCTTCCTCTTTATGCTCTGCCTGTACCTGGTCACTGCGACAGCTGCCTGACACCTTCTAAAAAACAACCCAACCACTAACAGATGGGAACTGAGTGCTCATAAAATACTGCGGTAGGCATGTGTGGGCAGAGGATATGAAGCAAAAAACATGGTCGCTGCCCCGAAGAAACTTGAAGCTGAAGGGGAAACGAAGACAAGTACCCATGATTAATTAACTAACAATAAAAATCAAAGTGTGTGTTAAAGTAGTCCTACTTCCTGTCAGCATCAGGGATCAAACACCTGATGGCTTTGGAATTGTTAAGATTGCCAACGTGTCAGAAAATTCCCTGAGTGTTGGAATGTTGTGGAAGGTTGGCCTTTTCTGAGCATGGACATTCCCAGACCCGTGCACTGTGACCCCAGCCAGACAGCTCAGCAGGCTCCTTCTCCTCTGCTTCTTGCAGAATGCGCTGGCACTTTTGTCTGTCTACGACACCACCTGGCTTCACAAAGTAGGTCACATCAGGGCTTCTGGCTCAGAGACAATGAAAGGCACTGAAACATGCTGTAAGTGAAAGAGACCATGAGGACATCTTCGGTAGAGACTTTTAAGAGAAGAAAGGCCAACAAGATTGGCTTGTTATGGCTACAACCATTATGGCTACAACCATTATGGCTACAACCACTCTTTTGGTCTTCAACCCATCCTCCTGTTCCTTTGTTATACAACTATGCTCTAGTAAAATATACAAATTCAACTCATTTCTATTATCTTGCCATAGAGTGTTGTGAGAAATGTCTTACATTGTGTAGTCCATTTTTATTTACAAAATTCTTCCACGTATGTGTCTTTTGATCTTCAAAGCAAACTTCATAGAAGTCAGTGTTATTGACCCAATTTACATGGGCTTCATTTCAGGTTCAGGCCCCACTTCACCCCACCACTAGAGTTGGGTAAGCGGTTATCTTACCCATCCCCAGGGGCAAGAGCCTCCCTCCCTTCCAAGCAGCTGAGCCTGGCTCTCAATGTCACCACTCTCCTTCTCTAGATCCTGCCTCTCCTACCCACCAATTCTATCTGCAGATTCTCTCCGTGGAATTCAATTCAACTCAACAGGCAATTAATGAATGCCAACCATGGGCCAATCACCATACTAGGAATTGAGATGACCACACTGACACCCTCAAGGTGTGGCCAAACTAACTGGGGAGACGGGGAAGCAAATTATTGTAACATGGCAACTATTACAACAGAGGGATGTACATGGCACCACAATAGTGCCAAGAAGGAAGTAATTAACTCTACCCGGTAGGCTTAAGTGGTGGTAGAGCCAGAAGTTGAAAGATGAGTCAACAGGGGTAAGGAGGGCATTCCAGGCAGATGGAAGAGATTGCGCAAAGGCAAAGGAGGAGTGGGAAACTGCGAGAACGGCAATGTAACTCACCTTTTAGCCCTGTCAACACCCAACATGATTGGAGAAGAACACGCAATAATTACTTCAGGGCCGCTGACCTCAAGTGAGGTCACAAGACTACTTACTCACACCCCTAGACGACTACTTCATAACTTCTTTCTCCGCGAAGCTTCATCTGTTCCCAGCCCTTTCTTCTCTCGCATCTTATAACTTTGCTTGCTGTTGCACTGAGAAACTTGCATCAGTGAGAAGAGAACTTGCAAAATCACCCTCCAGCACATCTACTATCCCACCTACATCTATTCCCACGTCCCCTGCTCTCCCCAACATTAGTGTGGATGATCTGTTCATCCCTCTCTTGGCCAACTCTTCTTTGGACACGAGACTTGAGGCCCCCTGGCGTTCTCAAGGACATTGCTGCAAGCAATTCTCCCCCACTCTCCCGTATCATCATTTCCATCAGCAAAATGGAAAATACAAAAATGCTCTTATTTCTTAAATCTTAAAAAGTAAAAAAGCCCTCTCTTGACCCTACTTCCTTCATTTTTCTCCTTCACTTTCTACCAAAACTCCTTGAAGGAACTGCCTTACCCACTGCCCACTGCCCACAGTCCCCGTCCTCTGTAGAGCCCACTCCAATCAGGCTTTTCCCCTAGTGTTGCTGAAACTGCTCTTGTCACGTGTCAATGATCTCCACATTGCAAAATCCAGTGATCATTTCTTTGACCTCACCCTGTCTGACCTGCCATGGCACTTGACCCATTTGATCCCTCCCTTCTTGAACGTTTCTTCACTTGCCTTCCAGGACTAGACGCCCTCCTGATATCTCTCTTCCTCCTTCATGGCCACTCCCTCTAGTTTCCTTTGTTGATTCTTCCACATGTGCTAGAACTTTAAAACCTGGGCCCGGTCCTTGTACTTCTCATCTTCCTCATCTACTCTCACTCCCTAGATGATCTCATCTAACCTCATAGCTTTATTTTATATATTTTTTTTCTCATAGCTTTAAATACCAGGTGAATCACCCATGAGACTCCCTGAAACTCTCCCCTAACTCCAGATGCCAATATCTAACTGCATCTCAAAGTGGAGCTTGGATGTCTGATAGGCATCTCAAAATCACCGTGTTAAAAAAAACCCGTGATATTTCCCCTAAAACCCTCTCTTCCCATGATCCCTAACACACAAATGGAAACTAAAACTTTGGTATCATCCTTGATTCTGCTTTTTTCTCATATCCCACATTCAATCCACCAGCAAATCATATTATATATACAGAATCTACCTTTAAAATAAGTACAGAATCATGACCCTTCTCCTATCTCCACCACTTCCATCCCAATCTAAGCTACAGCCATTTCTGGATTATTACAATAACCTCCTTATCCGTCTCTTTGCTCACACTCTTGCCTCTCACCCCATTCCAGACAGTAGCCAGGGTGAGTCTTTTAAAATGTAAATTACATCAGGTCTCTTGACTGACTTTCCATCTTCTCTAGAACAAAAGCCAAAGTCCTTTCAATGATCTGCCCAGGCTACTGATATGCGCCAGTCACACCTCTCTGACTAAATAAATGAAAGAGTAAATGAGTGAATGGAAGGTAGCAAAGAGGAAAATGGGATGAGAGCATACTAGAGAGTTAGTCAGGTGATGAACAATCCTTTTAACCAAACAAAGGAGTTCAGACTTTATTTGAATATAGTCATCACAGGTTAGGAATTTTAGTATAATAACTATCTCCAGTAAACTCTGTTACTAGGATCTGATCCACATGTCACTTTCTATACAAATTCTGACTTTATTTCTCTACCAATCTCCCATTTGCACCCAGAAATCCAGCCACAGCAAACTCCTCATTATTCCTTTAATATGTCACATTTTCAAACTTCCATGACTTTGCCCTCTCTGTTCCTTCAGGCTGGAGCGCCCTTCCTTACTTTGTCTATCTGAAACATGTCTACTCTAGAATACTCACCCAGAGTACCATCATCTTCGGGAATGTGCTCCCTGACCGCCCCGAGTTATATGTTTTCCTCTTTGGATCTCCAGGGTCCATTTTATCCATCTCTATTATAGATGGTATCGCCTCACTAAGTTACTCGTTTACATGTGGACAAGTCCCTGGAGGGCAAGGTCCACGATCAGTTCTCGATGGGGTCCCTGCACTTTGCACACACAGTGTCTTCAACCTGGTACATACTCAACACCCGTTTGTTGAATGAAAATGAGCCAGAACAAAAGAGTAAAAATTAGTAGAAGAAATGTATAAGAGAAACCAGGAGAATGAGATGTCATCAAAAACAAAAGAAGAGTGATTTTCAGGAAGTAAGGAGTGGTCAGTGCTTCCGAGATTTGAATAAGCTGACAGATGTGATTGTATTTAACAAGTAGGTGAGATCTGAAGATATAACAGTCAAGGTTCAGTAGCATATAACAGAGTATCTTATATTTAAGCAGTGATTTAATATGAGGAATTGGGTGCTCAAAACCATTAGAAGGGCTGGATAAGTACAGTCTAGACGGCACTCCTGGAATCCAAGGACAACACAGTAGAATTGTCCTACCAGAGTAACCCCAACCTCTGCCACAATGGGAAAGCTGGAAACAGGAAGGCCACCACTGGCACTGTTGGCTCCAGAGTCACTATACCTGCTAGGTCTATGCCAGCTGAAACAGACGTCCTACAGCCTGCCTCTTGACACCAATGACTCACCCCTAAATCTCTGCTAGTGCTGCCATAGGAAGCCACATCTCTTTGTCTATGTGCATCAGTTTTCTACTCTGTGTAACAAATTACCACTGGCTCTTAAAACAATACCCACTTATTATCCCAATCCTATAGGTCCAAAGTCCAGGTGGGTCCTCCTGGGTTCTCCGCTTAGGGTCTCTCCAGGCAGAAGTCAAGATGTCAGCAGGCTGGGTGCTCCTCTGCAGGCTGTGTGGAAAATCTGCTTCCAAGCTCACTCAGGTTTGGCAGAATTCAGTCCCTTGCAGTTGTAGGACTGAGGTCTTTGTCTCCTGACTGTTGGCCAGGAGTCACTCTCAACTTCTATGGGCCATCCACAGTTCCTTCCAGAGGCTTCCTTCCAGGCCCCATCACAGCATCACAGCCTGTGGCAAGACCCCTCATCTAGACTCCCTCTCACGCTAATCCTCTGACTTCCACTACACTTCCAACCAGAGAAAACTCTCTGCCTTTAGCCGGGTTTATGTGATAAGATTAGGGCCACCTGGACAATCTCTCTATTTTAAGATCCAGTGAGCCACATAGCACCAGAGCATCACAGGAGTGGGATCTCAGCCCATTCACAGGTTCTCAGGATTAGGGTGTGGACCTCGGGGGCTGTTTTGAGAATTCTGCCTACCACAGTGTGCTGGCCAGAGAAAGCAGTAGACCCAACGGATGCACCTTTCACCTTCCGAATTAATCAAGATCCCCCAGAGAAAGAGAACCAATAAAAAATATATATATATACAGAAAGAGACTTATTATAAGGAATTAGTTCACATGATTGTGGAGGCCGACAAGTCCCACGATCTGCAGGGTGGGCTGGCAAGCTGGAGACCCGGAGAGCTGATGGTGTATTTCCAGTCCAAAGGCTGCCAGGCGTGAATCCCACAAAGAGCCAATGATCAGTTTGAGTCTAAAGGCAGGAAAAAAACCAATGTCCCAGTTTGAAGGCAGGCAGGCGAGATTCCCTCTTACTCGTGGGAGGGTCAGTCTTTTTATTCTATTCAAGACTTCAACTGATCAGATGAGGTCCACCTGCAGATCAGAGAAGGTAATCTCCTTTATTCAGTCTACCATTCAAATGCTAATCTCATCCAAAACATCCTCGCAGAGATACCCAGAAGAATGTTTATTCAGGTATCTGGGCACCCCTTGGCCCAGTCAAGTTGACACATAAAATTAACCCTCACATTTTCCAAATCTCATGCAAGTACATCCGATTGGCTGAACCTAAGTGCTATCCAGAACTCCAGCTGCAGAGGAGTCAGGCACTTCAGGAAGGTGCATCATAGCAGCGTCTGTCAAACATTTTGACCGCAATCGACTATAAGGAACACACAGTTCATCACAACCCAGTGTAAGCACACACACACACGCATATATAAATAAATGAAACAAAACTTTATGAAACATTATTTGTCCCTACTAAGTGTAATGTACTCTGATATTTTCTTTACGCTTCTATTTCATTTTAAACCACGCTGATCTTCGCCTACTAAATGGTTTCATGACCTTCCAGAAAACCAGGCATCGTTAGGAAAGTGGATTTTGAGGGTCAGTCTACTGTATCCATGACAGGTGATCTTTGGGAAGCAATTTTCCTTCAGTCATATGTCTCACAGTGTCTGATATGTAATACTATGTTTGTTAAGTTGAACTGAACATGGGCAAAGGGCTTTCAATTCAATCTGAAGACAGACTGAGGAAAGTGAATCCTTTTACATGGGTAGGTCCATAACTATCCAATTCAATCACGCAATGGATGTCAAGGGATCCCCTTTTGCTATCCCATTCAGGAAGGCTAAATTTGCAAATCTGATGGAATATATGACTCATTTTTTACGGGAAAAAAATGACTATCCAAGTGGGTGTTCATGTGCAAAGTACAGACATGACTAAGTATTATACATGGGTGTTGAAGCATGCAAAAATTGTCAGCTTCTATACCACTTATGATAAGTGCTTAATGACTCCCCTGGATTACTATGTCAATGTGTAAGGCACAATTTAGAGAATGTTGTCAGTCAGACAACCCTGCCCCTTCAACAACTATAGTCATGTGCCACATAATGATGTTTCAGTCAATGACACATAGCATACTTGACAGTGGCCCCATAAGATTAGTACCAAGTGGCCTCAGTGTGCAGCAAGTTATGCCATCTAGGTTTGTGTAAGTACTGTAGGGGTGGAAGAAATTTTCCTCTCCCCTTCTAGGTTCTTCTGGCAAGTATAAGAATTAAATTGACATGAGACAGATTAACAAGAGAAAAACAAAAGTTTAATAACATGTTTATGTGGGAGAAACCCCGGAAAACCAAGTAACTCGCCAAAATGGCTGAAGCCCTCACCTTAAATACCATCCTCAGCTAAAGAAAAACGAGGATGTTGGGGGTGGGGAGAGTCAGGGACTTCAAAGGGAAGGAAGGCAATTCACAGGTAGGTGAAAAGGAGCAAACGTCTACAAAACAAGTGTTTGGCCACACAGAAACAGAAGAACCCAGAGGGGAGCCCAGCAAACAGGCTTTTCTAGGTTCCTCCCTGTCTGCTACCTAGTTTGTGTGATGATAAGGTCTTAGCTCACTTCCTGAGACAGGTTTCTTTATCTGAATTCTTTTAGGCAGTTAAGGGGGTGGTTAAAGAGACACAGTTTGGAGTGGCAAATTTTGTCCCCCTTCAGTACACTCCATGATGTTCACACAACAACAAAATTGTCTAACAATGCATTTCTCACAAAGTATTCTTGTCGCTAAGTAATGCATGACTGTACTCAGGTTTCATGTTTCTGTTGCACACCCCCCAGGTGGTGAACTCTGCCTCTGGAATAGGAAAAGTCCTAAAGAAGTCATTGATTTTCTGCTGCTCGATCTCTCTTACAAAACTGTTCTCCAGTGAAATGACTTAGTCGCTTAAATGCTCAATTTTGGTTATTTGGATAAGCAGTAGACATATTCCTGAGTGCAGCATTCCCATTTAACTGCACTCATGCCCTAGGCAGCTTACAAGGGCCAGCCCAGAGAGTTCAACTTGAATCGATCCTATTTATCTTTGTTGCCACATCACTGTCAGAGTGTCACAAGGTCAGATTTAATTCTGAGAGAAGAAATTAGAAATATGGACTCATTAAATAAGGATCATATGATAGAGTCCTCTTCATTTACTTGCACAAGAGTGTGAATGAGGGGGAAATAGGGGCATTGTGTGATCCAGGAAGTTATGCTTTAGGGTGAGTTTGTGGTGGTTGTAATCAAACCTAAACATTGGTTAAAGACTAGAAAACCTTTAAACCAGTGAAATTGTGATGGTTTGGGGCCTTTTACCATTAGGATTCTCAAATATCTGGATATATGCTCTATACAGACACAATAAAACTTAATCACTCATTTAATAAAGACTTAATGAGCATCTACTGTGTGATATTTATACCTCTGCTATAAACACAGAAGTGATCAAAACAGACCAAGGCCCTCTTATTATCTAGTAGGAGGAGGCAGAAGCCCACTAACTCATAAGCAAGTAATTAATGAATGGACAAGGCAAAGGGCACACTGGGACTTAGCATCTGGGACCCACGGCCAGCTCCAAGTTGCCAAAAGCAAAAACGTGGACTATGTCAGCCAGCCCATCTATGGACCATAGTTCCAACAGCTGTGACACATCTCTGATCGCTACACATTAGAACTGCTAGGAGGTTTCTCCTTTCTCCCAATTACCTTTATTTTTAAGAAATGGTGTGATTTATTGAAGGGTACTGAAGGTGCAGAGAACAGGTGGATGCTGGAGGACCAGATTTGCAATAGCAGCCCTGAAGGATGAAAGAAAAGATAGCTCATCGTGTCTTCTTTATAAACAGCTTTCTTGAGGTATAACTGATAATACAATAAACGGCACACATTTAAAGTCTATAACTTGATAGTTTTGACATATGTGCACACCCATGTAGGCATCACCACATCAAGGCAAAGAACATCTCTGTCAACTCCAAAAATTTTCCTGTATCCCTGAGTTATCCCTCAATCCCACACCTCCCCAAATCCCACCCCAAGGTGATCACTTGTCTGTTTTCTGTCCCTGTAGATTATCTTGCATTTTCTAGAACATTATATAAATGAAATCATAAAGGACATAACTTTTTATTTTTTGAGGGAGGATGAGTCAGGTTTCTTTAACTCAGCATAATTATTATGAATTTTATCCATGTTGTTGTGTGTATCAATGTTCATTGCTTTTTTGTTTACCCATTAACATGCCAGTGGACATTTGGGTTGTTTCCACATTTGGCCTATTATCAACAAAGCTTCTATGAACGTTCATGTAAAATTCTTTGTATGGACATACACTTTGATCTCCTTTGGGAAAATATCTTAGGGTAGATTGGCTGAGTCATATGCTAGGTGTATGTTTAACTTTTTAAGACACTGTCAAACTGGTTTCCATAGTGGTCGTACCATTTGTACGTTCCCCTCAACAGTATATGAGAGTTCCAGTTGTTCCACATCCCAGCTAACACTTGGTAGTCCAGTCTTTCATATTTAGACATTCTAATAGTTGTGTAGCGTTATCTCATTGTGATTTTCATTTGCATTTCTCCTTAGGATGTTGAACAGTTTTTCATGTGCTTATTTGCCATGGATATATCTTCTTTGGTATTGTGTCTTTTCAAATCTTCTGCTCATTTTTTATTGGATTGTTTATCTTCACAATACTGAGTCCTGAAATTTCTTTATATGCTCTAGAGGCAAGTCTTGTGTCACATATATGATTTGCAAATATTTTCTCCCAGTCTGTGTCTTGTCATCTCATACTCTTAACAGTTTTTTAAAAGCAAAAGTTCTTAGTTTGATGAAGTCCCAATATACTTTTTCTTTTAATGAATCAGGCCTTTGGTGTTGTAGCTAAGAAATCTTTGCCTAATCCAAGATCATAACTTTTTATTTAGGTAATTTAAAAATGTTGTTCCACTGTGTTCTAGATTACATTGGTTCTGATGAGAAATCTACTTTCATTTTTATCTTTTTCCTTTAGCTTCTTTTAAAATTTTCTCTTTATCTCTGAATGGAAGCAATTTGGTTATGGAGTGCCTTGATGTGGTTTTCCTCTTGTTTCCTGAGCTTGGGGTTCATTGAGCTTATTGGATCTATGTGTTTACAATTTTCATCAACTTTGAAAATCCATATCCATTTATTCAATTAGTTTTCATGCCTGCCTTCCCTCTTGGGGATCCAATTACAAGTATATTATACCACTTGAAGTCTTTTTTTCTCTGTGTGTTTCATTTTCATGGCTTCCATTGCTGTCTTCAAGTTCACTAATCTTTTCTCTTGCACTGTCTATATGCCATTAATCCCATTCGGTAATCATAGACAAGATTTTTCATTTTAGTCATTATAGTTGTCATCTTAGAAGGTTGATTTGGGTTTCATTTATTACTTGCATGTCTCTATTTAATATGCTCAATCTGTCCTCTAAATTGTTGAACATATGGAATACAGTTATAATAACTATTATAATGTACTTATCTACTAATTCTATCATCTGTGTAACTTCTGGGTCAGTTTCAATTGATTGATCGTCTCTCTGATTATGGGGTGTATTTTCCTGCTTCTTTGCCTGCCCAGTAATTTTTGATTGGATGTTGAACATTGTAAGTTTTACCTTGTTGGGTGCTGGATATTTTTATATTCCTAAAAATATGCTTGGTGTTTGTTCTGGGACACAGTTAAATTAGTTGGAAAAAGTTTGATCCTTTCAGGTCTTGCTTTTAAGCTTTTTTAGGCAGGACAAAAGCAGCATATAGTGGAGGGATAATTTTTCCCCCCAGTATTGATGCAAGACTCTCTTAAGTATTCTTCCAAATGGCATGTAAATTATGAGGTTTTCCACACTGGTTATTGGGGACAGGAATTATTCCTGGTCCTGTGTGACCCCAGATCTTGTTCCCTCTAATCCTTTTGAGTGTTTCTTCCCCTGGTCTCAGATCCTTTCCTAATATGCATGAGCAGATCAATACTCAAATACTCAAGGCAGACACTCTGTTGATCCTGGAGTTCTCTTTCTGGGCAACTTTCTCCTCTCTGATATGATACTCTTCCCTATGAAATCTAGCAGCCCCTCTGAACTAGTGACTCCATCTCCACAATTTAGGGAAACTGCCAGAATCTGGTTTCTTTCTCTCTATACCACAGCCTCAAAACTCTGTCCAGATAGTAAGTTAGGGCATTGTAGGGATCACTTCATTTATTTCCCAACCTCAGGCATCATTATCCTTCCTTGACTGGTATCTGATATTTTGAGAACAGTTGTTTCATATATGTGGTCTACTTTTTTTTTTTTTTGAGGAAGATTAGCCCTGAGCTAACATCTGCCACCAATCCTCCTCTTTTTGTTGAGGAAGATTGGCCCTGAGCTAACATCTGTGCCCATCTTCCTCTACTTTAAATGGGGGATGCCTGCCACAGCATGGCTTGATAAGCAGTGTGTAGGTCTGCACCCAGGATCCGAACCAGCGAACCCCAGACCACTGAAGTGGAACATGCGAACTTAACCACCAGGCCACCAGGCTGGCCCCTGTCATCTACTTTTTTAGTGGTTTCCAGAAGGAGTATAAATCTGGTCCCTGGTATTATATTTTGCCTGGAAGTGGAAGTGTTAACTTCAAACTACATTTTAATGTTGAGTCTTCTCCAGTTTTGTTTTCTGATTTTTTTTTCTTCTTAGATGGTAGATTTAATGTGGACATATGGGGAATGACAATTGCTAGACATGGGGAGAAATTAGAAGGAATGAACTGACAGATGGAAAATATAGTTAAAACAGAAAAAAGGGAAAGAATTAGGAATGGAATGAGAACAAGCAGTCAAATCCTGCAGAAAGGAATTGATGGAAATTCTCAAAGCCATTGGAAATCCCAACTCTTACCTTTAACAGACCTAATACGTGGCTGCAGAAGGATTCAAACTACTCTTTTCAACTTGGAAACTTTAATCTGTCAGTGAGCTTTGCTAATTTTTACTGGTCTTCACAACAGACCAACAAAGGCAAAGCTTAGGAATTGTCATCTCTCTTTCCCAGACAGAACATCAATACCATTGAGTAAGTGACTCAGGTCACCTAGAAAACAGCGAGAACTGGGTGAGGACTAGAACTAGAAGCCTTCAATATACCTTTTTACTACTTTGTTCAAATGATTACCCGGCACGTTGAGAGAGAGCTGGTTGGGGCACGGAGGAAAACACTGGACTTGGAGTCGGAATCCAGGGTTATAGTCTATCCCTGTCACTAAATGGCTGTGTGACCTTGAGGAAGTCACTTCACTTCCCCAGGTCTCAGTTTCCTCACCTGGAAACTGGAATAAAAATTCCTCCATGAGGGAGTCACCCTGAGAGTCAAATGAGATGATGTGGGTAAAGTTTTACACAGTGCCTGACACTTAACATTACATGCAAGATTCCATCTATTATCTCTTCTAGAGGGATTTGCATTTTTTTACTGAGAGGGTGTCTTAAATACAGAGATGAATCTCCAGCTGTGGACTGTCCACAAAGAGCTGGCTGGAGGACTGGCTCACTGGCCCACTTCTGCTCATCAGGCCATCCCAGCCACGGGCTCCCTCCTAACCAAAGAATCAAAGTCAAAAGACCTGAGGTTCACCTCCTGAATAATCATGCTAAATAATCTGACCTCAGATTATTGAGTCCCTCTTCGCTATTAAAGTGAAGATACTAATCGCTGTCATTTATTTAGCACTTGTTCTGTGTTGTCAGGTGCAGCCCTAAGCACTTTGCACATGTTGTCATTTAACCCTCACACCCCGTTGTTATTGTCTCCATTTTATAGGAGAGATTCTCTCCATTCTCTGAACCAACTGAGACTCAGATGTTAAGTAACTTGTCCAAGATCATACACAACCCAAGTAGTACGGCTGGCATGGGCGCCAACTCTGCTTCTATGCCAACACGCACACTCTCAGCCGTAGTGTTCTACTGCCTGCTCATCTGCATGTTCAGGATGCGGTGAGCTAAGGGCTCTAAGTGTTAAGGGAGTGGGTGGCATATTGATGCCCTCACTAAGTTCTTCTTCCCTTCCTTTACCCAGAACATTCTCACATTAACTGCAACCTCACTCCCTATTCAACACAACTTCCCTCAAAGCAAAGGCTGCCCACTCTTCCGTAACCTGCCTGTCTCCCATTCCTCAGAAGGTGAGGTGGATCTTCCTACAGGATTCTGCTGCCACACCTAGACTATGGCTCTGCCACTTGGAAACACTTTGAACAACTCCTCCTGTGGGCCTCCTATACCACTTGACAGTCTTCATGCTTCCCTCTGCCAATCCTACACCACTCGTCAGCAGCCATGCTGTGGCAGAGACCCACCTAGAAAATAGAGGAAGATGAGCACAGATGTTAGCTCAGGGTGAAAAAGAAGACCTGTGGTGCAAAGAGTATGAAAGGGAATCCCCATTATTTTTTCACTCTCTATTTTCTTGTTGCTTTGCCCCAAAGGCAGATGAGTCTAGCAGAAATGTGAGACAGCAGGCCAGCTAAAACTCCAAAAGAAATCCTAGCTTCCTAGGCAAGGGACCAAGAATAGAGGCCCTTTGAATGTGAAGAGTGTGAGAGAAATGCAAGAAAAGAGAGAATTGAAGAAGGGAATATCCCAATTCTGTACATCAATAGACACAAACCCCCATACCTCTCCTGAGCACACGCATGGTGTTGACACAACACAGCAGAGAAAAGGCTTGCAGATTGGAAAGAAAAATAAAAGTATCTCAACTCCCAAATGACATGATTATCTACATGAAAAATCATAAGGAATATACAAAAAAGTTCCTAGAACTAATAAATAGTTTAATAAGGCTCCAGAATACAAGGTCAATATATGGAAATCAGTTTTATTTTTATATACTAGCAATGAACAATTAGAATATGAAACTTTCAAAAAAAAGTAGCATTTTAAATCACACCAAAAAGTAAACACCTAGATTTAAATCTAACAAAACATGTATAGGATCTGTATCCTGAAAGCTGACAAAAGACTGACAGAGACTGATGAAAGAAATCGAGGAAGACCTAAATAAATGGAGAGATATTTCATGTTCACAGATGGAAGCCTCAATATTGTTAAGATATAAATTTTCCTCAAAGTGATCTATAGATTAAACACAATCGCTATCAAAATTTCAGAATTTTTTATAAATATCAACAAGCTAATTCCAAAATATGTATGGAAAGACAAAGAAACTAGAATAGCCAAAACAGTTCTGAAAAAGAACAAAGCTGGAGAACCCACACTACTCTATTTTAAGACTTTCTATAAAGCTGTAATAATCAAGGTAGGGTGTTATTGAGGAAAAGATAGGCACGTGGATCAAGGAGACATAACAGAGAGTCTAGAAACTGACCCTATACACAAGTGTAGCCAACTGGGTTTTGGCAAAGGTACAGAGTGACTTTAATGGAACAAGGAGAGTCTTTCAACAAATGTTACGGAACAACTGAAGCCACACACCACATGACATTTCTGTCAATGATGGACCACATATACAATGCTGGTCTCATGAGACCATATAGCCTTGGTGTGTAGTAGGCTATGCCATCTAGGTTTGTGTAAGCACACTTTATGGTATTTGCACAATGACAAAATCGCCTAACACCACATTTCTCAGAACGTAGTCCCATCATTAAGCAATAGGATGACTGTAGTTGTAGGCAAAAAACAAACCTTGACCTAAATTCACACCTTAGACAAAAATTAATTCAAATGAATTATAGATATAAATGTAAAGTGTAAAACTTTAAAGCTTTTAGAAGAAAACATAGGAGGAAATCTTCAGAAACTAGAGTTAAGCAAAGAGTTCTTAGACACAAGACAAAAATACATGATCTATACATTTTTTAAAAATAGTAAATTGGACTTCAACAAAATTAAAAGCTTCTGCTCTGCAAAAGACACTGTTAAGAAAATGAAAAGACAAGTCACACGTTGGGAGAAAACGTTTGTAGATCACGTATCTGATGAAAGGTTTGCATCCAGAATATATTAAGAAATTTCCAGACTCAACAGTAAAAGAATGAACAACCCAAACAGAAAATGGGTGAAAGTTGAACAGATCCTTCACCAAAGAAAATATACGGATGGTGAATAAGCACCCGAAAGGTTGCTTAACAGCCTTAGTCATTAGGAAAATACAAATCAAAACCAGAAATTCACACCCACGAGGATGGATATAATAAAAAAGACAGGTAATAATAATTGTTGGCAAAGATGTGGAGAAATTGGAACTCTTATACACTGCTGGCGGAATTGTAAAATGTTACAGTCACTTTGGAAAATGGTTTGGCAGTTCCTCAAAATGTTAAACAAAATGTTACCCTGTGACCCGGCAACTCCATTCCTCGGTATCTACCCCAGAGAAATGAAAACATGCATCCCCACAAAAACCCGTGCATGAATGTTCATAGCAGCATGATTCATAACAGCCAACAGGTGGAAACAGCCCAAATGTCCATCACTGATAAATAGACAAAATATAGCATATTCATAAAATGGAACGTTATTTGCCAGAAAAAAAAACCAAAGTACACGCTACAACATGGAAGAACCTTGAAATCATTATGCTAACTGAAGAAGCCAGCCACATAGTACATGATTCTCTTTGTATGAAATATCCAGAATAGGAAAATCCATAGGGATGGATGGTAGAGAAATGGATGCCTTGGGCTAGCAGGAGGGCCAGATGGGGAGTGACTGCTTAATGGGTACAGGACTTTCTCTTAAGTGGTGAAATATCTTGGAACTAGATAGAGGTGATGGTTGCACGACACTGTAAATGTTCTAAATGCCACTGAATCAAACACTTTAAAATGGTTAATGGTTAATTTAATGATATGTGAATTTTACCTCAATAAATCTTTTAAAAAAGCCTGCAGTCCAGGACCCATGATTTTAGCCACACTCTCAGGAGCACCCCAGAGTTCACTCACTCTTTTGGCCTTCTGCTCCACTGGCTCTGACAATTCCCAACTGTGGGTTGGTCTGTCCACTGACTAACCCAGGTGGTTCCATGATTGTTAACCTTTGTGAGGCCGTCAACAATGCCCAGTGCTAGAAGTTGTTCCAAATCTTTACTGCTCGTCTAAACTATAACCACACCCCTCTTCCCTTCATTCCTAACATATGACGTTCACCTTAGAGCACGGAGTAAGTAGAAACGATCAATTATCTGGTACTTCGTAGGGGCTCAATCAACATGTCTCAGATAGATGAATGAGGCTCTCCATTCTCCTACACTTCACCTCTACCAATATCAGTATCTGCATCCTTTGCTCCTTTCCACCTGTCCTAAAGAAGGTTTGCTCAATCTTCCTCCTTCCCAAGCTAGCCTCCCCATCACCTTCCATGGTTTCTTAATGCCCCCAAAGAGAAGTCCAGACTCCTCATCAGGACATTTCCAGCCTCACTTTCCCTCACACCTGTCACAGGGACTGTTTGCCCTGCATTCTCAGCCATCTCTGCGCCTCCTTTTACCTTCACTTGGCAAATTCAGAGTCAGTCTTCAATTCCTACCTCAATGCCCATGATGCCGTCCCCAATCCTTCCGGGACATGAACACTATCATTGGATCTGACAATAATTAGGAGGTTATTGACAACACAAGCAAAAACTATCGGGGACCATTGGGGAGACAGATTCAGTGCATATGACAAATTGAAGACAACTGAAGGGTAAATTATATAATAATGACACAATTTACCTTTTCCCTCCCACTCTTTCATGAGTGAACAGTAGTTTTCCAGAGGCTACATGGAATGTCATATCTCAACAGATGGAATGCAGAAGCAGACATGAGACTCCAGCTGTCTTTTATTAAACCAATCATTAAAGAGATTGGCAAAAAGGCAAACAAATGCTCCTCTTCTCGCTGATTTTTTGGAGCAAATATTCTTATTTTTTCATAAAAATATGTTATTTGTGTTAACATGTATTGGTTTAGTATTGCTATTGTTAAATGATTTAAATATTTATTTTGAAATTTCTCTCTTTTAATTTCTAATATAATAAACATCAATAGGTATGATGCATATAAACAAAAGCTCTTTGGGGTCCTCAAGAATTTAGTTAAAAGGGGGTCCTGAGTCCAAAAACTTTGAGAACCACTCCATTCCAGGTTTGCTAAGCAGAGTTGTGGGCCTGCCTGAGGCTGGGTATCACATATTAGCAATGAGGCTAGTTACTCGGTTTCCTTCAACAGCATCTGTTGGTCTTGGAGCAGGAAGAGGAACAAAGAAAACGTATTGTTGAGTTGATCCAGGACTGGGCTTTGGCAGAGTTGCTGGGGCTGGACTAGGTCAGGCTGTCTTGTTCTTCTAGATAAGGAGGATAAACCTGTCATCTCAATAAACTACTCTCCACATTTGGGAGAAAAAATTGAGAAGATTAAGAGGTTTCTAATCCTGAACTTCCTTTTCCTTCACAAATCCCCTTTGGATCATTTTAACCAGGTTAATTATGTACTTAGGGTAGTTTTTCCAGCTTCTTATTGTCTAGCCATTATGTTCAGTAACATAAACAAGGACCATCTATTCAACTTCATGGTTTGATCTATTTCTGATGATATACTCACTCCCGGGTCACTTCATAGAGTGGAATCTGCTCAATTATGTGTCCAATCACTCTGACCAGATTATAAATTTACACTCAGCTTGGATATTCAATAAGGGAGTCCCGACAGAGATGGGCTACTGATAACGTTTATGATGACAATGACGTGGATTCATTGATTCACTTAACAATTTTTTCTTGAGCACTTAGAATGAGACAGGCACTGTCCAGACACTGAGGATTCAGCAGAGAACAAAGGAGGCAAAGATCCCTGTTCTCTCAGTGCTTACAGTCCAGTGGGGGAGACAAAGAATGAAAAGCAACTGAAATAAAAACCATGGTAGGTAATAATAAACACTAGAGGGAAAAAAGTAAATCTTGGGAGATGCTAGAAGAATTGGGGTTATGCGTGTGAAATGTAAGATAGGGTGGCCAGAGAAGTTCTCACTAAAAAGGTAATATTTGGGGGCCAGCCCGCTGGCATAGTGATTAAGTTTGCACTCTGCTTTGGTGGCCTGGGGTTCACAGGTTTGGATCCCGGGTGTGGACCTACACACCGCTCATCAAGCCATGCTGTGGCAGCATCCCACATGCAAAAATTAGAAGAAGATTGGCACAGATGTTAGCTCAGGGCCAATCTTCCCCATCAAAAAGAAAAAAAAGTGGTGTTTGAATAAAGACCTCAAGGAAGTTAGGGAGCCACATGGAGACAGTAAAGAGAAGTAATCCAGGCAGAAGGACTAACAAATTTCCTCAGGCAGGAGAGTACCTGGGGTATTGATGGACAGCAAGGAGGCCAGTGTGGCTGGAGAAGAAGAGGAGGAGGAAAAAGAGGGAGAAGGAGGAAGAAAAGGGAGGAGGAGGGGGGAGGGGAGAAAAAGAAGAGGAAGAGGAGGGGGAGGAGGATGCAAATGCCGCCCGCAGTAGATAAGGCATAGCAGAATTTGGCCATGCCAGCTCCTCCCCGTTACATTACCAGCCTGTAATTCTTTTTTTTTAATTGAGATATAATTGGCATTCTTTAGTGTGTTTTCTTCACCACACAAGGATCGTTCCATTCTTGGCATCTCATGGAAACAAGAAAATGGAAATAACCTAAATGTTCAACAATAGTCTGTAAATAAATTGTGACATGCTGCATGACCTTTGAAATTCGTAGCTCTGCAGAACATTTATGGCTTAGGAAAATACTTATACTATCTTACTAGGTGAAACAAGTGGGACTCAAATCTACATAGCTAATTTTGTTTAAACATGTGCATATACACATTCTTCCTCCTTCCCAGAGAAGCATATCACAGTGCTAAAAGTGCTTACCTCCAGGTGGTTGAATTAGGAGCATTTTCATTATTTTCCAACTTTCTTATAGTAAACCTATATTACTGTCATAATTAGAAAACAATAACATTTAGAAGTAAATTAAACAAGTCAGTCCAGTATCATTTGAATCAATAAAATATTTCATCTCATAAATTTATTAGGCATCCTCAAGATTTAACAGTGGTTTAAAAATAGTCCAGTGTTGGGGCTGGCCCCGTGGCTGAGTGGTTAAGTTCGCGCGCTCTGCTGCAGGCGGCCCAGTGTTTCGTTGGTTCGAATCCTGGGCGTGGACATGGCACTGCTCATCAAACCACGCTGAGGCAGCGTCCCACATGCCACAACTAGAAGGACCCAAAACGAAGAATGTACAACTATATACTGGGGGGCTTTGGGGAGAAAAGGAAAAAAAATAAAATCTTTAAAAATAGTCCAGTGTTAACACTGCTAAGGTCTATATTACAATCTGAGTCCATAAGATATTAACATTTATTTGAAAATCATGTAATTGGCTTTATACCATATGCTTATTTGCTTTAGAACAGAATTAAAAGAACAGATTCATCTTGGACCCCCATTTACTGTGATTAATATATTAACTTCCAAAATACTGTGTTAAGTAGATTGGTCTCAAAGATTATATTATATTTAAAAGTCCAAGAACTAGGAGATGACTCGCAGCGATAAACGTCTTATTATTTTTCTGACCAAACATCTTCTTCCAGAATATTCTATTGTTTGATATTTCAGGCGAACCTCTTTAACTACCTCAGTGTATAGATTTGAGAACACACTGAAATGATGTCTTAACCCCTGGTGGCACACGAGAATCACCCTGGTGCCCTGGGCGCCACATCCACAGGTAATTCCAATCTGAGCCGGGGGTCAAGAAGCAATGAGCTAGATGTTGAGACCCCCAGACACAAGGAGGAGAGGAGTCCAGCTCAGGGAATTCTCAATGAATTGTTTCCAGAAAGTGGACAATAAACTGCATAGTAAAAATTAGGTTGTATCCACATTGACTTTGTCTTTCTTTTTTTTTGCTTCAAGCTCCTAAATCAAAAGATTGCATGAACTGGCTTTATGATACTGTAAGTGGCCTCCAGATTATTTTGAAAATTCCCCAAATTCTTAACGCAAAGCTACTTTGGACATGTTTTAAAGATAGATGTGTCATGATTTGGCACAATTTGGGTGGGAGATTAGGCCAGCAAATATTGAGACAGACATTAGTTTGGTGTCCCAGCTCCATAAGTATCAAGATTTCAAAAAGGCAAGAGTTAATTTTCCAGGGTCCAGATCACAGCCTGGAATTAAATGAGACCCACTTAATAATTATTGTTGCCAATGAAAATCTGGTTGGTGCTGTTCAATTCCCTGGTTTCTTGAAACTGTGTTTTGGACCCCCGCCCAGGAGCTGTCTTGATTAATGTATTTCAGAGAATGAAAAACAGAGATGAACAATGTGGCTCTAGAAAGTACAGCAACAGAGAGCACTGAAATATCACGAAGCTCTAAAAATATGCTCCTATTCGAGTTCAATCCCCAAATGCATTGGTAGATAGGAGAGAACAAAGGACATAAATATAATTCTTTTGTGAAGTTTCATATTATTTATGTGTAGTCAGGGAGTTGAATGCCTTCAATTTGTAGTGTGAGAGTTGTTTTAAGGTCCCATCTGACCCAGAATAACTCCTTCACCAGTCTCCCCTCCTACCTAGCTTGACATGAACTCAATCATTTGACCACGAAACCTTTGAACTTTGACCACATGTCAGGAGTCATGAAAGGTTCTGTAGGCATGTAAAGATCCCATCCCCACCTTCGAGGAACTTCCTATCTTTGGGGATAGGGAAGAACTACATGCATACAAAGAAAGTCAAGATCGCAAGGCCAATATGATGTGTCAGAAGAAGCCTAGTAAGCTGAGTGATCCGTACAGGCTTCTCAGAGGCAGTAGGCATGAACTGACTCTTAAGATGGCCAGACTTCTAGTTGGCAGGCGTTGCAGGGCATTGCAGACAAGGGCAAAGGTATAGGAAAAGAAGGAGGCAGATGTTCAGAGAACAGTGAGAACAATCCTGTTGGAGTTTGAGATTCTTCTAAAGCAGTGGTTATTAAAAGTTTATGCCTGTGACTAAGGCAGAGCAGAAGATGGTAGATATGTATCTAACCCACCAGTTCCATAGTCCTGTGTAAGAAGACCTTGTTGACAGCAAAGAATTGGAGACAAGCAACCAGACAGTCAAGATGGTAATAACTAAGCAATTCAATAGGAACAAAACAATCAAGAAAGAAAATCCTAAACACAATTCTCTAAATATATGAATTAATACCAAAAATAGCAGCAATTGAAATTCATGATCAACTAACTTAAGATCACTCTTATGCCACTCTGTCGACAGGGTATTCTTCCCTGCTGCTCAAGGAAGAAACCTGTAATTCATCTTCCATCCCTCCCTCATCAGCCTCTTTCCTGTGATCCATCCATAGCTGATGCTCCCAGCTCGGCCTCCACCCTAGGCCAAGCCAGCTGGTCTTCCTGCCTTTTTTCTTAATCTCTTCGCCCTCCTCATTCTTCCCACCCCAATCCCAATCCATCCTTTACACAGCAGCTAGAATGTCATCTAAAAATCCTGAATTTGAGCAGATAAATCCCCTGCTTAAAACACGCCTATGGTTCCCATTGTATCCAGGATAACGTGTAAAATCTATAACATGACCACAAGACCCTGCTGCCCTGTCCCCTCTTTAATGCCATCTTTCTTCATGCTCCCCTTCATTAGATGATTGGGACCCATTCGCTTCTGGTTCCTCAAACTAGATCTGCTTTTTCCAGCTTCACTTAGAATGGACTTTGAGTCCACTCTTTTCCTGGCTATCTCCTATCGTAAGTCAAAGCTTAAAGGTCATTTCCCTACAGAGTCCTGCTTTGACCAATCCCCCAATCTAAATCTTGTCCCCCACGTCATTCTCTCTCATAGCCTTTAGGCTTTTATTTCATAGCACTTATCACAATTTGTAATTATACATATAACTTCTGTGTTTGTTTACAGCTTGAAGCATCATGAAAATATGGACCATATACATTGATTCATCACTGTGTACCTGAGCCTAGCAGCGTGACATCTAGGAGTGGCAATAAATAGATCTACAATGTGTGAAATGGAGGGAGTTCCAACTACCTCTCTGTGTGCTACACCACAATACAGATTCAAGTCCTCAGTAATTTCTACAGCCAAATTTAGTAACTCATTTGACTAATTACTTGTACGTAGTCTTTATTCATATATAAAAAGGGGAGGGGTCATATCCCTCAGGCATAGAAGAAAAATATTGCATTTTTGATAGCTTAAGCCTCTTATGCATGCCATTTTGACCTACCAAAGGCCCCACTCTTGAGATACAATGCATTTGGAAGTAGCGGGAGGTATGGAAAGGAAATCACAATAATAACACAGTGTTTGTTGAGTGTGATGTGCCAGGCTTTCTGCTACGCCTTTTACAGGCATTATCTGTAATCTTACAACTATCCTGAACATAGGTATTATAGTCCCATTTACAAATGAGAAAAATAAACTTTGAGAGATGATCTGTCCACAATCTCAGAGCTAGTTGGCAGGAGGGATTGATGGAGCAAGGTCTTGAAAAAAACCCACAGTTTGCACAATGTAATCTCTGTGAAATTAGCAAAACACTGTGAAATTTCCACCTTGTTTGATATTTCCCATATTGGTTGAAATGACATTTACCAATGCTCATCTTATTTTTCAAAAGAACCATGAATGCATTTTGAATATTAAAGGCTATCATTTAGGAATAAACATCTTCTGAGCCCAAAGCTTGGGTTGGAGAGAATTTGGGATTAAAAAAACTAAGATCCAATTAAGATAAGTTTATAAATAGCAAGTGTCTGATACAAATGATAAAAAATAGCCCTTGACCTACATACTTGGGAAATGTATGTGGCTCCCTGGTATGTGAATCCGTAGGCTGGGTTAGCAAATACTTAAGCCTGTGTAAGAGCAATAATGGCTTTTTTGGAAATCGTCAATGCACTAGAATGCACTAAAACCATAAATATTCCAGGAGATGCAGCACTGTTAAGGAGCGAAATCCAAATTGACCTGGCATGAAGCAGGAGACTGCTCGACAGCTTTGAAACTTCTTCAAAGTTGGACATTCCAAGAATCCTGGAAGGGAGATACTGTGGAAAAAAACAGGAGAACTGCCAGGTAATCCTGACTTGGGGTATACAGTTAAATTCCTTTCTTTATGGGCCTTAAACCAAAGTTTTAAACATTACAGACTATTGTAGAGAGAAATGTCACATTCCTCTTAGAAGGAAAGATCTTCCTATAAGAATTAAGAGGAAGAGAACTACTATATGCAGGAGTTTTAAATATTGTATTTATTCCACATAACTCCCTGAAGGTGGAATTATTTCTCACTTATAAATGAGGAAACTATGGTCCAGAGAATTAAACTCATTAACCCATAATCACACAACCTGTGACAGAGTTGGGATTTGAATCTAAACTTTTTGACTTCAGACACCTCTTTCTCTGGTAGTCCACTGTTCAGCGTGGCTAGAAGAAGTCTGGTGGATTTATCATCTGATGGGAAAACTACAGAATCACAGGATCCTGAGGTCAAAAGACGTGTGACTTCAGCACCATGATATGTTCTTTACATCCCTTACAGAGCCCAATGCATCATAGATGCTCAGTGTGTTGTAGGATGATGGGTGGATGGATGGATGGATGGACGGATGGATGGATGGATGGATGGGTGGATGGATGGATGGATGGACGGACGGACGGATGGACGGATGGATGGATGGATGGATGAATTCCCTTATTCCTGGGCTATTCAGATCAATCATCTTTTCCATCTTGGGAGACTTCTTCCCAGAGAACAGCAGGCAGTGGCCAATAGTGTGACACCGTGTCTCCTTCCTCTGGGCAAACTCAGGCAGGTAAAATGTGAAAAAGATTATTTAACAATTTGTCCCTAAATTAAATTAAGTTAAATTATATACGTGTGTAGGTTATTTCAGCTGTTTCAGTCCCATAAAGATAAGGAACATCTTACTGCCTTCATTTAAGGAGGTGAAATACACCTTATTTGTGGCTGTTTCAGTCCAGTGAATGTAGAGAATACTGTCCCTCTTTATTTTAAGGTGTTTTATCTCCCTTTCTGGTCTCATTCCTTTTTTGCGTAGTCCTACATCTGGCATTAATCTTGGGAAACTAGTTCTCTTCTCTCTTTAACTCAATCCCACAGATTTAATTCTTGCCAAGCCAACCCCGAGCTGCCCAGCCAATCCTGCAGGTATCTAAGGTGCACTCTCATGTGTCACCACTGAGGCTAAGGGATCCTTCAGTGAGATTCAGCCACTATTTTTTTTCCTAGTCTTGGCATCGTCCAACACAGAGTGGGTACGAGTGACGGGGAAAAGGAACAGGAACTGGGGCCTTCGTTAGAAGAGCCCCATCTTTGTATTGGGCTCTGCTCCCTTGTGGTAAGCAGAGTGCGCGTTCTTGAGCACAGGCTGGCATCATTGCTCGCTCGCTGTCTCTCTCTTTCTCTGGCTTCTACCTCTCCTCGTCATCCTTCTTTCTCCCAGGAGACTTGGTTTCCTGGCCTCTGCTCCCTTGTGGTAAGCAGAGTGCGCGTTCTTGAGCACAGGCTGGCATCATTGCTCGCTCGCTGTCTCTCTCTTTCCCTGGCTTCCACCTCTCCTCGTCATCCTTCCTTCTCCCAGGAGACTTGGTTTCCTTGCCTGGTATTTGTGACTGGTCTCTGTAGACTTTAGACTATTCTCTCTTGGCCAAGGAGACTCTTATTTCACAGTCTTTTCCAGGAATGAGTTTTTGATTCTGCTCAGGAAGTGCTTGAGAATGGCAATAAATCTCATCTCTTTTTTTTCTAGAAGGCTCCATGTCATCAATCTGGGATGAGATAAGCAGTAATTCTTCTTAGTTACTAAGTGGAGCCTGGTATCAGCAACCAACATTATAAGTTCATCAAAAGGCAAAGCCTGTAGGTCAAGCAACACGAGAACTAATGACACGACTCTAAGGAGCGCCAGCGTCCGGGTGAGGTTTCCTGCTGGCTTCTGAGCAGGAGGAGCAGGTGGCCATTGTCAGCTGGAGTCCACAGGAGGGCGGGGCAGTCAGGAATCCTTCCACCGTCAAATTCAGGGGAGGAAGGCATCGAGAAGAGGCATTCCCTAAGCCAGGGCTGCCTGTGCCTTAAAGAATACAGCTGAGAAACACTCTTAGAAAAGGTAAATCACTTGTCCAACTCTGGGTGAAGGTAGAGGATGGAACGTCTTGTGGAAAACTGAGAGGCAATTCACCTCAGAAAATGAGAAGATTATTTAAAGTAGAGAATTACAATAAAATTGTTTTTTGGAGAGTGTATGTGTGTCTGTATGTGTGTGTGTGTGTCCCTAAATCCCATTAATAATAAACACTCTTCAGAGCACCAAACATAATCTTCCTAACCTTAAAGGCAGAAGGGAGCCATCTCCCAGTTGATTCCAAAAAGGCAATTACCAGATAAAGCTTTTTTGTAGGTCACCATCTTGGTGGAATGACTGAGGCAGAAATGGCATTGGGTCCTGGGGTGGGTTGAAGAGTGGCCCCAAAAGATATGTCCAAGTCCTGACCCCTATACCTGTGAATGTGACCTTATTTGGAAATATGGTCCTACAGACATCATTAAGTTAAGGATCTTGAGATGAGATCATCCTGGATTTAGGGTGGCCCCAAATCCAATGACAGGTATCCTTACAAGAGAAAGGAAAGGGAGACTTAACCAGAAACACTGAGAAGAACATGTGAAGATGAGGCAGACGTTGGAGCCAAGGCACGCCGAGGGCCGCCAGCAGCCTCCAGAAGCCAGCAGAGAGGCACGGAACAGACAGTTGCTCAGAGCTTCCAGAAAGAACCAGCCCTGTGACACATTGATTTTGAACTCCTGGCCTGCAGAATTGTAAGGGAGTAAAGGTCTGTTGTTCTGAGCCCCCCAGCTTGTGGTAATTTGTGCCAACAGCCCTCAAAAACTAAAACAGGCCCCACGCCTCAGGTGTGAGCATAGAAATGAAGAGGAAATTACTTACAGGAAGTGTTACTTTGACCTACTTCAGGAACCTGTTTGGGCAGGAATTATACAACACTTACGATTGAATAATCTCTACATGAGAGAGAAGAATATACTAAAATTCTAGCAATCTTGCCTGAAATCTCTATTACATCAAAGCAAGAGGCCAGCGGGAAGACCTAAGCGCATACCCTTGGCTGAATTCAGGATGCCTGAGTAGGGCCACTAGGGTTTCACGTGCAGGAAAGCCCCAGAAGCCTCATGTGGACAGTGGCTGGATCCTGTGGGGATGGAAGCCATCCTGCAAGGTGAGGCTCCAAGTGGGTGGAGACCAGGGGCTGCTCCTTCATCTCCAGGATGATATCCAGGCTGGAGAAGGGACTTGCACCAGGGGAGGAGGAGGGAGTGATGGCGGACAGGCTTAGCCTGCAGAAAAGGGCAATGCTGCAGTGCGGCCCAGTGTCGTGTCTTCCACCTTATTCTCCAGCCCTTCCACTCGTGTCAGGTAAGTTAGAGAGGGGGCAGCGATGGACTGCAATGGAAGCCAAATGATAGGTTCAGGGCAGCGGGGGAAAAGAGGCTTCGAGGGCTCTGTGGGAGCAGATGGGCAGTCGGGGGAAGGTGGGTGCTCCACTCTGCTTGATGGCTGTTGGAGTAGAGCAAGAAGTAGCCACCTGCCAGTGTGGGGACATCATGAGGGACGGCAGGAGTAGCCATTTTGGACACTGGCTCAGCAAGAGAATGACATCTACGTCTAGGAGGGATTTCACGACAGTGACGGGGAAAAAGCAAGGGGATGAGCAGTGGTATGAGCCACACGAGGAAACCCCATGGACCCTCAACTGTAAGGGAGGATTTGAGGGTTGAGCTTGCAGCTGCTCTAGCTAATGGAGGCTGGAGCAAAAGGCCATTGCTAAACCACAGTTCCTTCCGACCTCACACCCATTAGCGTGGCTACCACCAAACATAAAAAAATCTTAAAAACAGAAAATAACAAGTGCTGGTGAGGATGGAAAGAAAGTGGAACCCTCGTACGCTGTTAGTGAGATATAAAATGGTGCGGCCACTGAGGAAAACAGTATGGTGGTTCCTCAAAAAATTAAAAATACAACTACCATATGCTCCAGCAATAGTACTTCTGGGTATATGTCCAAAGGCACTGAAAGCAAGGTGTTGAAGAGATATGTGTACACCCATATTCATAGAGCATTATTCACAACGGCCAAAGGTGGAAGTAATCCAAGTGTCCATCCATGGATGAATGGACAAATGAAATGTGGTATATAACACAATGGAGTATTATTCAGCCATAAAAAGGAAGGAAATTCTGACACACACTATAACATGGATGACCCTTGAGGATATTATACTAAGTGAAATAACCTTGTCACAAAAAGACAAACACTGCATGATTCCGCTTAGCTGAGGTCCCCAGAGCAGTGAAATTCATAGAGACAGAAAGAATGGTGCTTGTCAGGACCTGGGGAGGAGGGTAACGAGGAATTTTTACAGAATGGGTACAGAGTTTCAGTTTTGCAAGATGAAAAGAGTTCTAGTGATGGATGGTGGTAATAGTTGTACAACAGTGTGAATACACTTCATACCCCCGAACTGTATATTAACAATGGCTGAGATGGTAAATTTCATGTTGTTGTATTTTACCACAATTTAAAAAAACAAAACAAAACCAACAAAAGCCATTACTTCATTCCCATATTCTACCCTGAACACCTGCACACACACTCCACAGCCCTGTCCCCACATCCACACATTCAAGGCTGGGGCAACTTGCAGAAACACGGTTCCCTTTCCACGCTGCCCAGCTAAGTCTCAAGACAGCTGGTCCCGTATGACTGAGCCTGCAAAACAAATTGTGCTTTGAGGTTTAGTGCCAGCTGCTGTCATAAGCTGTCTGGCTGGTCAAAGAAAACACCTAGAAGTCAGTTTGACTCACTGTCTTCTTTGTATCTATCACCATTGGCCAGGTCTTGTTCGTTCTGCTTCCCTGATGTATGTTAGATTTACCCCTTCCTCTCTAATCACGTTAGTTCAAGTCTTCCGGCTTGGGTTTTGCAACAGCCTCCTTACTCATCTCCCCGCCCCCCGTCTCACTCCTCCTACACTCATCTTCCTCCAGGCTGCCCAAGGGATCCTGAAAAAGGGCAAGTCGCATCATGTCCCATGTCTGAGAACCCTCCCACTGTTGTCCTTCGGCTCCAGGCTGTGCCTCCCAAGGCCTGAAAGGTCCCCCACCATTCGTGGGGCCAGCTTGGCTCTCTAGCCTCACCTCCTAACTTCTGCCAATTACCAACTCCGGCTTTATCTCCCAAATGTCACCCTCTAGCAACATTAATGATCGTCTTCTGACCATGCTGACTCATGTCTGATTCTTCACATGCTTCTCCTGGGTCTGGAAATACCCTCCGGGCTTGCCAGCCTTCCGTCATCTCTACATCACCCCCCAGCCCACCCTGAATACCTCTAACCTCTCCTCCTTTTCTACTCTCTCTTCATTCAAATGTAATTCCATGCTGGTACACGTTACACGGCAGGAGAATTCTTACGTTTTTGACAAGTGTCACTTCCCTCCCAAATTGGAGTTTCTTAAAAGTGAGGCGCATACTTAGTATGTGATAAAGGTTTGCCAAATGAAAATCTCTTAAAGAATTCAGCTGGCTCAAGTGGTCATAATTATACGATTTCGACCATAATTAGAAGATTAGATAATTCTGTTCAAATTAAAGTAACTGTGGGGCCGGCTCCATGGCCGAGCGGTTAAGTTCGCACGCTCCGCTGCGGTGGCCCAGGGTTCGGATCCTGGGCGTGGACATGGCACTGCTCGTCAGGTCACGTTGAGGTGGCGTCCCACATCCCACAACTAGAAGGACCTGCAACTAAGATATACAACTATGTATGGGGTGGGGGGAGGTGAGGGGGGGAGGTGAGGGGGGGAGGTGAGGGGGGGAGGTGAGGGGGGGAGGTGAGGGGGGGAGGTGAGGGGGGGAGGTGAGGGGGGGAGGTGAGGGGGGGAGGGGGGTGGTGGGGGTGGTGTTTGGGAAATAAAGCAGAAAAAAAAAGATTGGCAACAGTTGTTAGCTCAGGTGCCAATCCTTAAAAAAAAAAGGAAGATTGGCAACAGTTGTTAGCCTAGGTGCCAATCTTTAAAAAAACAAAAAAAGTAACCGTAAATACGATCACTTGAGGAAAATTAAGTGATCCTAATTATAAAAATTCTGTCAGTCAAGGAATTTTTACATTTTCAAGGAACTCCAGGCCTCATATAGTTCTGTGTCTCAGCCAGTTATATCAGAATATCTGGATTTATGGCCTGGGCATCAGTATTTTTTAAAGCTCTCTAACTGGAGAAAAGAACTTCAAACCCATTGGCAGCCAAATTTAAAAGGTTCTGATCTCATCTATTCACCTAGGAGCTGGCAGCTATTTTTCATATCCGGAAATATATTCTATTTCCCAGGAAAACAGATGTCTTGTTATTTTTATTTATTTATTTAAGAATCTCTGGGGACACAATTTTGGAATCTCCCTTGCCTTATAAAATAGTGTTCCTCTCTAAAATAAATAAAATCAAGTATTAAAAGAAAGTTGTAGCTATCATAATTTATTTTCCAAATAAAGATTGCTTTTATAATTTTTGAAGTTTTGAAGTCCTTTTCTGGGCGTCTGATCTTTTATTCCCTGTTTGGCATGAAGTCCTCTTAATTTGCTATGTCTTTGAAAAACAGTTCCAGCATCACTGTTTCCTAAGAAGTTTGGGGTCATGACAGAATGAGCTGGCTAGCAGAGTTTATTTTTAGCCCAGAGATTCGGATCCAAGCTCCATAGCAAGCAGGAAGCCAAACTTCTGTCCTGCCCTGACGTCTTTCTTTGCTCGTGGGCAAACTGTCCTTTTCAGGGAACATCCCACCTATGAGCTGTTTGCTTTGCTACGAAGATTTTTTAGCTCCCCGAACCCAAGTGGAGACTTTAACACCCCTAGATACAATACTCCGAGAGATCCTTCCGACACGCTTGTGTTTATAACGCGAACAAGGGCGTCCGTGGGAGGCCATCTGGAAGGCACGACGGTGCTGTGATCACTTGGGAGCGTTTTGAATCTGAAAACACGCACGCACCTCCTAAGTTCTGTCCTTCATTTAAGAAAACACCACCTCTTTTCTACAAACTTAAATCACTTTTATTAAAAATTTCAGGCCGGAGACAGAATCTGCCTGTCTTTCGAAATCCTCTCCCAAAGAACACCTGCCTGGAACAGGGCAGAAGCAGAGACGTCCCTTCTGATGGCTCATCGCCCCAGCTGCGCATGCGCCCAGTGCTGCCTCGTCTCTCCTGCATCGGTCCTGGCCTCAGTTTCTCCACCGTGTCCTTCCTTCATCCCCAGCCAGGATGCACTCTGTCTAGCTATGGGAACCAGCTGAACCAGCTCTCTTTCTGTGGTTGCTACAGCAAATTACTGCTAACTTAGTGGTTTAACACAATACAAATTTATTCTCCTACAGTTCTGGGAGTCAGAAGTCCGAAATGACTCTTATGAGGCTAACATCAAGCTGTGAGTAGGGCTGTGTTCCTCCTAGGAGGTCCGTGGAGAATCTATGTTCTTTTCTCTTCCAGAATCTGGAGGCTGCAAGCATTCCTTGGCTCAGTGCCCCTCCCCCCTTCAAAGCTCATCGTTCCAACTCCTGCTTCTGTCACTGCATCTTTCTTCTGCCGTTGACCCTCCTGCCTCCCTCTTATAAGGACCCTTGTGATTATATTGGGCACGTCCAGATAATCCAGGATAATCTCCCCATCTCAAAATCCTTAGTGTAGTTACGTCAGCACAGTCCATTTGGACGTATGAAGCAGTATATTCACACATCTCAGGGGTCAGGGCGTGAATCCCTTTGGGGGGAGGGGGGTCATTTTTCTGTCCCCTGCATGTCCTGAAGCCTAGCCAAGCACCATTTTGATCACTTCCTCCTTTCACTGCTAAAACATACGGAGTTGAATTGGGCGCCCTACTCTGGCCAAATTCACGTCCATCTAGACCCTGGGAACGTGGCCTTTTTTGGAAATAGGCTCTTTGCAGATGTAATCAGCTAAGAGGAGGTCAAACTGAAGTAGAGTGGGCCCTAAATCCAATACGACTGGCACCCTTATAAGAAGAGGGCATTTGGACACAGAGACACAAAGACCCACAGGGAAGAAGGCCACGTGATGATGGAGGTAGAGACTGGAGTGATGACGCTACAACCCAAAGGATGCTGAGGATGGCTGGCAACCACCGGAAGCTAGAAAAAGGCAACATAAGATTCTTTTCTAGAGATTTCAGAGGAAACATGGCCTTGCTAATACTTTGATTCAGACATGCAGCCTCCAGACCTGAGGGAGAATAGATTTCTGTTGTTTTAAGTCCCCAGTTTGTGGTACTTCATTACAGCAGCCCTAAGAAACTAATATGGACATGTTGGAAAAGAGCACCCTCTTTTGTTCAAGTGCCAGGTTTTCCTAAGAGACCGTCTGACTGATGTGTCAGCTGACCAACCCCTAAAAGTTTTTTTTG
This sequence comes from Equus caballus, assembly GCF_041296265.1. Taxonomy (NCBI): domain Eukaryota; kingdom Metazoa; phylum Chordata; class Mammalia; order Perissodactyla; family Equidae; genus Equus; species Equus caballus. The sequence continues at coordinate 6,786,628 of NC_091687.1, forward strand.
TTCTATTTATAATATACAGAGATCTTTGTGGATTATTGGCTCTGTGCATGGGGCTTCCTCATTTGAGGGCCTCAGACTGTCTTCTAGCACATAGGAAGTCAAGAGCAGACTAGGTCAGAGGTCAGCACACAGTTTCTATAAAGGGGCGGATAGTAAATATTTTAGGCCTTGTGGACCAAGAGGCAAAATCAAGGACATGATATAATCACTTATGTAACAAGAAAGAAAACAAATTTCCCTACATTTCTTACTGACAAAATTCAAACTATAGTAACAATTTAGTACAATTTTTTAATAATATAGGTCTATAATGAGAAGAATGAAATTCTTTTTGGAGTGATAACATTTCACTTAATTGGAGTTCAAATGTAATTGGCTTGTTATCAACATAGGTTGCTCATGCTCATCTGATGATGCTGAACTATAATGAGATTTTGCCTCATTGAGTAGTTCAATTTGAAGATGAACATTGCATCTTTGAAAATGTCTTTTAACACAGAAAAGTACTACCAAATGCTGATATCAATTCACTAGCATATACATGATTTTAATTGACCATATTGATCGTTTGAAAGGCATTTCTAGCATTCTATTCAATTTTTCTATTGATATTTGTCTTTTAACTTAATCATTATCTTGCAGATTAATCGCTTCCAGTTGAAGATTAGGAGCAAGCTCCTCAAGTGGTCAGTTACATGTGTTTTGAAATATGGAAATTTTCTCTCCACTAGCATTGAAGTCCAAAAAATGCTGCTGGACCTGCATCTTGAACTCAGAAAATACATCCACTGCAAATCTGTGTGGAAATGGAGATCTCACCTCTTGTTTTACCTTTTGACACCACTGGAAGTGTGTAAGGCAGCTTGACATTCCAACCATGTTAGTTGTCGAAATGACTTTACAGCAGTGTAACTTTCTCATATGAGCACTGTTTGGCCTTGTTATTTTAGGTTGGATTCATCAAAATACAAGTGTGCAGCAAAAACTCATTTCCAAAGCCATTCAGTGTTCACTAGTAGTGGTTGAAGGCAGTTCTTCTCATTTAAAAAAAATTCAATCTGAGCCCCAAGCTCAAAAAATCACTGTAAAACTTGACCTCTGCCATTGAACTGCTGGGTGGCACAACAAATCAGGACATTCCGCTTCTTTTCCAGACAAAAATTTATAGAAACGCCTACAGATCGGTGCATGAGAGCAAATGAATTCACCAATGGAGCTACTGGATCAGTGACACGTGATACAGTCAAGTATTTTCTGAAAAGTACATGCTGGTGAATAACACAAGAAATATTAAAACCCCTGGGAGCCCAGTCTTAGGGGAGCGCCCACACTTCCATTTGTTTTACCTCCTGAAGCCCCATCAAGTTCTCAAGGTAAAGAGTGGAGGAAAAAAATTCCCTTATGCTTCTGGCAGGGGGAGGGAAAAAGTAAACATTTTGAACTACATCCAAAGTTCTTCCAACTTACAACTAGGATATACAACTACGTACTGGCGCTTTGGGGAGAGCAAAATAAAAGAGGAGGATTGGCAACAGATGTTAGCACAGGGCCAATCTTCTGCACCAAAATGCATAACTTAAAAAAAAAGATTTAGATTAAATGCAAGATAATGGAGCGCTTCCCCCTCCAACATCTTACCACCACATCAACTGGGTTCCAGCATAATAGTGGTAGATTACAACTGAGAGAGATGCAAGACACAGACCCTATTTAAGAAGGCATTCTTAGGGAAACCCAAAGACTAAATGAGCAAAAAAAAGAAACTGAAGCCTCTAGAACCTACATCTAGAGAAAACATTAAACACAGCCCAGCTCCCAGCCAGATTAACACAAAACCCCACATAAAAGCCTGATTATCTCAGTTCCTATCATCAGCTACATCATGTCTGGCTTTCAACAAAAAATTGCAAGGCACATTTACTAAAAGGCAAGAAAAAAAAGCAGTCTAAAAAGACAAAGCAAGCATCAGAACCAGACAGAGATGACACAGATTTTGGAATCTAAAGATTGGGAGTTTAACTATGATTAATATGTTACGGGCTCTAACGGGGAAAAAAAAAGTAGACAACATCCAGGAAAAGATGGGTAATGTAAGCAGAGAGATGGAAATTCTAAGAAAGAAAATAAATACCTTACCCACAGAGAGAAAAAGATAAGAATAACATAAGACATCTCTTCAGAAACCATGCAAGCAAGAAAAGACTGGAGTGACATATTTTAAAGTGTTGTAAGGATAAAAACCATCAACTTAGAATTCTATATCCAGCAAAATTATCTTTCAAAAATGGAGGAGAAACAGAAAGTTTCTTAGACAAACAAAAACTGAGGGAATTTATCACTAGTAGACCTGCCTTGCACAATGCGTTAAAAGAAGTTCTTTAGAGAGAAGGAAAATGATACAGGTTGAAAATTCAGATCTACATAAAGAAAGGAAGAGCATTAAGGAAGGAATAGATGCAGGTAAAATAAAGTCTTTTCTTTTTCTTGCTCTTAATTGATCTAATAGATAACCATTTGTCCAAAGTCATGATAGCAGAAACATATTGGGTGATTATAGCATGTGGATAAGTGAGATAGATGACAGCGATGTTATAAGAGATGAAAGAGTGGAAGTGGGAGTATTATGTTATAAGGTACCTGCACTACCCATGAAGTGGTATAGTGTTATTTGAAAGTGGACTTAGAGTAGATGTAAATGTATATCACAAACACTAGGGAAACCATTAAAACTTTTTTAAAAAGAAGTATAATTGATATACGAAGAAAGGAAAGAAAGTGGAATCATATAAGCTGCTCAATTAAAATCAGAGAAGGGAGAAAAAGAGGGGAAGATCAAAAAGAAGCAAAGTACAAGTGCAAGGAATAGAAAAGTTAAAAATATGGTAGGTATCAATCCAACCATATCAATAATCCCGTCAAAGGTAAATGGTCTAAATACACCAATGGAAAGTCAGAGACTGTCAGAGTGGATAAAAAACGAGACCCAAGTATGTGTCATCTACTGGAAACGCACTTCACATGTATAAAGACAAAGATAGATTAAAGGAGAGGCATGAAGAAAGATATACCATGCTAGCACTAATCAAATGAAAGCTGGAATCATTACATTAATTTCAGACAAAGCAGACTTCAGAACAAGGAAAATTCTGAGGATAAAGAGCAGCATTATATAATAATAATGGCATCAATTCTCCAAGACATAACAATATACCCAACAAGAGAGCATCAAAATACTTGAAGAAAAAACTGATGAAGTGCAAGGAGAAAGAGAAAATTCACTAGTACAGTTGGAGACTTCAGCACCCCGTCAGTAACTGACAGATCCAGAAGGCAGGAAATCAGTGAGCTATAGTTGACCTAAACAGCAGCCTCAATCAACTGGATCTGGTTGATCTTTATAGACTACTTCATCCAACAATAGCTTAACAAACATGTTTCTCGAATTCACATGGAACATTCACCAAGCTAGACCACATTATGGGCCATAAAACACATCTTAACAAATTTAAAAGAACAGAAGTCATTTAAAGCATGCTCTGGGGCCGCAATGGAATTAAACTAGAAATCAATAACAGAAAGGTAGCTGAAAAAAAATCCCAAAATATTTGGAGATTAAATAACGTACTTCTAAACAACACGAGTCAAAGAAGTCTGGAGAGAAATTTAAAAGTACTTCTAACTGAATGAAAATGAAAATACAACCTATCAAAACATGTGGGATGCAGTGAAAGCATTGCTCAGAGTGAAACTTATAGCACTAAAAGTATATATTAGAAAAGAAGAAAGATCTAGCGGGCCGGCCCGGTGGCACAGCGGTTAAGTGTGCACGTTCCGCTTCAGCAGCCCGGGGTTTACCGGTTCAGATCCCGGGGATGAACCTACGTACTGCTTGTCCAGCCCTGCTGTGGCAGGCGTCCCACATATAAGGTGACAGAAGATGGGCACGGATGTGAGCTCAGGGCGTCTTCCTCAGCAAAAAGAGGAGGATTGGCAGCAGATGTTAGCTCAGGGCTAATCTTCCTCAAAAATAAAAAATGTTAGGAACAACTCTATGCCCCAAAGTTTGATAACTTAGATGAAAAGGATCAATTCTTTAAAAGACAGACTACTAAAACTCAACACAAGGAGAAATAGATTATCTGGAGAGGCCTATATTTATTACATAAATTTAATCAAGAATTAATAACCTTCCAAAAAAGAAAGTGTCAGGCCCACATGACTTCACTAATTGTACTAAACATTTCAAGGAAAAATGATGCTAATTCTCTACAATCTCTTTCTGAAAATTAAAGCAGAGAACACTTACTAACTCATCCTATGAGGTCAGCATTAACAAAATCAGCTCATAACAAAATGAGATAAGACATTATAAGAAAGGAAAACTAGAGAGAAATATCTTTTATTTACATCGATGCAAAAATCCTCAATAGAATGTTAGTAAGTCAAATCAAACAATGTATAAAAAGAATTATATACGATGACTAGGTGGGATTTATTGCAAGTATGCAAGACGGCTTCAACATCTGAAGTCAGCTAATGTAATCCATCACATCGGCAGGCCAATTAAGAAAAATCATATGATCGTAACAATAGATGGGAAAAAGCATTTGGCAAAATTCAATACCCGTTCATAAAAAATTTTTTTAAAAAATCTCAGCAAACTAGGAATAGAGGGAGAATTAATGAACTTGGTAAAGAACGTCTATAAAACAAAAAAACCAAAAAGCCTACAGCTAGCATCATATTGAATGGTGAAAAACTGGATACTTTCTGACATCATACTGGAGCTGATTATGAAGAAGCCGGGTAGGTGCAAGACCTCCCTGGGGAAGACCACCTTCCGTACTAGGTTCATGGACTTACTTAAAAAACAAAAATCACCTGCTGGTTCCACCCCTTTGGTTATCATTACTTCTTAGAGCGAGATCGATAAATCATTTCCTTCCTTCAACCCTCAAACCACTTCTTTGGACCCTCCAAGCAGTGATGCCCTCTCAACCCATCTTTTTACCTTCCTGTGATATTATACACTCGCTGCTCCCAAACCTTCAGCTTTCCAAATCCACACCTTCCAAGATGGCCTCCTTGACAACTTCCCAGTGTAAGTGACACCCATTCGCAAGGTACAATCCTATTCCGTGCCTTCCCTACATAAAAACATAATCAGCCTGATTTCAGATAAAAACAATTCATAAATAGGACGCTGGTTCCTTCTTCCCCATCCCTGCCTTCCATGCAGCATTTTAGAGCCCACCATAATTGATGAAGATGATGACGTAGCAGCACACTGAGAACAGTCCTCTTCTGTTGAAGCTTTTCTGGTTCTGCTCTGAGATGAACTGTTGACCGATTAACAGCTTGTGACCCCATCTTTAACTGGGGGCGAGAAAGTACAACCAGCCAAGTATTCAGAATATAAAAATCTCAGACACCAAATGGTACCTCACATTGTCAGAGGGGAACCGTGTGCCACCTCGAAGTTTACTTGGAGCTACTTGGAGTTAATGATGTATTACTCGTAGCCAAAATATTACCTGCAAATGTCATTTGTCTTTATATTCGGCTGCTTTTGAATGCAAATCCAGAGTTGCATAATAGATGATGCTACAAATCTTAAGTTTTTAGTCATTTGTTTAGATTGGAGTTTCAAGACTGTAGCTGTCTACACGCTACAACTGGCTGCAGGCAGGGAGTTTCCACGTTCCGTAAGTGAATTGCTGGGAAGAGACAGCTGAGGAAACCGGCCCGAAAGCATGATGTTGCTGGAAGCCCAAGGATGGGCCATCAGCTAGCTGAAGAGTCAGTGGGAACAAGTTAGCTTTAGATGGTTCATTTACAGGAGCTTCTTAAATAGAGCTTTCATATAGACCCCACATAATAAATAAATGGCAGGAGAAATAAAACAGAACCACAGCAATGATGGCAATCTGTGCACTAAAGAAGACACCAGAGAGATAATGTACGGTTGTATAAGTTGTACACTTTACAGCTCGTGGGGGTGCCATTCACATTGTAGGCCAAATAAATTATGCCTCCTAGAGTTGTGCAGTGCACAATTAGTGCAACCATAAGCAACAAATCTGAAAACATTCCGATGCTGGTACATAATAGCAAATGCATGCCTACACAGAGCACAGATTTCATGTCTGAAGTCTTAAGCTTTATAAATTAGATTTACTTAAAAGAGAAAAATCAATAAAATGGACTTCATCAAAACTAAAGCTTTTGCTGTTTCAAAGACATTGAGAAAACAGAAAGTCAAGCTACAGACTGGGAGAAAATATTTGCAAATCATATATCCAGCAAAGGTCTCGTATCCAGCATATCAAATATTTAAGTAGATGAAAAGATGCTCAACATCATCAGACTTTAGGCAAATGCAAATAAAAGCCACAGTGAGGTACTGGGACACAGCTACTAAAATGTTTTTTTAAGAAAAGCACAATACCAAATACTTGCAAGGATGCAGAGTAACTGCAAGTTTCCTGCATTGCTTGTAGGATGCAAAATGGAACATCTGCCCTGGAAAATAGGTTGGCAGTTTCCTATAAAGTTAAACATACACTTACCATATGACCCATTAACCCCACTCCTAAGTATTTATTGTAGAGAAGTGAAAGCTTATGTTTATACAAAAACTTGTACACAGATGTTTATAGCAGTTCTTTTCCTAATTGACAAAAACTGGGAATAACACAAAGATCCTTGAGGAGATGAATGGTTACACAAACTCTGGTATATCCACACAATGGAATGCTACTCAGAAAAAAAACAACCAAACATCGATGTCTCTCTCTTAAAGGCATTATGCGGAATGGAAGAAACCAGTTTCAAAAAGTTAAATACAGTGACGTTCCATTTATATGATATGATAGAAAAGGCAAAGATATAGGGAAGGATATGGGTGGTTGTCAGGGGTTAGTGGTGGGGGGGTTGACTACAACACGAGGGAATTCTGGAAGGTGATGAAAGTGTTCTATATTCTGATTGGGCTGGTGTTTACATGACTGTGTACATTTGTTAAAACTCATAGCACTATACACCAAAAAAAGTTATTTTTACAGTATGTTAATTAAACAACCAAAAGCATTTTTTAAAAACCCCAAAATCTGTCCTCATCTCTCCATCTCCTGGCCCCACTCTAACCCCTGTCACTTTCACCTCTTTTGCACCACTGCAAAGATTCCTGGCTAGATTTCCTCACAATTACAATCTTGAAGTCTGGCTCTTTTTCCTTTTTTCCTTGGTGAGGAAGATTGGCCCTGAGCTAAACTCTGTTGCCAATCTTCCTCTTTTTGCTTGAGGAAGATTGTCGCTGAGCTAACATCTGTGGCAATCTTCTTCTATTTTGTGGGACGCCACCACAGCGTGACTTGATGATCAGTGTGTAGGTCCGCACCTGGGATCTGAACCTGCAAACCTGGGGCGACCGAAGCGGAGTGCATGAGCTCAACCACTATGCCACCAGGCTGCCCCCTTGAAGCCTGTTTTTTTAAATTAATTAATTATAAAATATTTCTATTGTACAAAATGTTAGAAAGAAAAAAATCAGTCAGCTCTAAACACCTCCTTTAGATAGGGCATGAAGACCACTGCCTATGGTATCCCCAACACTGAGACCCAAGGTGAAAATTAAAATAAGCATTCAAAAGAATATGTCTTTGTAGCATGTTACACTCTTACACCATAGTTTAACAAAAATAAAGAAAGGTTGATTATAGTGCTGGAAATAGTTTTTATCTTATATCCAGCCAATTTTGCTCATTTGTGGCTCACTGCCCCATCTCCTGCCCTAACCACCATGCCCACCACCTCTAGCAAGTGCTAACCTAATCCCAGTTAAATTGAATTTCTCCGTGTTTCAACTCAGTAGCTTCTTTGGCCTATTGCCTTTATCATGTGGTCCCGGAGTACAAGTCAGTGAAAGAATTAACATGCGAGGCCTAGCATGACAACACTAATGCCTGGCAAAGATCATCAGCCTCCTAGAGATAACATCTATTAAGCAATTAATGGGCTATTTAGGAAACACGAGCCACAAAACAGAAGAACTAGAACTTCCCCAAGAGATGCTAAAAAGCAAAAATGCGCTGGAGTTAAAAATTGAAAAAAAATTAAACCCAAGAATTTATCCCAATGTTATTGCAGGTGTTTCTGGATGGACTGGATGAACCTGAGGTGAATGATTTCAAAACAAACAAAAATTTTAAAATACGCACCAGTATAATTTAGCAGGTAATCAGAACCGCAGAAAACTACCTTTATGTGGAAATAATTAGTCTGCCAGAGCTACTCAGAGGAGCCACATTTATTGCTAATAACTGATGCTCAGGTGGTGTGGATCATTCTATCACCCAAAACTAATTAAGGGCCTTAAAAAGGAGGAGGGAACCCACACAGGGAGACAGAGAAAGCTGAACAGATGGGGTGGCTCAAGGGCTCAGTGAAATGGGAGGCCCTCCTCGCAAAGGGAACAATGAGCCTGAAAATTCAGGCATGCGTGCACACGAGGCCGCCAGGCCCCCTGGCATGAGCGCTGGGAGTATTGGGGAGCAATGAGATGAGCTGGCAGTTGCAGAGCACTTCCTCTGTGCCAGGCACCTTACCTGACAGAAACCTCCCAGTCGGCCCTGTTTGCAGAAGAACGGATTGAGGCTTAAGGAGGCCTTGTAAACTGCTTGAGGTCACCCAGCTGAGAAAGCCATGGAGCTGGCCTTAAAACCCAGGCATTCTGATGCCTCAGCCCATGACCCTAACCATGGTGTGCTATGTCTCAAGGATGCAAAATTCAGCTTCGGTGACCTTTTGCCATCTCTGAGACCAGTTTCACAAGGACGAGTCTTGGCCTATGTTCAGAAGTGTTCTACTTGCAACCCTCTCTCTCCACCCCAAATCAGAATTTATTTGTTTTCAGAACTCTGGTCTCTGAGCTGCAAAATATGAAAAATAAATTTTAAAATGAATAAATGGCTAATAATATGTTATCCTTTGATCTTAGCAATATATTTACAACTAACAGAAATATAATGTTACAGTAAAAGACGTAGCTCTGATTTCGCTCATGGAGGCCAAATCCCGGAGGAGGAGTTTTGGGACCCATGTGTTTTTCCTTAGTCCTTCATCCTTACCCCATAAATAGGTGCCTACTTCCTCTGTGTGCCTGTTTGCTGGTAAGTTTCCTGTAAGTTGCAAGAAACAGAGACCCACTCAAGTTGTCTAAAGTAATGGGGGTTTGTTCTAAGGGTGGATGTGGAAGCAAAAAATACGCATTTCTCAACTGTTGGACTAGACCACAGAGAAGAAGAGGACCCACAATGAAGCGAGGCCTCCAGGCTCTGCAGGGCAGTTCAGAAATCGACAAATGGGGGACTGAGTATCCATCACCCTCTCAGCAACATAATCTGCCGAGCCCTCTTTCACAGGCCAGCTTCTCTCAGTCTCTGCTTCTACTGCGTTTATTTTCGCTGTCATTCTTCACCATATTGTGTCTACTCACTCACAGACTGCTGCTCACTCATGCTAATTATAGAAACACTTAGAAAATATCAGAGGTAAAAAATAGAACCACCATTCAAGCATATCCTTCAGTGTTTTATATATTTATATATATATATGTGTTTTAAAATAAAAAGGTCTATTCAGCAAATAGGGCTAAAACAACTAAATGCCCACACAGAAAAGAAAAAAAAGGAATCTCAACATTACTGCAATTCATACACAAAATTTAACTCAAAATGTATCATAGACCTGAACCTAAAAGCTAAAACTATAAAATTTCTGCATAAAAACACAAAATCATGAAGACTTTGGGGGAGGCAAAGATTTCTTGGGTCACAAAAAGCATAAACCACATTCACTGGTTGTGACAAATGGGCCATACTAATATTAATAAAAGGAAAGTTGGGTGTAGAGTGTAGGGGAACTCTCTGTGCTATTTTTGCATTTTTTAAATAAGTCTAAAACTATTTTAAACTAAAAAGTTTATTAAAGAAAAGGACGAACCATAAAATTAAAAATAAAGTTGATAAATTAAAAACTTTGGCTCCTTAAAAGACACTATTATGAAAATGAAAAGATAAGCTATAAACTGGGGAAAATATCTGCAAATCACATATCTGACAAGCGAATTGTATACAGCATATATAAAGAACTCTCAAAACTCAGTAATAAGAAAACAAACAACTCCAATGTTTTTTTTTTGAGGAAGATTAGCCCTGAGCTAACTACTGCCAATCCTCCTCTTTTTTTTGCTGAGGAAGACTGGCCCTGAGCTAACATCCATGCCCATCTTCCTCTCCTTTATACATGGGATGCCTACCGCAGCATAGCTTTTGCCAAGTGGTGCAATGTCCACACCCGGGATCCGAACCCGTGAACCCCGGCCCGCCAAGAAGAGGAACGTGTGAACATAACCGCTGCACCACCGGGCCGGCCCCACGACTCCAATTTTAAAAGATTTAAATAGACATTTCACTAGAGAAGATATATGGATGGCTTATAAGCACATGAAAAGATGCTTGATATTAGTCACTAGGAAAATGAGATACCATTTCACACCTATTAGAATGGCTAAAACTTTAAAAATGGACAATCTCATGAGCTTAGAGGATGCAAAACAATTAGAACTCCCATTGCTGGTAGGAATGCAAAATGGGGCAGGCACTTCGAAAAAGAGATGGGCAATTTCTTACCATATAACCCGGTAATCCTTCTCCCAAGGTTTTCACCCCAGAGAAATACAAACATTATGTCTTATACACAAATGGTTCGTGAGCATCAGGAACTGGAAACAACGCAAATGTCTATGGCCTGGTGAACGAACAAATTGTGAGACGTCCATACCATGTAACACTGTTCGGCAATAAAAGGAGTGAAATTCTGACGCACACAGCGTTAATGAATCTCAGAAGTGAAAGAAGCCAGCTGCAAAAGGCAACAGGCTGTAGGATTCCATTTATCTAACATTCTGGAAAATGCTAAACTACTGTTTGCCAGAGACTGGGGGACTAGAGGGAGAGCATTGACTACAAAGGGGCAAGAGGAAAATTTGGGGGGTGGTAGAGTCTATATCTTGATAGGCACATTTGTCAAAACCAGTCAAAGTATATACTTGAAAAGGGAAAATCTTACTAAGCGTAAATTACATCTCAAAATGTTTTAAGGTATTTGATTGAAAAATGAAATAAAACTGTGAACATATCTTCCTACTACTTCATATACTGATTCTCTTTTTCATTTAACATCAGAGCACTAAATGTGCTATGAAAACATGACTTTAATGACTACATAAAATTAATTGTGTGGGTATATTGTACACAATGATTGTCTCATTATTGGACGTTATTTATTTCCAATTTTCTTACATATATTCTTACATGAACCTCTCTGTACACCCTTAGTCTTTCATCTCTGATTATCTCATTAGAACCAAACTCTAGATGTGAAATTACTTAGCCAAGAGGTATGAGCCGTAGTTCAAGGTTCTAGATATTTCTCAACAATTTGTTTCCAGAAAAAGTGGAAACATCTTATGCGTGTCTCATCATCGGAGTCCTCTATAATCGAAAACTTAAATGCATCTTTTTTTTAACACGAAGCAATCATACAAGAAAAGATTTACTCAAAGTATCTGAGGGAGGCAGCACCCTACCTGTCAGCTCCAGACCACTAAACTAAAACATCAGAAAAAGGTCTACGGGGCAGTGAGAAAATGAACAAATCTACAGAAAAGAGGAACTTCTGTGCAATTTCCAGGGGCTCTTTATAATCAAAGTTTTCTTGAACAATATTTTTCCTCAAGAAGAGAGATTAGTTTTTCCATTTATAATACATTATTTTGTATACTGAAAAACAGTTAGCAAAACAACTCATCAGAATCCTATTTACACTTCTATTTTCGAGAGCGATCGTTTATGTTGACTAAGACATCCCTCTCCTTTTAGCCATCAGAGCCAATGAGTAAGAAGGTTGGAATTTTCATAGTCCACTTTCGATGTAACAAATCCTGTATTCCACAACAGAATCTTAGGATCACAATATTCTTTCATGTGATGGTCACTATATTCAAGGTATAATTTATGCTAATGGATGACTCTCCTTTCTAACAGAAACAGAAAAACTTGTTGGTTAATTTTCGAGTGATGTCCCGATGATGGAACTAAATCTGAACGTTAAATTTAGTTTGAAAATGTCCTTATGGTGAAGGAACAAAATTTCGGAAGCTTGGCCATACGATCCTGGAGTTCTGAACATCACTTTCCGTCGCCGACTTGAAAGACGAACAAGGCCAGTCTGAACAGCTCCATCTGAAGCCCCCTTTTCTGTACTACTCATGCAGGCAGGTATTTTGACTGTACAGAATTTGTGCAGAACTTTAACCTGCATCGGGAGACTTCAGAATAGAGAGAAGACTCGTTTGCACAAGTCCTCACAGCGGGTTGGTAGTTGTGCTGCCTGTGAACTCAGCTTCCAAACCTTGAACTCTCTGTACTTAGCCCACCCTACCTTGCTCTCTGCCCCACGTTGGCTGGGCTAACTCGTTTGACTGTACATTTTAGGTTTCCCCTGCCAGAATGCTTGCTCTGTGAAATGAACGAAAAATCACACCAACGAAGGTGCCACTCCAAACCATCTTTAATATTCCATTACATCTTCCAGGATTCAGAGGGGACCAAAGCCAACTTCTAAAATCAAAGAAACGTATTTAGAAGGAATTTTTTAACAACAATGCACATCGATTTCTAGATCTAATTTTATTATTTCTTCTTCTTCTTTGGGATTTACTTTCTGTTTTAAGGAAGATGCCCCATGATTTGAGTCACTGGAAAATGATTTGAATAGGTGATCAGAGTAAATATCACATTCCTCCACTGCGATCCTCTCACTCTCTCTCTTGAACACACACACACACCCCGCTATGTCCCACAGATGCCCAAAATCTACCCAAGCTGCCCCTGACCCCGGGCCATCGCCAATGCCTGAAACTCCACCAGCACTCAGGACTAGGCCACCCAGACACCCTTACAAAGGCCAGCCCAGAGCACGAGGGAAGGAGGCAGTGTCCCTCAGGCCCACTCCCCTGGCTTTTGAATCATCTCTCCTTTGAGGTCTCCCTGCCTCTCATCTCACTCTGCTGTCACAGCCCCTTCCCCCAGCCACGACTACCTGAGAAATCTACCTTGTGTTTGATTCCGACAGCAAAACACAATAAAGGTCCAAGAAGGGCTAAGCCCTCCCAGGCAAATAGATGGACAGAAAGAACACTGCACAGAGACTCGGACTATGAGGGTTCTCGTCCCAGCTGTGCCACTCACTAGCTGAGCAACCCTGGGCAAAGCTCTGTGGCTCTCTGGGCCAAAACAGTAAAAGGAGGGGGCTGGGCTGAATTGTTTCCAGAGGTTGCTCTAAGCCACACTTTTCAAGGTCCGGTATGGCTGCACTTTAATTGGAATAAAGAGCCTTCAAGCATCCTAGAGTCCATGAGTGGTGGAGTCACTTCAGGAGCGCTGGCTGCTACAGCAGGTACAATCCGGCAGCAGCTCCTTCTTGCATTGCTTCTGAGGCGGGTCCCAAGGTCAGGCAGCGGGGTTCCCAGCCAAGGGTCAAGCTCCACACTCAGGGGCCCTACAGCCCAATCTGCACTTGCCCCCAGGTTTGGGCACTCACTCAATGACTTTGTCTCTTGACCAAATGCTTCCTCAAAAACTCACTGAATATTTGTCAAACTCTTAGGATGTACAGTTTTAATGAGCTTCTTCTGGTTGGTTTTGCTTTGTTTAAAATATCTAGCTCAAGAGTAAACTAGCTTTTGGAACAAATATGTACAATTCCTCAAGATAATAGACACATCCAGGAGTCCATTCTGTATAACCATCCATAACCCCAAAGCATTGGATTCCCCTCGGTGTGTAATCAGAGAAAAGAAGCAGACAGCCACCTGCTAAATGAGAATGAAAAAGGAATGGAAGGTGACGGAGTGGCCCGCCTGATGGAGTAGCTGCAAGCACTGATCGTAACAACCCCCACCCGCCTGTAAGCGCCATTGGGGCAGGGGTTTACCTCTAGAACAGATCCTGGCTGTGGAAGCCCTCAATAAATGTTTGCTGAATGGCTGAAAAAAGCCACAGGTGGATAAGTGAACTGAGAAGAAATCAAGCTAAGGCCGGCAGAGGTCAACCTCTCTCTTCTACGGTGTTGTAAGGAAAGAGCGCTCCAGCATGGCGGCCAGAGGGAAACATCACAGGGCAAGAGAAGGAGCAAATTCTGTTAGTGGTGTTTTCTCTCACGATTGCAAGGGGCAGCTGCTCCGTCCTACAGCTGTGAAGCCCACAGCTGTGCTGGGGACAAGGAGATCTGGCACAAAGGAATACAAGTACAAGGGCTGACTCTCCTCCCTCGCTAGAATGTGACCTTCCCCGGAAAGACTCCCTGGGTGCCACCCTCCCTTTCCCACCTCCCGTTCACTCCCACATGCCCTGTCCTGATTTCTGTACATCTCTGGTGCTGGGTCCATTATTCCATTTTGTTTTGGCTTTTTGTCAGCTCTGTAGTTTGTCTAAGTAGAACCTGGGAAGTAAAACTGGACAAAGGTGTTTACGAGGTAAAAGGGAATTAGAGTGTACTCAGAACCTGGTGCATGTTGTCATTGTGTCGCAGTCCCCAGAGCTATCTTTACAAACTGGGAGAGGTCTGCACTGGGGCCTACAAGGTTCCCATACGGAGGGGCTCCGGGGGGGGAGGAGGAAGGGTTTAAAACTGCGTGTGACTTCCCATGGTTACATCTGTGAAGTCTGCTTTTTACTGGTTTACGAGTAATTTGAGACAAATGTTGTATTAACTAACCTTCTCTTTTGGCTGCTTGTGGCAGTCAGAGCAGGAGGCACATACGAAGACTTTAGACATAAGCCAGATTGCCCTGAGGTCCTCAGCCAAACTAAACTACCTAATCATAGGAGCGGACAATTCATGCTTTTGCTCGTTCATTCATAAACTTAGTCATTTCATAAACATTGAACACCTATGCTGTACACCAGGAGAAACAGACTGCTTAAATTGATTTTTTTCCCACCTTGGGATTTCACAGTCCCATAGTACGTTCTTCTCGGAGGTGATTAATTTATTTCACTTCCTCGAAAAATGTTTATAAAGATCAGTGGGGGAGTGGGACGTGACAGATGTGGGTTCAAATCTCTGCTATGTAGATGTGTGAAATTTGCCGAAGTTCTTAACCTCTCTAAGCTTCAGTTTATTCATCTATTAAATGAGAATAATAATACCTATCTCATAAGATTATTAGTTTGGCTTGAACGAAAAACAAGCACAGAGAGCATAGAATAGTGCCTGGTGAATGGTGGGGATTGAACCAAAGTTACCTTGTTCCCTCTGTTGTCCGATGTATTTCTCACCATTTTGCTACCAGTCTGCGCTGAGGGCAAGTCTTGTGCATGTCTGTGCTCCTCACCACAGCCAGAGCGTCCCTTGGCACGGACCGCTGTCGGTGAAGTCGACCTCATTCTCCCAAGTGAGTTGTATTCCAAGGTGACATTTTATGTACTACGGCTATTCTTTGCTTCCAACACATGTCCATATGAAAATTTCAAATAAGCAAATTGAGACTTTCTCAAGTTTTTTACGTTATTACTAATAAAAGCCAACATTCAAAGCTCACCAAGTTGCGGCCACTATCCTAAGAGTTTTACCCATGTTACCTCACTTAATTCTTATAAGAGGTCTATGAGGTGGGTGCTATATTGCACCTGTTTTTCCAGCTGAGGAAACTGAGAAACAGAGGGATTAAGCAGCTTGTCCAAAGGCCTGCTGCTAGGAAGAGGCAGAGGGAGGATTTTTGAACCCAGTCGCCTGGCTCCTGGGCCCACCGTCTTACCCACTGCACTGTCCTGCCCTTGCAAAGGGACTCTAAGGTCGTGATTGCTAAGTGATGTTGGGTTGCACCTAGGATCATAAGAGGCATCTTAGTTTTCAGCCAATTCATTTGATCACAAAATATTAGGAATTCATCAGAAGTTCATTCCATAAGTTTCTATAAAAAAGGGAATATATATATTCTCCATTACTAGTTCTCCTGCAAAATTTGGGAGCCCGTGTTCTGCGTACGTCTGAACTCCGTCAACACAATGCATTCATTCAATATCTACCGAGCAATTTGCGCACAGCCGGCACTGCTGTAATGATAAAAGGATGAGAAACATGAGCCCTGCCAATGAGGGATTCGAGGCCTAGGAGGGGAGAAAGAGAACTACGCAAGGAGGTAATTACAACATAATTAGTGTGAAGAAGTGTTGAGGATGCACACAGGTGAAGTAAATACCCCCCGAGACCCTTTATTTAATACAAAAGGAACAAATCCCTTTTAGAGGTCTGGAGGCATCCTTCATGGGATCTCTAAGGATAGCTTTTTCACTAGTTCCACAACAACTGAGAGCTGAGCCTGGCTGAGCCAAGCTCTTCCAAGATACAACTTTCCTCTGCTCAGTTGGCTTCAAGTAAACCTGAATATTCTGCACTTCTATGCATCTCCTTCTCCCTCCACCCAACCCCCAGCCCTCTCAATGCCTCCATTTCTAGAAAAATCAACATATAAGGTCAAATCAGACAGTTCTTTCCAGAGACAGAGTCTCCTCTCTAGAAGGGATTATTTCAACAGAATCCTGCCCAAGGGCTGGAAAAGCAATTCCAAGGGGTGAACTCAAAGGCTCCTCAAATGCTTGGCTTTATGGCAATTTAAGTTGTCATGGACTTGAGTTAACAATAGTCAACATTATTCCCAATCTCAGAGCTGGTTTTGTACAAAGGATGGAGAGAAAAAGAATTAATACATAACAGATTTTTTAAAAAGCTCAGCTTTAAAGGGGCAAGAAGAAAATGCAGGGGAAAAATGTCCTGTCATTTACTTCACGTTAACAGTACAAGGAAAGCAGCTCTTACGGCTTTGAAGAACAAAGGAATAATAGTACTACACAAAGCAAACCTTTTAAAGATAAGTCTTATAATCTTATTAGCAGCAACTTTTTTAGTCCAAAATGTACAGGTTATGGTATTTCTCATAACTCCTTGCTGCCCTAGGGAAAAAATATTTCACTGCTTAACTTTTATCTAATTTCATGGCTATCTTTCCTTTTATTTATTTATTTATTTTTGTGTGTGTGTGAAAGATTTTTTTTTTTTTAAAGATTTTATTTTTTCCTTTTTCTCCCCAAAGCCCCCCGGTACATAGTTGTGTATTCCTCGTTGTGGGTTCCTCCAGTTGTGGCATGTGGGACGCTGCCTCAGCGTGGTCTGACGAGCAGTGCCATGTCCGCGCCCAGGATTCGAACCGACGAAACACTGGGCCGCCTGCAGCGGAGCGCGCGAACTCAACCACTCGGCCACGGGGCCAGCCCCTCCTTTTATTTTTTTAAAGCACACCTTATGCTAATTAATAAAATAAAAAGTTTATCTTTTTTTGATAACAGAAAGGAAATCTAAGTTATACTCCTAACCTGCTTGCTCCCCCTTGCAGTACCTAGCATGTTTCCTTGCACATATATTTGCTGATCAATAGAGAAGATATTTTCATTAGAGATTAAAAAAAAGACATTTGTTCACTTATTCATCTTCCACAGGGAGAACCAACTCCTTTCAGAAATAATAAAATATTTGGGTATTGAATATGTCAGTACTCTTCCAAATGTTCATATTCAAGTTGAGGAAAAGTTTTTTTTTGACAAGTTTGGTCAAACGCCTAATGGAATAATGTAAAGGAAGTGAAGAAAGTTCTGGAGGAAACAGCATTGAACGGTAATAAAAAATTGGAGCATAGGATCCAAATCTCAAAAAAACTTTAAATTTATGCTGACAAAGACCTTACAGAGCTTTGCAAACCGTATCTGAAATTTCCAGAACTGATGCTACCCCTGGGGCCACCATTGTCCCCTGATGATGTTAGAGTAGTTGTATGATGATAAGAATTAAATAAAATGCAACTTGCTAACTTAGCGTAGGCAGCCTCAACAGGAAGACAAAAAGTAAAATCCTTTGTTTTTACTGTAATTGATAATTATAATTTAATTGATAATTATATAAAAGTTGCAGTGCCTCCTAGCAAGCGAGGTTCTTGCCAAAAGAAGCACAAAGCCAATATACCCCCCCCCCGGGAGCACCCCCTAAGGGCTCATCCTGAAACTCTATTGAACAGGACAGATCTTTAACATGATGGGAAAAGGCGAGACTGGTTTCTCCGCAAAAGTATTAGATTCTAGAATTCTTATAAGTTTGCTTGAGACATTGATATGCAAAGGAAACCTTGGCGGGATTTTGGTGAAGCCAAGTGCCCTAGAAATATTACAGCTGCTTTGTGACTTGGAGAGGAAGAAGAAAAGAAATGACTTTCATGTGACATCAACCATTCCGCCTCTATTCATTGTGAGCCTGAAATGCTCATACACAAAATGCACCTTGAAGAGGGCAGAGGGTAAGCGGTCAGTAAATATTGGTGTTATTAGTACTAATGATTGCTAACATTTCTCCCAATATTTTGAAGTAGCTAATAAAGAAATTGACAGCTCTGCCATTCCACGCAGCTTGCTTCAGACGACCCTACTGCCTTAACGTGGTGCAGGCTGCATCCTGTTTTGTGAGTAAATTTCTTTCTATTTAAGCCACTGGTGGCAGGCTTTCTGTTACTTGCAGCTAAATGCATTCCTAACTGATACTACTTGCATTTAGTCAATACCGCTGAAATATAGTTTCTCATTTTATTGACACACAGATAACATTAATGATGCAGCCCTTATCAAAGGTGAAATTATTAACTTAAGAACAAAACTGAATAGTTGACACTGGGAAAAGATGCTAGAAAAGATTCCTAAATGAGGTAGAGTCTTGGGGGATCCCAGTATTCTATGATATAGCATACCCTCATAAAGCAAAGTAAACTGTAGGACTTACGGTTCCCTTAGTTACTATATAACTGGAAGTTTAAGAGTGTTGTTCTTCACAAGTCTCAGCAGAAGCCCAAGGTTGAGAAGGGCTTTTAAAAGAACAGAGACAGTACAATGAAAGAGGGCTTTGGACCCACCAGCTTCTACAATCAGTAAGTAGACTGGGACAGCTATGCAGCTGCAGACACAGGCGACCTTTCATGAAAAATGAAGAAAGACTCAAAGGATGAAATCAAGAGCCCAGAGGGAGCTAGAACCAGGGAAAAGTCATTCCCGGGCCTTGAGTCCCAGTGAAGGAACTGCCAACCTGTGCCCAGCTGAATTTCAGAATTGCTACAGGCCAGTGACACATGTAGACCTGCTTCATGATCAGCAGTGTCTCTTCTGGTTATCCTATGACTGTCCCACCATGGAGTGCTAGTTGGATCTTTAATTCACAGTCCTTCAGATTGAGAGGAAGTGTACTCAAGGATGTGCATTTAAGAAACTGCACCCAAGGGGCCAGCCTGGTGGCATAGCAGTTAAGTGCACACATTCTGCTTTGGCTGCCTCGGGTCCACTGGTTTGGATCCAGGGTGCAGACATGGCACCACTTGTCAAGCCATGCTGTGGTAGGCATCCCACGCATAAAGTAGAGGAAGATGGGCACGGATGTTAGCTCAGGGCCAGTCGTCCTCAGCAAAAAGAGGAAGATTGGCAGTAGTTAGCTCAGGGCTACTCTTCCTCAAAAAAAAAAAAGAAACTGCACCTGACAAGCCTTATCCACACATGGACCTGTTGAGATGACAACAGCCTGGACTTTGAGCTGACAATGTAAATGGCTGGGACTTTGAGAGGTAGATTCTTAGAACAGGGAAAGGATAATTTGCATTTGAGCTGAATGTAAATAATTTGAGGCCAGAGGGCAGACTATGGTAGTTTAAAATATGTTCATAAATTCTCTTTTAGGCCCTTCAAAAGGCAGAGAATCATTTCCCTTGCCTTGAGTGTGGGCTGGACTTGGTGAATCATTTCAAAAGAATAGGATAAGGTAAAAGTGACAGTATGAGTCTGAAACACTATAAAAAGCAGATGTGATCATTCCAACAGCGTTTTAGTCTGGGGCACTTAGGGCAGGGGCAACTAGTCATTACTACCTAGAATTCTAAATCTATCACAACTGTCAATTAAATGTGAGAGCAAAATAAAGATATTTTAGCAGAATAAAGATATTTTCAGACATGCAAAGCCTCAGACTCTATTCGCTCTTTATTAGGAAGTTATCCGAGGATGTACTCCAGTAAAACGAAGAGAGGATAAATAAAGAAAGAAGATGATTAATAATAGCTGACATTTACTGAGTGCTTATTTTGTGTCAGGCATTGTTGCGAGTGCCTTTCATGTGTTATTACATTTAACCACACAACAATCCTGTGAAGTATATACTATTACTATTATTATCTTACAGATGAGGAAATCGAGTTATAAAGGGGCCAAATAACTTAGATCTAAGATCACACAGTTTGTAAGCGGGGGAACTAAGATCTAACCCTGGGCATTCCCACTCCAGAGTCCGTGCTCTTAAACACCCCCTACCTTCCCAGAGAGTCATATTACCATGATATTGTGGAACGAAATGGGGAAAAGACCAAAGAAAAACCTCAAGATGAAAGCTACGAAGCAGGCCTGTTGAGGCCCCAGTCTAAACTGGGGCAAGAGGAGAGAAGGCTCCAATAAGACAACACTGGGGGGGAATAGGATGACTTCACAGATGACGTGATTTGAGAACACCGAAAGAGTGCAAGAAAACAAAGAAGGGTAACTAGAAAATTAAGGAAAACCAAAAAATATCTGTAAGATGGTCGTAGTCTGAATGAACCAACCAAAACATGGCCTGGTTTAAAGCGTCGATGGAGTATAAAGAGAAAGAATCCGTTTCACCCTGACGCTAGGGATGTCCTCACCCAAGAGGTCCAAGGGTTGGAAAGAACGATCAGTATTTTAAGATCTGAATGCTATTTACATAGTCATAACAATGTAAACCATTTATTGGTTTTCAATTTTTAGAATAAACCTATGAACCATCTGAAAAATACTCGATTGCAGGGCAGAATAAAAAGGTTAACAATAATGACAAAGTAAAAGTCCAAAGCTGACAGCAGGTGGAGGAAAAAGAAAAAGTGCAGAACGGATAAGGGGGACATTCGTCTTACAATGTAGGAAGTGAAAATTGATAAAATAAGTAACAGAGACTTAAGTATCTAATTTAAAAATTACATATTGTGATGGTTAATTTTACTTTTCAATTTGACTGGGCCACAGGGTGCTCAGATATTTGGTCAAACATTATTTCTGGTGTGTCTGTGAGGATGTTTCTGGATGTGGTTAAAATGTGAATCAGTAGGGGGCCAACCCGGTGGTGCAGCAGTTAAGTGCGCACGTTCCACTTCAGCGGCCCAGGGTTCGCCGGTTTGGATCCCAGGTGCAGACATGGCACCGCTTGGCAAGCCATGCTGTGGTCGGCATCCCACATATAAAGCACAGGAAATGGGCCCAGATGTTAGCTCAGGGCCAATCTTCCTCAGCAAAAAAGAGGAAGATGGTCACAGATGTTAGCTCAGGGCCAGTCTTCCTCAGCAAAAAAGAGGAAGATGGTCACAGATGTTAGCTCAGGGCCAGTCTTCCTCAGCAAAAAGAGGAGGATTGGCAGCAGATGTTAGCTCAGGGCTAAGATTCCTCAAGAAAAAAAAAAATTGAATCAGTAGACTGAGTAAAGTAGATTGCCTCCCAAATGTGGGTGGGCCTCATCTAATCCCTTGAAGGCCTGAATAAGGCTGAGTAACAAAGGATTCACTCTCTAAGCCTGACTGTCTTGGAGCTGGGATACTGGTCTTCTCCCGCCTTCAGACTCACACTTGGAATGGAACTTATACCCTCAGCTCTCCTGCTTCTCAGGCCTTCAGACTGGGGCTGGAACTACACGACTGGCTCTCCTGGGTCTACACCTCTCAGCCTCCATAATCATGTGAGCCAATTCCTATTGATACTGTTTCTCTGGAGAAGCCTGACTAACACGCATGTGTAGGTTCACCCATTATGCCTGTTGGCCCTCAGATCCAGCCCCTGAACTTCTACAAACTACATTTCCTGAGGTCCTTGCTAACTGGCTTCCAGAGTGGTTTGCCCAATGGCGGCTTGACGGGAGACAGGGAGGAGGCTATCAGCCTGGCTATTGTTCTCTCTCCCACTCCATTTTCTAGCCGTGATTTTACCTCCTCAGAGATTCCAGCTCCTTTCCGGGCAGCCCCTTCTCCTGGGATCCCAGCTCCTACCGGGCACGGTTCTGTGTTTCCCAGCCCTGGGGGTGGAGACGGCTTGCTGATGACACTCATTCCTGGCCACTCTGCCACCCTTTGTTTGCTTCTGGCATCTCCATCACTTATGTAACTGTGTAAAATACCTATGGTGACTCATTCTCTGGCTGGACCCTGACTGAAACAGTAATCAAGACAGGAATTCAGTAATGTAAGCATAGTGGGAAGAGAAAGAGAGAAGAGTAGTGTCAGTGAATGAGGTCTCATCTTCATACAATGTCAGTAGACGGTGCCTAAAATGGATGAATCCATAAACAGCAGTACAGTACATTATTTAGAATTATGAAGATAACCAACAAAAGAATAAAAACCTGCAACAGTTCAAAGTGTTGCCTCAAACAATGGAGACAGTAAAAAGACCTGTGGTTGCCAGGGACTCGGGAGGAGCGAGAGAAAAAGAGATGGAGCACAGGGAATTTTTATGGCAGTGAAACTATTCTGTATAATACCATAATGGTGGACACATGACATTATGCATTTGTCAAAACTCACACAACTGTACAACACAAAGAGTGAACCCTAAGACGTGCTGTGGACTTTAGTTACTAATGGAATCAATATTGGCTAATCAATTGTAACAAATGCACTACACTAACGCAAGACATTAATAACGGGAAACTGTGTGTGTTGGGGGTGGGGGGAGGGTTACACGGGAACTCTCTGTACTTTCCAGCCAATTTTACTGTAAACCTAAAACTGTTTAAAAAAATAAACTCCATTAATGAAAGAAAGGAAGGAAGGAAGGGAGGGAGGGAGGGAGGATGGGAGGGAGCTAACTAAAAGACATGGAGGAAACGTAAATGCATATTGCTAAGTGAAAGAAGCCAATTTGGAAAAGCTATACGCAGACTTTATGATTCCAACTATACGACATTCTGAAAAAGGCAAAACTATGGAGACAGCCAAAAGACCAGAGGTTGCCAGGCATTCACGGGGAGAGAAGTGATGAGCAGGTGGAGCACAGGGCATTTTTAGGGCAGTGGAACTAGTCTGGATGACACTGTAATGGTGGACACATGAGATTATGCATTTGTCAAAACTCATGAAACTGTACAACGCAGAGAGTGAACCCTAATGTTAGTTAATAATAAGTATCAATAACGGCTCATCCATCAGTTATAACAAATGTACCCACATTAATGCAAGATATTAATAACTGTAGAAATGGGGGTGATGGGGGCAGGGCACTCTGTCCTTTACGGGCAATTAGTCTCTAAATCTAAAACTTCCCTAAAAAACAGCCTATTAAAAACAACTTGACTTTTAAAAAAAAAAGTGTTGCCTCTAGGAAAGGGGTGTTTGTGGGTGAGGCAGGGCTTTCTGTTTTTTATTGTAAATCCTCATGTGCTATTTCAGGTGGTTTTGTTTTTTAAACTATGTGTATACATTACTTGGATTAAAATGTTTTTAAGTTTTAAAGAAATCTGTTTACCTATCATGACGGCCAAAATGAAACAGACCAAAGATACTAGGTGTTGGCAAGGATATGAAGCATCCAGAACTCTCTTACACTCCTCTAAAGGTTCATGTAAATTGGTATAACCACTTTGGAAAAGTGTTTGGCATGATCTACCAAGATGGATCATTTGCGTAATACGTGACCCAGGAAATTCACTCCTAGACATATACTCCAAAAAAACAATCTGTTCACCAAAGCACATGTTCTACAACACCCACTGAAGCTTTATGCATAATTGCCCTCAACTGGAATCTACCTAAATGCCCATCAAGAGTTGCAGAAACATTGTAGAATATTCATGCATTAGAATTCCACACACCAATGAGAAATGATTTACAACTACAAGCAATAACATGAATGAGTCTCGCAAACGTAATTTTGAGTGAAAGAAGCTAGGCATATGACAGCATAATTCAGTTTATATAAAGTTCAAAAACAGGCAAAAGTTAACTATGCCCTAAGAAGTCAGAATAATGGTTATCTTGGAGGGAAGATGGGTAGAGACTGGAAAGAGCATAACAGAGTCCTCTGGCATACTGGTAATGTCTTGTGTTTTTTAATCTGAGTGCTGGTTCCTCAAGTATATTGAATTTATGAAATTTCATCAAGCTGTGCTTATAATACATGTAACATATATACTTTTTCTATGTATATTATGCTTCAATAATTTTTTAACCTGAGAGTTTAGAACCCTAAGTCACACCCGTTTTTCTATACTCTTTGTACTAAACACTTAGAGTAAAACAACGACGTACCTGAAAAAAACCACAGAAGAGAGAAATAGATGTACATTTTACAGGGAATTTCAGTACTTGCAAGAATCTCAATGCAACAACACTTCTGTGAAAGCTTTCACAAGCAAAAGAAGTCGAGTTTTGAGGTCAGTAGAATATTGACTTAAACTTCTGGGCCAGCCACAGTGCTTGGTGTTAGGATCGCTACCTTCCAATTGGGCTCCGGATAAGTTTACCACGTTATAGACGGTGGTTCAGGACGACATGTACCAAGACGATTGAGTACCAACATGACAAACAATCGCTCTTGTGAAATCGGCATCAGCCACAGTTTGAGCTTCTTACTGCTGCATGACTTCCATCTAAGGAAATCCTTGTATGTCAACTTCAGATACTACAACTTTGGCTTGCTCATCAAGTTAGAATATGTCCTATCATTCTTTGTGCTAAGAGGAAACAGAGCTAAATTACAGGCTTCAAACCCAAAGCCTGAAGATGCGTGTGTCAATGCTTTAAATATGAGGGTACTTTTTACTTTTGGTATTAATGTTCTGCTGTTTCAAACCTAACTATTGTACTCATTTGTTTCCTTTAACACAGGAAGGACAAACCTCACAGAAATTAATGATACTTTAGTTCCGTATATGTAAATTAACGTGGTTCTTAAGCAACCCTTACTGAACTTAATCCAAGTGAGAATTTAGTGTGGAAATGTGCAAGTTCTTGGATCAATAACTTCAACGATTACTTTGATAAATTCCCAGTTTAAAATACATAATAGCACATTTTAAATACCTTTCAGGAATATGATAAAAGAAGACCCCAAGTTTTTAAGAAAGCCTAGAAAACCTCCAACAGTGAAAACTGTCTAATGAAACCACCTCTTCTAACCTCCTGCTGTATACTTTGTCAGCAGGCTAAAAAAATAGAGATTTCTCTGCCTTCTATTTAATTCACCCACAAATTACCTTCTCTTAATTTGTCTTTTAGCTTTCCCAGAGCACACTCTATTCCAGGGAGGTGACAGTCCCAAAGGACCACTCTCAGCATACACACTTATTCTCAGCACACATGCCTCCAATTAACAGCATTTATTAAGTATTTCCTCTGTGTCCACCATTACCATCCCTTTTAATTCTTTCAAAAGCCCGATAGTTTCTTTGACTAACCACGTTTGCTACCTGAGGAAGCTAAGGCACAGAGTTTAGATAATTTACTGAGAGTTCCAACGCTTGCAAGAGGTGAAGGCTTAGGTCCACCCCAGGCACCGTGACTCACAGATACTCTATGACGCTGCCTCCCAACATTAGTAGGAAGAAACGCAGGTACAAAGACGAATTCAGGCCACATAGTGCTATGAATCCTGCCCTTGCTCATCCTCCACTTCCACCTTCTCGACTGTAAGGAAAATTGTGGCTCTACTCTCATTCCATGCTGCTACCTATATGGAACACTCTTCCTTTCTTTCATAAAATGAAAGAATACGAGCTTCAGACCTTTTCCCACCACCACCAAAGGGGGACTTTGGGGTCAGGACTCAAAACTGAATTTTGATGCATTTTTAAAGGCTTTATTGCTGGCAAACTGGGTAATGGCTTGGGCTAGGGCATGATACATTTTCCTGGAGATTCACTCGATCATTAACGAGGTGACGTAACATAGATTCCCAAGATAGCACAAAACACATATCTCGAGACTTCCAAGAGTTTGAAGTTCACAAACAAAGCCAAAATTTATCAAATTGTAAATTAAAATGCTTTCCAATTCACATGCAAACGTAAAATCCTATTTCAAAAATTTCAGCATCATTAGAAAAATCAGACACTGTGTATTCTCTAAAATTTATTTACAGTTAATAAGTTAAAAAGTACAATCAGATTGTAAATCTTATATGCACATCAAACTCCAAGGAAACAATTCGGTTCCATTACAAACAATAGCCTTCTAATGCACTCAAGACAGAACAGCCTACGAAAAAGTATTTTAAACACACCAATAAAGCAAATATTATGTATATGTGTCCACTAAAAACCACCAGTTTAAAGAGTGCTGTGGCAACCCTTAAAACAACAAAAAACCTTTTGAGTTCGAAATTGCTCCGATTTTTTTGTACTCAAATATTTCTCATGTTTCCTTATTGAAGAGTTTCCAGAAAAATAGTACTATCGTTTGCACAGAGCAAATCAATAGGTGTAGCCACCAGCTTCAGTGACACTTGTCCACCAGGCTACTCAAACTTGGACAAAATAAATACACACCACAACAGCGACACTTTGCACTATCAACAATGAACCTTGCCCTCGATGATCATGACATTACTCACTGGTTTCAGTAAGGAAAAATAAGTTGCTGGTTGACGGGAAAATCAAAAGGACATCGGGAATTTCAAAAGGTTATTTGACATTTAGGCACTCAGGAGTGAAAAATTAAGTAAAAGCGCAGCAAGGTGATAAACTTCCTCCCAGCTTCCTCCTCTACTTGTGCCATGAGATAGAAGAGAAGGGAAAAGAATGAATAAGCATCAGGGACTTCTTTTAGAAAACTATATACAAGCTAAGCTACACCCTCACTTCAGAGGACAGCGAATGGATGCCTCACCAGAAAGGCCACCGTGCCAAGTTCTCCTTCACATTCTGCCCAAAAGTACCCATAAGATACTTTCACTTTCCCATGACTATACTAATCAACTAGATTAGTGGTTTCTTCACATTTTAGAAGCTGTAAAACAACTAACTTTAGCGAGGTTTCGCTAAAGAAAACTTGGCAAAAATAAAGATATTTTTACATCTTATTTCACAAACTAGAAATGGTATGATTCGTTAATAGACCGGATAAATAACATATTGAGTTCAGGATGGGCAATCAGATCCAAACTGAAATCAGACAGCTCAGAATCCAAAGAAGCATTTACGCGAGTTCAAGTGCACTAAAGTAACAAGGCATTAGAGGGAAAAATGTTAAGAATCTCAGTTAAAATAAATGCCTGGTGTCTGTCAATGGTTATGTTTCAGTTTCGTGCTGAGCAAAGTTATCCTCCCAGCTAAGTCTAATTCCAAAATCCTTGGGGAAGCTCTTTCGATAAGCTAGATGTTGAAATTACGTTCTAATATGGCCATTGGATTTATTTTTTAATTATTATAAAATTATATACAATAGTGAAGTGGTACAAATACATTTTTTTCCCTCAGGCGCTAGTTAGCTAAAAAAAAGTTAACAATTTTGGGCGCAAAGAAAACCCTATGTGTCTGAAATACAATTGGCAATGGAAGCTAATAACCAAAAGAATATGTATCAACTTCCTGTCACACAAATATAATTTAATACTCTCCATCTTCTAAGTCATTATTCACTTTTAATTACTCATGTGACAGTGTTTGTAACAACGCATTATCATTGAGTAGTGAATAAAAGAATATGAGGCTTACTGAGAAACTGGCATAAAGTCATATATATATATATATATATATTTTTTTTTACAAAACAAGAACACTGCAATTAAAGTCACAAAACCCCTACTATGGACTATTAAACTTGAAAAACTAATTTCAGAAGGATATGCCATTTGAATTCTAAGAACACAAGAGTCCCAATTGCAACACTCATTATTCTCCTAAGAAGTTGCCAAGCAGAGATCAATCTTCATATTGAGGACTTCACATGTCAAGTTCCAGCCCGGTGTGGATCGTTCCGTGGCAGAATACTTACACTTGAAATAACAGTGGTACAAAAACACTACTTGACCTTTAGATATTGCAGTAAAATATGGCCATGGCACCACTGGCTAAAACCATTAAGTCTTGCTGCCACCAATGACCAAAGGCACTTGGATGATCAAGAATCCCACACTGGGCCATATGGTAGAAACACTATTATAAACACGGAAAAGAAGGGTCAGTACTCTGGGTGGCTCGCCTGCTCCACTCCTGTGGTCTTCGGCTGTCAAAGACCGGTAACTGCAAACATAATTATGAAGGGAAATCAGACAAAAAGGGAAACTCGTGGAGCAAAAAAAGTCAACTAATCATCGTTTCTAAAAGTGATGGACAGCAAGCTGGACATTTCTTGTTACCCAACAACCAAAACAAAAAGGAAGGAGAGATCTACTTTGCCCAAAGTAACCTCAACCAGGAATTTGATACCAAGAAATGCCCCCACCCCTCTAGATCATTAACAGATCTGAGAACTCTAATGGGTATTCTGTTTGTCATTTCAATCACAAAGTTTACACACATTCACTTCTATGCTATTGTCCTTTTAAAATAAATTACGCTCAAAATATTCCTGTATCTGTACGTTAGACAAGTACAAGGAGGCCAAATCATTTCCAATCGGGTTTGATCCATCTCTTTAACCAACACCAGATCTTTCTAAGTCCTTCATTTGGTTTTTTTTTTTAATCACAAGCCATGTGGTTTCAATGCACTTTAATTTTTATTCAATTGAAAAAGATTCAACAAGTCAACTTCTCCTAAACAAAACTTTATACGAGTTTCTACCATTTTCTTGAGGAGCTCAGTAAATATAAACATTAAATTTCAATATAAAATCTTTAGAAACACCTTAAAAACGTTTAAACAGTTGTACTTTGCATCTCTTTGTTTGTGTTCACTGAGCCCATGAAATTCACCCTTGCACTAGGAACAGTCACAAGCTTGAATCTCTTAGAAAATATCCTTGGTCAAAGCTTTGGAATCCAGTTAGAACGAGGAAGCGAGGGGGGCTTCAGAATACCCTGAGCGCGAACTAGTGCAACGCCGCAAGACACGTTCGATCTTCCGTCCAGAAAGAGGGGTGGCAGTCAAAAAGAGGAAAAAGCGGGGTGGCCGTGGGGGTGGGGTCCAAAACAAGTAAATTCTGGCTTTAGAACCCAAGGACGAAACCGAATTCCTTTGGAAAAATAGTAACTTCTTCGGAGGACTTCCAGACCAGTGAGGTAGAGTCCAAGAGAGGAAACGGATCGGCCCCTTCAGTCCTGGAGACGTCGCGAGGCGGGGCGGGGAGGCCGGGGGAGCGGCCCGGCGGGGCAGCGGCCCCCCTCGGCGGCGCGGCGGCACAGCCCTCCGGGGCCTGCTCCGCGCGTAAAGTGCACTAGGGGACGGGTCCGGGTCGCATCTGTAAACACTCGACTGACACCTGCGCGGCCGTCCGCGGCGGGGGGCGGGGGGGCTCACGCCCGCGGCACCGGGAAGCGCCGCAGCCGCACCACCGGCTCCAGGTCCACGCGCAGCACCTGGCGCGCCCGGCGCCGCGCCGCCGCCAGGCTGCGCTCGGCCCACACGTCGCCGCCGACGCGGATGGTGGGGAAGGTGGTGAGCGTCGGCGTGGCCGCCCTCCAGATCTCCTCCAGGCTGCGGCCGCCGAAGCAGGGCGCGGGCGGCGCGGCGCCGCTCTCCTCGGGCTCGGCGGGCGGCGCCGGCGGCTTCCTGCGGCCGCCCGGGGCTCGGCGGCGCCTCCTCCTGGCGGCGGCGCGCGGGGCCGGCCTGCGCGGCGGGCGGCGGGCGGCGGGCGGCGCGGGCTCGGGCACCAGCGCGCGGCAGGACGAGTAGCCGTAGACGTCCTTGCTGCGCAGGATGTGCGGGGAGAACTGGTGCTTGAGGCTGCAGAGGAAGCTCCAGAGCTCGGCGTCCGAGCTCATGAACTCCGTGCTGCGGGGCATGAAGAGCTTGAAGGCGTCGCCCAGCGCCTGGGTGCTGTCGGCCAGCGACAGTTGCGAGCGCGAGTACACCACCTTCTCCTCCCGCGCCTCCAGCCCGGGCCCGCCGCCCGCGCCCGGGGCGGCCGGGGGCCGGCGCCGCCGCCTCTTCGCGCCGCGCCGCATCGGAGGCCGCTCGGGCCGCGCCGCTCGCGGCTCCCGCTGCCGCCGCGTCCCGCCCGGCGCGGCTCCCACGTCGCTCGCCGCCGCCGCCCCTCCCCCGCCCCCTCGGAGGGCGGCCGGCGCGGGTGGCTCGGCGGCCGCCCGGTGCAAGATGGCGGCCGGCGCCCACCCCTGGGCTTTGTCATTGGACGGCGCCGCGCCCCCAGCTTTCTCTTTCTTCTCCTCTCTTGCCTCCTTTCGCCCTCTGCCTTTCTTTAAATGGGCCCGCCTCAGGCCCCGCCCACCGCCGCCCCGGCCCCACCCATTGGGTGCTCTCCGAAGAGGGCGGGGCCGGGGGAGAGGCCAGTTCCTGGAAGATGGTGCCGGGGTGGGTGGTGGAGCTGGTGGCCCTTGGTCGCGGGTCAACAGTTGGGTGGGGACGTGGGCTGGGTGCCGTGTCCAGAGGAAGGGGTGGCCTTGGGCTGCCCCCTGGGGAGAGCCCCTCTCGGAGTGAGTGGGTGTGCGTTTGTGCATTGAGCTGGGAGACCCACCAGTCTGGATAACAAAGGGAGTCTTGCCCAAGGGCTGTCGCTTGTGCCCGCAGCAAGGGAATTGGGCTTAAGTCCAGAGGGAATGGGCCTTTCACAGTTCCCTTCCGAACCTTCAAAGGCCTCTTTTGGCATCTTCATTCAACTCTTCCCTCGTTGGCCCCGGTGCATTTCAAGCCACCACCAGTAATCCAGAAGCATCCAGGTGGTCTGGGCGGCATCGTGAGCTTGTCCCCTTCGACACAATGGACCCGTCTTCAGATTTGAGGGATCCTGTGCCTCTCGGGAAAGCAGAGCCTATTATACCTATAAAACGAAATACTCTTTGCTCCAGTTGATCAAAGATCAGTCACAACAAAGCCATTCTCCGGAAAGAAAATCTCCTTGTTTCTAAATATATAGTTCTTTCCACGTGAGTGCACTTCCCTTTTCATTTAGTTTTAATATGTCCCTTTGCAGCGCCATCTCTATCATTCAGAAAGGACGCAGCATCGCAGACAATCAAGAGGGTTCTGTTGAAAAGAACACGTTGTCAAGAACGCGTTACCTTTCGAATCTGAGGGGAGGGGATTATGAAGGCTTATAGAGCAGCGGACGTTCTTTAGTGGTCTTTTCTATCCTCAGTCCTTAGCTCGGTGCCTGTCAGAGAGTGGGCACTCTGCGGTTGCTGAGTAAATCCATGAAATACTCCTAATTATTTGAAATGAGGTGAGAAAGAAACATACTGAAATCTCTTGGAAGAGGACAATTTTATATTTTACATTCATATTGCGATTTTCTCTTCACTCCCTTAATGTTTAAGGTCAAAACCATCTCCTAATGCTTAGAACTTAGAGGTAGGCATGCAAATTTTACCCTTCAGTGGGCATCTTATTTTGCAGGAGAGAACTGATAAAGCACAGAAGTTTTACGATTTGCATACAGTTGCTAATGGTTCCCTTGAATATTTGAACTGAAAGATACCTAGCTCAATCTCCTTACTTCACAAATGAGGAAATTTGGACCCACAGGGGTTCAGTAGTACAGCTTGTTGACAGCAGGACTAGGTCTATGGTTTAGGTCTTTGGGTCCCTAATCTAGTGATCTTTATATTTCGCTGCAGTTTTTTCACATTGTACTGCCCAGACTCTAAGAGGTTCAATAGAAAATGCTTTATGCATGAATGGAGTGCCTGAGGGACAGAGCTGTACCCCAATCCTACTTCCACTCCACCCAGAATTGAGCTGTTTTCATCTGTCCTAGCTTGGACTTACAGATAATATTTTGTTTGAACCAGATAATATTTTTGTTTGTTTCGTTTCAATGAAAACTAAGACAAAAATACTTTGAAAGTGGTTCTCTACACGAGAGCACCCTCATCATACAGTGGGTTTATGGCAAAAACAAAACTTCCCACCAGGAGACAGTTCTCTACCTTCCAAAACCATGGTAACTTTCTGAAGAGAAAATCATTTTCCTAGAAAAGCACATGCTGATCTCAGAACAAGATGATAGAGTCAATTACCAGCGTCCTGAGTCCCTATAAAGAAATGATATTACAACAACTCTTTACAACACAATTAGTTCTCTTGATAATTCTGGGAACACACAATAATATGAGATTTGAATAAATTCCATCGGAATGCCCCTGCATAGTGACATATGAAATCTCACAGAGAAAGCCAGCAGAACAGTAAGGGGACTTCATAATGAAAGAAATGAGTAAAATAATTTATGAATTCCTGCTTCTCATATTGTTATTGCTCCCTTCCATGTTAATCATATTATAAGTGCTTCGGGGTCTTTTGCCACATAAATACATACCAGGCATCTACACAAACTTACAGAATTGATTTCAATTAAGAGGGTAAATCTTTTTTCAACACAATTTTGATGCTAAGAAAAAATAAGATCTCAACAAATTGCAGAGTATTCAATAGTTCATTTTATAATACATGCTCATTTAATTTATTTAAAACCAAACAATATTTTTTACAAAATATTTTTAGGAGTTAGTGTCATGTCGAGGGCTTAGATTATTGTATACTTTTACATTCGGCGTTGTCTGCTCTCTCTCTTCTCCGATTTTCTCTGTTTCTTATTTTTATATTTCTTCTGACCTCTACATTTCCATTAGCTCAAATAGTCTTACAAATGATTCCTTATCCATCTCCATAAGGGTGTAAAACTTATGCATAAAGATAACATATTTCTTCTAGTTCCTGGAACTCCCCTGACACACTCTAAAGTTTATGGAAAGTTGGCAAATTAAATTTTTGTTCTTCAGGGATAATTATTTAAAATGCTGAGTTTACTCGTTTACCTCTCAAGGGGAATGATGCTTTCTATATCTGATCAATAAGTGGTGGATAATAAGAATAAACAGAAAAAAACTAGCTGTGTGTATATATTTTCTGGATTTATAACCTATGTAGTTTAAAAATGAATCCAAGCAGAATAAAGTGATTGGAGGTATTAAAAATAAAATACATCTCTTAGCTACCCTGAACCTTTGCTTTAAGTGGGATCAAAATAATTTTCCTCTTGAAAAGTAGCCAAAAAATAAAAATAAAAAGTGTATGTAAGTGCTTGTGAACATCAGGTCTAAAATCAAAATGTCCTTGGACATGTTTTTTCCCTTTCTGAGCCTCAGTTTTCTCCTCTATAAAATGGGCATGATCTCTATTTCAATGAACTGTTTTGAGGGTTGGATAGCATTTGTAAAACAGTCACTGTGGTGCCTGGATCACAGTAAGCGTCCAATAAATAATAGTTACCCTTATCTAATTATGAGGATTTTACTTGGTTTAACCAACATATTTCAAACCCCATATTATAGTGGGAGTCTGGAGGTTTTTTTTTTTTTAAGTAATAGATTGATGAAGGGAAAATCCAAATGTTAGAGCCAGAAAAAAACTTAGGGATCATCTAGTGAGTCCAACACTCTTAATTCAGATGAGAATATTGAGATGCCAAGAGATCTGCCTGAGTTCACACAGCTGGATGGTGGAAGACCCTGAACTAGAACCCAGGTCTCTAACTGATGGTCCAGAGTTGTTTCTAACCTTCTTGTGTTTGACCCAAGGAGACAGCATTAATTTTTAGTTTGAATGAAATTAAATAGAGCATGAGTCATCAAGAAAAACATCAGCCTTTTCATTAGAACCATTCTAAAGTAATTTAGATTTTTCTACAAAAGTTATCTCAAAGCTCTGATATGCTTTAAAACCGCTTAATGTGAAATATGCAAGGACCATATAAACTGAGGAGCTAGGACTTGCACTTCCAGGAAGATGGAATACATGTACTTTCCCTATTCCTCCTGCCACTTAAAACTTATAACCCAAGACATTATGTATAAAGCGAACATAAGAAGACTGAAAAATGGAGAGGAGAAAACACACAGGTTAGGGAGCTCAGAACCCAAAAAACAACACAGCAGTGAGTTCCCTGGATTTTCTTTTTTTCTCTTTTCAGCACACATCTCAGACTGAGTGCTTGAGTGCTTGAGAAGCCAGCAACCCAGAAATGCCAACAGATGTAGACATAAAAAAACCCCAACAAAATCATGTTCTCTCTAGCTGTAGGACCAGGAAAGGAGCAGGCTAGCAAGACAGAAAACTTGTAGAAAATAATCAATCTACTGCAGCAAAACACCACCAAAAAAACTATGGCTTCTACCCTCAGCAGGCTGTAATAAGGCACCCTCCTACCCCTGCTGGTGTGGTGTCAGAAAAGGCTACATAGGGAATCACAACTCTCATCTCTGCTGGCAGTTAAGAGGCAGTCCTCTCCCATGATGTCAGTGGAGACCACGTTGGGAGCAGTAACAAGACCCTCCTACTCCTCCCAGCCAGGGAGCTATCGGTGGAGGTCTAGTTGGGAGTTAGCATTCCTACCCCCACCCAGCAGTAATGAGGAACCCCTCTCCCTGACTTGGGTGTCAATGGAGGCAGAGCGCGAAACCTGGACTTCTACCTAGCAGTACTGAGGCAGCATCCCTCCCTTTTGCTCTTGGAACAGTGTCAGAGAAAACCAGCTAAAACAGATGGCTAAATAATATCCACAGTCTCACTTATCATAGCAAGAACCAGGAAGATCTCAAACTGAATGAAAAGATAATCAGTAGATGCTAACACTGAGGTGAGAAGGATGTCAGAGTTACCTAACAAAGACTTTAAAACAGCCATCATAAAGACCCCTTAACAGGCAATTATGAGCCTCTTGAAACAAACTGAAAAATACAAAGCTGCAGTAAAGAAATGAAACATCTCAACAAAGAAACTGGAGATATAAAGAACCAAATGGAAACTTTAGAACTGAAAAATACAATAATTGAAATAAAAAACTTAGTGGATGGTCTCAACAGCAAAATGAAGAATCAGTGAGCTTGAAGACAGAACAATACATGTTATTCACTCTGAACAATGGAGAGAAAATAGACTACCCAAAACAGAACAGAGCCTCAGGGAACTGCGGGACTATAAGATCTCATATGTGTGTCATCAGAGGCCTGGAAAGAGAGTAAAAAGAAGGGAGGGCTGAAAAAATACTTGAAATAATGGCTGAAAATGTTCCAAATTTGGCAAAGGTCATAAACCTACAGATTCAAGAAGCTGAACACACCTAAACGAGATAAACTCAAAGAAATCCACATCAAGACACATCATTGTTAAACTTCTGAAATCTAAACACAAAGAAAAAAAATCTTGAAAGTAGTGAGATAAAAGTGACATCTTACCTATAAGGGAAAACCTATTTGAATGACACAGTATATTTCTCATCAGAAACCATGGAGACCAGAAGGAAGTGACTCAACATTTTTCGAGTGCTAAAAGAAAAGTACTGTCAACCCAGATTCCTTTATCCAGGGAAACCAGCCTTCAATAATGAAGAGGAAATCAAGACATTCTCACACGAAGGAAAACTAAGAGAATTTGTCGCCAGCGGACCTACCTAAAAGAAGGGCAGAAGGAAGTTCTCTAAACAGAAAGGAACCAATAAAAGAAGGAATTGTGGAACATCAGGAAGAAAGAACACAGTAAGCAAAAATATGGGTAAATAGGATAGAATTTTCTTTTCCTATTGAGTTTTCTAAATTCTGTTTGATGGTTGTTATGGACTGAATGTGTCCCCCATATGTTGAAACCCTTATCCTGAATGTGACTCTATTTCGAGATAGGGCCTGTAGGAGGTAATAAAGGTTAAATAAAGGTCATAAGGGCGGGGTCCTATTCGAATAGGGCTGGTATCTTTATAAGAAGAGGAAGATACATCAGAGCTCTCTCTCTACCATGTGAGGACACAGAGAGAAGCTGATCACCTGCGAGCCAGGAAGAGAGCTCCCACTAGGAATCGGCTGGCACTCTGATCTTGGACTTCTCAGCCTCCAGAACTGTGGGAAAATAAATTTCTGCTGTTGAAGCCACACTGTCAGTGGTATTTTGTTATGGGAGCCCAGGCAGACTCATACAATGGTTGAAGTAAAAATTATAACACTTTGGGGGCTGGCCCCGTGGCCAAGTGGTTAAGTTCGTGCGCTCCGCTGCAGGCTGCCCAGTGTTTTGTCGGTTCGAATCCTGGGCGCAGAAATGGCATTGCTCATCGGGCCATGCTGAGGGAGCATCCCACATGCCACGACTGGAAGGACTCACAACTAAGAATATACAACTATGTACCCGAGGGCTTTGGGGAGAAAAAGGAAAAAAATAAAATTAAAAAAAAATTATAACACTTTGATGTGGTTCTAAATGTATGCAAATATATTAGGAACAGGGAGGGTAAAAGGACATAAACCGGATAAAGGTTTCTATATTTCACTAACGGATAAAATGACACCACTACACTAGGATAAGCTGTATATATATAGTATAATACCTAGAGCAAGCACTAAAAACCCTATAGAGAGAGACATACTCAAAAACATTATAGATAAATCAAAATAGAATTCTAAAAAAATGTTGAAGTAACCCACAGGAAGGCAGGAAAAGAAAATAAAGAATGAAAAATAGAGAACAGACAGAAAACAAAATGAGAGGATATATCTACAACATAACACTGTATATTAATGCTTATTGATAAGTGATTGATCAAATCAGAGGTTGCCCAAATGGGAAATGGACCAAGAAACTGGCCAGACTTGAAATTAGCCAGGCCTGATATTAACCAAAATTTTTTGTTCCTAGGTCTAGTTAAAAGATTTTTCTTGTGTTTAATTAAATCTACTTCTATTTTATCTTTTACCCATTGTCTGTCTTCTAGAGCTTCATAGAACCAACCTCGAAAACTAAAACTAAATTTTAGATTGTCAAAACATCGAAGCAACTTCTTCATACTGTTAACTCATGTTAAATTTCAAGTCAAACAAAAACATTAAATTTTCGTTCCCATATGAACTTCTCCAAAATTATGTATGCCTTGTACTGTACTATACTTGGAAGACATTACCTTTTTCCTTATTAAATTTCATTTTGTTAGTTTCAGTCCCACATCCCTACCTATCGTGATACTTTTGTATCTGGATTCTTGCATGTCTGATTTTAATTAATCCTTTCAATAGTTAAACAAGCATCCTTCCACCTTAAACTTAGTCATCAATGGCACAACCAATTAGCACAGACTCAATGACAGAGACCTATGTCACTCTACTAGAGACCTGTCCATGCTGATTCAGGTCCACTTTTGGGGCATGGTTGGTCCACTAGCCTCAAACCTGCCTTATATTATTATCACCCAGCTCAGTCGTATGTCACTTTAGAGTGTGTATGTGTTAGAACACTTCTGCTTGTGAATAACCGAAACTCACTTGGTTTCGATTAAGCAGGAAGAGGTTATTGGAGGGTAGCGTGATGTCTCTGAGAATCCGAAGGAGAGGGTGCAGCTGGGCCTCAGAAAAGGACCAGAAGCAAGGGCTGGGCCTTGTGCAGAACCTGGAAGTCCTTGATCTCCATTTCCTATCTCTGCTTCTGTCTGTGCACCAGATTTATTTTATTTCATTTTTAATGAATTTTTAATCAAAGGTATACTTACATAGTTTTAAAAGTCACTGTTACATAAGACATTTCTTCTGTTCGTGTTTCTAAACAACACACTTGTACTGCTATCTCTCGATTCTTCAGTTTTCGATATTATTTATGTATATCTTACTATGGAAATGAGGGTTGTCCTTTGTTCTACCTTCTAACATATCTATCTCACATATTTTTACTAAATCTGTACTTGTGTTTACATTGCTATGACTGTGTTAATCAAGCAAACTTTATTTATCTTTATATCTCTAGTACCTTCTACAATACTGGTATATGAGAAGTAATCTTTAAATGAGAATGTATATTATGAAAGAATCTGGCATTTTAACATTTCCCAAGAAAGCCTCAAAGTAGTCATCATAAGGAAAAAAAGTCAGAATTCAGAATTCTGTTAGACTTCCTGACTCTTACTTAGCAATTTAGCATTACTGTTATCTTAGACTATAGAGAGTGGCAATGAGGGGGAGCATCGCCCCCTTTTCAGGGTTCCAGGTCCTGAATGTGTGGGTTTAGCACACACGTTTCACAGCGTAAGGGTATGGTGGTTCAGGAACAACGACTGAGATGAGGTCTAAGCTAGATTCAGGAGATTTTTACTTCTATCTATGGGATGCCATATATATCTCTAAAAATGTATGAATTTTTTTACAACAAAGGCTACTAATGTTCAAACAGAACCTGGAGCAGAACAGGAAATGGAATTCTGTGTAGAACCCAATAAAGTTTTATGTAACTAAAGGGCATCCCCGAGTCAACCCAAGGCCTTTCTTAAACTTTCAAGAATATCATCTTGACCTACAGCATTACCGCCTTTGTGATAATTATTATTACTGGGATTTTATAATTATTATTTCACTTTACTTTGTGATAATGATGAATCCTTCACTCACCTGAAACCACATTTATTAGTCTATCGATCTCTCTCTTAGAGGAAATGTGCTGTCTTCTATTCAGCACAGTGCCAGCGTCTGAGTAGGATGCTTTACCACATTAACTTAAGCAACATACCATGAAAACCAAGAAAAAAACCAATCGGAAAAGTTTCTTAACTTTGAGCTATAGGACTGGCCTTCAGTGAAAGGAGACAGACTCTCCTAGTAAGATTTTCTATAAGGCAATTCCTGTTTTGATAGAGAACTATAGCTTTGATCAGGGGTTGCAAATCTACAGAAATGCTTTGTTTGAACCTGCACAGAATTTTAATAACCATGAAAGTTTAAAAGAATTGTGGATCTCTGGCTGTTCTTGAAAAATTGTTACTTCTGTTGTCAGTAGGTCTTCATTCAACAAGGCCACAAGGGCTGGAGCTGAGCAGGTTTCCTAACTGATGTGTCCTCAGTAACATATTTGAATTTGCAATCCTTGGTCTCTGGGAAACCTCAAGGTTATCAAATCAGAGTTTATGGCCTTAATACTGGTAGTGCAATTCCTTCCACTTCACTATTTATCAGGTTTTCGGTAGCTTCAGAGAGTTGAAGTTACATTTTGATGCTTTGAGGAACAAGGCATATGTTCAGAAATAATAATAGCAGATACTCTTACACTCTCCAATGGAGACAGCTTTGTCATGATGATGTCTAGCAATTTACTTTTTTTACTCTATCTTCTTGAAACTAGTCTTCTGTTTTCATTTATTTTCTTGTTTATGAAATTTTTGGACTATATTTATAAGGCAAAAGTCCCAACAGGCCATCAATGCCATTAAAAATGTAGGACAGGGGCCTGCCCTGTGGCATAGTGATTAAGTTTGGCACACTCCACTTTGGCAGCCCTGGTTTGTGGGTTCAGATCCCAGATGCAGACCTACACCACTCATCAGCCATGCTGTGATGGAGACTCACGTATAAAGTGGAGAAGATTGGCACAGATATTAGTGCAGGGCTAATCTTCCCCAGCAAAAAAAAAAAAAAAAAAGTAGGACAGATTCAATGGAGAAAATATTCTTTTGATAGGATACCAGTGAAGAATATATTAAGTAAATGATTAATTAGTGTCAGAAAAAGTCTTGCCATATTAAAAGATTAGAACCACAGGACACCATTTTCCTGAATTCCCTGAAGATTTAATATATTTCAAATGCTAAAGAGAAAATTAAGCATTATGACTCACCTGAAATAGATAGAATTATAGTAAAAAGGGAACTTTCTTGTTTTGTTAAGACTGTTAGCACCACTCCTTATATCACCTTTTTATCCCCATCTGTGTTTTATCACTTATCACCTTATTTTGTAGTTGCTTACATGTTTCTCTTTCCTAAAAGTCTTGAAAACACAAATCAAGTCCAGATTCCTTTGAATCCCCAGCTTTTAACAGAGGACTTGCTATTTAGGTATTCAGTAAATATTTGTTGAATGAATGAATATACCAATTCACTAATTATACAACAGGTAACTTTTGGGGTACT
Organism: Equus caballus; assembly: GCF_041296265.1. Lineage (NCBI taxonomy): Eukaryota > Metazoa > Chordata > Mammalia > Perissodactyla > Equidae > Equus > Equus caballus. The sequence goes on from NC_091687.1 coordinate 6,826,865, forward strand.
TTTACTACTCAAATGTTCAAATTTTTAAAACTTGGGTCCTAACACGATTTGAATTACTGGTCTCTTCCTTAGTTTCAAGTCCGTGTGTGCATGTGTGTGTGTGTGTGGGTGTGCGTGTTTTCCCTGCCATCTTCCTTTTACTTGGCATCTTCTGAAGGCGTTTGTGTGGCTGACGTCATCCTACGGAAGACTGGGTCTCAGGCTTGACAAAATGCCCAGCCTTGCCCAGGAAGTTTACAGAAGTTACAGTTCACTGCAATAAGCATGAAAGGAAGACTCGTAGCCAAGAACACCAGGGTTTCAGTGTGGTTTCTTGTCTTACAGTGGGAGACTTCAGCGGATGGCAATAGCAATCGGCCTGTCCCAGGCACGGTCCTACCAGGTACAGGAAACACTCAGTGGAACCTAGTTGCATACCCTCCGGGCTTGTCACTCTGAAATGCCAGCATAATTACTTTCGGTGGCTTGCAGAAATAAAAAGCTGCTTTTCACAAGCTAGGTCACCTGGCTCTCCCATTTAGACAGCTGACACTAGTTCTTGCTATGCCACAGGGCCTTCCTGGGACATTGTCCACTTGTTATGTAATAGTAACGAGGCCCGAAATATTCCAGCTGCCTTTGTAACAATGACCAGTCTGTGGACATGCCCTCAGGATCAGAGTAATGGTTCTTTCTCTTATGGTTCCTCAGGATTACCGGAGGGACTTGTTGAGTATACATTCCAGGACTCCTCTTTCAGACATTCTAATTCTAATTCAGTACGTCCGGGATGGAGCCGGTCAACCTCTGACTTTCACAAGCACCGTAACGGATTCTGATGAAAGTGGTCCACAGAGAACACTTTAAGAAACCTTTCTTTAGAGACTAAATTATGCTTTATTATGCACCTTTTCATGGCAGCAATCCACTGGTGATCTTTCTCTCCCACTTCCCAGGTCTCCACACATTCTTCACGCATCTTTCTTTGGTTATAACTCAGTTTTCTATATAACATAGCTGCAAACGTAGAGCTATGACTTTTTTTTGTTTTTCAGTCAGTCTTCCATATGCTTTCCTCTAGACCAGCAGTTTTTGTGATGAGTTCCATGGAAATTTAGGATGCTATGAAGCTTTTCTAAGGGATTTTAAATTGTTCACAGCAAAAGAGATGTTTGCCTTTGATGTATGCTTTATTTAAAGACATGCAAAATATGTACAATTTCCATAAGCTTGAAAAGAAAAGGAAAAACAGAAAGCCACTAGAATGATTGACAATTTTATAATACATGTTTATGAATGTCTGTTTAGCTTAAAAAAATACTTCAAAACTTGTGGTCAGTGTTTCCCTCTACAAAACTTCCAAGAAAATTCACAGGTGACAAAAGAGTAACTCAGCTAAGATTATGTCCTAGGTTCGCTGGCTAGCCAGAGAGGGTCCTATAAATCTTCAGTTGTTTTGTAGATATACCGCCTCTCCAATCAGAGACAGGCTCTAATCTTTATAGCATCAGGGGTTCAGCCTTCATTTGTAAGATTTGAAGTATGAGCATTAAAGGCAGAGTAGAGTTTCCAGGAACCTATATTTTCATTAAACCAAATTCTTCCATGCTTCTGTGTTTCCTGTTTTCAAATGCTTCTCATTCTTTTGAGAGGATCTGGTCCATTAAGATGTCTGAAATGTGCATCCTTTGGGTGTGCTTAACAAAAAGCCCTGCATGGCTGGTCTGCCAGAGTCCACCCCCTGTGAATGAGGTTGAATGCACTTGAATGGGCAAGGATGTATGAATACCCTTAAAAAGAACAGCGCTGGTTGATGGAGCTTCAGCTCCATTCTAAGCACTGAACCCTTCAAGATGCAATGGAGTCATCTCCGCCAAGTCAAATGGAAACACAAATGTAAACCATCCAGCTCTTTTGAAACAGCCAGAGAAGAAAAGACGAGAATAAACGCATGCTTATATGAGGTTTTAGTGGGCCTTTAAGAACAAGTCAAGCTAAATCAACAAGTATTTATTGAACACCTTCTACATGCAAGAGTATTGATGAAAATGTTCATATCACCATTCCACTCACTGAGACATCCTCCAGCCTCCAAGCTTGTCTCCAGAGGACTTGAAGGAGACTTGTCTGGTCCATTATGAGACGGTCCCATTGGACCCTGCCCAAACCCAAACCACTTAGAGTCCTGTTGGCATAATTGGCCAAAAGATCAGTCCTGAGTGGAATCAGGAAGCTTTCTGTGAGGGGCAGAGACAAAGCATCAAATGGTTGGACTAGATCAGTGTTTTTCCAATTGCAGGTGATCAATCAATTTGTGAGTCACAACATAACACATTTTTTTAAAAATACAGGATGGAACAGAGAAGAGGAAAAAAGTATCAGCATATTACAAATAGTAAGCCTAAGCATTGTTTCATGAAATATATATTAGTTGTGTGGGTAGAGAGAGAGGATGAGTGTGTGTATGTACACGTGTGAGTCCTAGCTGTGAGTGACAGGTTGTTATGTGAATATATTCTAATGATGAGTAGCGCTCCAAAAGCTCAAAAGCCACTGAACAAATGATCCACTAAAATCTTTTCTAACACTGAGATCCGACAGTTCTCAAACTTTCTAATTTCTACATGATTTTTGAATTACTTTGTATCAATTATTCTTGTATATAGTTTTAAAACTACGTGTATAAATTTTTTAAAAACAATCAAAATTCCAAAGGTTATCTCTTCTCTTCCTAATTTGCATCCCCTGAGGAAGGTAGTACATGCTTATATTAATTTAGAGGTGAGAGATCACTTTTCTATTTATGGTAGTTATTCTAGTAGTTAGCTCCATATTTCTAATAGTATGCTTATACTGTTTCTTGACTTTTTTCATCTTAAATATAATCTGTTGGTTTTTTCCAATGAAAGATGAGTATTTGGCTCTCTTACACCACACACACATACACACACTTCCTACACCAATTTTTAATCCCATTAGTATCATAATTATGTTTAAATCACTTGTCACTTTTTACATTAATATGACTATTTCTAGTTGAACATGTAGAGTATATGATTATATAGCTTTGCTTGTTTATTTATTTATTTATTTATTTATTTACATAGGAAGATTCATTCTTCTTCTCTCTTTTTTTTTTTTTTTGGTGAGGAAGTATTGGCTCTGAGCTAACATCCATCGCCAATCCTCCTCTTTTTTTGCTTGAGGAAGATTAGCCCTGAGCTCACATCTGTGCCAATCTTCCTCTACTTTTTGTATGTGGGACGCCTCCACAGCATGGCTGAGGAGTGGAGTAGGTCCGTGCCCAGGATCTGAACCCACGAACCGGGCTACCCAAGCAGAGCACGTGTGGAACTTTAACCACTCGGCCACGGGGCTGGCCCCTATTTTTTTGTTCTCTAGAGTCATTAATAGCTTCTTTTTCATTGCTTTGGTTTCTATGTATATCTATCTCTTATTCATATACAGATTTTCAACAGGACTATAAATACTCTCTCAAAACCGTAAAGCACATCTGGCAAAATGCTAGTTTCATTACTTCTTAGAGACTTCCTTCTTGGTCTCGTCAAGCCTCTTGGTCTCCTCACCAAAGTGAATTAGTCTTTCTCTTGACCTGCTTCTCTGCCGTAATCCTGGATTCTCTCTTTACCACCAGCCCGGGAATTCCCTTCATCTCTCTTTGGATATCTGGGTCCTATGTCACCTTTCTTGGTTTACTCCTTCATTTCGTCGAACACCTCCTCCAGCAGTTTCTTGAAAAAAAGGTGCATGTGAGTTAAAGTTTTTGAAAGCTTTGTACCTAACTCTCACAACTGATTAAAAGTTGGACTCCGAATCAAATTCTGGATTAGTAATCACTTTCCCTCGCCATTTTAAGGAGCTGGTTTCATTTTCTTCTAGTTTCCAATCTTACTGCTGAGAAACCTAATGCCATTCTGATGCCAGAACCTTTGTATTGACCTATTTTTTTTTTTTTCTAGAAGCATTAGCATCTCCACTTTGCTCTCAGAGGTCTGAAAATGAATTATCATTGTTTTGCTGTGGGGGGGTTTTCCCCATGCATCATGCTGGTCACTAAATACGGGAACTCATATTCAGTTCTGGGAATTTTTTGTACTATTTCTTAGTTAATTTTCTCCCTTTCGTTTTCCTCTCTATATCTGGAACTCCTTTCTTTTGGCTAATTCTCTTATCTGTTTTCTCCTTTCTATCTCTATTACTTTTCTGCATACTGAAAGGTTTCCTCACCTTTATCTTCTAACTCTTCTATTAAAATTTTCACTTCTGCTATCATATACTTAATTTTTAAGATTTTTGTTGTTGTTCTCTGAATGTTTCTTTTCATGTATATGTCATTTTCTCTCACCTCTCAAATTTTAATTATAATTTTCTAGGGTTTTGCACTCCCTGACTTGTTCGTGTATCCTCCAACTTGCTTTTTTAATTTTTTCTCTCCAGTTCTGTACCCTCTATTTAATGTTAGAGGGTTTCCTCAATTATCTGGTAATCACTGGATCTTTGATTATATTTAAAGATGAAGCCCTAAAAAATAGATAGTGAGAGGATAGGACTTTTAAACTTCATGATCGGACGGGTATGCAGCCATTTGTTGGGTATCCTGAAGCATCAGTCTCCGTTGGTTTTTCTCCTGGGGTTGGTCAATCCCCTACAGAGGCATCCTCCAAATTCCCACTTGGGGTGTAGAACCCTCTCTATCAGTATTTCCTTGGGATTGTGTAGGCTGCAGGGAGAAAGCATTCCATCCATTTAATACCCAGAAATCCTGTTTTCAAGGTAGTGTTCTGCCCACAGCTATGCCTGCTGTCCCTGAGCTGAGGCCAGGGTCCTTCTGATTCAGTCACCTTCCATCTTCTGCCCACTGGGAGAGATGGTGTTGCCTGGTATGGGGTATTGAAAGGGGACCGAGGGCCCTGATTCTCATTTGGGCTTTCAATCCAATTCACTGTCAGATCCAATTTCTGGATCTTTCAGAGGTTCTGCAGCAAAATTTTACCTTCTGCTGGGCCTTCTTCACTGTTAAATCAGTCTTTAGCTTCCTGTGGTCTCTCCATCTGCTTTTGCACTCTCAAAACTTGGTTGCAATCATCTTCTCTTTTATTCTCTTGTCTTTATGGGGTTTATGCCTTTAAAATTTTATTTTGGTGGAGTTGGCGGAGGTTAATATATGCCACGTTTTCTCAGCTTTTTAAAAGATTACATGTAATGCCCTCTTTTATATCTGTTTCACAAATGAATTTTAAATCATAAATTCCAGTGCTATCCAGTACATTTAGGGTGTGTAGGAGCTTAACTTGGCATGACATTTTATATAGGTGGTATTTTTAAAAGCAGTTTGGTATTGGATTCTCAATATAGCATTTTTACCTGATTCATTAGAGAATCAGTTAATTCAGCTGAACGGGACAATTCTGTTGGATTCTCAACAGAGGGAAAGCAGAATCATATAGGAGGGTACATTCTTCCTTTTCTCCACACTCTATCCCCATGGCACTGAGCCACAGATAGATTACAGAGACACTTTGTTGCCGATCATAACTTAGGACCTCAAGTAGAATGCAGATGACAGCAAAGTAGAAAACAAGTCATCCAATGCATTTATCGGGAGTCCCTGCCCGCAGTCAATCTGGATGGACTTTTTGTATCAGGAGAGAATTGTGGTTGTTTTACTGGCTTCCTTTCCTCACTGTACTTAAGAGGCATCAAAAAACCCTTGAGCTGCCATCAGGTGCAGGGCACTATGCAAGGAGAACGAGGGAGCAGGCTGGAAAGAAGAATTTTCCTGACTCAGCATCTGAACTACCTCATTAATTGCAACCTTCTGGAAGCAAAGGAAAGATTTGGGTGAAACATCAGTGACCTGAGTAGAAAATAGTTTTCCATAAGGGAGAATGGGATGAGAAAACCCATCTCTTGTCAAACCGTTCTTTCTCTTTCCTTTTCTCTGTTTAAATGGCAGGTGCACTGAGTAGAGAGAGAAACGCTCTTCCTCAGGGCACTCGTGAACGAGGTCTCTTGCCCACATCCTTCATTCACCCTTAGAGACTTTACAGAGCACCAAGGGCTTACAAACTCTTTCGTCAAAAGTTACAGAGGTAGTTAAAGTAAGCTTGATATACTTGACTATTCATTTAGGAGATTCCCTTAAGTTTTCCAACATGTGCTCCTCGTCACTGATAAAGTCTGAAATTCATGTAACCAACCCAACTATTCTGGGAGGCAGCCTTGCTCCCAGTTGAGACGCACCTCCTACTGGAGTGCTGAAAGAAACACCAACTCTGGGAGCAGATAAGGTCGAACCCCGGCTCTGTCATTGATGAGCTGGTTGATTTTGTTTGAGTGTGAATTTACGTGTCATTTCAACAGAAACTGAAAGCTATGTGACTTAATGGCTTCCTTTCCTTCCAGAAAATTAGTTTCCAGAAAATTTGGAGCTAAATCACTCCATTGTATCAGATGACTCATCTCAGGTCGCTGGTGGAGTCTCTTCCCCTTGTTTCCTTAGATGGTTTTGACTGTGTTCGATTGCCAGGCTCTCATTTTATATTTCAGTCTATTTTAAGTCAGATGAAGTCATCAGGTATGAATCTAAAACAGCGTTTATGCCATTGATGTTTCTACAAACTGTCACTAATCTAGGCTGACCTTTGTCTAGGTGGCTCTTGATGCTGATCTACGCTCCCTCTGACGATTTTTGCTAGCTGAGTGATGTGACGTGCTGATGTCACTTAATTGTATTTTCTCTTTTTATAGAAAGGTAGGTTGGTGCAGACTTTTTTAAAGTCTGATTTTTAAGGTTGTAGAGTTTTCTGAAAACTAATGCGAAAGGGGAAGCACATGGAGCTACACAGTGTTCACTTCCCATCAGAAGAAATCACACAAGTTCATAAACTAATGAATCTGACTTAAAGCAGCCATCAAGAATGAATTTCTAGGGGCTGGCCAGTGGTGTAGTGGTTAAGTTCACGGGCTCTACTTCTGCAGCCCAGGGATTGCAGGTTCAGATCCCGAGCACAAACCTACATGTTGCTCATCAAGCTATGCTGTGGTGACATCCCATGTACGAAAAAATAGATTGGCACAGATGTTAGCTCAGGGACAATCTTCTTCACCAAAAAAAAAAAAAAAAGAATGAATTTCTGTTTTTTTAAGTAGTTCATTTAGCAACCATTTATTGAGTATCCATTACGTGCCAGACCTGTCTTAGTCTCTCAGAATACAGACACAGAAAGACAGATCTTGTTCCTGAAATATCTGGCAGTCTAGTGGGAAAAACTAATAAAAAAAATAAACAATAAAATGTGATAAATGCCATAGTAAAATACTATGGGAACATGATGTTGAAGCCAACTATTTCTAACAGGAACTGACTCTTGAATGGTTTTGAATATGTTTAGCTTTCATAGATACTAGCTTGCCAAAGTCGTTGAACCAATTTATCCTCTTCCCGGCAATGTATTTGTGTTTTGGTCCTTCTACATCCCTAACAACTCTTGCTATTGAAAGTCTTCTTAGTTTAGCCATTCTAGTGGATATGCTATGGTATCTCATTCTGGTTTTAATTTGCATTTCCCTGATGACTAGATGTTGGTGAAGGCAATGGGCGGGGAAGGGGCGAGGGAGGAAGAGGCATTATAGGCAGAGAAAGCAACATATACAGGGAAACATAGAGGCTGGAGGTAATGATGCGTATGGTAGGTGCAGAGGATGGCAAGAGATGAGACAGGAGAGAAGATAAGGAAGAGTATGAAAGGGTTTGTACAGCATGCTAAGAAGGTTGAACTTGCCATAAAATCACTAGAAAGCTACCACCAAAAGAGTTTTAAGTGGGAGATAAATATAACCAAACCTATAGTTAAATGCTCCCTCTGACAACAGTGTGGAGGACAGACTGGAGGAAGCAGGACTGGAGGAAACAGCCAGGGAAGGGGACAAATAGGCCTGGATAGAGGCAGTGATGCCAAGGACCATGCAAAGAGGGTGGTTTTAAGAGATATTTACACAATAGAATCAATAGGATTGGCTGGACAAGGGAGGTGAGAAGGAGTGAGGAGAACCAGATGGTACCTAGGATTCTGGCTTGGGTAATTGGTTAGGTGGTAATATATTTACCAACTTGGGAAATAAAGGAAAAGAATCAGATACAGTGTACGATGTAATGGGGAAGGGTAGCCGAATTCATTTGGGATATGTTATATTTGAAGTGGTGGTAGAACATTCAATGAGAAAGATATATTTCCTTCCCTGGTCTCAAATACCTACCCCAGAAACCAAGCAGTGTGTCCTGAAGATTTGATACTCCCTTGCCTTAGAAAGAGTTAAACAGATTTTGTTTTCAAAGCTTAATTCATAGGAATAACAGAGCTGTATTTCCAGAGGGAGAAAGGGACCCTGGGGGTTGAGGGAGGAGAGAACCCAAAGTGCTATGGCCTTTGAGGGTAGGAAAAGCGACCCCTGAGGTAAACTCTGCAAAATGAAGAGGGTTGCTATGAGGGACATTGCTTCCTGCCTCTCAGAGCCCCTGGCAATAGTCAAAAGCAAGACTGTGTAGCAGAAAACATAAGTATAAGAAGCTGACCTCTGGAGATTACATACGAGTCATCAGCATGCATAGGGTGGTTAAAGCCATGGAAAAGGGTGAGCTTACTCTAGGATTGCTCATAGGGTGAGAGGAGAAAAGGGTCAAGACGGTGGGAAATGTCAGTGTTTACAGGGCCAACAATGGAACAGGAGGAATCTGAAAAAGAACGTCTAGAGAGGCAAGAAAAGAGCCAACAAGGGCAACGTCATGGAAGCCAAGGAAGAGAGAGTTTCAAGAAGCAAGCGATCAGTACAGTCAAGTGCTGGAGAAAGAAGTCAAAGGAGGTGAGGATTTTAAAGAGTTAGAAAGTCATTAAAGACTTGGCCAGAGCCATTCCACTAGATTGATGGACTCCAAGCCTGATTAGGGAAAGCTATGAAGTGAATGAGCAATAAAGAAGTGCAGGGAATGTCTTAGCTTCTTTTATGGGGTTTAATAATGAAGTGGAAAAAACCTAAGGCGATCTCTCAGAGGGATGACAAGTTTAGGGGAGAGAATTTTCCTTTAGTATGCTAGAAACTTTGATGGTAAAAGGCTATGGAGAAGAAACCAACAGTGATAGAGAGATGGAAAAATGGGAGCAAGAAGAGACTAAAAAGGTCTGACTGAAGCATCAGACGGAAAACCAAGAGAAGTCTGAGGGAAGGGAAGCTTGGCAACCATACCAATTGCTTTAACAAAATTCATGGAACATAAGGGCAGAAAGTTGCTTATTTGTCAACTAGGACCTCAGGAATGGCTTTTTTGGGGAGGGAGTCAATTGAGTGTTGGAGGCAGAAGCAAGAGTGCAGTGTGAAGAAGTGAAGGGATTATGGGGAAGTGAAAACAGAAGGTTTAAGATTATGTTTTCAAGACACTTGGCTGTGATTGGTAGAAGATAGGAAAATTCACTAAACTTATCTATCATCTCTGCTACATCCATGGCCGCCTCTGAGTGGCCAGTGTACCAGTGGCCTTGCCTTGCTTAGTGGACTGGGTGGGCACTAAGTCAAGGGAAGTGAACTTCATGGGCACAGATGTCAATCAACGTGGGGCACCCAAAGGAATACACAGTTCGCTTTCTGTTGGTGGAACCTCTTTATGGGTGAATTGAAAGTCTGCTCAAAGTTCAATGACAGATGCATGGTGACACTATTGGAAGAGATTCTTATGTTTGGGAGTGAGGAAATACTCCCCTTTTTCTTGGCAATTAATTGATCTCCGTGGCAATTAGCTGTCAAAATAATGTTCAGAGACATAGTATCTGTTAGCTTGCCTTGCAGAGGTCACATCTTTCCTTCTCCATACTTCCCATTATTTTGAGCCATGAATAGAAAAGCAAAGAGCCATTAAGGATCCTATAAACCAAATGTTTTTGTTTATACCATCGTGATCTCAGAATATCTAAGGAATCAGCCAATACAATTTTTTAAAAAGCCAAATAATTAACAATCGTTGATGAAGTCTGACTTGTTTTTGTACTCACTTACTCATTCTGTAAGCATGAGTGCTTATAATTATGTCCTTAAAGCTAAGCAGGATTTTCAAAAGTCAAGCATAACCCCGGGCTGTGGCTTTGATTAGTCACAGCTTCCAGAAGTGTTGACTCAGCTGAGCAGGAAGCAAGAGGAGGAGTCACTGGGTAGTAGTCATGTATGGGGAAAGGGTGCGGGAGTGGGTAGAAGACAAAAAAAAAAGATAAGGAAATGTTTAAAAGAATTACATTAAAAAAAAAAATAGCTTTTGCTATGATTAAGAAAGTAGCATTTGTTTTTCTTATGCTGTAATGTCTTCAGTTTCATAATGGGTTATGAAGTTTGCTAGTCTTTTAATGATATCGAAGCAGAAGAGCAGGGAGGAAATTACCACGCATGAGAGTAGGCAATTGGTGATAAATACTTTTGCACCATTTAAAAACATTATCACCCTCTGCCTTCATTGTGTAAGGGTATACCACCATTTCATTACCATTTTTTAAATGTTATAACTCAAGAGTCAAGTTGCCATGTCTAATCTATTGTTGATGAAGAAAACAAAACCATCATTATTGAAAAATCTCAAACGAGGTATGGCCCATCAATTTGGAGACACTCTGCCTTTCCAAATACTTGAGAACATGCTTTAAAAATTTTACCACATGCAAGCAAAAGCCAAAGCTAACTTGAGATAAAAATTTATAGCTTAAGAATCCTTTGGATATGGATAGACTTAATCTTTCTAAGAGAAAAGGTCTTTCTTGCCCAGTTTTTTAATGCTGCTTCCACCCCATTTTACCCACTCTACAGCCTAATACAGTACCTGATGCATATTTATTCAAGAAACATTTATTGAGCACCTTTTGTAGGCCAGGCATTTGTAGAGGATGGGGACATCGGAATAAGTAAAAAGGTACCTACTTCTTATTAGCAGAGTACAGTCTAAAGACTAACATAAAAAATAAACAGTACAATGATGTGTTTTATGCACTAACACCTAGGTTTTATAGATGTGGCATCAGAAACTGAAAAGGGATCAGAGAGTTCCACCTCTGGAGAAACATCCAATGGGATCAGGAAAGACTTTATAAGAGAGGTGTTATAAGTTGTATTTGGTTGGAAGATTTCTCTCTGAGGAAAGTGATCAGACCAAGAGAGGAGAGATCCAGATGGTGAGATAGTTGGGAGTCCCACACTATAACTGTCTGGGTGCTGCCTGATGACCCTACAGCAAAGCCCACCATCAAAAAGTCCAGCCCACACACACACAGCCTGGAATTAGCTTTTAGTGCCTGCTGGTAAATATGGGCAGACAGCCAAGGATCACCAAATATTTGAGGAAAGCTTCAAATGGGAAGGCCAGAATCCAAAACAAATGACAACAACCCAAAAGCAAACTGGAAAGAAACACAATTTGAAGAGAAATAATTTCTAAATACCATGCTTGATATCCTTAGGAAAAATCAGAAAAGATGAGGCATTCACAAACAGGAATAGAAGGCTATGAAGGGGGACATTCAGAGAACAACAGAAATTTAAAAGTGATATTAGAAATATAAAACTCTGCAAAAGAGTTGAATGGCAAAATTGAGGAAATAGCCTAGAGAGTAAAATCAAAAGAGGATGACCCTAGATAATACAACATTCAAATCACAAGTGTTCCAGAAAAAGAGAACAGAAAAAACAAAGAAAGGAAACTCTCCATGAAATAATCCCCAGAATGTAAACATAAAAGAATCCAGATTATTAGAGTTCACCGAGAGCCCAGCACATCACAAGATTTCAGAACCCAGGAACAAAGAGAATCTCCAGAGTTCCAGGGTAGGGAGCAAGGCAATGATCACATTCAAGTGACCTGGAATCGAGGTGGCATCAGACTTCTACTGCAAAACTGGTAGCAAAAACACAATGAATGGACAATGCTCACAAAATTTCGAGGAAAATTAGCAGCAACCTAGAATGCTATACTCAGACAAAATATCAATCAAGTGGTAGTGGAGACCAGAGACAGTTTAAGACACACAAGATCGCAAAACATTTACTTCTCCAGCATCCTTTCTGAGATTCCTACTGGAACATGTGCTCCATCAGAACAAAAGAGTGAGCCAAGAAAGGGAAAGGCATGTGACACAAGAGATACAACATGAGAAGGAAACCACAGGTCATGGCAAATGAAATCCCAGGATGACAACTGATACAGGACCAGACAGCACCCCATCCAAAGGGGAACAAAACAAACCACACTTGGAGATACATCTGCCCAAAGTGAAATTAACAGAATATCTGAATGTTTGAATGTATTGAAAAAAGATACAGATTTTCCAGACAGTTGAAACATGAAATAATGAGAGAAACAGAAAACCAAACCAATAGGCAAGGGAGATTATTGATTACAGGAAAAACAAATAATTGTACAAGAAAGCAAGTGAATTAATAGTATACTACATGGCTCAGGTGGGAACAGTGGTGACACAGCCATAATATTGTAAATGGTAAATACTGAGAGGTGGCAAGAGAGCAGGAAATACTTATTTTTCTATAATGAGAATTCAATAAATGGTCTAACTGGAAAAAAAAATCAGAAGAAAGCAGCATAAGGATGCTACTTAGAGAAAAAGAAGCAGATACCAGAAGAAACATCTAAAAGATTTGAAAGTAGTTGTCTCCAGGAAGCAGAAATAAGAGTGTGTGCCTAGAAGAAATCTGACTTTTATTTTTGAAAAACCCACAAAACTTAGAGAATTACCATATTTCACTGAATTTCAATGTACTAAGATGCACTATTTTTTATGTATCACTAAGAAAAACATTCTGAAAAATTCGGACAAAATGTTCTCCTATAGCTTGGAATTTTTTATATTGATTGAAATAGGTATTTTGGGCTTTTGTAGACATTTTTGTTATATCTCACTCTTGTACATATATAAAAAAGAAACTGTAGATGATAAAACTAACCATAGTATTTCTAAAACTTCCCCACAGAGTCCAACTCTTCTGAGTTCTCTTGGACTCAAAGCTGTTGATCTCCATATTTTTCCAGACAGTATTGATCGCAGTACTATCTAGAGTATTAGCAACATACAGCATCTATTAAAAGAGTGCTTACTTAGCCTTCCTAAGGCAGCACTTAATATTTTAACATTGTCTTCAGGTTTTCTTCAAAGCTGCTGACACCCATTCGGCAGCTTTTGATGTTGTCCTAACTTAATTTTACCAGAAGGCATCAACAAACGTTTATTCTACAACAATCAGGACTCAAATTCCCTTCTCAAATGGTCCTTCAATGATTGTTGAATAAAACATCAGGGAGCTGCAGTTGTCCAGTCTTATCACCCCTAAGAACAACCAAGTTTGTGCAAGCAGATAATGGTCACTGTGTTAGAATGACTTCCTGGCTGACAGCAGCTGGAAGACACCGTCAAGTATAAGATGATCTCAACTTCAAACATGTTAAAATATAAAAACAAACAAAAAAAACCAACTATCTTCGATACAGATTTTAACCTAGAAGGGAAGGAGGAGGATGAAGAAAAGAGGAAGGAGAAGAGAAAGACGATTCTAACAATCAGTCTAGAACTAAGGCAGACTAGAACTAAGCAGTGGGGATGAGAGAAGAGGATGGATCCAAGGAATATCCAGAAATTAGGATCAACAGGCCTTGGCACTGATGGCAAGTTGAGGATGAGCACAACAAAGGAGGAGAGGATGACTCTAAGGTTTCCAGGCTATAGATCTGGATACGGAGCAAAGAAAGTACTAGGGAAAAAATCAGTTCAGTTTTGGATACACTGAATTTGAGGTTCTATTTGACACCCTGATGGAGATATCCAGGAGGCAGCTGGATATATAAATCTGGAGCTTGATAGAGTTGTCTAGTCTGCAGATATAAAATTAAGAGACATCAGTCAATGGTACAGGATGATATTGCCCATGGACAGACTATTGAATTTACAACAAAAAAATGAACAAACCAAAACAACCAGTACTGTATTGGTCAGTATTTACAAAGAAGAGAATCCACTGTGACTAGTTTAAGAGGAAAGGGATTTATTATGGAATCTTAAGTGGCTTACTTAGGAAAACTAATGAAAAAGACTCTATCTTAAGTTTTTAGAAACAATTTCCAAAGCCACACTGCAGAACTGGGCAGCTGGAGAAGCTGCTGCCTTTAAAATGATCAGAGATCTGTAAAGTCAGGAAACTGTCTGCCACTTCAAAAATGCCTGTTATGGCGACCTGCTCCAAAACCACATCATGTCCATTAAAATCTGCATCAGCAAAAAAATGCCCCCAGGCCTGCCCTCTCTCCTCTTACATTAGCTCCAAATTTAAGTCTCATACAAATGTATGTATCTGATCAGCAGAATTTAAACTACATCCAGAACTCTAGGGCATCTGAAGAACGTTTGTCTTGTTTTCTTTGGTGGGGGAGGGGTGTTTATTTAGCTTCTTGGCTCCCACATGTTAGAAGGAGGCTGTGATGAAATGCACGATGAATGAGCCAAACCACATTCCCTACACGAAGATCACAAACAGAACAATGGGGAAAATGAACACTGAAAGTGCGAGAAGTCCTTAAGGTGACAGAGAAGCGTGGAGGGGCAGCACAGTGAATACACTGCAATGAAAGCCAGTGGAAAAGGGGGGTTAGAAGAAGAGATGAGTGGTGAATAGTGTCAGAGGCTGCTAAGAAGAGAAAAGTTTAAACAGCAAGATAAGATCTAAAGAGTGTCTGATAGAATTAGCAAAAACAAGATGCCTTAGTGAACTCGGCAAGAGCAATGTCAGTGAAGTGGTTAAGGAGAACGTTTGAAATGGGTTAAAAAGTGAATGGGAAATATACAATGTGATTTCAAGGAGTTTAGCCTCATCTTAAATATGAAATAACTTCTAAGAGCCTGAGTTTCCTCATCTGGTAAAATGGATTGACGCAGACCTTGTAGGTTATAAGTGTGACTTTGTGTGGCCAGGCTTTTACCACTGCAGCAGAGATCAAAAAAAGTAACCTCACTTTTGCACCTGGGGTCTCCGCAAGCACCTCCTGGCTGTCGGGTTTGGGGGAGTGCCATCATTCATGCCCTCATCACTTCTAGCTCTTTCGAAATTGAGAACAGACTCATAAGACCGATGGAGATCAAAGTATCACTTCCATTAACAGGAAAGCTGGAATGAAGAAAACAGTTTGGGCTTGAGGCTGAAGTGAACTCGCTCTTCCAGCCAGGGAGAGGAGCTAGAGGGGACCAGACCCTGCTTGGTCTGCTTACACGTGGCAGACAAACAGGAGAGGGCCACAGCTGTTACTCATTTCTGAGGCAAGGGGAAGAAGAGCAAGAACCAGCAGATAAGGCCGTACATGAACAGTGACCCTGTCTGGCAGGAAAACATGAGGAGCAGCCAAGAAAGGGATGGTGAGAACAATGGATGTTTCCTCCATGGTACTTCCCCAAGAGCGGGAAAGTGTTTGTAGAAACCATACAGGGGAAACGAGGGCTTCTCCCCATCTGAGGGTTGAGGGTGTCTCTCACGGCCCTCACGAGATGGCTTCCACATCATAATACACGCATGGTGGAAAGGGAGCACAGCCAGGGAGGAGGGGGGTCTCCCCTGTTCTCTCCTTCATTTGTCACAAAAGCTCACAAGGAGTGAATGCCGGCAGCCTGACCCAACACCTTCACCATATCTAACACTCCAGACTAATAAGCAGGTAGGTTCAGTTCTTCAAACAGGATACAATCATGATAGATAAAGAAATACTGAGATACTCGAATTCCCCTTTAAGAAAGGACTTGCTGCCCAACAACCAGGAGCGCAAACAGCAGACAGCCTCCAGCTGACAGATTCTTCAGAGTCTGAGTCAGCTTCAAAGAGATCCCTCACCTGACCTCCCGCCATTCCCACGCAGCCTACATCCGGTGAGTAATGGAAGCAGGGGTATACAACCCTGGCCATTTTGGTCAGATGTGCGACGGCTCTCACGTGCGATATTTGGTCCAGAGCTTCCATGCAGGTTCCTGGAGGCTTTCTTGAGCCTGCATGGCAATTCACTTTTTTGCCTCATCTTGCTTATTCTCCCTTCCTTTCACAGATGTTGATGTCTAATAAACATTGTGGGTCCCAAACTCCATCTCTGTGTCAGCTTTGATACAATCCCACCCGCGTCAACAGGGAATGGCAAAAAAAGATTAAATTAATAGCAAACATGGCTACTCCCTTTCCTCTCCCCAGAGAAGAGCCTTCCAGACCAACTTTCATAAGGAGGTCGCTTCCCCGCTGCATGCTAACTTGTACCCCAGCCTTTCTGCCTCACTTCCTTTTCCCATTCCCCTTCACAACTCTCAGTCCGGTGACTCAACTTGCCTCACTGAGAAAAATCCATCTCATTCCTGAGGAGGCTGGGCCCCTCCTAGTCTCATGCCATATTTGCTCTCATATGCAAAGCCTCGAGACTTCAGCCACATAGTTGTCAAGGCTCTCTTCTGTTAGTCACTCCTGGCCTCTGAAGGCACAGAACAGAAGGCCTTGGGTTCAAGCTGTGAGCAAGAGTGGATATGAGTGCTTCAAACCCAGTTCGAAGTTTCCACTAGGGAGTACTGTGACTCATGTACACCCAATAAACAATGTGTATCCAGAATATATAAAGAACTCTTACCACACAAAAATAAAAAGACAACCTAATTTTAGAAAGGGCAAAGGATCTGAATAGGCATTTCTCAAAAGAAGATATACAAATGGCTGATACACACATGACAAAATGCTCTACATCATTAGCCATCAGAGAAAAATGACAATGAGATACATTTCATACCCATGATGATGGCTATAGTCTAAAGTCAGATAATAACGAGTGTTGACAAGGATGGGACAAAATTGGAACCCTCATATACTGCTGGTAGAAATGTAAAATAGTACAGCCATTTTGGAAAACAGTCTGGCAATTCCTCAAATGATTAAATAGAGTTACCATATGACCCAGCAATTCCACTTCTAGGTATGTACCCAAGAGAAATGAAAACATATATCCACATGAAACCTTGTACATGAATGTTCATCGTAGCATTTTTCATAATAAGGTAGATACAATCCAAATGGCCAGTAAGTGACGAGTGGATAAAAAAAGGAGGTATATTTATATGTTGGAATATTATTCAACCATAAAAAGGAATGAAATACTGATACATGCTAAAATGTGGATGAAATTTGAAAACATTGACAAGTGAAAAAAGCCAGTCACATAGAGCCACATATGGTATGATACTATTGATATGAAATGCCCAAAATAGGCAAATCTATAGAGAAAGAAGGTAGATTAACGGTTTCCTGAAAATGGGCAATGGGAGAACTTGGGGGTGATGGCTAAGTGGTTTCCTTTCGTGGTGAAGAAAATTTTCAAAAATTGGTTATGTGTGATAGTTGTACAACACTGTGAATATACTAAAAAAACCACTAAATTGCATGCTTCAAATGGATGAATCGTATGGTATGTGAATTATACTTCAACAAAGATTTTTTTTTAACGGCAAACTTCTTCTGAAACTGGGTAAAAGAAGTGAGAAAGGTTGTGAGTATATATAAATTCATTGGTCGGGGTCAAAAAATTGAGGAAATTCCCAACTGAAAACCTCAGCTTTCTCATTGAAATAGAAGGCAAAGCCATGAGTCTGAATGGAGACCATACTCAAGTTACCTCTTATATATGGGGGAGAAAACGAAAAAGAAAAGGGAGTTTTTCAAGTACACTATAATTGTACTAAGAATATAAAAACCACTGGGAGAATTAGCTTACCGAAATTTAAAAGCAAAACAATAAATATTCAGAATAGATAAAATACTAACCACCTTTATCTACTGATTGAAGAAACTCACCCAAGACCCTCTTCCTTTGTAGCTCCAGGGTCAGTAGAGTCAGAAGGAGGATATGTGGGAACCCCAAAGGCTTTCCTCCCTCACCCTACCCCTGATCCAGAGCACCTCTCAGGTCCCAGCTCATCTTCAGATGCCTGGGATCAGCCAGGCTTCTTTCCACAGAGGACCATTCTCTCTCACCCATGGGGTTCCTACACTCCCCCATCTCAAAATAAGGTTTGGAGTTGACATAATCTCCATACTTCCGGTGTCCCCAAACCAGTCCCCCCTTACCAACACAAACACACAAGGACAATAAGGGTTCAAGGCCAGAAGTAGAAACCAGTCTAGGAATTTAATAAAGGGGACTGGGTGTTTACAAGTTAACTGGAATAGACTGGACCTCCAGGAATAACTCCCAGAGCAGTGCAGCACTGAGCAGCCAGGCCAGCTCCCAGCTCTGCAACAATCAGGATGGTGAGCAATCAGTAGGCTCACACTGGAACTACTGGAACAACCATAGCTGTGATGCAGAGACCAGAAAGGAAGGATCAGGAAGCTACTGCAGCCACACTACAACTGCCTCTCAACACCCACAAAGCTAGTGGCTGGACACCAGAACACCACTTCAGAAAAACCTCCAAGATCTTGCTCACCAGCAGGAGAACAGCCAATAAACAGAAGAGAGCTGGCTTCTGCTTCACTTCTGCTTTCTACGTGTAAACCAAAATGTATAGAATGAAATTCATCCAGAAGAGTCAGGCAAATGTGGTTTCCTGCTTTCCAGCCTCTGCAGTACAGGAAGACACCAAAACAAGATGGAAACAGATGCTGAGTACCAATCGGCTGTATCTAACATACACACACACACACACACACACACACTACCCCTGATGACAAGATTACTGGCTCTTTTTGTTATGTGAATTTTTCTGATAACCCTCAGAGGAAACAGACTGGAAATAATATAAATGAGAAACATGGAAAAGTATAAAAGTTCCAACATTTCACATGGGCTATGGAGTCTTGGTCTCTGGAGTCCCTGGTTACTGATTTCCTCTAAGGAACTGAGTGGATGACCTCTGGGTGGTCCTGGGCCCACCAATGCTCTCCGGTACTCTGTAATAAACAGTCTGTCTCTATTTTTGATATTTGATGGCTCACAGCTATCAAGCCCTGCCACTTCCCCTTCCCTCAATGCATCACATCTGGCAAGTTAATGAGAAAGCCCTGATGCTCCGTCTTTGGCAGTGGCAGGAAGTTCAAACTATGCAACTCTTGGCCAGCATGAGGGAACCCTCACCCCAACCCACCTTCTAACCACTATGAAACCCCAAGCCGAGACTCCCCTCCCTGCTCTCTCAAGCTACTTTCAGACCTACGTAGGAGCTGGCCCTGCCCTCCCAAGAAAGCCTTCTTGTGTGAGTAATAAACCTTTCATGCCTTCTTGGTCCCTGTGTGACATCATCAGTCTTGACATCCAAACCAAATTTTGTGTGGGAGGTCCATCTTGCCCCTGAGGTATGCCCACAAGATACCCCACCATCTCCCACCACAACCCTCCCACACCATACATTTCTGACCCCATCTTTGCTTCCTGGTGGCCCTTGTTCCCTCCCTACAGATACCATCAAGGCAGAATGATGTCTCTTTGTGCTAAGTGGGGAGTTGACTTCTCTGCAGGGTAAGATTGGGTGAAGCCCAATTAAGCAGGGCTCTGCTTTGCCCAGGAGCGTTCTTCTCAGAGCACTTCCTCTCAGGGACCACATTCACCATTCTCCCCATTGCCAAATCCAGATTAGTGCCTCATGCCCATGTGAAACTCCCTTACTGGAGCTCATTCACAGTCACTTGCTGCTGCCATCTGTAGCTACTCTGCTGGGCTCCTTAGCAGCTGGATGCCTGCTTAGCACCTTCACTTCACCTCAAGACTCTTTTAACCTGGGAGCATGAGTGATGCTACCCTCAAAGTTCAAAGACATTTAACGTCTTCATCTGGATGACTTTTTCTCAACCTCCTAGAGTCCATTCAGAGCTTTCTCTTCTTTGCCAGGGCTAAAACTGCCCTTCCATTGTCCCCACTACAAAGGTAAATAAATAAAAGATAACAGGCATTGCAAATTGGCAGCCTAAAGTCTGACTCTGGCTAGAAGGTGTATTTTACTTGGCCTGCCGAGGGTTTATTAAAAAAAAAATCCAAAAGAATTCAAAGCAGGATCTCAAAGAGATATTTGTGTACTCGTGTTTACTGCAGCATAATTCACAATAGCTAAGAGGTGGAAGCAACCCAAATGTCCATCAACAGATGAATGCATAAAGAAGAGGTGGTATACAATAAAATGTGGTATACAATAGACTATTATTCATCATTAAAAACGAAGGAAATCCTGTTACACACTACAATATGGCTGAACCTTGAGGACATTATGCTAATTTGTCTAAATTGTAGAATAAAATCTATTTGCTTAGAGAATATGGTTCTTTCAATATTTTGCTATTATTCTCTTTTCCAATTTTATATTTTTTCCATAAGAAATTGATGTGTAGTTTTTGTCTTTATACTATTTTCTCAAATCTTGGAATCATTTTAATGTTAATTCTGTAAAATAAATTGGGAAGATTTCCACATTCTCTCCATGCTCTTAAAGTGCTTAAAAATGAAAAAAATTATTTGTTCCTTGAATATTTGGAACAACTTATCTATAAAACCTTCTGGGTGGGGAGGCATTTTTTGGGTAATTCTTTAAGTTCTTCCCATGTCTTTTCTGAATTTATTCATGTTCTCCACTTCTTTTTTAGTAAATTTTGGAACTTTTCATTTTCTTAGAAAACCGTGAATTTTTTCAGGATATTCAAATTTATCGTAGAATTGTATCTAACATTTTCACATTTTAAAAATTGTTTTTTTCGTAAGGATGCAATCAGCCAAATTAAGAATGTGGAAATTTCAGGGGACATATAACTTCACTGTTTTAAAAAATAAAAGACGTGGAAAAAAAAGGATGGACTAGCTGTTACAGACTAGAGAGACGTAAGCAATATATCAACTAAATACAATATGTAGACCTTGTTTGGACACTGATTTGAATAAAACAATTGTTAAAAGAGTTTGAGACCATCAGGGAAAGATGAACACAGACTGGATATTAGATGCTATTAAGAAATTATTGATTATTTATTCAGTGTAATTATGGTTAAGGTATATATTTTCAAAGCTGTAATTTGTTAGTGATAAATACTGAAGTATTTATGAATAAAATGCTGTGTCGTATGGATTTCCTTAAAATGCTCCAAGGGAAAAGAAGTGGGGAGTGGACAGAGAAGGAGAGAAAGGAATACATAATAAGAATAGCAAAATGTTGATAATTGTTGAAGCTCACTGATAAGTACATAGGAGTCCACTGTACTATTAAAAATATTTAAAATGTCTAAAAGGTTTTCCTCTGTATTTGTGGGTTATCCTTTTCATCATTCTGAACGTTATTTATGTTTTCTCTATTTCTTCTAGATTAATCTTCTGGAGATATTTTTATTTTGTTGTGCTTTTAGAGAACAAGCTTTTAAATTTACTAATTATTCCTCTTTAAAAGTAAGTAATTTAAGTTTTTATCTAAAAAACAATTCATTGTCTATATTTTCTAGGTTAATTTTGTTGTTTTTTGTACAATGACTTGAGCTGAATAGTTAGTTCACTTATTTTCTTTATCTGGTTATTAATTAAAGCATTTAAGGCTATGAATTTCCCTTTGACTACAGTTTTGGTGTATCCCATAAGTTTGGATAGGCACCATTTTGTGTGTGTGAGAGGATATGGTGCATATGATAGATTAGTGCTTGATATTCATTCTACTATGCTTCTCATGTGCTTTTCTGAACTGTAGAGCCCAGAAAGCTAAAAACTACATTTCCCAGATTCCCTAGCAGATAGTGTTTTGAATGAGATTTAGATTTGGCCAATCAGGTGCATCCATGCAAGTTTTGGAAAGCAGAAGAAAGGCAGAGCTTCTGCTGCTTCTGCTCTTGGGCATAGTTGGACGTGATTAATTTTTCTGCAACTGAATTAGCAGAGGTACCACGGCCAGTCATTGGTTTTATGGATGTCCTACGGCAGGCAGGCACAGGGCATCATTTTACTGGTGCAGATCATAGCAAAGGCTGGGTGGTTCTGGAGCCCACGGCAGTAATGGTGGTTTCCTGTTTGTGGCGGCATCCTCATCAGAGCAGTATGTTTCTGTAGCAGTGGCTTTATGATGAGGAAGACACAGTAGCTGCTTTGGTGACACCATCTGAAGTGTGGTTTTCAGAGTCATTTCTGAAAGCTCAGCCTAGCATCTGGTCTTCCACATACTCTTAACATTTCTACAAGCCATTTAATTCTACGATAATTTTCCTAAACTGGCCAAAATGAATTCCGTTCTCTGTAACGGAACCTTGACTAATACAACAAACAAAATTAGCAGGGTGGTTCTATACTAACTTATGATATAGGATCAGTAGCACTTGACAGACCCAAAATAGCAGTGGCTTTAAAAAGTTAGAACTTTTTAGAATCCCTCAGCTATGGCCCTCATCCACACAGTCCAAAATAGCTCACCACTGTGTCTGCATTCCAGGCAAGAGGAGAGAAAGAAGGGGAGGCAACATCCTTCCTTTTAAAGGCACAACCCAAAAGTTGCCCGTTACTAATGCTCACATCCCATTGGCCAGAAGTGAATCGCATGGCCGCACTTGGCTGCTCCGAACAGTGACCTCCTTTTGACTGGTCTCTGCCTCTCGATATCTTGAAATATCTTATTACGATTATGAAACTCATAGAATGGCCTGGCCTAGAAAGGGGAAACCTCCTTAATTGTGCCATATCCTTTACTGCTTATTGTTTTCTAAATATGCTGAGGTAGTAGTTTTCCTTTCTTCTTTCATCCAAGAGTTATTTAATGCCCTGCTATTCAAAGTATGCTCCACGGGGATCAGCAGCCTGGCCATCATCACCAAGGAGTGAGGACATGCGAGACCTCAGACCTACTGAATCAGAATCCACTTTTAACCAGTGTGGTTCAGAAGGCAGACCTCTAACTCCAGATCTTGAAGGAAATGAAGAAGCAGCGTTCCTATCCTCTTCCCAATTCAGCCCCCTCTACTCTCAAAGAGGGCTTCAGGGAAGCAGTGTTCTCTCTCTGGGGAGTCAATTTACTGGCAGCCCCACCTTGTGGTGGAAATAGCCATACAAGGTAATGAGGTGTCCATGGAATTTGCTACCGTTCAGTCTTTTTCTGGCTTACTGCACTAGCCTTTTCTGTAATTTCTATCAATTAGCATGACTTCATTTTTTCCTGTTACTCCCTGACCTCTCCCTCATCCTTTCTCTCTGGCTCCTTTCTCTCTGTTCCTCCCCATTTTTATTTAGGTGTTGCAACTAGTTGCCTAGGGCCAGGGTTCACACGTTTTGATTGGCTGTCAGAGTATTTTAAGAAAATCTTAATTTGAATGGCTTTAGATAAGCATGTGCTCCTGACACCACCACAGGCCCACCAATCCCTATTGTCTTGCACCCAGCCCAGCCTGATGCCCTAATTTACATTACTTCCCCGACCCCCGACCCCCATGGGCATTTGAGTTTGTGAATCAGCAGTGTTCCTGTTCTTCTGCCTGCTGGAAGATCTTCAGGGGTGAAGAGTTTATCATCCCCCACTCTAAAGGGAATCAAAGTACTGCTATTGACCAATTCCTTTTTACGCATTTCCCTCATTTTTATCACGGGATTTCCCACATCAGTTATTTCCTTTCTCTCTCTGAAATTCTCACATTACATCATCTCTTTCCTATTCTCTTTACGTGGTACCATGTCTTAGGAATGTGAACTTGATAAATTAGTACTATACCGGATGTGAATTTTAAAATAATTAATGTCTAATCATTCCTGGCACCTTACTCAATCTCAGTCATCATTGACATTATGAGACCCACGGTTGCATTATTTTCTTCACCATACTTTATCAGTACATTCTTCTTCATTCTCCCGGAAACCAATTATCTTCTTATATTCAAAATCCACACAAGAAGCATATTTTCTATATGATACAGCAATTCCACTCCTAGGTGTACACCCACGCTAAAGAACAAAATTCAGCTGAGTAAGTTTGTAGATGAAAGCAGCTTTATCCAATGATTCATGAATGGAGCAGCGTGCCAGCTAGCAAACAGAAGGGAGCTCTGAGGAGCTGTACAAAATGGAAGGCTTTGACAGGTAGAAGGGGGAAAGACAGGATTGTTTCAGGCAAGGCCACCTTCCTTTGGAGGACAGAGGGATCTATCGGGTGGATTACCAGGAAATTCCAGACTGACCAGTTAAGTCTACATTCCTGGGGGAGGCTGAAACTGCAATTAGGTCGTATGAAGTCTCAGTTTGGTGACACGAGCTTAGCACAAGTGACTCCATTTTGAGCCTGCTGTCTCTTTTTTACACCCAAGAGGAATGAAAACATTTGTCCATGCAAAAATTTGCATGCAAATGTTTACAGCAGCATTATTCATGGTAACCAGAAGGTGGAAACAACCTAAATGTCCATCAATAGGTGAATGGATAAATAAAATGTGGTATATCCAGACAATAGACTATGATTCAGCCATAAAAAGGAATGAAGTACTGATATATGCTACAATATGGATGAAACTTGAAAATATTACAGGAAGTCAAAGAAGCCAATTACAAAGGGCCACATATTATACGATTCCATTTAGAGAAAATGTATAGAATAGCTAAATCTATGCAGACAAAGAGTATATTAATGGTTGCCCAGGGCTGAGGTGGGGGGTGGTTTGCAGGTAAAGGGTAACAGATCCAGGGTTTCTTTTGGGGGTGATGAAAATATTCTAAAACTGATTGTCATGATGGATGCACAGTTCCATCCAGTATTTAATGAATTTCCTAAAAAGCCATTGAATTGTACACTTTAAATGGGTGAATTATATGGTATGTGAATTATATCCCAGTAAAGTTGCTTTAAAATCCATATACTAAACTTCGCATATTTAGTCAAATGATTTTCGACAAGGGTGACAAGCCCATTCAAAGAGGGAAAGGACAACGTTTTCAATAAAGTTGTTGGGGAAACTGGATATCCATCTGCAAAAGAATGAATTTGGACCTTTAATTTATATCGTATACAAAAATTAACTCAAAATGGATCAAAGATGTCAAACTATAAAACTCTTAGCAGAAAACATACAGGAAGCTTCATTGCATGGAATTTGACAATGATTTTTTGGCTATAACACCAAAAGAACAGGTAACAAAAGTAAAAATACATCAAAATTTAAAACTTCTGCACATTAAAGGACACAATCAACAGAGTGACAACCTTCAGAAAAGGAGAAAATCTTTGCAAACCATATATCTGATAAGAGTTTAATATCCAGAATATATAAGGAACTCCTACAACTCAAAACATATAACCATATTAAAAAACGGTGAAGGACTTAAATAGACATTTCTGTAAAGAAGATACACAAATGACCAATGAGCATAGGAAAAGATGCTCGACATCACTAATCATTAGGGAAAGGCAAAGACAACCACAATGAGATATCACCTCTTATCCATTAGGAGAGCTGCTGCCAAAAAAAAAAAACACACAGAAAATAACCACTGTTGGGGGTTGGGGAGGGTGTGGAGAAAACGGAACCCTTGTGCACTGTTGGTAGAAGTGTAAAATGGTACATCCACTGTGGAAAACAGTATGGCAGTTCCTCAAAAAATTAAAAATAGAACTACCATATAATCCAGCAATAGTACCTCTGCATAAAAAAGAATTGAAAGCAAGGTGTTGAAGAGAGATTTGTGCACCCATGTTCACAACAGCATTCTTCACAATAGCCAAAAGTGGAGGCAACCCAAATGCCCATCAACAGATGAATGAATAAATAAAATGTGTTATATACATATAATGGAATATTATTCAGCCTTAAAAAGGAAGGAAATTCTGACACATGCTATAACATGAATAAACTTTGAGGACATTCTGCTAAGTAAATAAGCCAGTCACACAAAGACAAATACTGTATTATTCCATGTGTATAAGGTACCTAGAGTCATCAAGATCATAGAGACAGCAAGTAGAATGGTAGTTGCCAGGGGCTGGGAGAAGAGGGGAATAAGGAGTTGTTCAATGGGTCCAGAGCTTCAGTTTTACAAGATGAAAAATTCTGGATTTGGTTCACAATAATGTGAATATATTTCATACTACTGAATTGTACACTTAAAAATGGTTAAGATGGTAAATATGATGTTTATTCTAGTACAATTAAAAATAAAATAAATAATAAATCCATATACATTGGCCGGAGTTGGGATGAGCGATCCCTCATTTACTGAGTTAACTGTTACTTTAAAAAAGAAAGAAGTCTGTTGCCTTACAGAGAGCAGGCCCCTCCACTGCTTCAGGGTAGCTTAGTGTTTATTTTTAAAGTCAGAATAGGATGGAATATGCACTATCTGCTAACTTGAACATTTTCTTAGGAAGTCTTCCTTTTAATTAAAGAGACTTGCAATACTATTTGTATCCAGGAAATATCGACAAATAGACTCAAAATGAGTGTTCTGATCCTGGGGCATTGGTAGAAAGTGGCAGGCGCAGACTGGGCTCCCTCTGCCAGCCATACATTTTGACTCCAGAATCCCTGTGGCCTGAAATGGTTCCTTCCACTGTCAGCCTACCCAAATCTAGCTCAGCTTTCTATCCCCCCATTTCTTTGACCCTTTCTTTCTCTCTCCCTTTTCTCTTGGAAGCATGACAAGGCTGCAACAGCCTTATGCCAAAGTCTATCAGAGGTGGAAGTTGTTGATCAAAATCTCCTAGAACGCATTCCCGATTTAGCAGAAAAAATATTAGAATCTCATCGTGGGCAAAGGTCAACATAGACCCATGGGCTCCATCTCCCGGATCCCTTATCTCTGTTCTTGCAGTGCTCTGGCTGCCAAGTTCTCTGCATGCATTCTCGGTTCTCATGACGCTGCGGGCACCTGCTCCCCGGCTCTGGCTTCTTTCCTGCTCCGTTTCCCCGTTGGCCCTCTGCTTGGGGTTATCTGCATGTTCTGCTGTGAGCAGTGGTGATGGGTGAATCTCAACTCCAGACGACATACCTGATTCTAGTCTCCGATCCTAGACCACCTCTTTGCGATCTTGAGGCCACAGCTGTTTCCTAACCCATGGCTTCTGGGGATAGGTACACTGCAGAATCACCAGTGTGAATACCTGGAGTTTAAAAAAATATATGGATGCCTTCTGAATGAAGAGTTCCAGGGCCGGCTCAGGAGTGTGTCTTGTGAAAAGGACCCCAGGGAATCCTGATGACATGGAGAGTTTGAAACCAGTGTCCAACCTTTGTTCTTTCCTTGACTGGCCTTCAGAACCACTCTGCTCCCTTGACTCCCACCCTCTGAGAACCCCGGAAATTACGGTCTTCCTTCATACAGGGGCAGTGCAATAAAATAATATTTAGTTTAAATTTGGGCTCATTTCTTTTTATTCCTCAGCCCTTCCACCAATAAAACTAGACGATGGGGCTGAGGATTAGTGACTAAGAAAGGCAGATCATGGAAGACAAAACACAGGTTTTTGTCTCAATTTCTAAAACAGACTCTTGAAATTTATGCCAGAAAGAACAGATTGGAAAGCCAAGGAATTCAATAGCAAGAGTCTGTTCTTTTGAGCAGTCTATTCAGATCCAAAAAGGTAAGGACTTGGTACATAAAGTTTATGCCATAAGCAGAAAAGATGGGAAGATGCTTTGATTAAGAAAGAGCCAGGGGGCCACTTTGGTGGCCCAGGGTTTGCTGGTTCAGATCCTGGGTGCAGACCTATACACTGCTCATCAAGCCATGCTGTGGTGGCATGCCACATAGAAGAACTAGGAGGACCCACAACTAGGATATACAACTATGTACTGGGGCTTTAGGGAGGAAAAAAAAAAAAGAGGAAGATTGGCTACAGATGTTAGCTCAGGGCCAATCTTTAAAAAAAAAAAAGAAAGAGCCAGTGTTCCCATTTTGAAGGAATTAAAGTTAGTCCAGCAACAAAGGATGAAAGGATGGAGGAGATTTAGTCACTGGGACCTTGTGCTGCACCCCCACTCAGCACAGCCATGGTAGGGGACCCAAGTCACATCCAGTGAATCCTGGGGAGGCAGCAGGCTTCCCAGAGAAGCCTTGGCTTCAACGAGGTGCAGAGCAGCCGAGCTACAGAAATGGCATCAGGTTGTGTCAGCCAAGAGGGCACATGCTGATCTTCTAAGTCTCCCTTAGCCCCAGAGGGGCAAGAAGACTTCCCAAGGTTTCCCAGGCCTCCAGGAGGGTTGCAGAAGTGTCACGGAGAGGAATGATGGGTGAGAAAGGGCTCTGTGGCTACAAGAAGAGGATGTCATCAGAAGGAGTGGCCTGGAGCATACGGGCTGGAGTCCACAGCTGGACCCCTGGTTTCTGGAGCACAACTGATGCAGCTGACCAAAGACCAGACAGACAAGTTCCATCTCAGGGGAGGCTGGAGAGGACTGAGAACCATCCAGGATCGCATGGATGCTCTCCCCATGCATGCCTTAAGCTCCACCCCCTGCCCCTCCCCCATATAGGCAGAACTCCAGGGAGATGAGGAGAGATGATTCTCCGAATTAACTGAAAGATCTCTGAAGTGACACTGGAAATGACTACACTACATTTTTGCTGTCGGCAGAATTGGGGGCGGGATGTAAGTTAAGCTTAGTAACAGGGGGGAAAGCTGTGTGTCTGAGATTCGCAGACTGCAGACATTCTTAGCTAATACATAAGAACCTAATAATAATGCCGCGTCTCATACATTCAGTAATAATGTGATGATTCTTAACTGCATATTATGCTGGACACTTTGGAAAACTCAGAGGCAAATATGCTGACAGAGGTACTCTGGGCAACTCTGGGTCCCCAAGGAAGGTGAGAGCTGCCAGGAATTCACAGGAGTTTTCAGAAGGCTGTTAGGAAGAGAGAAGTACGTTCAGCATCCTGCGGTTTGTTTTTATCTGAAGCCCAGATTCGTACAGAGATGTCATTAGTGCTGACTAAGGATTTTCAAATGATTATTCTCAGCCATGATTTACCACACAGAGTGACAGCTGTTGTTAAATTTTTTAAAATTGGATTTTCAAATATGGATTTAAAGCCAATTTGGTACATCTCCTATGACAGAGCTGTGGTCTTCAGACTTCCTGATCAGTAAAATAAATAAAGGACCAAATAATTCTGCGCAAGCAGCCTCAGTAACTCTGAGCACGCAGTCCCAATAATTCTGAGCACGCAGCCCCAGTGCCAGCCCCATGACTGCCAGCTCCAGGGGGGCCTTCAGTAACACCTGGCAATCCTACAACACATCCTTGGTTCTTTCACTTTTACTGTCCTAGGGGATTATTTCATCTCTTCTTCACTCTCTTCAAACCTCTGCTTCTCCCCAAGCTTTCTAATTCACTGAAAAAATACGGTATAATCAGAAGGCCGACAGGACCTGGAGACCAGCTACTTCTCTGACTTCAGCTCCTACCACACAGCCCTCTCTATCCCCCCAGCTCCCTGGCCTCCCGGGCAACCCTTAGACATAGAAATAGCGAGTATGCCCCAAGGCAAGACCTTTGCTGTGGCTGCTTCCTCTACCAAGAATGCTCATCCCCCAGACAGCTGTATGGTTTGGTCTTTCTTTACAACCCTGCCCAAATTCATTCCATCGTCAGAGAGGCTTTCCCTGACCATTCTACCTAAAAGATTGATCCCCTTTATCCTGATGTATTGACCTCCATGATCTTATCACCATCCGACAAACTTCATTCTCTCTTTCCTCCCATCTCCACCCGTAGTAAGCTCTGTGGCTCCTCATCTGCCTTTTTGTCCACTGACATATCCCCAACCACCTGCTATAGAGCAGGCCCTCAATAAATATGTCTCTAATATATGCATACTTATTTACCAATTATGTTCATGCATGCCCATCTATTGTATACATAGTATTAATACATCTTTATTTCCTTATTTTAGGATAAAATTAAATTCTAATACGTCCCTCTCCGCCACCCCATCCTATTCTATCAACTCCCTTAAGCAGGAGCACCGTGCCCACCCCATGCGCCACCTGGAGTCCCTTATCATGGTGACCCTCTATTCTGGAGGGCTGGTGTCATACTTTTCCTGCATGCTCAGGAGAAAAATAGGATAAGTACTGGTTCAGAACCTACTCTGTTATTTTCACCATAACGTTTCAGAAACGGTCTACTGCTTCTATCAAGAAAATACAGCTGTTCTCTAGAATTCTATTTTTAAACTGCAAAAACATCTCGACTCCCCCCCAATCGTTCAGTGATGATGAATTTATTCTAATCTAAATTAAAAATTAGGGGGAAAAATCACATTTATATAGAAACATATTCATGTTGGTATATAATGTGTATGCAGATAATAATGTTTCTACTTATACAAATGTTTATCAACTTTGCATATATGCTACCCTTTAAAAAACAACAAAGCTGTAAAAATTACCACCAACTGTTGTTGACCCAAATGAAGTATTTTTAAATGTAATCTGGGTGTTGCAAAATGCAAAGCTTTCCTTCAAGGGTGGTGTTCAGCCCAGTCTAGAGCAAAACTCCCCAGAAGTGGACCAAAGGCACTTTTTTCCCGGGGGCCGTTTTGTCTCCTACCTTTTGGCTACATGCAGAAACCAAAGGAGCAATGAGGACGGTGACGAGCAGGTGCAAATGCACTGTGCTCCGCTCAAGGAGGAAACGGAAATAGAGGTAAATGGCGGCAGGGAGAGGGGGAGGCATGGGGGGAGTAGAAAGAGGACCTGTCTTGTTCAGAAAAAAGGTGAAGCTTACCCTCCTCCCTGGAGAGGATGTTAGTCACAGTGAGGCGCAAAGACAGTACAAACCAAGATTTTCTCGGCGGGAGAAGGGGTGGCTGGCAAAAAATAGGCATGCAGGGAGAGGGTAATTGTGACTAATTTCTTCCCTGCATTTACAGTTTTGAAGGGCAGACAACCCGACCTTCCAGTTTAGTCTGTTTGCCTTTTCTTTCTAAACAAAAAGGCAGCCCCAAAGGATAAGCAAGACCAGAACACAGCATCCAGCCCAGGGACGCTCATGGCAATAACAAAAGAGGGGCGGCTGAGCCATTTACTCGGAGCAGACAGACTTCACTGGAACGGCATACAGGTGGTCCTCGCGTGGGCTTTGACTCGCTTCATCCGTCTGCTCCTGAAATCCACACCTCGGCTGCTTAAGTCCCTGTACCCAGTTTGAGTCTGGAACAGGCCCGCAAGGCACTAAAGCTCAGAGGTGGGGGAGGGGGTGGAAATCGATCTAATTGTTCTGTTAAAAAAAAAAACAAACTGGAGCCTCCTGTATGCAATAGGCCTATAAATAACACCTCCAGCGTCTGCCTCTCCAGCCCCCCACGCTTCGGGCAACGAGGCAGAGAGGGCAGCCGCATTCTCAACTCTTCCACACTCACCTGGCGCCTGCCTCTTCTTTGGGCCTGCTCTTCCTGTGACCAAGGAGAGGGGACAAGAGAAGAAAATCGAGCCGGAGGATCTGCGTCAGGAAACGCCAGCTCCGCAGACTCTCTCTCCATCAGCGGTGGGTTGCAGCCAGCTCACACCCGCTGGCGAGAGCACCTTGTGCGCATCCCTTCCCGGCTCCGCGTGGTGATCACAGTGGTAGCTGGCGTCTGGTGTGGTGCGAGTATGTTTACAGAAATCGGCAGACGTTACAAATCAGGGGGCTTGCTCTTTTTGGGGAGCCCATTGTTAAACACCTACCAGCGCTTCGTTGTCCTCAACCCTAGCATTTGACTGAGGGTTTCAAATGCCTAGATGCCCGAATAACTATTTCTGGAAGGACCATCCCAAATTCAAGCGCCGTGCTCGATGAAACACAATGACTGTTTAGTATTTCAGTCTAATGTTGAAAAAAGAAGAGGGTCGCTCCACTCCGAAACAGGTCTTTTTAAATTGAAATAGTTTTTATTAGCCTGATTATGATATCGCCGGGAAAATGTTAGATAATACAGAACAGTATAAAGGATGTGAAAGTCCTTACTGTCAGCTTACCGCCTTAGAGAGAAACACTGCTGATATTTTCACGTAGGTCTTTCCAGGCAAGCGTGCATGTGTGTGTATGTGTGCACGCTTGTAGCCATTTTTTCCTAGTGCAATTATTATTTTTAATGTTTTACAAAACGATACTTGCTCATTGACACCAATATCAAACAGTGTCAGTGAAATAAAAAAAGTGAAAGAGCCACCGTAAACTCTTTTCACCCTCCCTCCATTACTCCCTAGTGTAGTCTGCCGTTTGTGGAATATTATTCTAGGTCCTTCCCAGATGGATGGTTATACTTTTTTTTAAAATAAAGACAGCATCATATATAAATACTGTTTTATACGTAGTTTTCACTCAATAAAATAGTACAGATATCTTTCCATATTGCTCCGTATGGCCTTGTCGGGGTCTTTTAGTTACTGCAGAGTAATTATAATGTGGGCATACTGTGTCTTATCCAGGGCTTCCCCTATTGATGCAGCTTTGGGTTGTCTTCCTTCCTTCCTTCCTTCATCTCTGTATTCATTTTTGCTATTACAGACGATGCTGCGATGACTATCCCGTTGCCCATCCTTCAGACACCTGCCTGAGAGCTCCCGTTTGTCTACTGCTGCTCATGCGTGAAGGGCCAGGTGGACGCTCACAAATCTGGGTTTCCCTGGAGTCAGGCGATCCTACCTCCCCTACAGGAGGACTGACTGCAGGCTCCATGTGAGAGGACAGCTACCTCCCTGGGCCGACTGCCCTGCAGCTTCACGGTCAGGGAACAACCAGGGTTGGGAGAACGTTAGGTGTAAGTGTCTTGGAGTCAGCTGGTTTTCTTCCTTAGTGTCTGCTGTAGACACCTGGTACTAGATCAGGCTGGGTTCTGTTTATTCATCGGGCCCAACCTCCATTCCAGAGGAATCATCCCTTTTTCGGAGGGGATACTCGGGGTTGGCCGCAGTGGTAGACATTCCGTCCGCCCTGTTTGAGGAAGGCGTGGTTGATCCTGGGCTCCAAGCGCCCTGTTCATGCCAGTTCCTTGCCCTGTTACTACTTTACAAGCCACCCCTGCTTTTCCCAGTCGCTGATTGGGACTGCAGAGCTTCCTGGTGTCCCTTAGAGGGAACATGTCTTTGATGTTTTGGTTCTAGTGTTTTTGTTGTTGTTGTTCTGATTTCTCTGTCAATTTATATATTGATCCTGTCTAATTTTTATCTTCCAGGAGTCCCTCAAATTTTCTGTTCTGCCAATGGCATGTTCTCTTGCTTTGCAATGCTGTTGTGATTTCATTCCTTATAAAAAGTGTTTTTCTATACGTTCAGTAGGGCTAGAAAGAAAAGCGTAGTTGAATATGCTCAGTCTGCCATCTTGAGTTTGATATATTATAACCTATTTTAAAAAATTTTTGTCTTAAAAATACATGAATCGTGTATGAATATTCTTATTGTAAAAGTTTTAAAGTAACGTAACTATACATGAGCTCATCCCTTTGCCCACCCCTCCTCATCCCAAACCGTTCATAGGAGATTACTACTTTTAAAGTTAGTGGGCAGCCTTTTATTTCTTTGTCTCTGCACATACACAGAACACATTTGTAGGGAGTAAGAGGGATCAAACCAATAAGATCATACTATTCTGTGACATATTTCTTTTTACTTATGATACTTCTTATAGATATTTCCATTCAACGGATATAAGTTTATCTCATTCTTTTAAATGGCTGCATAGTATTCCATAGCATAAATTTCCTATAATTTATTAAGCCCTGCCTATATTCATTGGTTAGCCACCCTGGTGGTGTAGTGGTTAAGATTCGGCACTCTCGCTGCCACAGCCTGGACTCATTTCCCAGTCAGGGAACCACACCACCTGTCTGTGGATTATTATACTGTGGCAGCTGCGTGTTGCTGTGATGCTGAAAGCTATGCCACTGGTATTTCAGATACCAGCAGGGTCATCCATGGTGGACAGGTTTCAGCGGAGCTTCCAGACTAAGACAGATTAGGAAGAAGGACCTGGTCACCCACTTCCCAAAAAATTGGCGGTGAAAGCCCTATGAATAGCAGCTGGAGCATGTCTGATACAGCGCCGGAAGGTGACAGGATGGTGGAAAAAGACCGGGCAGGGTTCTGCTCTGCAGTACATGGGGTCGCTAGGAGTCAGAATTGACTCCAGGGCACTAACAACAAAAAATATTAGTTTGTTATTTCCAATTATTTTGTTATTGAATTGAAATGATGTTACACTGCACATCCTTGCACATACATCTTTGTGCACATGTGTTTCCGTGGGATAAATTCCTAGACATGTAACATTGCCTCAGAGTTATTGACATTTAAAATTTGAATAGATCTTACCAAACTGCCTTCCAGAAAGGTCTCATTAACATACATCTCCCCAATAACATGGTGTTCATTTCCCTGTATTCTGTCGACTCTTGATCATATCCATATTTTTAATTTTGCCACTTTAATAGGTAACAAAATCTTCTTTTAAAGCTTATCACCTTGATTGCTAATGAAATTTGTGTCTTATGTTCATTTGCCATTTATATTTCTTCTTCTACAAATTGTTTCGTTTACGTTCTTTGCTGGTTTTACTAATGATATTGTCCCTATACCTTTTTGATTATAAGAGCTCTTTATATAATCCACGTAATGTATGTTTTCTGTAAAATGTGTCATAACTATTTTTTCACAGCTTTCCATTCGTCTTTGAATTTGTTTATTCTATGTTTTGTCTTATAGATATTTGTTTTGTGGGGTTTTGCTCATTTTTACTATAATGAAGTCATATATGTCATATGTTGCTTTAAAGGTTGTGAGTTTTGTACGTTACTCAGAAAGACCATGCCTAGCCTTAGCTGGTTAAAAATATTTTCCTATATTTGTTTCAAATACATGTGTGTGTGCTTTTTAGTTCCTTAGGTTTTCTGAAATTTACTTGGGGGTATGGTATGAGATATGAGTCTAATATGATCCTTTTTATCAATGGAGAGTGAATTTCATAATACAGTGTATTAAATTGTTAATTCTTCTCCTCGTTGATTTGAATTTATGCCTTTAACATAAACTAAATTCCCATGTATACCTGGGCCGGTTTCTGAATCTCTGCACTTCTGTTGGCCTGTTTGTCTCTTCCTGTGCCAATACCACACCGTTTCCATAACTCTTGTGTAGTGGGCAGCTCCCAATAATTCCTGCCTGCTGGTATGCACACTCTCGTGTAGTCCCCTCCCATAGCCTACTGAGGTTGGTCTGTGTGACCAGTGGCATATGACAGAAGAGATGCTATGTCACTTCCGTTTCAGATTTCTCTCTCTCATCCCTTGCTCTGGGGGAAACCAGATGCCACATCCTGTAAGCAACCGTCTAGTGAAGCCGCTATGGCAACAAACAGAAGCCTCCCACCAACAGCCGTGTGAGTGAGCTTGGAAACGGGTCTCCAGGCCCTTGGGACAACTGCAGGACTGGCCAACGTCCTGACGGCAGCTTTCCGAGAGCCCCTGAGCCGATGACGCCACTCCTGGGGTTCTGGTCCTCAGAAACCGCATGAGACAGTGAACATTTATTGTTTTAAGATGCTGAATTTGGGGGTATTTTGTTACACAACAATAGATAACTAATACATAATGTTTTATAACGCATTTGGCTATTTAATAGACCAAGTCTTCCACTAAAGCTCATTTTCCCCCAACAGTTTCTTACCAATTTGTGCTCATTTTATGAACTTCAAAATTCACTTTTTAAATTCCATGAAGAATCCTATTGGAGTTGGTACTGAGATTACATTAATTTTAGAGATTAAATTTAGGATATTGAACAGCTGTACAACATTGGGTCTTCCCATTTGGGAACATGGTTATGTCTCTCCATTCATTCAAGTTATTTTCATTTCTTCCAGAAAAGTTTTACAGTTCTCTCATAAAAGTCTCGCAGATTTCTTAGTAAATTTATTTCTTGGTCTTTTATGGGGCTTAATGCCATTGTGATATCTTTTTTTCCCATCAGTTTTTCTAATGGTTTATTGCTAATGTGGAGGAAAATTACTGAGTTTTGTACCTTGATCTCGAATCTTTCTCTCCTACTTTGAACTCTCATATTAATTCCAATAGTTTTGCCATTGACTCTCTTGAATTTTCTAGGGAGGAAAATATCACCTGCAAATAATGACCATTTGACTCTTCCTTTCCAATACTTATTCCTCTTCTATTTGTGTTTTATGACACTGAGAACCCCAACATAATGTCAGTTAGAAGCAGAGATTGCAAGCTTGTTGTGACTTTCGTGGCAGTGGTGAAGTGCTTCGCCATTAGGATTGATCCACTGCACTCGTCCAGTAGACAGCATTTACCAGGCTGAGGAATTTTCTTATATTCCTGGCTTACAAATGGTATTTTTCTTGCTGTTATAATTATTATTGTGAATTCATGTTGAATTTTTCAGATGCTTCTTTGGCATCTATTCCGATAATCGTATTCTTTATCCTTTGGTCTACTATTATATTCATAATAAATCGATAGTGAATCTTCCATGAATAACGTGACAAGTCCTATTAAGTCGTGATTTATTATTCTTTTAATATTCTGCTGGATTCTACTTTCTAAAATTTTATTTAGGATTTTTTATTTCATAAACGACAGTAGATGATAGTCTTTTGTGCTATTCGTCGCATGGTTTTGCTGTTGAGACTGTTGTAGTGTGGGGTGAGTTAGAAAGTTTCTCCACATTTTGTACAACCTGGAAGAGTTTCCACAGTATAAGAATTTTCTTTCTTATAGGTGTTGGGCAACCCTACAATTAAACTCTATGATGTTGTATTTTCAATTTCTCGTATAGTTCTTCATGTATTCCACTTTTTAGTTCTGCTCTCAGTCAATTTTGATCCATATTTTTTCTAGAAAAGCATCCCATGTTGTCTAAATTTTCAAATTGGTTGCCATATGATGTATTAGGAATCTCTTAGAATTTAAAAAATTCTTCCATATTTATCTTTTGTCATTTCTAATGTTTATTAGTTATTTCTCTCTTCCCTTTCTTCATCAGATTTGTCATGGGTTTGTCTATTTTACTGGTCTTTCAAAGAACCATATTTGGGTTTTATTAATCAAGATTACAATGTCAGAAGAATTTCACTTGTTTGTTATTTTTTAAATTATTATTTTATATGCTTTTCTCTTTATTGTTTTCTTCCTTATATCTACTTTGGATTTATTTTGGGGTTTTTTCCCCTAGCTC
Source organism: Equus caballus (assembly GCF_041296265.1). Lineage (NCBI taxonomy): Eukaryota > Metazoa > Chordata > Mammalia > Perissodactyla > Equidae > Equus > Equus caballus. The sequence continues at coordinate 6,864,070 of NC_091687.1, forward strand.
CTGTTGCTTTAGACTTAGTCTTTTACTTTCTGTCTTTCTTGTTTACTAATAATGCATTTAAATTATAAATTTTCCTCTGGATTCTACTTTGGGTATATTCTCACACTCTTATTTTTATTCTCTTCTAAGTAGTTTATAATTTTGGTTCTTATTTTCTTTGTCTAAAACATGATTTATTTTTTTAATTTCCAGGTCTGTAGAGTTTTTGTTTTTGCTTTGCTGTTGTTTGGCTGTCCTTCTGTTGTTAATTTCTAATTGTGTTGCAGTGTCATCAGTGATGTGGCCTATGTGCTTTCCACTTCTGAGGACCTAATGGGATTTCCTGTGTGTGTAAACAATGTGTTGTCTGTGCTGGTTGGATACAGTGCTTGGTATGTCTGTTAGATTAAGTTTGTAAATTATGCTATTAAAATTTTCCCTATTCTCCCGTAATTTTGTCTACATAATCTGTCAATTTCTAAGAAACATGTTTTGTATAAAGTTTCGTGATTTATTTTTTAAATAAAGGGCTTGGTGGTTTGTACTTTTTATTAGCATAAAACATCCATTTTCTTCTGCATGTGTTATTGTATATAATGCTTTTGTCTTTATTTCTATTTGGTCTTGAATTAGTATCACCATTAGTATTCTTTAATTTTCATTTGCCTGGTACATCTTTTTTCTTCTTTATTTTCAACCCATCTGTGTTCATTTATTTTTAAGTCAAGGCTTAGACTGACGACATGAATGGTACCTAACCTGAGAACTTTTGTTTTTTAATAGGTGTATTTAACCTCATCATATTTATTGAACTTAATATTGTTGGACTTATTTCTGCCATATTATTTTATATTTCCTATTCACTATGGTTTCTTGTTTTGTTTTCTTCTTCCCTGCCATTTTTTGACTTGGTTGCATTTTCTTCATAATACATTTTTCCCCCTTAATGATGTGACAGTTGTATATTCTATTTCTGTTCTTCTAAAATCTGAAGCTATGTTTCTAAACTTTACTGTGCATCACAATCATTGGAAGAGATTGTTAAATACTGATGGCTGAACCCCGCCCCCAGATTTACAGTAAGTCCATGGTGGAACCCAAGAATTTACATTTCTAACACATCAGATGATATGGTTCTCCTGGTCCAGGCGGCCACACTTGGAGAATCACGTTCTGTAAGTTTCTCTAAATTCTTAACACTAATATTTATTTTTCCATTTTTGTATCAATATCTACATTTAATCTAAGTTGCTTTTTATTTAATAATAAATCATTTAAATTGCTACAATGTATTTTAATACATTGTTTGAATCAATCACAGTTTAATTAATTAATCTTTTACACTTAAATATTGAGGTTATTTCTAAATTTTTACTATTATAAACAATACTGCAACCAACACTCTAAAACGTTCATCTTTGCATACTTTGTGCAATTCTTCCCTCAGGACAATACCTATAAGTAGAGTTACTAGGTCAAAGGCATGCACGTTCCATATGCATTGATTTCTATTACCAAATTTCCCACCAAATACACTTGATAGATCTTGCCAAATTTCCCTACAAAAGATCAGACTAATTTATTTTCCAACTAACAGTGCCAGAGTATTCATTTTTACAAACACTGAAGAGTTTAATAAGTCTATATTTTCTTTTAGGTCTTATATTGTTGCTTTTCTTTCTTTAACATTTCAGTCTCTAAATTTATTTGGAATTTATTTTGATATCCTATGTGAGGGAGATGTTTAGTATTGTTTTTACTCAAATAGTTATCCCGTTATCCCAGCACCATTTACTAAATAACACAGAGAGCAATTTCTCACCAGACATAGTATTTATAGCATAGTATTTATAGTCCTGAGAATGACTGTAGTTGACCAAGTCACAGTTATCAAGAGTAAGCTCTCATGGAAAATAGGGAATTGCTTGGGGGAACATGACATTGGGAAAAAAACATATTCTAGAAAACAGAATGCAATTTCAAACTGAATCAGTTTGGGTTGGTAAGGCAGCACTGCTTAACAAGATAGCAGATTATTCTAGAACATTTACTGAGTGCCAGGCACTGCTCCAATAACTTGGCGCGTATTAAATGCCTCAGAGTAAGCCTCAAGACAGGCATGATTGTTGTCCCCATTTTACAGATGAGGAAAGTAAGACACACAGAGGTTATATGACTGAGCTATATTGACCCATTTCTGGGCTATCTGCCTAATTTATTGATCTTTCTAGCTCTCTATCTCTGTTCTCATTTCCAAAACTTTAAATTACATTTTAATATCTGCTTCAGTGGCCTGGGGTTCACTGGTTCAGATCCCGGGTTCAGACATGGCACCGCTTGGCAAAAGCCATGCTGTGGTAGGCATCCCGCATATAAAGTAGAGGAAGATGGGCATGGATGTTAGCTCAGGGCCGGTCTTCCTCAGCAAAAAGAGGAGGATTGGCAGTAGTTAGCTCAGGGCTAATCTTCCTCAAAAAAAAAAAAAAAAAAAAAAACCCTTAGCTAATCTTACATGCATATTCTTCCAGGTAGAATTTTTAAATATTTTTTTTCAAGTTACAAAAGATCCATTAGGATTATTACAAGAGTGCATTAAATTATTAGGACAATTTCCACGAAATTAATCTATTGATACTATTGAAACTTTCTGTCCAAGGACAAGATTTTTTTTCTCCTTTAATAGAGTCTTTATTTCCTGCAGTAGAATTCATAGTTTTCTTATATAAGCCCTGCACAGTCACTAAGTTTGTTCCTAGGTATTCTGTAATTTTTCCTTTTTGTCTGGCTTATTTCTCATAGTCTCTAATCGGTGTTGTTAATAGAGAAAAACTACTTAATATTTTAGTATTTATAGTCTATCTGGCCTCTTTACTGAATGCTTTCATTACTTTTTGTGCTCTTCCTCTTCTGTTTTCTAGATAAACAATCATGTATACAGAAAACAATAATAATTTATCTTTCTGATACTTATTTATTATATTTTGTTCTGGGTCTTCTAGTGGCCAGAGCTTCCAGAACAATGAAAGTGCTTTTGTAAATGATATGAGGTTCAACTAAGTTATCCCCAAAATCTTACCTATATCTAAGAAGGCAAGTTCAACTGTTAGCTAAATATTTAATGTGCGACTCTTTTTGCTGGTTTATGTTATTTTCAAGAGGTGGTGTGTGTAGTACTATGTATTGCACATTACAATCCTGCAGCCTCATTAGGTATGATCATTTTATGCACATGGTCTACAACTTATAAATTTCCTATTCAAAATAATCATAACTTTAATGGTTGTCTCATTGTTTTCAGGATAAATTATTAATTGAACATAAACCTATTTGATGCCAAATGCTAGCTCATGAACATAATCTTCATTATAATGTTTTTATGGAAAAGCACAGTCTGCTTTTTGACCATCCACTTTATTTTGGTTTCCAAGAACATATTCCAACAAAAATCAGGGACTACACATAGGAAGTTAGCTTTAGATGTTAAAAGGCTGCTATAAACTGTTGGATCTCATGATGGAGTGTTGGGTATGTTGACATTGGGGTAGTGAGCTAGGGACCAAGTTGAGGGATCCTAAAAGCAGGAGAGTCACAATTATGTCAAACAATGCAAGGCCAAACACAATAATATATACAACAAACAACATCTCCTAGAACCTATAATGACCATTGCATATGTTGAATATGAGCCCAAGAGAGAGTTTCCCAGATAGTTCAAATCGCAGTTAGATAGTTTCTACAGGTTGCTTAATCAAGGTCATACAGACTAAATGATGCACAAATCAGCATTTCCTGATCTTTGGTTTCGTGCGGGTAATTCCCACCCCACCCCCAAAATCCCAGAAAATATTTTAATAATTTTAGAATGTATTTTAGAATAAAATCAAATTGTTGTGGATAATCTGGAAAGAACTTGTAAACACAAAAACCAAAGTGGAACGTTTCTCAGTTGCCATACATGTTGGGTTGATTACTTGAGTCATTACTCAAAAGAGAATTGGATCACCGCAACTCAAATTATGAAGAGCACGGGAATTTCATGATTTTGAGTCACTAATTGTTTACGATTGGAGTTCTCATTATTTTTATCATGTGATCTGCCACATAACTGCTATAAAATGAGTACTCCTCTTTACTGAGCTTGTAGATAATTGATTCAAGAGCTTTTCAAATGAGCACGTGATACCCTGGCAAATATTTTAAATGTATTTTTATTCTCCAGCGCTGAAGTCATTCTGTGAGGTGGGTGTGGCGGTGGAGCTGCAATGGGATTCTATTAAAGGTGGCTTCAATTTAACTCCTCTGCTCTTTGTCTGGAGCAGTCAGAGACCCATGTGACACCCTCAGCCCACCCCATATCTCTCACCTCTCCTCCTCGTGCTCTTTTCTCCCAGATGCCAACTGATCTGTGACAGGAAGGCATGCAGCTCCTTGGTGGATGAGGTGGAGAGCAAAGCTTGTTTGGGGGGCAGTGTTCTAGGTCAGTTGGAGCTGGCAGTCTCCGGCCCAGGCAGAGTAAGGTCTATGACTGATCCCAATGGACCTCTGAGCTGTGGGCTGTATCATCTCACTGAAGCTTTGAGGAACATACAGTTCTCGGTTGACCTCAGTCCTGCCAAGGCACAATTACAAAACAGGATTTAGGGTGAGGTCTTATCTCCTAAGAAGGTAGAAAGATGGCTGCCTATAGTTGTGCTGTAGGAGATGCAAGAAAAGCCCCTATAAATGCCCAAGCTGGCCAATCTCCACATTGACCTGCTTCCAGTCATTAGTCATGACATCCCCAGATACAAGGAATTTACAAACATTTTATCAATAAATTTTAGCCTGTAGTGAAAGAGATCGACATTCCTTATTTTCTCTGGAAAACAAGAATGTGTTTCCTTCTGTGATCATACCCAATTTCCCTGGGGAGTGTGATTCCATAACAGTAAATGGTCAACCCGTCAAGAATTGTGAAGAGTCCGAGATGATACTCTACTTGCAAACTAACAAATTAGCCTATTATTGCTTCATGGATGCTGGCAGAAGGCACAAGACTTCTCGACCAGAGACAAAGGACGGTATCACTCAGCACAGGAGGCAGCGTGAGCATCAGGTTCATATCAATTCCCCTTATCCTCAAATCCCACAGAGCAACCCAGGTGGATGCTGTACACACAGTAGGTTTGGAGTATAGCTGAGCGACTCCAAGTTTAAGCAACCCCAATCTTTTACAATGGGCTGCAAGCAAACCTTTCCATCTTTGCCCCCAAGGAGACGTTATCTTTCTTATATTGGACAGTAAACAAATCTGCCCTCTCTTCCACAGGGAGACACTATATTCTCCAAAGATGTTCACTATATAAAGATGCTTGAAAAGATAATTCAGAACAAAGACAGTCCATGCCTGTGTGTGCAAAATGTGCAGAAATGCAAGAGACCTTAGTCTTAGTCCATTTGGTGTGCTATAACAAAAATACCACGTACTGGGTAGCTTAAACAACATTGATTTTTCATAGCTCTGGAGCCTGGCAAGTACAGGATTAGGGCGCTGGCAGATTCAGTGTCTGGTGAAGGCCCACTTCCTGGTTCATAGATGACCATCTTTTTGCTGCTGTGTTATGGGAGAATGGGCGAGGGAGCTCTCTGGGGTCTCCTTATAAGGGCATTAATTCCATTCTTGAAGGCTCCACCCTCATGACGTAATGACCTTCTAAAGGCCCTACGTCCTAGTACCATCACACTGGGGAGCAGGTTTTAACATGTGAATTTGGGGGGGACGCAAACATTCAGTCGATAGCAAGACCCACGAGGAACTGTCTCCCAACATAACTCTGTTTATCAAGCCCTCAGCAAGACCACGATCCACAGACTCACCACTGGAATCCTATCCCACACTGAATGGTATAAAGGAAGACAGCGTTTTCTCCCTCTTAACAAGAGAGTTTCAGAAGAGAACCAGTTTGACACAGGAATGAGGCACATGATGCCAACAGTGTACTGCTCTCCTGTTTGCTGTTCTCCATCTCAGGACCTTGCAACATTACAAGCCCAGCTGTTAACCAGATGCAACCACTCGAGCCACGAAGAGTGTGAGAATAAAAATATTAGCATTATTTCCATGGCACTATTTATTTATTATTATTATAGAAATAATCAGCATCAGCATTCTACAATATTTATTTTGTTCTTGAATGTTGTAACACCCTCAGGGGAAAGTTATCTTTATTTGAAAAAGGTTGAAATGAAAGTACATGTTATGTATCTTTGCTGAAAAATAGTGGGAAATGAATTTGTTGAAACTGTATGGAAGGGAAAAAGGAATCAATTAAAAACAGAAATCTAAAAACAAAAAAACGAGAGAGAGAACTGTAGTATGATAATCATACTATGAAAATGGGTATCAGGGGCCCATGCAAAAAATGTTTCCTGAAATTCAAGATATCACGTCATCAGTTAGTTCTGCTTTTAACTGATGACATGTGGTCCTGACCAATTAACTTTAATTTTTCACGATTTGAATTATTATTTGCCTCTGTGGTAAAACGGAAATATAGTTGACCTGGGAATAAACAGACGTGATGTATGTCTTCTCAGCATGACTTTAGGCCCTGGTTTCCTCATCAGTAAAATGAGTGGCTACACAAGCTATATGAAGCTTTCCAGCCCACTAATGCTAATATGCCCTCCAGAGGAGGGAATTTCATTCATTTTATTATTATCCCCATTATTAATTGCTGGAAACTCATCCACCAAAATGGACTATGCATGCCTGAAAAATTACCATGAAGAAAATCACAATCACAAGCTGCTGAAATTTAAATAATGTGAACAAATTCACGTGAATTCTTAGAGGTTTTCTAGTTCACAGTACCATTCAATGATGCCCCACGTGCTTTCCTTTTTTGTCAATATCATTTGAGAGGGTTCTCCAGCCCGCCGCAGGATAAAAGCTGCCCCTTTAGAATCTAAAGACTGGGAAAACACATAATACAGAACGACCAGGATGAATTCCATAATGCTTTTAAAATGAAAATCAGTTTCACTTAGTACACATATATGAGAAATAGTAAGCAATTAACATTTTTAAGGTCACTACAATGCTTGGTGGGTATTTGATCTTACAGACCCACCGCAGTAGCCAGTGTCTTTGTCCTCTCACCAGCCCCACCCCTAAGGGTCTTCAGCCCACGGGCCAAGAACTCGTCCCCTACAACATGCCACCACAGAATAATTTTAGAGATAAAGGGATTTTAATGAACACAATTTCCAATACCCTTATTTTACAAAATCTTAGACATGGAGTCTCCGAAAATTATTTATCAGTAGCAAAACTAAAGCTAGAACTCAGGGATCCTGCTTCCTTATTTCATTTCTATTCTGGAATATGACCAATCCTCTTTCTTGTAATGGGTGCTCGTGGTGCCCTACCCAGACCTCATTTACCTGGCAGATGCCTCCATCCTCCAGCTGCTCTGAGTGTTGGCTGCCAACAGCTCACAGCTGGACCCTTCACCTAAGAATGACCTTCAGCAGAGCCCCTCACCTGGAAATGCCTAAACAGGTTATTCCTCCCCGCCTCACTCCCACACCCACACCTATGGGCAGCCCACGGGCGATGACTGACTGATTCAGGGCTTCAGAACTCCCCGTGGGGTCAGGCTGAGGTCAGATTTTAGCTGAACTTCTCTTTGTCCCGCTTCTTCCCCTGCGCTGCCCGCTGCCCGCTGCCCGCTGCCCGCTTCCCTTATTCTTCCATAGGGAATGCTCTTCTCCCGAGAGCACTTTCCCAATGAATCACTTGCACCAGAGTCCCCATTTCAGGCTCTGCTTCTAGAGAACCTGACCTAAGACACTGTCTTTGAACATTTCCCAAAACAGAGCTGACAAGCCTACAAAGTGTGCCCTTCTGGTTTTGGATAGCTCTGATCATTAGAAAGTTTTTTTTCTTATATTAGGATCCCATCTGCCTCTATAATTTCCACCCATGGTCTTGTGTAGAAGGAGTGCCATCCCTTCGCCATGTGACAGCCCCTCAGGTATTTGAGGGGAAACATTAAGTCTTCCTTAAATCTTTTTTTCTAGGCTGCGAGAAAAAAAGAAAGGGTTGTGAGGTTTTTTTCACAGAATGATATTTTAACTTAGGGTAATGGTAAATACTGTCTCAGAATCGCCAAGACTTCTTGATGAGTTGCATGCCTGGAACACAACAATACAAAAGTATGGCTTGCTCAAAGGGAGAATGTTCCATTGAAAGGATGGGCTAGGAAAACTGTGTTGAGAAGTATGCAGAGGAATACATAGGAATACATTCTCGACACACAGTTCTTCTCTCCTAGCCTTTCAATGGAACATCTTCCCTTTGAACGAAGCATATCAGTATTTTACTGTTGTATTCCAGGCATGAATCTCATCAAAAAATATTGTATACATTCCTATGGAAACTCAAAATCTGAAGGTACAAGCATTTAAGAGAGGATAAACCCAGAAATGAAAGTACTACCTTCAAGGGAATATAATGTAGATACCCAGCCAGATGAGGGACATTAGGTTAAAAAAATGCTGAATAGCCTTTGTTGGGGCTCTATAACTTAAAACTTGCTTTCTCACATTGTCTTTTACATCTTACACCTCACAGCAACCTTATCAGATGAACAATGTGTGACTGTCATTTTATGGAAGTTACGTATGGTTGATTGACCATTTCCAAATCACCCAGCTCATCAGTGGTAGATCCAAGCCTTGAGCGCTGGTCTTCTAACTCTAAAGCCTGTGTTCTTGCCACGTCACCACACCACCTTCTATTACACGTAGCAAATGTGCTGCAGAGTTGGCCATCTGGAATCTGTCGGTGGTCTTACGCTCTTAACAGCATGCATTTGTCTCCTAAGGCTGCCATTGCACATTACCACAAACTGAGTGGCTGAAAACAACAGAAACTTATTGTCTCACAGTTTTGCAGCTAGAAGTCTGAAATCAAGGTGTTGACAGGGCCACGCTGCTTCTGAAGGCTCTAGGAGAAGACCCTTCCTGTTTCTTCCTAGCTGCTGATGGTAGTTTGTAATCCTTGTCATTCTTTGTCTTGTAGACACGTCACTCCAATCTCTGCCCCCATCTTCACTTGGTGTTCACCCTGTCTGTGTCTCCCTGTGTTCAAATTTCCCTCTTCTTATAGGGACACCAATCATATTGGATGTAGCCCCCTACCCAGACCCCAATCCAGTAGGACCACATCTTAATTTGATTATATCTGCAAAGACCATATTTCCAAATAAGGTCATACTCACAGGTCCCGGGTAGGCATAAATCTGGAGGGACATATTCAACCCAGCACACAGCAGAACCAGTGACTTCTTGGCTTGTGTTGCTGACGATTTTCCCTCGGAAGGTAAAGGAAGAAATTTAGGAAACTTCTGTCCTGGATTGCAGTTTGACCCACAAGAAAGCATGAGGTGTCAAAGGCAGAAACAAGGAAAACTTGGGATAAAGTGGCTTTGATGTTTCATAACAGTGAAAAAGGTAATGGTCAGGCCTTCAGAAAGGGGGCTTCAAAAAAGGTAAAGAAAATAATAGTGCCCAGGGAATATATTTGGGAGAGGGATATGGACTCTAAAAATGAGATTCCTTTAGCATGGAATAAAAGTGCTGCTATTGAGGAAGAAAGATATGCTGCCTGGAAAGAAAATGGAATAGGGAGAAATAGTCTCTCAGAAGCAATTATGAGAGTCCTGGGCTTGAAGTGAAAAATAAATGGCATAAATAGACAGATGGCTTATGAACAAACAGCTCTCAGAGAGGAACTGAAAGGAGCATTGGGGGGCCAGCCTGGTGGCAGAGTGGTTAAATTCGATGTGCTCCTCTTTGGCGGCCTGGGGTTCACAGGTTCAGATCCCGGGCATGGACCTACACACCACTCATCAAGCCATACTGTCGAGGTATCCCACATGCAAAATAGAGAAAGATTGGCACAGATGTCAGCTCAGGGACAATCTTCCTCAAACAAAAAGATGAAGATTGGCATCAGATGACAGCTCAGGGACAATCTTCCTCAAGAAAGGAAGGAAGGAAGAAAGAAAGAAAGAAAGGAGCATTAGATCTGGAATCACAAGACTTCAATTCAAGTTCCTATGGCTCAGAGGGTTCTCTGATGAGTTAAGAAAGACAGATGGAGGTAGACAGGTTCATGGACGCAATCTAAGAAAGGAAAAAATCTGTTTAGGGTAATATGAGAGAATAAAAGCTCAGAATAAATTGGGGCCTGAGATAAACATTATAGAAAACAAGAAAGCTGTTTCTCTTTTTAACCTCTGTAGCCAGGAAAAGATCAGAGAAGAAATAGCTATGCTATACCTCAGACAATATAACCTTAACAAATGAGAGCATAACCAAAGAACCATTCAATTTTCTGCTTCACTTCCATCATCTCTCTCAGAGAGAATGAGCACCAATCGTGGAGCAAACATCATTAAGAGAGAATTAAAACCTGCAATAGAAGAAGGGATAGTCACCCATTCTAAATGAGTTCAAAACTTCAGTCAATACAAATTCTAACCCAAAGCGTGGCAAGATTCGCACATGAGATCAGATGACTGCTCCTGAGAATGAAGGAGGATAAAATAGGTGCCCAGTGGCTGGAAAATTTCTACTCCCAAAAAGAGTGAAAAGGTGAGATTTATATATAAATTAGTGAGCCTCATGCAGATGCCAAGCAAAATTCTAGAATGGATGATTTGTAAGCAATGCATAGTAAGGAAATACCACTGGCAATGAGTGTGAATTCACTAAGAACAAGTCACACCAACTCAACGTCCTTTCTTTTCTTGGATTTGGTTGCCGGTGTGTCAGAGGAACGCAGGAGCACAGTACATCCTGGGTTTAGCATAGCATTTGCAAGTGTCATGGTGCCCACCTTTTACTGTTAAAATGGAGGAATGGAGGCCGGGTGATAGGAAGATGGCGGGGCAGCTTGCATCATGATTAGGCCAGCAACATCCCCCAAAGAACAAGGGTCAAAGACTTGCCTTCAGCCTCGAAAGGCAACTACAAGAATTTATGATTTGCCCATTCTGGTTCAACATTTTTGTCAGAAGCATGAAGACCACAGAATGCATGTTTATGAATACTTGGATGAGAAAAATTTGTTAGAGAGAGCTAAGACACAAGGAGACAATTTAAAAATATCTCTTCATGTAGAAAACAGGCCCCAAACAAAGAAAATATAAGTTATTTGGAATAAATGTGAGGTCTTGTGCTTAGGTCAAAATAAAAGAGAATAATAATAACCAATTATTATTAATATATAATATTAATATAACAATCAATAATCGTGGCTAACATTCATTGAACATTTACCATGCATTATATCTTAACATGCATTATATTCATTCAACCATATTATAATTAGAATAATTATAACTCATAAATATTCATAGACAAGGAGGCCAAGGCTCAGAGGAGCTAAGCAACTTTTGCAAGTTACACAGTTAGTAAATGGCAGAGTCAGGTAACACATCCAGGTCTGTCTACATCTAGAGTTTGTGGTCTTAACCACTTTGCTATTTTCATCAATGCAAGAATGGAGGAAATGCGGCACAGATTTATTCTGAGTTTTAAGTGAAAACACCTAGACAAAAGCATCTAATATTGCATAGTAGCCACTCAACAATGTTTTCCTTTTTTTTCCAGAATATTGAAAAGTTAGGAGAAACATGATAGTTGAAGTCAAGCATTTTAAGAACTATTAAAATCAATGTAGCTCAAAATGAAAAAGCAGGACTATAGTTAAAAATTACACTGAGACAGATTTTTGTTCAACAAGATGAACCTTTTTCTATGTTGGGTTTGTTCAGCCATGGAGCAAACTGCCTTGCCCAGGAGGGAGTGCCTTGTCCACAGTTCTCAGGAGGGGCTTAATTAGGTGCTTGAACCAGGAAAAGAAGTCACCAGACTTCTGAGAGTCTAAGATTCAGTAAATCTAAGATTCAGTAAAGAAAATGGTTTAAAGGTTAAATGGCGCGAAAAGGAATTCCTGAGAATCATTGACTCTTAAAGCTACAAGAAAACTTGAAGCCGTCAGCGCTCTAAGTTAAAGAGGTTGTAGATGGCAGCCTCATTTTCCTAATTCTACTAGGAAGGTATGAAACCCTCGGGGCCCTTCACATCTTTTGTTTCATTTGTTCTTAGAGGGTTTCTCGGAGGTAGAGCCGTCATCAACATCCCAGTTTCATTGACCAGAAAATGGAAGTGATTCCTCAGTTAACGTGTGGCCAGGCAGCATGGAGGGCCAGTTCCTGCCAGCAGCTACTAATCTTTCTGTGACATCACTGTTTTCCCAGCACCAATTATCTCAACAGATCTTGCCAAGATTTTTAAAAATCAAATAAACCAAAAATTAATTTTGATTCTCCCTTTAAAATATATATCATATATATGATATGCACAAGAAACATATTCAAGAGAAAAACTGATCGGGAGTTACGACATCAAAAAGACTGGAAGTCAATATTTATTTAAGGCTTTCGGTCATTCAACACCACTGGGTCAAAAACTAATTACGTGCTTTGGATCCCCGTCCACATGGTTCTGTGCAAATTCGTTAGCAGCTAGTAAATAAGTTAGGAAATAGAGCCGTGTTTAAATGTAATTTTGTAAAGGCAGCCTTGGAATTTTGGCACTGCCATGGCATGGTATAATAAAGAAACTCTGTCCCCGAAATCCAGGGTCACATTCTAGTCTGGCTCTGCCACTGAGCCATGTGACCTTGGGCAAGTCAAGAACCACTGTGCACCTCAATTTCTTGGTTTCTAAAATTTATCAAGGGCTTGCACTACTCTCATCTCTAACATTTCTTCCAACTTGTAACCTCTCTAAGTCAGTGCTTATCAGGAACTTAACTTACTCGTGATGGCCATTTCCTCTTTCACAGCTCATGGCACAGTTTAGTTTACAATCCTATTGATTTTTTTTTTTTTTTTTTGAGGAAGATTAGCCCTGAGCTAACTGCTGCCAATCCTCCTCTTTTTGCCGAAGAAGACTGGCCCTGAGCTAACATCCGTGCCCATCTTCCTCTGCTTTATATGTGGGACGCCTACCACAGCATGGTGCACCAAGCGGTGCCATGTCCACACCCGGATCCGAACCTGCAAACCCCGGGCCGCCGAAGCAGAATGTGCCAATTTAACCGCTGCACCACCAGGCTGACCCATAGTCCTATTGATTTTTAATGTTCTATAGCCAGCTCACATCAGCAGGAACCTCACATGCATATTTAGCCTGATTTCAGCAATATTTTTAATCTCATAAACTTAACCAAGCAATTATGTTTTGGGTTGGCAGAATTTGGGATAAAATAAAAAAAGGAATACAACTTTATAACTTTCCGACTATACTCTTGTATTTTGCTTTAGCAATATGCTTCTCTGCCCCCTCAAACCCTGCCCTACATGTATTCAACAATTTTAAAATATGCCATCACACAAGAGACTCAAGGGAATTTAATGCTAGTTGCATATTTTGGTCCCATAAACCATCACCCACTGTTCCAACCTGCAAAGTATACAGATGTACCTCGAGTCTACACACTGGCTGGCAGCTGAGAGTTTCTCAAATATTTCCATTTCCTCCAGCACCTTCACACTCACTACCAAGCAAATGATGGTTTCTAGCAAGGTTAAGTGCTGGGTAATGGTATGAAATAATGTGCATAGGGAAGCAAAATAAGCTAGATGAAAATAAAACCCCTTATCACGTGCCCCGGGCCTCCCCACCCCACCCCTGGCTGCTCCACCACCTGGCTTGGTGGGCCAGAGCTGGTGGCCCTCGCTGGCCTCCTGCAGATGAGCCAGAGGGAGCCAAGACCCAGCTCCTCGGTCCCTGCGCCGGCCCCCAGACCCTGTCTCTGACCACCCAGGCCCCAGGGTTAGCTGGAGCTGTTCTCTCTGCACTGACCCATCTCCCCCATGGACCCCAGACACCTGTTGTCCGTAGCCCTTCTGGGGGCAGAGTGGGTCCCCTACTCCGCTCGTCAGGTTCTGTTGACAATAAAACAGCGCTGGTTTGCAAAACAAAAAGAAAAACAGAAAAACTCTGTAATTAAATAAACGCTAATAACCTTGAACTTTTAGTTTCTTAAACACAAACCAAAAATTTTAAAAAGTGCATTCATCTCATTATTCATCGCTCATTACATCCAATTCTCCACTAACAAGCATGTTCAAATTTTACTGTCCACTTGGGCCCTCAAGTAAGGACAGCTTTCTAAGGAAAATCTTCAGAATGTCATGACCTAGTAAACTTAAATTTTTTTCACATTCTCATCTGTTACCATAAACATAGGTAGAAATTAAGGAGTCAGAAATTTTTATCACCTTAACATAATTTAAGTGGCCAACGACATGTTTAATTTACTTGTATATTTTACATAAAGTTTTCTAAATATATAGTAAAATGTCAGTGTTTCTTTGGATGAATTTTAACGAGTAGCAGTGACAAAGATTTTTTGGAGGGACTTTGGACTGGTGCGGAGCCCCAGTGTGTTTATTTTGCTGCCATTCTTTATTCACTGTAAATATTTCAATTAAAAGAAAGTCATAGGAGAGCAAATGGTTGAGTCTTTCTGGGTTTAAAAGCAGAAAGTAGGTTTGCTTTTTTCATCACACATCCTGTCAGTAGCTACCCAGCCTTGCTTTCCGATGTTATGCAGGAAATGGATGCCTTTAGATGCCAAACTCTTCTTCACGATGCTTTTTTCATGCTTTGATCCTTCACTTCTCTGCTACTTTGAGATGTCAAAACACCGCAAAGCTTTGACTCGAATGGGGCCCAAACATAAAGTATTGAATCAGCTCATGAATCGTCAGAATCAAAGTCATCTGTCTTGGCCACACGTCCAGCATTTGTGATTTAGTGTAGCGAATCAGAGGGCAGGGAGGGAACCACAGCCACCGGAGAGTTCTTTTTCATTCTATTAGCTGTTTCTGAATAACTGTAGAGATCTGAATTCAAAGTGTACCTAGAAAGCACTGAGCTGGATGTTTCCTCCCCTTCAACACATCAGAGACCACACAATCAACCACCTTCAAAGTAGCTTGCTCGTATGAAAAAAAAATCATAAGCGTGTTTTTAAAATGTATTTCCAACAAACAGCTATGGGAAACAGCTTATTAACTTTATGATAGCCACAGCACATGTTACCTGGACCTGAAGATTTTTTTCTTATTTTCTCACCTTCTATCCCTTTGTTCCACAAAATTGATCCCCATCACTCCCTTTTTACCACCCCCTCCCATCACCACCACTCACTCCCCTTCCGCTCTCCCCTACTCTGCATCCCTAGTGACGGTGGCCCCAAGGCTGGGTAATAATCTGAGGAAGCACTGGATTTCAAATTTACAGGAGATCACGAAAGCCTTACACGGAGAACCGGGAAAGACAGAGTGGGTCATGAAAATCCATCCACGCGTTCCAAGTGGGTAGGTAATTGGCTACCAAGTATGAATGTAAAATGCTAACCGTCAAATTCCTACAAAGCAGCCAATTCTGTAAAAGAATTTCCTTCTTTTCAACAATGTGTTTATTCCATGTCTGTCCTGCCAATCTTTCCATTGTTCGTGATTTCATCTTTCCATTGCCGTTTTCCCGAGCTTCGGGCAAACCTCGTCACTTAACACATCCACTGAACTGGAGGGGGTTCAGCTGTTCATCTTTGTATTTGCTGAGGGACGCTAAAAGATCACGGGTGACACCCGTCACCGCAGTAACTTCAGTTTACAGCAGCACTCTGCTCTCATCAAGGGACAAGGACACAGAGGTTTTTAACGGCATTTTTAAAGCACGTTTTGACACGGACAGACCCTGACTTGCACAGGCCCAGATCAGGAATAGCCCTGTAAGGGGGAATGATCAGGTCGCCGCCTGCAGCCTCTGGCTTTCATGTCCCCCATTCCTCTAGATAACAGGGTTCCCTGGGGGGAGCAGGCAGCTTCTATCGCTCAGTGTTTTATAAAAGCAACAAAGGATCATTCACTCAACTGTGCTTGGGAATAAACCATGCTCAGTTCACTTAACCACCAAAGTATGCATCGACCTTTATACCCCACGTTTCAGCTGGTGACCAGATAAAACTGCAGAGCGATTCCACGTTTCCTAACACTCCTGGCCAAGTACGTCCTCCTCCTTTAGCAAGTCCATTTTCTTTTGTTGCCTCGTTCTGGGTGACCCTGTATTCATTCATTCATTCATCAAATATTTCCTGAGCACATACTAGGTGTCGACACTGTTCTAGGCAAGAAAAGAAGCACCAACCAAAATCATGGAACTCGCATTTTACTGGGGTGACAAAGAGAACAAGCTATAAACATGATGACTAAGCACATCGTACAGTTTGTCTGTAACACAGCAGGGCGAGGGGTCCGGGATGTGGGCCGGGTCTGGCACTTTAAACGCCGTGCTCAGGGAGGCCTCACTGAGAAGCTGACGTGTGAGCAAAGATTTGAAGGTGATGAGGGAAGAAGATATAAGATTACTGGAGGAAAGAGACTTTCAGGCAGAGGGAGCGCCCGGGGCTGAGGCTGGGAGGCAGGGAGTGTTCTAGACGTGTTCAAGGAAGAGAAAGGAGACCAGAGCGGGAGGAGGGGAGAGGAGAGAAGAGAGGAGGAGGGACAGGTGGGAAGTCAAGGTGGTTCCCAGCTGGGCACCTAAAGGACTTCGGCCTTTACTCTGAATGAAATGGAGAGCCATTGCAGGGACCGAGGACAGGAGGGACCTGATCCGGCAGAAGTGTCACAGATCACTCCAGCTTCTGCCGTGGAAACCGACTGCAGGGACCGGAGACCAGGCAGAGCCTGTGCCCGTTGTCAGGGTGGTTGTGGTGTGGACCAGGGGCTCCCAGCGGGGCTGGTAAGAGGGAATGAAACTCAGGATTCTCTCTGAAGGGAGAGTCAACACAAGCCCCTGTGGGGCTGAAAGAGAGGATGATCCAGGCTGTTGGCCTGAGCAAGGGAAGGATGGGGAAGCAGGTGTGGGGCTGGCTCATGAGTTCGGTTTTGGATGTGTCAAGCTGGGTCCTATTAGATATCCAAGTGGACAGATTAAGAGAGAAGACAGACATCAGCCTACAGTTCAGGGAAAGGTCCAGGCTGGAGACACGAACTTGAGATTCGGATCGTACTTAAATTCATGAGACTGGCTGAGGGGACAGGAGGTCCAAAGGCCAAAGCCCTGGGCCTTCTAGGGGCTGGAAGGAGTGCATGTCCCAGCAAAGAAGACTGAGAGAAATGGACCAGTGAGCTCAGAGGGAAACAGTGCAGCATCCTGGAAGCCAAGGGAAGAAAGTTGTTGCCAGGAGCAGAGAGTGACCAACAGTGTCAAGTGTCACTCATAGATCATATAAAATAAAGACTAAGATTGGCCATTAGACATCACAGTTTGAAGGTCTGTGGTAACCTTGACATGAGAACTTTGTGGGGAGGAGACAAAAACCTCCTCGGAAAGGATTGAACAGAATAGAACGAGAGGAATTGGAGACAGTAGGTGTAGACAAGTCTAGAGGAACCGTGCTGTGAAGAGCAACAGCGACAGGAGAGCTGGGAGAGAGTTACTAGCAAATGTGGAGTCAAGAAGAGTTTTTCTATAGAATTAATAACAGAGAAACACGAACATATTTGTACGGTGATAGCAGCGAGCCAGTAGAGAGGAGAAAACGGATGACCTAGGAGAGAGTACATTTGCCAAGCAGCCTTGAGAGTCCACTCAGGGTTTATGTTCATGAGTCTAAAACGAGAAGAGGCCACACGGTATCTTTCTCCACCCACATCCGGCCGCACGGGTTCGAGCACCGTGTGGTGGAGAGCTGGATTTCGTCAGCGTTGTGGTTTAACCAAGAAAGTTCAGCAAAGTGAGGGTTGTAAGGGGATAGGCAAGGGAGCAATTTTAGTGAGCCACTGTGGTCTTGGAGCCGAGTAAGGAGGGAGGGGAAGCCATCAGGGGAGCAACCAGGTAAGATCGTAGGTCCTGGTGGAGGTGGAGGACCGCGGCAATGGGGTGTTATGGGTTAAATGTGCGTCCTCTCAGAGTCTCTGTGCTGGAGTCCTAGTATACTTCAGAATGTGACCTGATGTAGAAATAGGGTCACTGCAGACGTAATTAGTTACTTTAAGATGCGGTCCTATTGGAGTTTGGTGGGCCCCTAAATCCAGCATGATGCGGGTCTTTATAAAAATGGAAGATTTGGGCACAGATGCGCCCAGGGAGAATGCCACATAAAGCTGAAGGCAGAGATTTGAGTGATGTGTCTATAAGCCAAGGGACACCGAAGATGGTCAGCAAACCACCAGAAACCAGGGGAGAGGTGTGGCACAGACCCTCCCTCAGATCCTCAGGTGTCAACACGCTGGCGCCTTGACCTTGGACTTCCAATTGTGGAGAACGAATGTCTGTTGTTTACGCCCCCCAGTTTGTGGTACTTTGTCACAAAGCTCCAGCAAACGGGATGCTGGAGGGAGTGCGCTGGGAAGAGAGGAGGTGGGGGTCAGAGAGTGGGAGGCACTTGTTGTGATCATGGAGGGCAGGCAGCCATGGGTAATGACAGGGTCTGAATTGACCAAGGGAGTGACAAAAGGTGAAGGGTCAGGCTGTGAGAGGAGAGATAAACAGGACCTGAGAGATCAAGGGACTGGAGGGGCAATCCCCCTGTATATTCAAATTGCCTGGAATCAAGACCAGAATAGAACTGTGACGGCGAGACAGGAGCACTGAGAAACAGCCTCGAGACGACAGATGTCAGCAAAATGAGAGGAACACATGACGTAACCTGAGGACCTGAGGTTCAGTGCAAGACATTCTAGGGAGGAGAGAGAATGATCCAGAAGTGGCAATGAGGAGCGAAAAGGAAATGCACCCCAGCTCCAGCCCCATGGCACAAAAGTGTAGGGGAGAGAGCCACAGCCGCCACGTGACAGGGATGCTGGAGAAGAGGAGGGCAGAGTCCTCAGCAGATAGCCAGGTTTTCATCAGGGCAAGATGGCGGCAGGAACGTTCAGGGGCCAGGCTGAGGATATTGGGTTTCGCTAAGAAGGGACTGTGAGTTCCAGCAGGCCCAGGAGAGGGCAGGATTGGGGGAGGGTGGGAGATGTCTTCCTCCATGTGCATGTCCAACGCTGATCCATATTGGACCAATTACCTCCTTTGTTCAAGGATGATTCATTAGCAGTAGTAAGCATTCAGTTTCCAGCTGTAATTACTCAAACACTGTATCTGGGAGATCTCTCATTGGCTCTGTCTTCCGGCTCTAGCTAATTCTGTTCCAGTCCCTGGTTATGACACAGCTTCAAGCAGTGGCGGAGCGTGGCTTTTTTCTGGGATTCACGGAAGTCACGATTGCTGCCCCTGCCTGTCTCTTCCCAGAAAGGCGTTCTTCTCTTGGCTGCAGTGGAGATGGGGACGGGAGAGGGAGAGAACAAATTCCCAGCTGAGCATCTCCTGAGAGGCTCCCACCATCTTTGACACAGCATCATCCTGTCATCCTCTGCTCTGGTTACTCTGACAGTCTCCCCAGCAGACATGCCTTCTCGCCTAAAAGCCCAGAGTCAACCCATTTCCCACCCGCTCCGGGTGGACCATGAGAGCGCAGTCTTTATTCCTAACAGTCCATTTACAATACCCTACAGCAATGTTACAAAAGCTGACGGTTGCATCCAGCTGAGGGTTCTTCATTTATTCATTCAACAAATATTTATGGAGTACCTCTAGCCAGAGGCAGCAACTCATTAAACACATAGTAAATAAACAAATTGATATGTACCACGAGATCCAGTAATGATAAGTAACAGGCAGAAAAAGCAGAGTAAGAGGATAGAAAATGCATGCAGGGAGTGCTATGTTAGTATCAGTAAGTTTTCCTTTCATTGTGTCTGCAAGATAAATCCCTAGCGCATGGCAATGGATTCTAAGTGATTTCAAAGGATTTCATGTCGCTGGCTTGTTGTTCTTCTGGAACATATGAGGCTGTAAAAGGTCCCCACAAGCGTAGCATCTTCAGCTTTGTCGATCTAGAAATCTGATTTTGTCCATCCACCCAGGGAGGATCAGACCCTGGGCAGCTAGCTGTACAAAGGGAAATACCTTTATAAACCAGAACATTAATTTCTTGATCTATAATAGGAGCCATATCTGACTGGCCAGCCAGGCTCTGCTCTTCGCTCGGGCAAGTCTTTATGGCAGGAAGTCTTCTTAGAAAAATACACTGTGCCATATTCAAATGTTAGTCTACTATGACAATCCATAGGGACCTTCCTACGTGGAACTAAGTCTGAAATGTGTGATTTGATGAGCAGACTGTGGCTTTCTGTGATTAGAAAAGGGCTCCCTTCCTCCTGGTGGATGCAAGCCCATGTTAGAACACTCAGCTTGATAAGGAAAAGGTGGGCTGGATTTCAGCCCCCACTCTTTCTTTAGGGTAGATGCTCTTACGCAGTGAACAACCTGAACAACTGTATGTAGCAGACCTAATGGAAGCAGAGAATTAAAACGAAACTAACTGGGTATTTTAAGGAACATTTCCATTAAACTATGTGGTATGTCGTATGAAGAAGAGTGAATGTCAGGTAATGATGCCTTTACACCTTCCAGTGTGTGTGAACTATATAAAAAATAAATCAAAGTCTCCTTTGCTAACCCACTTATAAAATAATTGATCCGACTCTGAACATCTTTTTATTTTTACATGCAACGTTTGAAAATATATTAGTCATTCTAAAAAGTGTTCACAATTCCAACTCTATCTCACTCCAAGAAAAAGTTAGGGCAACTTGACTGATGCAGGAAGGGCTGGGATCCCAGACAGAATGAGGTTAGACAACCTGGGTTCCTCCTATCCTCAAAACAGCTGAAATCAGCCAGTTCCACGAAACAGAATTCTGCCTGCCCCTCTACGTCACGCACCCTTGGATGAGAGGCTAGCAGACAGGCTTGGAAAGGCTGCGCCAGTCCCGCCCTGCTCCTCCCTGGGCCCCTCAGAGCAGCCCCATCTGGAGGTCACATTTCTTTCACCCAGGGCTTGGCTTGGAGGACAGTTTCTTGATCAGAAGAAATCGATTCTAAGACACCAATAATTTGAAAATATGGATCAGATCTGCCCCTACCATTTGTGGGACTGGAGGCAAGAATACAATGAAGACCCACATGCCATATGTCTACGCATTTAGAAGTTACAAAGCAAAGCTAACAAGCTGCGGTGTAAAATGTGCTCTGTTCCCCTACCTGATAACTATACCTTCAAGGGACCTGGAGCATAGGCACAGGAAGGCAGTGGTACCGGGAGACCAGCTCCTGGTCCACGGCCCACACGTCTGCTCGCCCCACAGCCAGCCCTCCATCTGGGGCCTCCTCTGGCCGCTAGCGGATGCTGCACCTCACACAGCCAAGTTCTGCCCACATCTCTGCAAACAGCTGCCCCATGGCCACCACTGACACCTGAGGCTGTCTCCAGCAGAGTAAACCCCGTGGAGGTCAGACCAGGGAAGAAACCCATGCAAAACTGGGGAGCCAGCTCAGTGCCATTTGGGCAGAATATTCCAGGAGGCCCGTACCCAGATCATGGTCTAGGATGCTGGTCCTAGGCTTCAGATTGGCATATCCTGGGAGCCCACAGATTCCCCGTCACATGGAGACAGACATGGCCAGAGCAGGGCCCTCAAACCACAGACCCCAAGGCAGGAGCTCTCTCGTGGGGATCTAGCAGTGGTACTGTCCTTGATTACTTAATTTTATCTGAGCCACTTCAATTATCAGTCTAATCTTCTCAAACCACGGTTCAGAGGAAGCCTGTTAACACGTCAGTTCCTGGGCCACAACCTAGACCTATGAATCAGATTATTCAGATGGCATTTCCAGGAATGTACATTTTTAAATAATCCTCCTAAATAACTCTTTCACACCAAATCCATTAACTCGATCCCCAAAACGCTGGGCCCCTGAATGAACTGAGGAACTCCTCTCCGTTCTAGAGACAGTACCATCTAGATAACCCTGTTGGTCTTCCAGGAGCGAAGGCCAGACTTGTCAGCACGCTGTAAGATAAACACTGCTCACAGCGTGCTCTCCAGTTCCGAGAACACCATGACTTAATTCCTGGCAAGTTGCAATGTAATTGAGTAGGTTGCCGTTTCTTTATATCAGTTGCAGTTAGCCAACTTCCTGGGAACATCACGATCTTTTGATGAAGGTCCTGGAAACAGGCATGATTTCCCAATTGCAGTGGGCAATTATTTTTATTATTAAACTATGTACTTTTTTCAAATTGTGTAAATTTCAGGTCTACATTATTTTATATCAGTTTCTGTATAGACTGCATCGTGTCCACCACAGATAGTCTAGTTTTTATCTGTCACCATACATATTTGCCCATTAACCCCTTTCACCCTCCCCCAGCCCCTTCCCCTCCGGTAACCACTGATCTGTTCTCTTTGTCCTTGTGTTTGTTTATCTTCCACAAATGAGTGAAATCATATGTTTGTCTTTCTCTGACTGGCTTATTTCTCTTAACATAATACCCTCAGGTTCATCTATGTTGTAACAAGTGGTACAATTTTGTCTTTTTTTATGGCTATGTAATATCTCATTGTATAGGGAAAATTGGACAGCCATGTGCAAAAGAATAAAAGCAGACCATTATCTCACACCATACACAAAAATTAACTCAACATGGATTGAAGACTTGAATGTAAGACCTGAAACCATAAAACTCCTAGAAGAAAATATAGGCAGTATGCTCTTGGACATCAGTCTTAGCAGTATCTTTTTGAATACCATATCTACTCAAGGACAGGAAACAAAAGAGAAGATAAACAAATGGGGCTACACCAGACTAAAAAGCTTCTGCAAAGCAAAGGAAACCAGGAACAAAATGAAAAGACAACCCACCAACTGGGAGAAAATATTTACAAATCATATATCTGACAAATAAAAATGGCAAGTAATAGGATATATTGCGGTGTATGAGGAAGCCATTTTGTGTAAACCTAATTTGGCCTGACCTTGTCTTTCCAAAAGGGCCTGACTGGGGGCCCTTGAGCATGCATTGTATATCTGCTTTAGATATTCCCTATGGCAAGAGCAAAGGCACTTGAGATAAAGGTGCAACTTCCCTCCCCCTCCCAACGTTGGCATTTCTTTAAGGATTAAGCATCTTTCCTTAGGCTAGAAACTGATTGCAGCGCTCACCTGTGACCACCCAACTAAGACAATAGACTTGCCTCCTGCTACGCCCTCCGAGAGAGCATATCCACTGCCTGCTGTGTCTATCAAGCACTGCGCTGACAGGGCAATCTTGTGACTACTGTGGGAGGGACATTTCAGTCATATGTGAAATGTCCTGTTTAGGGGTATATAACCACTCTGTATACCTCACTTCTTTGGTGCCCTTTCTTCCTTCGGGAAGAAAGGCCCCGGGCCATGGTCCTCAGATTTCAGCTCAGAATAAACTCACCCAAATTTTCATTTATAGATTGGTTATGGATTATTTTCGTCGACATATCCAAAAAGGAGTTAATTTTCAAAATCTGTAAAGAACTCATACAACTCTACCACAAAAAAACAACCTGATCAAAAATTGGGCAGAGGATCTGAACAGACATTTTTCCAAAGAAGATATACAGATGGCCAACAGGCACATGAAAAGATGTTCAATATCACTAATTATTAGAGGAATGCAAATCAAAACTACCGTAAGATATCACCTCACACCCATCAGAATGGCTATAGTTAACAAGACGAGATAAGTGTTGGAGAGGATGTGGAGAGAAGAGGACCCTCAAACACTGCTGGTGGGAATGTGAACTGCAGCCACCGTGGAAAACAGTACGGAGATTTCTCAAAAAATTAAAAATAGAAATACCATATGACCCAGCTATCCCACTACTGGGTATCTATCCAAAGAACATGAAATCAACAATTTAAAAAAATTTATGCACCCCTATGTTCACTGCAGCATTACTCACAACAGCCAAGACGTGGAAGCAACCCAAGCGCCCATCGCCCATCGATGGATGAGTGAATAAACTATGTGCTTTTTAATTCCTGTTACCCTTTCCTTCCAACCACCACTCAGCAGTCAGTGAGCACTTTCTGTATACATCGCCCTCAGGGTGGGATCATCCAGGCAGAACAAAAGCCATGGGCGATGAACTACAAAGAAGACTTTGAAGAAGACTGCTAAATCTACATAGCAGAGCCCCGGGTCTGCAGGGCATGGCTTTCTATTGTAAGTGGTAGGTGTCTGAGGGAAGAAAAGAGGCTATCTCCTTTTTTTTTTTTTTGTCTTTTAAATACCAGAAGCTTAAATTTAAATATCTAGATCCAAAGCCCAAAGATTCAGAGAAGCTTATGCCATAAACCTTTGATGGGAGAAGAGTGTAAATGTAGACTAAAAATAGATAAAAACAATAAATGGGGGGGAAAATCATAGAGCATACGACTGGGATTCAGACACTGGTAAATCCTGGAGAAGTTCCCCAGCTCTCCATCTCCAGCACCAAGTTCTGAAGGGGATGTGGGAACAGCAAGTTAGATAGCCAGACAGAAACCCCAGACAAGTTCATGGAAGCTCTACAGGAGAAAGGCCAGAGCCTGGCTTCCTAGTGAGATGCAAGCTTCCTGAGAGACTGCAAGCTTCACGGAGAAGCCCCATGTCCAACATGGCACCTGAGTGACAGGTGAACCATGGCCGAGGCAAACAGCCAAGCAGATGGGCCCCAGAGAGCCCCGCATACACCAGCAGGACACGAGAAAAGGGACTAAGAAGCACTACCTACCCATAAAGGGCACTCGGACCAGAAGAGTTCCCTAACTGACAGAGGGGAACACAGTACATGAATGTGACAACTGAAGGCCATATTGGGGCCAAAGACATCACCAACCAAGCAGCAGGAAGAGGCGAGATGCCAAGACCCAGTGAGACAACTCAGTCCTCAGCAGAGACCAGCAGGGACAGAAAATACCTCAGCCCAAATTTACCTCATCCCACTCCACTTCCATGTTAGAGCTGGGGAGGAATGAAGAAGAACAGGAGGAGGGCATCTGAGTTTCAAACGTGAAGCAACCAAGTCACCTTACTAAGTTTCCATGATCTACCATTGGCAGATATTAGAACTAGAAAGCAAAGCCAAATTTCATTACAGAGAAATAAGATTACATTCTTGCACACTTGGGTTACGTAGTCTGACACGGTAACATAGGTAAAATATCAAACCTGTCATATAAGCAACAAATCCTTTGAACCTAGTCTGTTCTGTGTATGGCTATTCCCAGACAAGAACGCGTCCATTTTTACTAGCTTCCTTTTGAGAGGACTATTTTCTGACTCTCAGATTCCTGAATTCACATTTCGGGGGTATACACCATCTGAAACCCTATCTGAGGCCTGTCAGACCTCACACATCCTACACATTGTCCTCAAACATCTTGCAAGTACTCATCATCGCCATGTCAGGTTTGAGATTAGATTTTACCCTGCCTACAAGCTAATAAGGTAACCTGTTACTATTTCATGGAGGCCGGCAGAAGACACGAGGCTCCTGGGTCAAAGACGAAGGATTTTATTAATCACAGAACAGTAAGAAGCAAGAATGTCAGTATATTTGCCTTGGTTCTCATTGCCCTCAAGACCCACAGGGGCAACACGATGGGCCCACATGGATGACAAGCACGCAGTGGGTTTGTGTCACAAATGAGTTTGAAGAATCCATATTTTTATAAGCAAACAGAAAGCAAGACTTACTGCCTGCAAACATGTTACCTGATCACTCAAGGTTACTAGCTGCATAAACAACTCTAGGAAATAGCCAAGATAAGAGTGGTCAGAGCCATGCAGACTAGTTCACCCAGCATAATGTGTGGGAGTAGAAGAGGCCCAAAGAAGACCGTCTTTCCCAACATGCAGGTGAGTGACTCAGGCTACAAAATGGTTTAATGCCCAAGTGCCAAACTAGGAGCCTAAAGGACCTGAGCTCCATCCTATTCTGCCATTTCGTGGCCGCATGACATGGTCAAAACCTAATCTTTCTTGGCCGTAGTGTTCTCATCTCTAAAGTGAGAGTAACAATGCAGATCTTGCCCATCACAAAGGGTTGTTACTAAGACCAAATGACCTACTTTATGTGAAATCACCTTATAAATCGTAAAGCACTGCACACATGTAAGGAATTGTTACAATTATTGCCAATCCATCATCTTCTTTAAAAATACCTCAAATGACACTGTTGATGCAAATAATCCGTAATCCATCTATAAATCAAAATTGGGGTGAGTTTATTATATGAGCCAGCTTTGAAGATTATAGCCTGGGAGTAACCTTCCCCAAGGAAGGAAACGCCAGGCAGAAGCGGGGTGTACGGCGTGGTTATATACCATCTTGGAACGAGGAACATGCATTGAATACAACAGGAATATCCTGTTCACTAACATCATGAGATGCTTTGCTACCACAGCAGGTCAGTGGTCACAAGAAGGGCAAAGCAGGTCGGTGGTCAGCAGAACAGTGGTCACGAGATAAGCTCAGTTGGTCAGATGTTAATCCTCAGTTTCTGGGAAGA
This sequence comes from Equus caballus, assembly GCF_041296265.1. NCBI lineage: Eukaryota > Metazoa > Chordata > Mammalia > Perissodactyla > Equidae > Equus > Equus caballus. The sequence goes on from NC_091687.1 coordinate 6,890,613, forward strand.
AATGCTTAGCTATAAAGAAATGCTGATCCGGCGGGGAGGCAACAGCCCTATCTTTAAGGGCATCATTCTTCACTTTCGGACGTCATCAATGTACAATGCGTGCTGGACGGGCCACGTCAGACCTTTCTGGAAAAACAAGGTCTGGCTGAACTAGTTTTAAACCAAATGGCTTCCTCATATACCACAATATATTAACTTTCCTTATTACTTTTCATTTGTTCATCAACATCTACTTCACAGGCTTTGTGCAGAGAACTGCGGGATATAAGTGAAAAATACTCACTGACTTCCAATTTAAGATTACATTAACTTCCAGTTTTCTTCTGTGCTGTAAACTCCTTGAGGGATCTCCTTTTCATGTTCATCTTTGTGTCTCTGGCATCTAGCACAGTGCCAGGTACACAGTAATCAGGGTCTGATAACAGAGTCTTGTTCTCCAACATAATGAGACCCATCAGAAGAGAGAACCAACTTCATCATAAATTTGCATTGCCAAAGTTCATAAATAATGGATGAAGCCATGCCTCCACGGTGCTGGCCAAAAATTCATAACTTTGGGAACTGTGTGCAATTTTGCTGTTTTTTGTTATTATTTCTCCAGCTCTACCTTTCTGCATAAGAGCTCAGATCAACAGCACACCCTAGTTTGACCTTCGCTATGCTCTACAAGTTTCTGTCCACTTTTTCCCCATGAAGTCCATTATCATCAACTCTTAAAATCGTAAAGATTTGACACATTATATCAGTGGTCTTCGAACTTTTTCTCTCATACTTTCTAAAAGAATTTTGAAAAGCTAGGTATCCCCTTGCACATTTTCAAGTAGACACACAAAATTTTTCATCATAAATTTGAATAGCTTCAAAATACGTACTTTCTAGCATTTTGTAAATATTGATTTTTAAATAAAACATATCGTACTTTGTATCCAATGGATTCTAAATGCCAAAGCAATTTGATACCCATTCTGACTCATTTAAAAATCCACAGACAAGCTATTTTTTGACAACTGGAAAATTTATATCATTCGTTTTTCTCCTTTATCTCATATCTCCCCAAAATAATCTTATTAACGTAATATATTTTTATATTGGAAAGATTTTATCTGATTACCCTATTAACTTCTCTACAATAACAAAAATAATCATGTATAGATTGAAATTTAAACATCATGACTTTATATGACCATGAGATTCTAAGCATTTTTAAAGTTTTCAAGATTGACTTGTCACTACAATGACTTTTAGTACACAATTGACCAAAGCAACATAAATGTATAACATATTTTGAGAAATAATTATAAAACATAGCAAGTAAAGTTTATTGGAAAATTAATCTAAAAGAATAAATGGATCTTTTTTACTAAGTTCATGTATCTTTGGTTGTTACATACTGTTAGAATAAGACAGGATTCAGCATCAATTCTACTCTTACTTTTCATTTTATAGACACAAGCCCTGAGGAAACTTGTTCAATCAAACAAGTAATGAGAATGTTAAGCATTTTCTTATGGAAATGTCACTCTATTATTTGAATGCCTTCTTAATTGTAAGTCACAAAGTACATAGTCATCTATTATCAAAAAAATATATTTTAATCATCTATCTGTTGACAACTTGGTTAGGTCCTTCTTTAATGTTATTAAAAGCAAAGAATTAGAAACCACTTAATTTACCAAAAAAAAATTGTCACCCAGTCATTAGAGTTCTTCACGTTCTCAGTTTCTAGGAAGTATGACTCAAAAAGAAAGCTTAACTAAGACTGATCACATGACTACTGATTAGTCTGTCCATATCTCACCTGGAGGCATCTTGCTTACGGAGCTAAAATAGATGAAACTGGGGTTAAAAACAAAACGGTAAATTGCGCATTTAGGACTTTTCTTCTTGACTATGAACAGAGACTTATATATTAATGTCATATTTCACTTTTTAAGGACATCTCAAAATATGTAGCAAAGACAGACACAGACGCCAAGGATATTTATTTGCATATTAGCGGTCTCTTCCCAAAGTTGGTTAAAGTCAATTACGTTTATATAATTCTACATTTCACAGAATTGGAATCAGTATACCAACATCTGAAAGGGAGAAATTAACACTTACTAAATCAAGCTGCTTTTCTAAAGTTTGGGCCATTTTATACTGGATTTGCAATTTGGGAAAATTTTGATTTGCTTTTGAACCTAAATATATGTCCTGCTTTTAAGAGTATAGTTTAAATACTTTATGTAAATTGACAGCAAGAGAAAGAACTCAGTCACTAATAAGTACAGACTTATAAAAAAGTCCATTAAGAATTGCTGAGTACATTTTTTAGAATGTAATCTGCAATGTGTTTCTGTTAAGTTACTTAAACCTAATGCCATGGACTGAATTGGCCCCCCAACATGGCTAGGTTGAAGCCCCAGCCCCCCACTGAGACTCTATTTGGAGACAGGACCTGTGAGGAGGTGATAAATGTTAAATGAGGTCATAAGGGTAGGGCCCTAATCCAATAGGGCTGGTGCCCTTATAAAAAAAGGAAGAGACACCAGTCCTCTCTCTCGCCACCATGTGAGGACAGCGAGAAGGTAGCCACCTGCAAGCCAGGAAGAGGGTCCTCATTAGAACTCAATCTCATTAGAACTCAACCACGTGGGCACCCTAACCTTGGACTTCTGCCTCCAGAATGGTGAGAAAATAAATCTCTTTGTTTAAGCCACCCCATCAATGGTATTTTGCTTCGGCAGCCCCAGCTGACTAATTCACCTAAAAAGTACACGGTAGGATCTAATAAATGAGCAGAAAAGTGGCTGATGAGTGACAGTGACCAGGAGACTTGTACCTTCATAAAACATGAGTATGGATTTCATATTTTGCTAACTTTTAGCAAAAGTTAATGGAAATGTTTCTCCTATGAATTTGAATAAATATTCAACAAACCACAAAACTCTAACTTACCTCTGGTGTACGGTTCTCATTAGAAAATATAACATTGATACGTTGGAAAAAATTGTGGGTTTTTTTACCTTGAAATCATGCAAATTATACTACCGAGACTAGACTAAAATGTAGACAACTGAGAGTATCACTGAGCTCATCCTCATTACTGAAATGATGAAATTGCAGAGAAAGTGTGGTTCACAGCAGACTGGCATTTCCCAACATGTCTCTTACAAATCTTGACTATTTCAACATAGACAGATCGCTGAAGTCCAGAAACCTATCACGAGTTTGTCATCTGGATGGATAACAAACTGCCATCCTCGATATTTCCAAGAAATGTTCTTTTTACTCTGTTCTCAAGGGTTTCTGTCCTCGGGGACAATGCCTTCTTTGCCAGTAGTGAATTCCATACAAACCTCTAAATATGTATCAGCACACCCATTTAAGGTATCGTCTCAGTTCAGGCGGCTATAACAAATTACCGTAGACTGTGTAGCTTAAACCAGAAACACGTATGTCTCATAGTTCTGGAGGCCAGCAAGGCCAAGATCAAGGTGCAGGAAGGTCTGGTGTCTAATGAGGGCCCTCTTCCCAGTTTCCCAGATGGCTGTCTTCTTGAATCCTCACATGACAGAGAACAGAACGAGAGGGAGAGCGAGCTCTGGTGTCTCTTCTTATAAGGGCGCTAATCCCATTCATGAGGGCTCTATCCTCATGACCTAATTATCTCCCAAAGGCCCCACCTCCAAATACCATCACATTGGGGGTTAAGATGTCAACATACGAATTTTGGGGGGGGACGCAAACATAACAGGTATGCTTTACTCTTAACAGAAAAAGCATTAGGCAGGGAAGGCAGGATGCCCTGCACCTTTGGTTCACGGTGCCATTTTGATTAAAGGAGGCTCCCAAACTTCTCCAGTATGGTTTGCATTGGATGAGAAATTGGTCTCTCCCTTGTAAGGCAGAAGAAGGGAGACTGTGAAAGGGAAGGTGGAAAGGAGAGGCAGCCCAATGCGGGTGCGTCTGCAAGCAGAGGCACATAGAGGGTGTGTGCATACGTATATATGCAGAATCTGGAAACTGACTTCCTTAAAACTATCTGAATCTGTACGCCTCTTGAAATGCCTTCATGTACTGCCAAAGCTATGCAAACCCCAATTTGAATTAAATATTCCTGCTATTGCTAATAACGATCATTGCAATGTACGAAGGGGCTACTTTAAACTGAGTATTGTGTTAGGTTCTTCAAATCTCTCAGCTCACTTAAACCGTGTTTCTCATGCCATCGCCATTATTAACCCTATTTTACAAATGAAGAAATTGGGATTCAGAGAAGATAAGCAATTGCCCAGAATCTCACACCTGGGAAGAGCCAAAGCCAAATTCAGTCCTAGCTCCACCCGACTCCAGAGTCTGTGCTTTGTGATAGTTCTACGTGGTCTTGATTGACAGCCGCTTAATGTGTCTTGATGTATTGGGAGAATTTGTACTCCCAAAAACATGGTTCTCTATTGGTGGATTTTCAGGATTATGTGGCAGGCCTTTGAGATACATATATTTCTCTTCTCCTGATGCACGTTACTCTACTTCTTAATCTTAATGAGGTGGCAATGGGGAAATCAAATATGAATAGCAAATAAGCACTCAAATTAAGAAAACTTGAAATTATTCTAAGGTTTTTACTTGGCCCACTCTTAGAAATTCTCTCTTCATGTTTTTCACACTTAATTTAGGGACTTTGTGTTCACTGGACTTTTTTCCCCCTAAACATCCCCCCAAAGGATTAAGTCTTTAACTCTCAATGTTTGGTCTAAACCTGTGAATGCATCTAAAAGTCCCTTTATTGATTAACCACATAGTTAAAAATTAAAGGTAATAAAGACCATAATGACCGTAATAGCAAACTCTAAAGAATACTGTACTGTTTTCTGCAAATAATAGACAAATTTACCGTACTTTAAAAAAACAGTCCCGTCTTCAACCTATTCCACACATGTACATACACAATTTTCAGTGGAACTGTGAGTAAAGTAAATCTACATTTGCATTTCATAATGGAGGCTGAACTAATATTCATCTGTTTATTCTTTAAAACAAATTAAAATTTGCTTCCTCGGGTAGAGTTGGGGCCCCATTTTTTCAGGCATAGAGAGATCTGGGAACAGCAAGGGGACAAGCCAGGTCAGTCTCCTGCATGACAGGATTCGGAGAGGAGAGCAAGTTTACTGACTGAGACTACAAACAGTCTACAGCAGTGGCGGAGACGAAAGGGCACCTCCGGTGAAGTGGCCGCGCCGCACCGCTGGGACACTGCTAAATAAGGCGGAGAGGGAACCGAAAAATCTAAGGAATGCAGAAAATCCAAATCTAAGGAAAAATCGAAAGCGAGGGAGTAGGAAAGAGAGAGTGTGCTAGTTCTTAAGGGTATACTCCATAAAAAGAATGAACAAAGAGATATGCATATTTGGTCCACAATGAAATAACAACAATGGCATATAATTGTGTTTGGCTTAAAGAATTTTCACGTAAATTTATTCTTCACGAAAGCCCCTGGAGTCTGCGGGGCAGATGCTATTTTCATAATGTGGCAGAAACAGAAACCCAAGCACAGAGACCGGGTGAATTGCCCAGGGTGCCTCAGCTGCTTCCTGGCAGAGTAATGACCAGATGGACCCCAGTCCCAGGGAGTCCCAGCTCTTTCTAGTATTCTAGGGCACTCACTGCTTCCTCTGTCCGCCTTTCTTCTAATGTCTAGTGTTTGTAACAGCTTCTCCCTGTCACTTCTGGGAACACCCTTCTCCATCTACTCAACCTCTTATGTTTACATCTCCCTCATACCCTCATTTTCAGCAAAGATAGAGGCCATAAGAAAGACCCATGTCTGAACACTCTGCCAGTGGTACCAAGGGCTGGCAGCCCAGAAGTGCCCCCAGGAGAGGCTGAGAATTTACATGACCCCCACATCAAGCCATACCTATGAACTCTGTCTATGCCCTTTTTTGTCTACTGCTAGATTATTATACTCGTACAGAAATAGTGGCCATTTACTAGAGGCTGATAAACTAAAACAATGACTTTGCTTTATTAAATCTCAACAAGAATATGAAAAATGCATTTGAGTATGTATACAGTCCTAAACAATGGATTGCGGCTTTCATTGAATGGATTCAAATGCCTTGTTATTTTGATCTGATGTAAATCTTGCCATTTCTGAATAAAGACACATATTTATAAGCATATACAACTGGACAAAAATTGAGCAGACATTTAAGTTAAAAATTTCAAGTAAGTTAAGTTAACCTCTCCACTTCTTTGTATATACAAGGATTTTTTTTCCACATGAACTCCCTACTTGGTCATATCTTCCCTGTAATCACTCAACTTTTAAACCAATGTCAGATTTCAATAATAATAATAGGTGACATTTCTTTGAGCACTGTTCTAAGTGCTCTGTTTGTATTATCTCATTAAACTTTCACAACAACCCTATACCGCAAGTACTCTCATTAATCCCATTTTACAGATGCAGAACTAAAACACAGAGAGGTTATGAGACTTCCCCAAGGCAGCACAGGTATTTGAATCCAAGCAGTCTGGCTCCAGAGGCCACCTTCTCAACCATTGCGCTCAGCTGTCTTTGACATTGCATGCTTATAAATTTTTTCTTACTAGTTTCATCACTATAATCCAGCTACATGGTCACCGACATACCTACCATATCTTCAACCTCTTTGACTTTAAAAGTTGAACAAATTAACTTATAACCAATTATGGCCTTAAATTTAAGACACAAAATGATAAAACTTTCAGAAAATAAACAGGAGAACATCTTCAGGATTAGGTGAAGAATGTTTAGATTTGACACCAAAAGCATGATCCATTAAAGGAAAACTTGATAAATTGAACTTAATCAAAATGTAAAACTTTTGCTCTGCAAAAAGACCCTGTTAAGAAGGTACAGAGATAAATTGTAGGCTGGGAGGAAATATTTGCAAATGGTATATTTGATAAAGGACTTGTATCTCGAATATATAAAGAACTCAAAACTCAACAGTAAGAAACCAATAATCCAATTCAATCCAATTAGAAAATGCACAAAAGACAAGAACAAATATTTCACTGAAGAGAATATACAGAGAGAACACATGTATGTGAAAAGATGCGCAACCTCTTGGCCATTAGGGAAATGCAAATCAAAACCTCAGTGAGGCATCACTATACACATATCAGAACGGCTAATGTTAAAAATAGTGATAACACCAAATGCTGGCGAGGATGCAGGGAAAATGGATCATTTACCCATTGCTGACGGGAACGTAAAATGGTAGAGCTACTTTGGATAATAATTTGCCAAGTTGTTATAATCCTAAACACATAATTACCATATAACCCAACCACTGCACTTTTGCCTTTATCTCAAAGAAATGAAAACTCATGTTCAAACAAAAACCCGTATAAAAATATTTATAACAGCTTTCTTCCTAACAGCCAAAAACTGGAAACCATCCAAATATCCTTGAGCCGGTGAACGGTTAAACAAACTGTGGCACACCCATACAATGGAATAATCCTGCTCAGCAATAAAACGAAACAAACTATCGACACACACGACAATTTGGACGGATCTCAAGTGAATTATGCTGAGTGAAAAAAAGCCAGTCTCAAAAGATTACATATTGTTTGATTCCAATTATACAACATTCTTGAAATAACAAAATTATAGATATGGACACCAGGGTTAGGGAATGGGGGGGTGGAGGTGTCTATAAAAGGAGAGCAAGACAGGGCTTTGTGGTGATGGAACAGTTCTATGTCTTGATTGTGGTTGGGGTTACATGAATTTACACCTGGAATAAAGTTGCACAGAGCTATACACACACACAGAGACACACAAACACACACACACACATTTGAGTACACACAACACCGGGGAAATCTGAATAAGCTCTGTGGATTGTACCAGTACCAATTTTCTGGTATTGATATCACACTACCGTTATGCAAGATGTTGTCACCGGGGGAAAGGGAGTGAAGTGCATGCAACCTCCCCTAGGCATTCTTTTTTACAACTTCCTGGGAATCCATAATTATTTCAAAATAAATCATTTTTAAAAAAAATTTGGTCAGGCTCAAGACCTTAACCCTGTGGCACACAGCTTACCTCATTCCAGATAGAAAAATGCCATAATCAACACTATCTGAATAAAGCTATTTCTACCAGCTGTAAACTAATCTAATGGTATGATCAAGTCTTCATTTCGACATCTTAACCAACGAAGGTCAAGGGGAACTCTAATTGCTTTTCTGAAATTAAGCTAGATTATGTCCACAGCCTTCCCCCAACCTACAAGTCTAGAGACCCTATCAGTGCGATACTGGCAAGACCAGTGCTCAAGAAGGCCGTGTTGGGGCCCGGCAATGACTCCTTTTCCAAGTGCTCACAAACCACATTTAGTAATTCTTGAATTTGATCTGGGATTAATAAAAAGCTAGAGTCAGGTTTCCTGACTTCCCCTTACCTATTAGTTGGTCTTACTTTCATTCATTCATTCATGCACTTATTAAATGTCCATCCTGTATGCGCTGCTGCTCCTGCATGGGCCCTTTGGCCTTTCTCCTAGCCCTTGGCTCCAGCTTTCTGTGGAAACAGGGACGGCAGCAACTAATCCAGCTCAAAGGGAGCAGGCATCTTCACGATGGGGCATTAAGCTGGTTTGCCAAGATCTTTTTCTCCCTCCTCCGGAAAATTGAGTGGAGAAGCCCTCTTCATCAAGTCAGCAATTTTCCTGCCAAGCAAATTCTTGCCAGTCATTGAAAGATCCACTCTGGTATGTTTGACTATTTTCCAAGAAATCTAATCTCACTCCTCTAACCCAACAACAAAAGCCAACTCTTCCTCCCCTTCATCATTTTTCTTCCAAAATCAACTGAAAAGAAAAAATAAACGAAAACTCTATCTACACCCTAAAAATCCTCTATTTTCTGTTCAAAACACCGACGACAGAGATAAAACTCCAACTTCTCCTTAAAGTCCTGGAATTTCGTATCAGAAATGGATGTCAGAGGCCAGCCTCCTCACCTAGAGAAGAAGAAGAAACAGACTCAGAAAGGCAGTGCCATGCACCGAGAGTCAGGCAGCCGAGAGAAGGCAGGCTTCCCGCTCCCAGCCAATGCCCCCTCCACTCTGCCATATTTGCCACATCTTTTCTTAGTGCTATTTCTTGTTATTACATCTTAGCATAGCTGCAGGAAGAGGAGTCATCGCTATGGGCTGTATCAGATCCTCCCCAACGCTCCCGTGTCCCAAAGGACCAGGATGGGCTCCTTGAAGGTAATGACATCTGAGCATCCATCTTATTCCTTTTTTTTTTTTTAAATGCTTTCAGGATCTGAGTCCCAAGTCAACATTTACAAAGTCCCTACTGCCTGAAGGAGGGCATGAGAAGGGAAGCCCACCTACTCTCCATGCCCCAGATAAGATCAGACACCGCTTCCCATGTTCTCCTCCCCGTCGCCTTTGGCAGGAACGAAGAGTAGACTATTCATGGTTCTGCAAACAGCCCACCCTACCAACTCGCCACCCCTCACACTCCATACCACTGTCTTCTGTGAGACCATCAGGGCCAGCCTCACCATAGTCTTAACCCTGTTTATGTCACTACAAGAAGCCCAGGGCTCCAGGTCAGCTCTTGGCCCCCATACGGCTCTATGAGCAGTGAAGCAAACATCTCCCCAAATACACACACGCGCACAATCCCTAGCACCCTTCCCGCCCTATTTTCTTACTTATTTGTGATCATCTGACAAACCTCATGCTTTATTTACTTGTTTTTCTGTCCCTCTCCCCTAGAATCAAAGCTCTATAAGGAATCTCTGTGTGTTTTGTTCATTGCTCTATCCCTAGGGTCGGCCCCTTGTAGGAGCTCAAAGAATATTTATTAAATAACTAAATGCTTAGAACCAATTTTTTAAAGTCTGGAAACAGATAAGGCAAGGACCAAAGGATGTCCTATAAGTTTGAGAGAAAAGCAGAGATCATTTGTGGCAACCAGAAAACTTGAAGAGACAAAGGCTGGAGTCCTAAGGATTTCCAGAGGTGGCATCCAGCATGTGAAGGGACTGTGAACAGGGGCATATTCACACTGCACGCAGGGCCAGGCATAAGTAAATTGTGTCCTTTTTGAAACAGGAAATAGAAATAAATTGGCACCGACTATGTACCAAGCACTGTGTCATTAATTTATCACAAGAACTACACACAGTGGTATTGTTATCCCCATATACAGATGGAAAAACTGAGGCAGAGAGGAGCCAAGTAGCTGCCTGAGATCTGCAATTAGCAAGTGGTGGAGCCAGTTTCAAATCTAAGTCTCAGTGTCCAAAATCCACACCCCTTCCTCTCTCTGAGCCAGCCTGCCCTCCCCACCCAGACATCAGGGCGCCCTCCAAGGCCCCTGGCCTCAGTCCCTCAAGGCTTCTTCTCCAAGCCCCAGACGTCCAACAGGATCTGGATGTGGTTCCAGACACGCGTTCATGAGTGTCATCAGGCTGACACGTGGGTGCTGTCTTCCTCTCTCTCTTTTCTTTTCCCAGCCTTATTGAGGTATAATTGATAAATAAAATTATATATATTTAAAGTGCACAACCTAAAGTGATGATTTGATATACGTACACTCTATGAAATCTTTACCACAACCAAGTTAATGAACACAACCCTCACTTCCATAGTTACCCTTTTGCATGTGTGTGGTGCGAATGCTTAAGATCTACCCTCAGCAAATTTCAAGAATGCAATACAGTATTTTGAACTCTAGTCACCACACTGTCCACTAGGTTCCCAGAACTTATTCATCTTATAACTGAGAGTCTGTGCCCTTGGACAAACATCTCCCCATTTCCCCACCCCCAGCAACCACCCTTCCACTCCCTGTTTCCACGAGTCTGACTTTTTGTTTAGATCCCATATATAAGTGATACCATGCAGTCTTTCTCCTTCTCTGTCTGGCTCATCTCAGCATCTGCCTTCCAAGTGTATCCATGTTGTCGTCGCAAACGGCAGGATTTCCTTCACTTTTATGGCTGAATAATATTCTATCGTATATACATATACCACATGAAAAAAAGTGTAGAACTCACTAGAAAGTACTTTGAATGACTACATTATTAACTAAAGAAAAAGTACAGTGAGAAAGGGTTGGCAAGGGGCTGGTTAGAAAATAACCTCCTAGCATTTTAATTGGATAGAATCACTACAACGAAGAAATCTAAAATCTAATACAGATCTTCAGGTTTAGTAGAAGAGGGAAATGAAAGCTTAAAACTAGGAGAGTTGGAAGAAAGATACGTCTCAAAGACGAATGCAATGAGGAAGCCATGTTTCTCTGCTTCTGCTCATAAACAATACGAGTTACAGGTATTCGTTATTTTCCCACCTGCCCAGTAGGTGTCAGTATAAGACAATGTTCCCAGAACTGACCAAGTCTTGAATCAGAAACCAAAAATAGAGAGGATCAAGCTATAAAACAGAGAAGACGTAATAAAGACGGGGCGCGGAAATACCACGTGAGCCCATAAATGCCATTGTTTAAAGAGAGCGCTGACCTCAACAAATTTCCTCCCGGGTGAGATGACAGAGCTGGACGAGGGGCCTCGGACGACCCCGCCGGGCTCTCGCATTCCTCGTCAATTCAGCAGGAATTCCTGGAGCATCTCCCAGTGGGACCCAGCACTGTTGTTCAAGTTAGTTGCTGTTAACCAGTACAGTAACCATGAACACCTCCAGGGAACAGAGCAATGTTCGGCTGGGCGTACCCGGTTTGAAAAAACAGACACTATCTTTGTTTCCCAGAGATTTGCAGCATGAAAATAGAAATCCTGTAATCCACCGTCATAAGGATGATATATATCATCAAACGGATTACAAAAGGGAATCAAGGAGAAAGAGGGGAATCAAAGGGCGTATGAGTGGTCTGTGGAAAGTGTGGAGACAGGGTGAGCTTCCTGGAGGAGCTGGCCTTTGAGCTGTGATGGAAGAGAAGAGAGCCACAAAATCAGGGCTCCTCCCTAGCTCCCCATTTCTTCTCCACATTGTTTTCCTCCTATAAATACAAATGCCCTAAACTCTGTTAAAGCGTAAGTAATAAAGAGAAAGAAAATAATCATGAATTATTATTAAAATTCACTATATAAAGCTACTATTGATACTTTAAAGGGAAAATAGGGGGGGAATATATCTGTTGAGTACCTAACACACACATACATTATGTCATACAATCCTTACCAAAATCCTGAGATGCAAGTAGTAGTATTCTCATTTTTAAATAAAGGATCCAAGGCTCACCAAAGTTATATAACTTGCCCCAGATTATGATATCTAATATTTATGAGTGATTACTCTGCGCCAGCTATTAAACTGGTACACTCACCATGATCCTATGAAGAAGTTACCATTATTCCCATTTTGCAGATAAGGAAATTGAGTCTTACAGGAAATAGGTCATGGTTTCCCCAAAGTCACAGCGTTCCTAAGTAGTTGATCTGAAATTCATACTCATTTGTGGCAGGTTGCGCTCTCCGGAAAGCAGCCTCCGAAAGGGAATTAAGGCTTTGGGTGTTTATTAGGGAATGCCCTTAGGATTAGCACCTGTGGAAGGAAGGGACAGGAGGCAGGACTGGGAAGCCCGTCTGAGTTGTCCGGCACTGGGCCGAATAGCTGGGCTTTTATACACTTGCCTCAATCGGTCATTGGATGCGGACACGGCCCCCCCGGGGGAGACGGCCCTCTGCAGCTGACGGAGGCCTCGAAGGGCTGACAGTTGACAAGCACCTGCTGACAGCACTCCCAGAACTGGGACCACCAGTCCTTCCCGGGAGGGACATCTGGGCAGCACACCTCCACGTCCACCGCACCGTGTCTATATCTTACTCCCAGCGCATCATGCTTTTCTGCTGCGCCATGATGGTGGGGGCCAGAAGGAGGTGGTTGTCTTTAAAGCAGTTGTAATTGTGGGTTGCAGAGTGCTGAGTTCAGGTGCCAGGCTTCACAGGCAAATGCGCACCAAGCTCTCATCCCTCATAGGCCTCAAATAGCATCAGCTAGAAATGGAGAAAGGGGCGGAGGCTGCCAACGCAGAGTCAGCAGTAGGGTCAGTCATTAAGTGTTTGTTGTTCAACTGACCGACAGCTTCCAGGTGGCCTGGTCAGGGGGGTACCAACCCATTGCAGACCCAACTGTTGGCCCAGGCGCTTCAGCAATCCAGTAACATCTGGTCTCCTGCTGCATGCCACCCCCCACCCCGGAGGCCACTGAGATGGCAGCCCCACCTGGTTGCCAAGTGCTAGCCTGGCTGCACTGCCCGCCCCGCCCCGCCGCAGGTGTGGGGAGCCTTGAGTGTGCTGTTTTCCATCTGGGAAAGCAGTCATCTTGTGGGATCTCAAGTGGTGAGAAAAGCAAAATTCCAGCCCAAATGGCAATAAGTTCTCCCACTTCTGCTTGAATTCAGAGAACAGCTGACTTGACAGAAGGCAGAAAGCCGGTGAGTTTAGCTCACTCGGCAACAAATGAGCACAACGCCAAACCAGCTTTCCACGTGAAATTCTTCTTGAATGTTAAGCTGCTTGTGCATGGAAGAGCGGCCTGAGAGATGGCAGGATGGCCATGCAGAAGAGGAAACACGTGGCCTGGTTGGTCTGCAGCGCGTGTCCGTCAAAAACCTCAGAGCAGTCATCGCCTCCTGGTGCCAAAGCCGCTGGCCCCCAACGCACTTCATTGCCTTGGACCAGCCTTTCCTCACCCCTGGGATGCCACCTCCCCTTTGCCACGGCTAGCAAAACCCAGCTTAGTCCTCGGTCCAAATTCTCCTCCATGGGACTGTCCATCCCCATCCTCCAGTCAAAAGTAATTTCTTCTCTAATCCATTTGGTACCTACCACAAAGCAGCGGGAGTTCTAACACTTTTAATTGTGCATAAGAATCACCTGATGGGCTTGATTAAAAGCCAGCTAGACCCCTTGGCTCTGGGCCCCAGACACTCTGATTCAGCAGGAAGGGAGGGAACGGAGAATCCCCATTTTCATAATCAGCCCCGACATTCCTGATGCGCGTGGTCTGCAAAGGATGCTCTGAGAAGTACCAGCGTCGTGGTTGAAAAAGATTCCATCTCTCCAAAAGAAGGGGGGACCACGTGGTAGAGTCTCTTTCCTCCCCGAAGGGCATGTTTAGATGCAACAGGAGGATGGAGACCCTGCCGATTCATGGCCACGTCTCCCACAGTATCCAGCATAGTAGTGTGCATACAGTAGGCGCTCAGACATGGTTTATTGGTCCACTAAGAATCTCTTCGGTCTCCTGATTTTCTTTTTACTCTTCCACATGATTGGAGGTTTGTAGGAAAGCCTTGCTCACTCTGCTTCTTGTGTATTTGCCTCCCCCCAACTTCATGTTCCAAGATCTCAACTCCTCCCTTCTCCCCCCTCCATCCCCCACCAGCCCCCACCTGCCCTGCTCTCCTGTAGGAGATCTTTTAGCTGTTTAATGACAGATTTTGGCATGAATTTTTTTATTCTCTATTTTATAAAAGATCGTATTTTATCCTAACTTTTTAAAATATTCATCCTCATTGGGCAAATTTTAAAAAATAAAAGCATTAAGAAGAAAACTTCCCTGTAATCTCCATTTCCTCTTTAATGCACATTGTCACACCTCCGGAAAAGAGCCCTCTTTCTGGGGGCTGTGTCAACCACCTTCTTTTTCCCATGGACCTCTCCCTCTTTTCTTCTTTCTTTTTTGCTGGGGAAGATTCACCCTGGGCCAACATCTCTTGCCAGTCTTCCTCTTTCCCTCCCCCAGCCCCAAAGCTCCAGTACGTAGTTGTATGTTCTAGTTGGAAGTCCTTCCAGTTCTTCTATCTGAGCTGCTGCCACAGCATGGCTGCCAACAGAAGGGTGATGTGGTTCCACGACCGGGAGCTGAACCCAGACCACTGAAACAGCGAGAGCGCCAAACTCTAGCCACTAGGCCATCAGGGCTGGCTTTCCCTCTTTTCTGAGACGTCTGGGATATTATTACAGATTTAGAAGGGAGATTCGAGGGGAGGAGAGAACCTAAAGTCTATTTTAAAAGAACGATTTGTTCTACGAGTTACCCTCACCTTTCAAAAATTAAACAAATATGAAGCTAATGGCACAACACTGACCAAGCACATTGCATAGGGGACAGACATTTGGGCAACAGCATTTTAAGGAACTCGGTTTCTTTCTTTCTGCTGGCTTTCAGAATCCACTTAGCACAACAGGTAGATACTTAAGAGCAGGGAGGGATAATGTACGTGACAATGACAATATAAAGCAAACATATATTACTTCCTATATGCTGGGCACTGATATAAACACATGCACTAACTTGTTTAGCCTCACAACGGCCCTATGAGGTAGGAACTGTTATTGCCACCTTTTTTACAAATGAGGAAAATGAATCACAGAGAGGTCAAGTAACTTGCCCAAGGTCACACAGCTAGTAAGTGGCAAAGTTGGAATTTGAACCTAATCAGGCTCCAGAGTCCATGTTCTTAATAACTAACTGCAAGTTAGCTAGTGTTGCGCCAATGAGGATAACATTTCAGTCATCTAAAGACCTTACGTAACACTGGGCTTGAGCTTTTGTCCAATGTCCAAAATATTCCAGAGCGCTTTCTTGGGAAATAAGCCCATAGTTAAGCCTCAGTCAGACAATGATGCCCCTCCTAATTGTCACGATCCAGTCTTACATGACAGAGCCTGCATGCAGCCGGATTGAACAGCCAGGCTTTAATCTAAGAAAATGCTTCTTTCGTTCCTGGACTTGGTCATTCTCCCGAATTCCTTTTGTCAACAAATTTCCTGAGCAACTACTCTGTGCCAGGCCTGATTCTAGGTTCTTGGCGCAGAAGATCAGAGAACTTTTTTCACCCACCATGGGAGGACTCAGCCTCTTGGATCCACGGTCACAGATGCACAAGAGAGGTGGGGATGGGTCACATATTCACAAGTAAGGAAAAGTAATCTGTAACAGGTGAACTTGTCTCTAACCCCAGCACCCTATATAACTAACTATGGCGTATCCGGAGTGTAAGCAGCCCAGGACTGTGAGGGCACAGCAAGCACTTCTCATCTTGCCCCCGACGAGAGGAACCACAGGCATAACCGGCCAGCACCACTGTCCGCCAGCGCTCTGAGCTCTGTGACGACCAGCCCTGGTCCTACCCTGTTCACGTGCATGGCCACCTCCTTCTGGCTTCCCCTCCGTCTAGCTTCACTGCCTTTTACAGAGAATAAACATTTTCTCTAATTGGCCTAAGTATTACATGCTTTCGTGTGCTGTCACTGATACAGTCAGGTAGTGCAATCGGTGAACGAAACAAAGCTCTCCACCCTCATGGAAACTACACTCAAATGCGCGAGGCAGGCAGTCAACAAGAAACACTCAACAGGATGTAAACAGTAAATGACATTGTACGTTAAGAGTTGACCAGTGCTACGTGGAAAAAAGGTAGAGCAGGGTGACGGGGGTCGGGGTGCCGAGGTGGGAGGGGCAGGGGGTGCAACTGCCAGCAGAGGAGCCGGGCCAGGCCTCAGTGAGGGGTGGACATTTGAGCAAAAACTTGAGGGAGGTGAGGAAGTTAGGGATGAGGGAAGAACCTTCTAGACAGAGTGAAGCCCTCAGATGAGAAGGTGCCTGCTGAGTTGAGGAAGTTGCGATTGGACACAGTGAATAAGGGAGAGAAGGTGAACAATGAGGAGGAAGAGAGGTGGGGGAGCAGTCGTGCTGGGCCCCTTAGGCCATGTAAGGACTGGCTCTTATTAGAAATAGAACAAGGAGCCATCGCAGAATTTTGAACAGACAAGCGAAACAGGTTTTAACAGCATCTCTCTGGCAGCTTTATTGAGAATTGACCATAGGAAGCTGAAGGAAGGAGCAAGGAGGCCAGTGAAGAGCCTATTGGAGTCATCCAGGCATGAGAGGACGATGGCGGAACCAGGGTAGCAGCAGAAGTGATCGGAGTCTGGGTTCTTTTTGAAGGGAGAGTGTATTGGTCAGAATAGGTAGTTATGCTGCAGTAACAAAAGACCCAAAATCAGCAGCTTATGACACTTCACGTCCAGAGTGAGTCTGCTGTGGCTCTGTTCCGTGTGACCTGGCTCTGGGTCCAGGCTGGCAGAGCGGCCTCTGTCCGGAACATCATGAGTCCTTGTGGCAGAGGGAGAAAGGAGACACAGCAAATAACTGTGTGTGTGTGTGTGTGTGTGTGTGTGTGTGTGTGTGTGTGTGTGTGTATCCATGTACATATCCATCTATATATCCATATGGATCCATATGGATATCCATATATGTCTCCATATATATATGTGTGTGTGTGTGTGTATATATATATATACACAGACATCAATTCTGCCCACATTTATTAGTTAAAGCAAGCCATATGGCCACTCCTAAACTCCACAAAGTGGGGATATTTAATCCTGCAAGGAGGGGCACAGTGGGAAGGGAAACTGGATTATTTGGTGAAAAGTAATAGTATCAGTTATGTAGAGCTGATAGAATTTCCTGATGGATTGGACATGGGGTATGAGCAAAAAAAAAGTGTCAAGAACGACTTGAAGATTTTGGTCAGAGCAGCCACAAGAATGGATGCCACCAACCTAAATGGCAAAGCTACAAGTGAAGTAGTTTACAGTAGAAGATCAAGAGTTCCGTTTGGGGTACCTCAGGTCAAGCTGGGTAGCAGACATCCACGTAGAGATGTCAAGTGGAAAGTTAGATAATAGACGTGTGGATTTCAGGTCAGCCATCTGGACTGGAGACATAAATTTGGAAAACATCGTCACAGGGTTGGTATTTAAAGCCATGAGCCCAGTGCCATCACTAAGAGTCCGCAGACAGAGAAAGGCGCGAGACGAGGGTGAGCCTGGGGCACGCCAGAGTGAGGAGTTAAGGAGAAGATGGGGAAAAAGCAGGGGAAACTGAGGCTGAGAAGGAGTGAGCAGCGAGGAAACCCAAGAGAGTGTTGGGAAGGCCAAGTGAAGACATTTTATCAAAGGAGGAAAGAGGGATGAATTGCATCAAATCCTGCCCAAAACGGAGCATTTTACTGTTGGATTTAGCAATGTGGAGGTCATTTGGTGACCTTGAGAAGAGAAGTTTCCATGGGTGGCAGGAGTAAAGTCTGAATAGAAAGGATTTGAGAGAGACTAGGGAAGAAGAATGAAACTCAGAGAGCGTAAACTCCACTTTGATTTTTGCTACAAAGAGGAGTAACGAAATGGGGACTCAGGGAAATGGGGTCAAAGGGTGTTATTTGATTTTTCTTCTAGAATGGAACATATAATAGCATAGAAATAAATGCTGATGAGAATTGTTCTGATAGCGTGTGGAAAGTTACATAAGAGAAAGAGGAAACAATTGCCAGAGTGCTATTCTTGATCTATGAGAAGGGTTCGGGGGGCTTAGTGTTCCACAGGAGCACGGAGAGTAGAGTGCGTCCAGGCACAGACAGGAGGTGTGCAGGTGCAAATGCTGGGAGGTGGGTGGAAGTGGCGAGGAGCACATGAAAGGTCTCTTCTTGTTGCTTTCATTTTCTCTGTGAAGTGGGAAACAAGATCACCAGCTGAGAGTGAGGATGGGGAAGAGGAGATTTGAGGGAAAGGAAAAGGTGTGAGATAGTTACCCAAGGTGCACATCACAACAGTGGTTGCCTCTGTGGGTGGTGGTGTAGGAATCAGTTGAGAAGGGACTTAAGGGAACTTTCTGGGGTGATGGTAGTGTTCCATAGCTTGATAGGGGTGTGGGCTACACGATGCATGCATGTGTCAAAATCATCAAACTACACGCTTATGATCTGTGCATTTCACTGAGCGTAAATTATACCTCAATTTAACAAAAAGAAGAAGGAAGAGGAGAAAAGGAGGAGGAGGAGGATGGGGAAGAGAGAGAGGGGAAAAGTCACCCAGGAGAGTGCAAGAGTGAGTGGAGGAGAGAAGGGGGGTATTAAAGGCCCACTTAAGGTTTACGGCCATTAATGGAATTAACATCGGGGTGCTGGTGAATTATTCACCAGCCACATTCAGCTGCACAGGCAGAGCTGGATAGATCCAGGGCTGTGCTTTTGCCAAGCAGGTAGTGGGAAGTGGGAGAGGTTTGCAAGGCAGTGTTTGTGATGATTGATCACAGTGATTGTAGTTTTCAAAACAGGACTACAAAGTGTGTGGACTGGGTGTCAAATCAGTTAGCAGATGGAAACAGATACCGTGGCTAGAAGCAGCATTGATGTATTTTAGAGAAAACACTTTCTTGTTGCTGAGCTGTCTTGTAATCAGCATCACCAACGCTTTTAATCAGCTCTGATTGCATCTTATTCTGTTAAATGTATTCACGTGCCTTCTGGAGATATCTTATTCCAAGGAGAAGGCTCTCCGTTGGGAGGACAGGCAGAAATACATTCTTCTCCACATGCGCGCTTTCTGGCTTTCCACGTGGGCCAATGATGCAGCCATTTTGTCTTCCTGAGTTTCAGGTAGTAAATTTTGCCCCTGCCATCCACCAGGGCTGGCCTCATGACAGATGAAGTGAATAATGGCCCAGGGGATATGATTCCAGAAGTGCAACCAAGTTTCTTACCCCTGAATACAACATTTCTTGCCTAATGTCTTGGCTAATGTCTGAACGTCACCAGAACTATAGTCTTCCAGCTTAGAGCTTTAACCATAAATTAAAAGTCAAGTGAGCTTACCAATAAATCAAATTTTCCCCTCCTACCTTCTGCACTTCCACACGATTCTGACAGAAGGGTCAAGAATTGAGAAGCTCCCAAGACAGAGTTTTGTCTCAGGACCCCTGTCTCTGCTGAGGGGCCACTCACAGCCTGCTGCGCCACTACAGGGGCTGCAGACACAGCACGGACTCTCTCTTTTGCTGCCTTGACCTTGCAATGCAGTTGCCCCAATTCACCTGCGCCAGCCTGTGTAGGACAACTTCTTTACTGAAGGGACAGGTAATTTAAAAAGAAACGTAGGCAAGGAAAAGTTAAGCTGAGTGCTAGATTTGACCTTCTTCAGAATCCAATGGTCACAGGCATCTAAGATGTTAACTTTTCATGACAGGGTTCTCACTTGGGCTCAGAACCAACCTGTTTGCATCCTGAATCCAGCGCCTTCCTATCTAAACGAGATGTTTAGCCTCAAAGAGGCTCTTCCCTCTGGTTCTCAGAAGGGAAATCTCCACTACCTTCTGGAAAATTGTGCCCCTCACTCAGAGGGATCCATTCTCACCCCAGAATCCATCAGCTTCCCCCTATTAGAGCACGTCCCACACGTGGCCTCTCAGCAAGGGCTTCAGTGAGACAATCAACAACGTCTATTGCTGCCCCCATGAGCCCCCAGACAACCAGGGACTGGCAGGGGAGGGGCTGTCCGAGCAGGCAGGGCCTCTAACTCAGTCTCCTTTTGAAGGATCCTGACAAGGGCGAGCTGGGGACACTCACCTGTTTATTTAACACCTGTTGATTCGAAGGTGGACCCATGGCACCAAGTCCATCCACGCATCCTTTAGGGACAAACATTAATGCTCATGGACAGTCTATATCCAGAATGAGGGAGAAAATATTTACTAAAATCATCATAATTTTTCCTTCCATGGAGTCAGGAAATCACATTATTACACAGACGAGGATCTAGTTTCCTTCTTGCTTCCACACTCTTTCTGGACACTTCCTTGGTTAGAAAGCAAAGCTTTGAGACACGTCTCAAATACACTAATAACACTACCTAATATTTGCCCCAGAAAAATGCTTTCACACATTACTTCACAAAAAACCTCAAAGCAGATGTTACTATCTTCACTTCTATCCATGAGCAAAGGGCTCAGAGAGTTCATTGACTTGCCCAAAGTTACACAGCAAAAATGAGGCAGCCACCCACATCAAGGGACCCCGCCTGTTCCTGCCACAGGAACTTCGACCCAGCTGTTCCCTCTGCTTGGAATGCTCTTCCCCTTAGCTTCACATGGCTGGCTCCTCATCCTTCTACTCTCATCCCAAATGTTGCCTCCTAACAGGAGTCCTCCCCAACCACCCCAGCCTAAAGTCACCATCCCCCACTCCAATTCACCAAACTACATCCCTCAGGCCAAATCTGGCCCACCTCCTGTTGTTGCTGTGGGGTGTTTTTGTAAATAAAGTTTTATTGGAACATAGCCATGCCCATTCATTCACATATTATCTATGGTCACTTTCCCACTACAACTGCAGGGTTGAGTAGTTGAGACAGAAATCATATAACCTGCAAGCCTAAAATATTGACTATCTGGCCCTTTACAGAAAAAGTTTGCCAACCCCTGCTCTAGCCTATTATTTATTTCCTTAACAACACCTGTCAAGATGTCTTGCCTCTTTAACGTAAGTTCCCTGAGGGCAGGGTTCGTCTGTGATACTCCCCATCATACCTCCAGCTCCCAGACCAGAAGGTGATGGATAAATATTTGTTGAGTGATAAATGGCTCTTAGTTTATTCTAACTTCCTAGTCCCCAGGCGATTTTCCCTTTAGTTAGGCTGACCAATGGAGGGAAATCTCTGATCTCTTTGCTGTTATATATTTCATTGTCCATTAACGGTACTTTTTTTGCTTATAAACTAGGCACCTGAAGGGCATTGCCACACAATTCATTTCAATATTATTATATTAAGTTATTTAAATTAATTGATTGCTGTTTAATTTTTAAATTATAATGAACATTGTCATTTTGATAATGATATTAATGCTCATTGATGAACTTTCAAAATCCACAATCTGGGGCCGGCCCAGTGGCACAGCAGTTAAGTTCACACAGTCGGCTTCTCAGCAGCCCGAGGTTCACCAGTTCAGATCCCGGGTGTGGACATGGCACTGCTTGGCAAGCCATGCTGTGACAGGTGTCCCACGTATAAAGTAAAGGAAGATGGGCACGGATGTTAGCTCAGGGCCAGTCTTCCTCAGCAAAAAGAGGAGGATTGGCAGTAGTTAGCTCAGGGCTAATCTTCCTCAAAAAAAAAATCCACAATCCATTTAATTTCTTAACATAATATATATTTTTTCTAATAAAAGAAAGCTAGGAAGCATTACCTACTAAAAATTATGCAGTATGACCATTATAATCTATGTCCTATTTTCTCTCTTCTTTACTAGAAAAGCCATGGAACATATATCTCAGAGAATAAGTAAGAAAGGAAACTATTCTGTTCCTGCTAGCAAATTATATTTGGCTCCTTCTACCATCACCTCTTGCCCATCTATTCCTGCTATCAAATTCCTATTTGGGTCCTTCCACCGTGTCCTCTCGCCTATCCCTCTGGCCCAAAAGACCAAAGAGAAATTAAAGGATGGTGAGAGAGTAGTTAAATGAGGTTACCAGAAGTTGTTTCAGATGAAATAATCAGGAGAAAGAATTTCTAAAATGGCCTTCTCCAGTAAGATCTCCTACAAATATAACCCCAGACATTAACAGATTGGCAGACACCTGTGAATTTTAGCTTGAACCAGTGACCAGAGTCCAGTCACCTCTGAAACAGAAGATCTAGTATCTGACCTTGACTGTCACCTCTGCGAGACTATGACCTCATCACATGCCTTTCTTTCAAAAGTCTACTGTGTCATTTAGATTCTCCAGGACCTTCGGTTTAAAATATCAACTACAGTTTTATGTTCTAAGCCAGATGACTGTGTTTTCTGCTTTTTCTACTCATTTTCCCCCAAATAACTTAGATCTTTTAAAAATTCTTAATCAGAACTGAGATGTTGGGGCTGGCCCCATGGCCAAGTGGTTAAGTTCATGCGCTCTCGGGATTTCGCTGGTTCGGATCCCGGGAGCGGATGTGGCACCGCTCATCAAGCCATGCTGAGGCGGCATCCCACGTGCCACAACTGGAAGGACCCACAACTAAAAATACACAACTATGTACCAGGGGGCTTTGGGGAGAAAAAGGAAAAATAAAATCTTTTAAAAAAAAAAAAAGAAACGAGATGATTACCAATGTAACTTATCAGAATTCTTAACGTACAAAGCCAATTTTCTTTTTCCTTTGCTTCCCAAATATTTGACTTCAGAACACTTAGAAATAAAAGCAGAGGGGAAAAAATGTAAAGGCCTTTTATTTTATGTTTGTTGTTCCTATGGCAAGAATACCTATTGTGACGGTTTTATTCAAATAGGAGGCTCATTTCCCTTCTACGGAGCTCCATGTGAAAGAAGTTCCCGGGGTTAGGGAGAAACAATACACAATGCCAGCACTTCCCAAAGGATGGCCCCATGGAAACGCAAATACATTTTTTATATAATTTGTTTGTTTAACCTATCGTAACTACTCTAAAAGGCTAGCACCCTTAATCACTGTCTATTCCTTTGCCCTGCTCTATATTCTTTATAACACGTATCCCTGTGTTACTATTACATTATCCATGTGTCCTCTTAATTATTGTACTGTCTCCTCCACCAGCACAGAAGCCTCACCATCTTCTACTCCACTGAATCCTCAGAGCTTTGAACAGCAGCTGGCACATAGTAAATGCTCAATAAATATTTGCCAAGTGCAGGGGTCTCCTTCCTCATCGCACCCTTTTTACTCCTGTACGGTTCCTTTATGTGTTTTTGATTCCAATGGCCCCATCCCGCCAACTCATCTTCACTGCTCTGGGGTACCAGAGCTGACTTGCCACCCCATGCAGAGGACCTGAGCGCCTGGGCATTTACATCTCCCCTGAGCAGCCAATGACTGACTGCTGTGGGCGTATGAGAGCCCAGCTCGCTTGCCCACCAGTCCTCAGCTCAACATCCTTTTCTAAGGAGCCCAACCTAAGACACTGAGAGACTGAATGAGTGGACTACAAGATTTCGTACAAACTCAAATCATTTCTTGAAAATTTTGTAATAACAGCAAGAATGCCAACCACATTTCTCTTGATTCTACTCAGAACAATAATGGATTGATATTTCCCAACTGAATCTACAGTAAAATTAATTACCCAGGGCATTTTAGAAAGGGCTGGGCTTCAAAAGTAATTTCACAAACAACAACTATAAGCCACTGGAAAAAAGAAATGACTGGGTCAGTCCCCATTAACCATGCAGAATCACACTTCTTTGAATTAATGCTGTGATTTCAAAAGCATTGCTCTTTTAAAAACAACAGAACTATAACAAAGAAAAATTTTAAATGCATTTGCTTTTAATGCTGCCTGCTTCTCATAACTCCCTGCTAATATCTTCATTTCTCAGTCAAAACGTGGGTAAAATAAGTTTACTTTGCATTCTTCAGAATATCGTTAGCAAAAATGTTAGCATGTCTGCCTAATTTTGATCAAATTGTGCTCCATCTAAATATCTAAATGCCAGAGCTGCTTCTTCAAATGGCCTTAACTTGCATTGTCTCCCCCAAGGCATTTTCCTCTACTCGAGGGGCAAAAGGACACAGTGTCAAAGGTCAAGTCCCACCCATAACTGCCAGATGCAGAAACAGATAATGGCAGCATTTTTGAGTACAATATAGTTTTCTGAAATCAATTCTAATAAAAAAGCCAACCACTTATGTTTCCATTTTCTTGCCCTAGGATCTTGCAGCTACATGGGCAGCCGGTGTTTTCCAGTCACGCTTTTAGGATCATGACTAACATTTAAAGAAATAAAGGCTGATGGATTTTATAAGCAGTAGCTGGAATTAGCTGTAGTAAGAATACACGAATGCCTCCATTTTTACACTTTCTATTCTCAAATGTGTAGTTTCCACAGCTTCAGTCATCTCCATGTTACTTTAGCAAAATCTTTCTCAGTGTCATTCCCCACACCAAAAGTATATAAATCAAAAGTCGTTCTCATCAACAATCCACAGTGTCTCATTTTACCGCGTATGCATTTCTCCCTAAGTCCTGTAAGGCCTGCCTGCCACAATAATCCTACAGCTTCACGGGATTGCTCTCTCTGGTGTTAGTTCTGAGGATCTGATTTTAGAGGCTAAGTCTCAACAACCTTGGTTCATTTCATGGACTGGCCCTCGTCCAAAAAAAAAAACTGGACCCATGTTCACCACGGTCACTTTTGTGCCAACACAAGACAACAGGGCTGATTCTTAGTCTTCTATGAAAGTGCCAGGCTTACCCATGGCTTCACGTTGGCTCTTTATCCACATTTGAGGGGGCCCCAGTGGGACCTCCGAAGAATCATGTGTTTGGTCCACAGCTGAGCATTCATTCTTAGCCGCTTCATTGAAATTTCTCTGGCAAAATATTGGGGCCACACCAGTGGCATAGTGGTTAAGTTTACGCACTTTACTTTGGCAGCCGGGGGTTCGTGGGTTCAGATCCCAGGCACAGACCTACACACTGCTCATCAAGCCATGCTGTGGTGGCATCCCACATACAAAACAGAGGAAGATTGGCACAGATGTTAGCTCAGGGCCAGTCTTCCTCACCAAAAAAAAAAAAAAAAAAAAACTTCCTGTGGCAAAATATCTATGGAGATAAATAAGCGGTAGGAATTTATGGTCACAGGGAATGTAGCCTCTATTTTATGCAATCACATGACATGTGCAATAAACTATGATAATTGCATATAGGTGAACTGAGTTTAGTGTTACCAACACTGTGCAAAAAAGTTAATTTGGCACCTTCATGGATGTGTCTATTTAACATTTTGCTGCCTAGTAATTATGCACAAATAGTAAGCAGTTTTTGTAAATTGCTGTGATTACTTTTACCAAAGCAAGTTTCACAGTTTTGGAGTTTTTTGCTGTGTGTGTGTGTCTTAATGATGTCCGTAAGTGTCAATATCAACAAATTTCCGTAACATCATATGAATCCAAACAATGGAACACATCAGTGCAAAGACTGACCCCCAACTGCTGGGTCAACCTGAGAATAACATTATAAAGTCAACTAACCCTTTCTGTCTTCTTTCCAAAAAGCTAGGCGCACATTCTAGAGGCCCCATATGCTATAAAAGCTCAAAACAAAATGTATGAGAGAACCCATGGTCACCTCTGTCCCGTGGAATCTGGTGTTCAGAAGTGACACAATATGACCCATAATCCTAAACATCCACCCTCACGACTAACACCATTCAGTTCCCAGGGAAATACCTCTTTACACGCCTTGCCCTATGCACTGCGATCTCAAAAGGAAAACTGATTGCAGCCAAATGACATGAAGGTTGTGGGGTGTATCTTCGCTGACTTTGGAGATACTGCTTTGACTTTGGGGGGAATTTGGGAAACAAACGTACTTAGTAGGAGAAAATACAAATTAATTTCTCAAGGCTTTCCTCTCAACATAAACGCAATAGATTCTCGTATTAACCAAGTAGCATTTCCCAATGGTGTCAAAGCTCCTCTCTGTGTTCCAATTCCAGGGGGATGGTTCTAGCATACTCACAAGTTAACACGGTATTTGCAGTGGTTACATATGACCCCTTAGGAATATATATCTAGTAATACCAACCAATTTGTACTACTCGTAAATTGTATACATGTAGCTTTGGATGTGACATTCGTGAAACATGATACCATTTTCTATACGGCTGCGTGTTTCTACATATTGCTTCAAGAGACTGAAAAATCAAAATTACATGTGATAGTAACCCATATGGCACGAAGTATGATATTGTGTGGACTTCTGACTCCAAATCAAAAAGTGTTTCAAAAGAGTCAGACGCTAACTGTAAATAACTTTTAATAATACTTCAAATAATTTATTCCACTTTTATTTTTTTTTTTTTATGTAAGCAACAGAACTGCAGCTATCAGCGTGTCTGTGCCCTCCTGGGAGCTCCAAAACTCTTTCAGGGGACTCACAATATCAAACGTATTTTCACAATAGTAGTAAGATGTTATTCTTTTTCACTGTGCTAAAATTTGCACAGAGGGTGCAAAAGTAATGACAGATACAACTGCTGGTGACTTAGCACCAATCAAGCCAGTGGCATCAAATTTACTAGTGATCACTGTATTCTTCACTACTGCACTACTTACAATTAAAAACAACATAGCCTTAATGAAGCAAAATATTCCTGCTCCAAGATGAACTACTATGGCTATCTCGAGGAAACGCACCAATGCAATTAACACCACGCTTCCAAGCAAAAACTGAATTTTTAAGAACTTGGGTCTGCCACTGTGAACTTGATAGCTTTCCAAAACTTCAAGATTCTTCTGACTAGATTGGTGATGATATTAACAAATGTGATTCTTTACAGAAAAGAAGAACGAAATGTGTCAACATTTGGAAGATTGGCATAACTCAGTGGACGAATATTTTCCAAACGACCATTGCATGTTGTTACAAAATCACACAGAGTGAAACAGCCATTTAAAGTGCAAGATAGACCAATGGATTTTATGCAACAGAGTATGAGAATTTGTTGATATGGTTTCAGATTCAACATGGCAACTAATGTTTAAGAAACTACCATTTGTCAAGTTGGTGTAGTATCAAAGAAGAATATCCACAGTTATTGAAAAGGCTATTAAAATCCAGGTAATATATAACCTGTGGACACATACTATATGTATAACATATATATGTATCTTTATCATATATATGTATCTAGCCTTTATCTGTAGATACATACATCCATATCTACCTATTGTTGTTAGTGCCCTTGAGTCAATTCTGACTCCCACTGACCCCATGGACAGCAGAACAGAAGCCTGTCTGGTTCTGTTTGCACCATCTTCTCCCATTCCAGTGCTATATCAGACAATGCTCTGCGGCACAGTTTTCATGGCCACTTTTTCGGAAGTGCGTGGCCAGGTCCTTCTTCCTAGTCTGTCTTAGCCTAGAAGCTCTTCTGAAAACTGTCCACCATGGGTGACCCTGCTGGTATTTGAAATACAGGTGGCATAACTTAAAGCGCCACAGCAACAAGCAGCTGCCACAGTATGACAACCAACAGACGGGTGGTGTGGTTCCCTGACCGGGAAACGAACCCGGCCACTGCAGTGAGAGCGTCAAATCTGAAACACCAGACCGTCAGGACTGGCTATATGTATATATCTGTATATCTGTATATGTATCTACATGTATCTATATATATGTATGTCTGTATATGTATGTATCTATATATAGATACCTATGTCTATACATAAAGGCTAAGGCTAGATAAATATATATGATAAAGACACATATATATGATATACAAAATATGTATGTATATATATACAGAAAAAGGCTAGATTTTTCTTTTCTTCATATGTTTCAGCCAAAACAACATACTATAACAGACTGAATGCAGAAACAGATATGAGAATCCAGATAAATTCTATTAAGCTAGACACTAAAGAGATTTCGAAAATGGAAAACAATACTCATCGCATTAATATTTTTTTGAAAACATATTTTATAAAATACGTTATTTATTGTAACATGTAATGAATTATTGTTATTTTTAAATTATCAAATATTTTTTAAATTTCTCAGTTTTAACTTGTAATACCGTAAATTCCATGAATAGAGTTCAAGTAATAGTAAGCCAAGGCTTTTGGCGCTTCTCAATAATTTTTAAGACTAGAAAGCAATTCTGAGATTTTTTTAATGAAAATTGCTGCACTAGATGATTTAAAGTGAAAATCCATGTCTAAATTAGCATAGGAGATCTTTCAATACACATAAAATAAAAATTCTAAGTAATAAAGCATTAGTCCAGAGTTCGTTTGTCAGAGTATTTTCTTTCTTGATGGAGCATAAGATAATATTGGCTCTTACAATCTATGGATTCTTAGATTCATTGAAAAATAAAACTTATGCCCAGAAAAACCTATGAATAATTACACCAAAGACATCACACAGTCCTGTGCATGAAATTACATATTCATTTTAGAACAGGATTCACTTCTCAACTCCTTAGAGCACCAGCTTTTCATATTTAAAGTGTGATCCGTGTTACAAAAATCCTATTTATGCTTACGATAGCAAGGGAGCACATCCAGGAAACAGTCACATCATAACTTTAGAGCTGCAAGGCTGACTTTCATTCCAGTCACGACTTTTCCTGCTCTGCATGGCTCTGCACTTCCATATCCAATTCACATTGTCTAGTTTGCAATCATCCAAAGATCTTTACTTGGCTTTTTTTCCCCTCTTAGCGGAACCACACTTCTTCTGGAGAGAACTCTGCCCTGTCTGGTGGTTGCACTAACATTGAGCCCAGAGACATATTGCACAATTTCACTGAGGCTCAGAGCTGTCCCCATGATCCGCCAACCCTGGTGGGACTCTCTGCTACTCACCTGGGGTGCTGTCATAGGAACTTGCTAAAACGAGAATTTAAATCAGACAGATTAGCAGTCTCATGGTGCTTGGGACTCAACAACAAAAGAAAGTGGTTTTGATACCGACCCTGATGTCAGTTTCCCCACAGTAAACCCAGCATATATGGGGTTAAAACCAAAACACTCATTCCCTGCTTACTCTCTGGTTTCCTGGCTCCAAAATCCACTATCCTCCATGGAGACAGACAACATCAAGGACAAGCACCTGGATCATCTCCTCCCTGCAAAGAGATACAGGCTGGTGGGAAAGCTGCTGACCAGCAAGGTCACGAGCTCCCTCCTCTCTGCAAGTGTCTCAAGGCCAAAGACAGGCTGGTGGGAAAGCTCTGACCAGCAAGGCCATATGCTCCCCCTCCCCTACCTAAAGCCCCAAATAAAAACCCTTCCTTTTAGCTTTTCGGGGAGTTTGGGATTTCAGCGTTAGCTGCCCTCTCTCCTTGCTCAGCGCTGTGTAAAAATAAAATTCCTACTTTCTTCCACCACACCCGGTGTCAGAGATTGGCTGGCTGCGCAACGGGTGAGTGAACTCACTTCAGGTTCTGTATTAGTTTTGTAAGGAAATGTTTACAATAACATGTATATATTAAGTTTACAGTTTTATCTACATACTTAGCTTTCCCATTGATGCAGAAGTTAAATATATCTAAAAATGAATGCTATATATACTAACGTGTGTGTGCACATATATTATATATACACAAGTTATTGGTAAGCAAGAATCAGTTAATGATTAACTTATTTCACACCTGTGGGCAATCTTACCTACTAAGTCACTCTTTTTTAAAGATTTTATTTTTCCTTTTTCTCCCCAAAGCCCCCCAGTACATAGCTGTATATTTTTAGTTGTGGGTCCTTCTAGTTGTGGCATGTGGGATGCCACCTCAGTGTAGCTTGATGAGCGGTGCCATGTCCATGACCAGGATCCGAACTGGTGAAACCCTGGGCTGCCCAAGCGGAGTGCGCGAACTTAACCACTGGGCCACAGGGCTGGCCCCCCACCTTTTTTTTTTTTTTTTTTTTAAGATTTTATAA
The DNA here is from genome assembly GCF_041296265.1 of Equus caballus. Classification (NCBI taxonomy): domain Eukaryota; kingdom Metazoa; phylum Chordata; class Mammalia; order Perissodactyla; family Equidae; genus Equus; species Equus caballus. The sequence goes on from NC_091687.1 coordinate 6,920,892, forward strand.
GTCACTCTTAAGATTTTCACAATGCAGTAAGTCTATAAACAAAGATGCATAGATTTAAGAGCTGGGGGAAGTCAGAAAATTGGCCACTCAGGTCACAAATCCAAGAATGACTCTGAGATTTGCTGTTATTACCTATTCCTGTAATTTGACACAGATTAGCTGAAAACACTCAGCTCCTATCACTACCAAATTTACATCAGCTCTATTGAAGAATATAAAGAACCAAGTCTCTTCTGAAATGGCAGTGAAAACCTTAAGCTCTGGTGCCATTAAAATTTTTTAAAAATCAGATTATCCTCAATTCTTTACAAGTCTAATAGGAACAGTTCTGAACTTTTTTCCTAACACACTGAAGATGAAAGAAAAGGCCTGTGCTGAGGGCCTCGCGGAAGCTTCCCTGCTGAGCTGACCCCACAGACGGGCTGCCGACAGCCAGGAAAGACCTGAAGCCTCCGCTTCCCCCCGCCTCACCTTCAGGCCTAAAATTCCAAGACTACAGACTGATTTGCTTAACATTAAAATAAAAATCTCCCCTAAGAGGTAAAACATTTGAGGCCTCTGTCATTTGTAAACAATGGAATTGAGTTTACCGGCCTCTTCCCCAAGATCACCCGGAGCCTAGGAATCTTCCAGTAGGTTCTTGGGCTCCCTCTTCCTGGATGTATCCTGAGCGGTTTCATCCTGGGGTCCTGCTGCCTCCTTGGGCACTTCCAAGAAGACAAGTGGAGGCCCTTGTACTCTATCCACACACCTCTCACTCCCCTTTCAAGCCCTGGGGCAGGGGAGGAGCAGGAGGGCGCATTTTCAGTCTAGGGGTAAGGTCTTTTCTGCTATTACTTCTGACATAGAGAGTGTTCTTTTCCATATTCCACTTCACAATCTATTGGTGAAGTTATGGAGACAAAATCAAGAATTTTTGTCCTCTTATCTTCTAGATCCCTTTCCTAAAGTAATGAGCACAAAACAAAAATTTATGATAACATGCCTGCTGATGTCATGATCCAGCCATAACATGACTGCCATTGATGTGGGGTCAGTGAGCCGAGGAGTCGAAAGAAAGATTTCTTGGACTCTCAAGATCTGGCAGTAGTGCTCTTTTGTTTAGAGAATAGTGTGGAATAGCATGGGGACAGGACCCATGGGTAGTGAAGAGCTGCAGGCATGGGGACAGGACCCGTGGGCAGTAACAGCTGCAGGCGTGGGGACAGGACCCATGGGCAGTAACAGCTGCAGGCATGGGGACAGGACCCATGGGCAGTAACAGCTGCAGGCGTGGGCACAGGACCCATGGGCAGTAACAGCTGCAGGCGTGGGGACAGGACCCATGGGCAGTAACAGCTGCAGGCGTGGGGACAGGACCCATGGGCAGTCAGAGCTGCTGCGTGGGGACAGGACCCAAGGGTAGGAGGAGCTGCTGCCTCCACCGCTGCTGCTGCAAACATGGGGACAGGACCCATGGGCAGGCAGAGGTGATGCTGCCACTGCTGCTGCGCACATGGATGGAGAGTAAGCCTAAATTTAAGGCATAGGTATGTGAGTTATCTCTTTACAAGACAAAGGAAAGAATATGTAAAAAGAGTTAAAAATGCCTGAAGGGTCTGGCCATTGGGCGGTCCCACAACTTTTAGATAAGAATCAAACCAGATTAAGTAAATGGCAGAAGCCACCGCTTAAATATTATCTTCAGCTAAAGACAAAGGAGGATGTTGGGGGGGGCGGTCAGTTACATGAGGTTGCCGGACAGTAACAACTTAAGTTCTTGCCTTTGGCACTGATTAAGAGTTTCTAGAGATAAGGTCATCCCCCTTCTTCCTGGCACAGAGAGGGAGGCATCTTTACAGATGGAGGTTTCCCTTATAAATGTAAATGTTTCCCAACAAAGGGCAAGCAAACTCCCCTCCTCAGAGTTGCTTTTATTAAAAGTAACCAGGCCCCTTCTCATCTGCAGTTTTAAAAGTAACCAGCCTAAAATAATTCTCATCACCATGACCTCCAGTTCTCTACCCAGCCCCCATTCTAAAATAAGGGGAGGTTAATTATAAATTCCTAGAGATGTGGGGGAATGACATGGAAGAGAAGACTGGATGGGAAGATGGCAGGTGACCCGGAGCAGGGAGCAGGGAGGAGGGTGGAATTCTGCCAACAAACCTGGAAATTTCTGCCATGACTGTTATTGTCCTGGAAGTCCTAATCAGGCACAGCACTCGGAATGGTCCCCATTGATATGTAAGTTGTAGTCAACCACTAGCATCAGGATGGTCCGTGCAGACTCACGGAGCTCCTGGCCAGCTAACTACACAGACTCACCCCAGGCCCTTCACTAGTCGTGAAATAACATAACCCCACAGTTTGTTGTTGAATTTTTTAGATCCTCCTCTTCCCATTCTTTATGGTAGATATTTACTGTAGGTATTACTGGACATGCTTAAATGAGGGAAAAGGAAAGTAAAAAATACAGGAACAAACTAAATATATGTTTTTAACTCAAATGTTATCCTAACGCAAGAGGACACCGGAGATCAGGTGGCCATCTGGGTATGACATGGTGGCACCCTGGACTGGGGTTCTGAGTGTGGAGCAGAATGAAGGAGATTTAATCTGAGCGTTATTTTGGACTTAGAGTCAAGGGAACCCGAGGTGGGTTGGATACAGCTTGTGAGAACCACGAAGGGTCACAGAGAATCCCCAGGTATCTGGCTTGCTAATTTGGGCAGATGGTGGTGTCATTTATTGAAGTCGGGAGCACAGGAAGAAGGGAAGGTTTGAGCAGGAGGAATGATGCATTCGGCTTTGGACCATTGGTTCTGAGATGCCTCTGGGACATCTCAGCAGATTTTGAGGACAGCTGCGAATCAGAAGAGGAAGCAGCCAGCTGTGCCAAGGGCGACAAAGTGTGCAGCCCTTTGTTCTCGGCAGCCCGGGAGTCCTCTTAAAGACAGGCTGACTGATTGGTAATTAAGCACATTAGAGTGGAGGCATACATCTCCTTTAGAGCGGCAGTAGGCCATTAACACACTCCGCAGCGCTCCTCGCCTCCACTGCTCTCAAACGAACAGCACATCTGGAACGTCAAATGCCAATTCCATATCCATTAGAGTTTGCAAATCGAAATTTGTCTTCCAGTAACACGTAGAGGGAAACCAAACGGCATTCAGAGTGCACACGTAATGATCCCACGCTAAGTGACGCCATTCACGGATCTCACAAGTGTCTCCCAGTCCCTGTTCATGCACCACCTGCCCCACTCAATCCGTGACTCTACAGCCTGGCCCAGGGGTGTGCTTGTGTCCACTTCCAGCGGAAATCACAGAGACAATTTAGCATGGCACTGATGAATCAACTCACTTCTGCCTATTGTCTGTCACGTCCTCAACAGTGATTGCCTCCATTTGACACATTGCCTGATGAAAAGAACCTCCTTTTCTCCTGAAATGGAAATCCAATGTAAGCTGAAAACTATTTGGATCACCTTTTGAGGGCAGGATATCAATATTTCAGTGTTGCAAACAACCTAAGCTAATTTGCTCAATCAACAACGATCAGAATAGAAGTAAGGCTCCTCCACAAACCCCCTAGTAGGTGGGTGTAACGATAGAAATCTCAGACCCAACATTGCCACGTACACAAATATCTTAGTAATTGGGAACAAGACCTGGCTACTCTAAGAGAAGTCCCTGCTCTCTGTCCCAGGCAAGATGCTCCAATGAGCATGAACGGGCATGAAGAGTTCCCTCTGAAGTGGAGCCAGGGATCATCTGAAAGCAGGATCAGCAAAGCTGGTTTTATCAGGTGGCCTGTCATCCAGAAAGTGGGGAACGCAGGACCCAACGGACTTCACCACCTTGGGTCCTAACTCAAACACATTTTATTGCTGGGCCTGCTGAGGTTACAGTTTATTTCTTAAGGGAGGCAGGGCCCATTGAATCTTTCTAACTAACCACAACTACTCATTGCACCAGTGAAATATTATTCCTAACATCCTCTAAGCTAATTAACAAGTCCTAGGACGGAGACCTAGATGCCTCTATTTAAAACACTAGCGCTCACGCTCACCTCCTTGGAATGTGGGTTCCTAGTTAGAGCGCATTTAAGTGCTAATTAACCAATCCTGCCTGGAAGGGGTGTTCTTGGTCAAAGTGCCTCAAAATGTTAGTTTAAGGCCCCTAGGATTTGCATAATGTTAACTCATACCAGTATATATCACATAGTGAAATATTTTAAAGTAAAAATCACTCATAGACAACATGATCCTCCGGTTCTTATTTTTGTTGTTGCTTTGATGTCAAAAATAACCCCCAAACCCGAGAGCATGGGCTATGTTCCAATTATCTTGCTATGTAACAAACCATCTCAAAACTTAATGGAATCTAATGTCCAGCATGGTGATTATAGTTAATAATACTGTATTATATACTTGAAAGTTGCTAAGGGAGTAGATCTTAAATGTTCTTACACAATAAGGAATGGTAATTGTGTGACCCGATTTACGTGGTAGCTAAGCTACGGTGGTGATCATTTTGAAATACATGAGTGTACTAAATCAACATGTTGTCCATCTCAAACTTACACAATATTATATGTCAATTATATCTCAGTTAAAAAAAACTTAATGGAGTAAAGCAACAATCATCATTTATTTTGTTCACAAATGTACAGCTTGGTCATGGCTAGTTGGGGGCAGCAACTCCTCTCTGCACCATGATATCTGGGGCCTCCACTGAGAAACCTGGATCACGGGGGGAAGAGGGGCTGAAATCATAGGAGGCTCCCTGACTCACCGTGTGTAGCCGGACTGGCATGACTCAAGCGTGGGCTTAGCTGAAACTGCTGAGCTGAGCAGCTACACCAGCCTCTCCATGTGTTCTGGGCTTCTGACAGAACGGTGGCTGGGTTCCCAGAGTGAATGGCGCAAGAGAACCAAAGAGCGTGGCCTTTTCAGACCTAGACTCAGAAAGCAGATGGCCTCACTTCCACAATGTTCTTTGGTGACAAGTGAGTCACAAGCCAACCCAGATTCGAGGGAGGGCAGAGACAGGCCACACTGCAGAAGAGCAGATGGGTTAGGAGATGTCGATGTGGCCATCTTTGGAAAACACAATCTGCCACAGGCTAGGACACAAAAATGGATCATACGTGGTCACTGGGTCCTTATCCTCAAAGAACTCAGAACTTAGTCGTGGAAGCAGAAAAATAAACTAATAATTACAATACAAAATGACAATAAAACGGGCCCACGAACTGGAGCTCACTGCCTGCTTTTGTAAATAAACTTTTCGTGGAACAGAGTCCTGCTTATTTGTTTACGTGTTGTCTGTGGCCGTTTTCATGCTACAATGGGAGAGCTGAGTAGTTTTGACAGATACCATATGGCTCACAAAGCCTAAAATACTCACTTTCTGATCCTTTAGAGAAAAAGTTTACTAACCTCGGCAGTAGATTCTAGTACAAAATGCCTTGGCAGTATCGAGAAGGGGGAAATTAAAGTTTTGTAGGATTTCAAAAGCGATGTCACTTAAAAGGTAAAATTTAGACTGGATTCTATTCAGAGATTGATTCCTGTTTGTCTTGCTTGAGAAAAGATTGAAGGCAGTTTACAAGGCTGTGGAAAGGGTAACTAAGAGCTACTGCAGGTGCCGGGAAAGGACATTCAGGCCACAGGAATCACACACGGAACACCCCCAAGGAGATGAAGAAGGTGGTCACCACGTGGCCAACGTGCTAGAGCTGGAAAGAAATGAGAGGCCATAGGAGACCAAGAAATACGAAGTTTGAAGCATGGAGCCCAAAAACTGGATCCAGGCAGGGCCAGTAAGAATGCAGACACAGGGTTGCATCCAGACTCTCAGGGTGATTGTTCCCTCACTTACTCAGAGGTCTCTTCATTTGTGACCTCATCAGAGCTATCTTCTCTTATCAATATATCTGAAATGGTGACTCCCTTCTATCACTCTTTGCCCCCTTAACCTGCTTTATTTTTCTTCCTAGCACTCGATACCAGCTACCATTACACACTTATTTGCCCATTGCCTAGTTCCCCCTATTAGATATGGGGAGACAGACTCTATCTGTTTTGTTCATTGCCATTACTCTAGTGCCTGGTACGCAACAGACTCACGTGTTGAATGAATGAATGAATGAATAAACAAATGAATAGGGAAAATGTCAACAAGCAGAGTGGCCACGATTCAGAGACAAACTGGCTGCGGGCGGTGGGAAGGGGAAAGCTCCGAGGATCGCTCCAAGGTTTCTAGCTCAGCTAGTGAGGTGGAGCTGATGCCATCAACCAAGGGAAGTCAAACAGGTTTGGTGGGGAATGAGGCAGTGGGTGGGGAGACTGCAAGATCGGTGCTGAACATATTGAGTTCAACGTGTCTGTAAAACCTCTCGAAGGAGCTGTTCGGTAGGCAGCTGGGAATAGGGGTTTGAAATTCAGGAGGAAGGAACTGGGCGTGTAGATTCAAAAGCACCTAAGTATAGGTGATAGGCGATGCCATGGGAGGATATGAGATTTTCCAAGAAATGGCATAAAGTAAGAAGAGAGCTGGCAAGTGAATCTGGGAGGGCAAAGCACCCCTTAAGGGGCTGGCAGAGAAAAAGGAATCAAGGAGACTTAGGGAACAATCAAAGAAGAGAACCAGAGAAGAGCTGGTGCCAGGTGAATTCCTTATTAAAAATTTTCTGCCAGCCTTAGAGAAATAAGATTCATAGCTCTAGAGACCAAAATTGTACGACTGTAGTTGACAACCTCTGTTCCCTCTGTGAACAGATAAATTTAATAATAGCACAACTACAACTACCTGGGCTGATCATTAGGGCGTGCACTCACTGGCTAATGAAGTCCTGTCTTGAGTAATTAACAGAAACAATATGGAGTCATTGCTCTCAGTAGGAATTACAGACACTAACAGATTTGCTTCAGTCATTAATTTAAGTAAACGAGGCATTTCAAGCCAGCCAGCAATGAACTCTCGGCTAAAGGCGGTAACATTTTCTCTGAAGCTCAGCCTATGTCTTTATTCCCTCTCCTTTGTTCTCTCATATCCACTCTCATCTCCATAGGACATCCACCACCCCCTGAAACCATTCTCTCCGCATCAGGACCAGACACTTCCTGCCCAAATTCAACGGTCCGTCCAGCATTTTCATCCGCTGCTCCTCACCTGTTGGTCAGCATCCACCTTCACCCTCTTGGAAAGTACTTCTCCTTTAGACTCTCTGATACCGGCTTCTCCTGCTTCTTCTGTTTCTCTCCCTATCTCTTCTTTATTTCTTTGAATGGCTGGATTTTCCTTCTTCTGCCCTTAACTGAAGTCGTCTCCTAAATTTCAGTCTTCATTCTTCAGTCCTTTTGATGACACCCATCCTTGTCTCCTCTACTTCTCTGTTCTACGGTTTTCGAACTGGTCCTCTAGTTCATACCTTCTTTGAATGCTGTTTTTATACAGAACATTAGCATATGTGCCTTTATGCAAAATATTATACACAATGTATTGGCAAGGATGCTGCCCATTTAAGTCAGTGTCAGTTTAGAGAATCTTTTTTTTTTTTTTTTGGCTTGAGGAAGATTAGTCCCGAGTTAACATCTGTGCCCATCTTCCCCCACATCGTATGTGGGATGCCTCCCCAGCATGGCCGATGAGGGGAGCAGGGACCCTTCCAGGATCTGAACCCGTAAACCAGGGTCGCCAAAGTGGAGCCCATGGACCTTTAATCACTCGGCCATGGGGTCAAGCCCCTAGAGAACCTTTGATATTGGAGTTAAAGAGGCTATTCTGACTTAGGATATCTAAACACAGCATTTTAAGAGAGAAAATCTGAGGGTTATCTAAGGGTGAGATGGGGCAGAGTTTAATTCAGACTGAGGACTAGACTAGTTCAATGAAGGAAACTAACTCAGAGGGAAAATTATGTTAAAATTCAATAGCCAACTTGGGGCTACACTAGGTGCTAATTTACATACATCAAAAAGGCAGTCATATGAAGTCAATTAAAGCTACGTCTACAAAAGAAGTCATCACCGGGGTTAAAAATTCATTACTCATTTCACACATTTTCTTTAACAAGAAATTAATTTAATACTACATATGTTTATTTTACTACATGTTTAAAGTTTATCTTTGTCTGCAAGCTTTAAGACTGAAGTTTTTTAATAAGGAAATTTTTAAATTAAAATTTACTTATTAAAAACTTTATTATTAAAGATTTATTAATAAACCTTATTAATTATTAATCTTAATAATAAATCTTATTAATAAAGCCTATTAATAATAAAGTTTTAAGTACATCTTTTAGGATCTGAAGTGTAAGTCTAAATTATACATTTATAATATTGCCGATTTTTCGGTGGTTCCTATCAAACACTGTGTTTATCCTGGCTCCTGCTGTCAGCAAATCCTTGAGCAAAAGTAAAACATCTATTTCTCTAAAGGAATGAAGAAAGGGTGAAATCACTCAATCTCAGCTAAAAATATATTTGAGCCCCAAACATAATAAATGATGTTGACAATGTCGGCGCTTCACATGGGCTCCTTTTCTAGCTTCCCCACTTCTGCCAAAAGTATCATTATTTTCCTGGCCCACAGGCTTGACGCCTTACAGATTCTTTGCCTCTGCCCACTTCTTCCTTATTTATCTCCAGCCTGTCTACAATTATTACTCATTCTTCTTCTTTATTTTCAGAGCCACTCTCTGGGCTAGGCCATGAGGAACACGGGGAGTGAAATGGCTTCTTCATGGTCCACCTGCTTCCAGTCTCTCACTACTTCAGTTATTTCTCTCCAGGTGAATCTTTCCTACGATTCCAAGATTGCCCGAGTTTAAGAGAACTCAAAGGCTTTTTTCTTTTTAAAAAAATCATTATCATCTGAGATAAATTTTTGTTCCTTTACACGTGCAGCCCAACACATAACAACTTTGTGTTCTTTCCATGAATTACATCTCATTGGAGATCAAAACTGTCTCCATGCTTGCCTGCATCTTTGTGATATTTGGCTCTTTCACATCTGAGTGCTTCTATTATTTAACTGAAAATTCAATCTTAAAGTGAAGATGTATAGGCAGGGGGAATAGGCAACAGACCAAACTACTTGACCTACCTTCAGTACTAGAGGCGTGAAGATAATTAATTACCCTGAGAAGTGGAAAAGTCAGAAATACGAGTAGACTCAAGAAGGATTTAGATACATTTGAGGGCAAGAGATCAGTAAGAGTTATCAACGCGTGTTCAGAGCCACGGTCATTAAGTAGATCATCATGTGTAGCATAACAAAGGATGTCATATAAGTCTGCTCTGATGACCTGCTAGTTATTTCCTGGAGAGTGTGTTTCAAAGGCTCTCTATTGCCTAACATATAAAAACCAAACTGAGAACCGAAGATCCGGTTTGTTCGGTTGTAAAATGGCCACGCTGGTCCTCAGGAGTGGTTTCCAACTTTTGAGCAGCCCAAAACATAAACCAGATTAAAGCAGAGCTGCTCAGATTAAAACATACAAAGGAACCAGACGCTATCACTCCCACCACGGCCTCTTCCCCCGCCCAGCAGCCTCCACAGATAAATTACCCATCCCGAAGACCTCTGGCTTTCTCTCTTGTGGCGGCAATGCTCTCGGATTCTCTTCTGACCATGGATTCAATGTCTTCCATTAAATGGTCTTGTCTTCCGTTACCAAACTCAGGTTTCTCCATTCCCCCTCAGGGTTCAGGACACAAGCCCAAATGCCCACGGACAGGGTGGAGACTGAGGCAATCCAGAAGTCTTTCCCTCATCTAAAGGGTCTACAGGTCCAGAGTTGCCACATCTTTCCACTTCTCCAAAAAAGCTAGAAAGCAGGCTCTTCTTTTTAAAATCTAGAGATTTTTTAATGTTGGTAGCTGTGATGGTTAATTTACGTGTCAACTTGGCTGGGCTATGGCGCCCCGTTGTTTAGTTAAACACTAGCCTAGGCATTGCTGTGAAGGCATTTTGTAGATGTGGTTACCATCTACAATCAGTTGACTTTAAGCAAAGGAGATTATCCTTGATAATGGGAGAGGGCCTCACCCAATCAGTCGAAGGCCTTAGGAGCAAAAAACTGAGGTTTCCTGGAGAAGAAAGAATAAGGAGTTCTGCCTCAAAAATGTAACATAGAAATCCTATCTGAATTTCTAGTCAGCCAGCGTGCCCTACAGAATTCAGATTTGCCAACCCCCACAATTCCATGAGCCAATTCCTTAAAAATCAATCGATCGATCAATCTCTCTTTATATATTCATATATAGATATCTAAAGTAGCCAACATAAATTTTTGTGAAACTCTGTAGGCCAAACAAAACACATGCAAGAACCCAGACTCTATGTACAAGGCCCCAGTTTGCAATCGCAGTTCCCTACAATCCAGCCCGTCTCCTTGGGAGCTGCTGTTTCATGTATACCCAGTCATTGCTCCCACTGTGCCCTTTTCTCTCCCAGGAAGGCCTTTCCCATTTTATCTTCCCAGTCAAATCCAATGCTTTTGAAAGGCACTAGGCTGAAGGCTCTTCTCTTTCAGGAAGCTTCTATAATAATTCGATGCCATGATGAATTCCTTCTACAGTTAATGTGCATAGGTAGTATGTGCTATGTTACGCTATATTTATGATTTTTGAAATTGCTCTCAAAATGTTATCCACTTTGTCTCTCAAATAATAATAAAGACCTCACCTTTAAAGATTGTCTGCCATCGTTCTGCAACTTGTACTGAAAACAAATTGCTCACTAAATTAGAAGACAGGAGTTCCAGGCTCAGCTCTGCCATGAGTTAAGGGCATTACCTTGAGAAGGTCCCTAAACATCTCTGGGCTGGAGTTTCTTCATCTGTAAAACAGGATAGAGCTAGCTAATGGCTAAATTTACCTACTGCTTACCACCCGCCAGGCACTGTTCCACAAACTTTATAAATATTCATTCGCTTAATCCTTAAAATTTTACCAGGTAGGTACTATTATATAGAATAAACTAAAACACAGAAATATGAAGTCACTTGCCCAAGGCAGGCTTGCAAACAGTGGAACCAGGATTTGGACCCAAGCAGTCTGGTTCCTAAGTCCAAATTCCTAACCATTACACCAAACAGACTCAAAATACATATTGCGTAATTCCCAGCAGCGCTAAAGTTCTATGATCCTACTTTTAAAATCACCTTCAGGATGCTCTTTATTATAAGACATACTAAAGACTCATTAAATGCTTGAGTGAATCCACTACTTTTCAGTTAATTTCAGTTTCAGTACCATGATGGCCTGTCACGTTGTGTAGGTGTGGTAGACCAGATTGACTGAGACCATTTTCACAGGCCACTAGTGATGGGTTCTAATCACAAAGACTGACTTGGTCATCAAAAGCCCTGTCTACACTTCATCCTGTCCTTAGTCATTTATAGGTCAGATTTCATTGAATACCATTTGTTTCCTGCAAAACAAGAAGAACAGATGTCTCCAGAAGTAGTTTCTAGGGCAAGTCTTTAAAAGTGCATCACATGCTAGTTGGGGTCAAAATAGGCAGTTCCAGTTGGTAGCACAACCCCAGAACAAGAGGTAACTTTTTGCCAATAGGAGCAGAGGCAATGAGCTTAAAAGATGGGAGTTAACTTGGGTATAGCAGATGCTGTCAGTAGCCCATTCATATCCTGTCGGCCCACCCAGAGGTCTTCAGGAAGTAGTTCCCAGCCACATCAACAGCTTCCAACCTCAAGCACCTGTGTCTCTCAGCCCAAGGGCGTGCTCAGCCCAAGCTAGCATGGGCCAGAAATGTCGAAGAGTTTGTGTGGCCAGGAGCAAACCTCAACCAATGAGGGATAAATAGTTAACTTCCTCCCCCATCAGTAGGATGGTTCTGGGGCATGTTTTACAGATTTTCTTGGAGCATCCCAGAGCCACTGAGCCCCCGAGCCCACAGTGGTCATCAGTAGAGCCTTTATTGACCTTCTCTGTCTCCCCATCTCATTCATTCATCACATTTCCTAGGATCGTCTCCCAAATAAACCACTTGCACTAAAATCCTTGTCTCGGTTTTGGAGGCTGCTGCTTTGGAGCAACATAAACTAAGACACTGAATCTTCCTTTCCAAATCAGTTCACTCCTACATCTCAGTTTCTAAAGCTGCAATCTTCAAATCAACATGGCGTCATCCTCCCCATAACAGCCATCTAATATATTGTCAACGCTTTGAGTCTGCCATTTGGGGAAGCCACCAATTGTGCATGACAATGCTTTGTAACAGTGTATAAATGCACAGACACACACAGAGAAGAAGTAAAATAATCTAGGACAACACTTCCCAAATATATTCCAAGGAATCGTAGCTTCCACAGACTTTTAATAAATTTTACTTGAAAAACTAGTTTAATGTCAAATACATTTTGGAAATGCTGGGTTGCTTAAAGGGTAGAGGGGTGTATTGTACATACCACGATTCTGTTGTGCAAAGAAAAAAATGTACCTATTTTCTACAACTGACTTATCTTGCTCTTGAACATCTGTTCCCACCAGTGGGAAAAATTAAACTTCCCAATTAAAAGTCCCTCAGTCTTATCAATTTTAAAAAGTCTCTTTGAGGTAAATATTTAGTTAACTGGAAGTTCAAACTCCCCATGAGACAGTTTCTCTCCTCTCAAAGGGCCTCACATCTCCCAAATCCCAAGGTGGTTTATGGGCACTGGCATGGCTCAGCCTGTTTCCTACCAAGCTTGGAACTTTCCGCTGTGCCATGAAATAGCAAAGGCTCAAACCTACTTTCTCCCTTTGAGGATATGTACATGATTTCGCATTGTTACCATCTTTCTTCATCACGAGGCACACTGGGGCAGAGGATACAAGGTATCCACGGGGAATCCTGGATCTGGTGGCAAACACACTGATGCTGCAGTTTAAATCTGGTAATCATAGAATTTCTAAAGCAGAACTGAGGAGACAAAAGAAGGAAAAGATCCTCTGCTACCAATTCCAGTCACTTCAATACCATTAAGAAGGAGGAGATTCTGAGAAAAGCCACACAGAAATCCCTGAGGGGAAGAGAAACAGTTTTATAAAGACAGACAAAAAAAGAATTATATATAACTTACTTTTACTAAAATTTACATCTAAAATCTGAAAATTGCCTCTCTTTTAAACACTGCTGGAAGAAGAAATTAGCTATTATCTCTCTCTAATTGTGTACCTTAAACATTACGTAAAATGTTTGCTGTTTCTCTGATATTTTATATAACAAAAAAGTTTATGGCATAACTTTTGAAGCACTTACAAATTGAAGATTGTATTTTAATGAATAAATAGGATTGGTTTCTATCAAACCAAAGTTGATATTCACAAAATCTTCCACGCAGAGTACCTTTACATTTCAAATCCCACAGAGTGAAATTTAACCTTTTACAATCTGATGCACAATATCATGTCAGCCTATTTTTTCAAGGAGAACCTTTACCTGATGTAGCCATCAGGACATAGTAGGTTGGACCGCGGTCACCAACAGCTCTGAGACTTGAGCAGCCTGACCCACCAAAGGTGCATTTCTTGCCCATATACATGCTCAACGTGAGTGAACTGGGGAGCTGGGCTGACCACAGTCTGTCAGGGACCAGGCTGACACGGTTCCATCTCATCATGGGCCTCCAAGTTCTCCACAGCAGAGGGAGAGAACCATGACAACGTGTGACACACTTCTGCTCACATTTCACTGGTTCAAGCAAGTCAACTCTTAACTTCAAAGAGGGTGGGAGAATGTCATCTCCTAGGAAGAGAACTGGAGTTGCTTGTCACCAGCTCTATTGACAATCACATCTGTTTTTGTTTTTTTTTAATCTCCTTTGGACCTCGGCACATATAACAATCCACACTATCTATCACCCTATTTGGGATCATATTATCCATCCAACAAATTTATATTATCAATTGAACAACAACAAAACATTTCATTCTTTTAGAACCATTGTATTAAAGCAAGATCTCCTTTTTTTCCTTAAAACCAGCCTCCTTAATACGTCTCATTTTGGCAGAGCTGGGGTATTGTATGTAAGTTTAGAGAAAACAGAAGTGGGTAGCCCCGCTGTGGCAGAGATGACTAGCTGTTCAAAGACGGGTGACCCTCCCACCACCACCACAGGGTAGAGTTGTTGCTTAGTTGCACCCGCAGCTATATTTCTCAGACTCTGGTAATAGGTGTGGTTACCTGGCTGAGTTCTGGCCAAAGAAATGCAGACGAATGTGCCATTTACCACTTTCCAGGCCAGCCCATAAAAACCTCCTGCACCATCCAAATGACCACATGACCTAGACCTGCCACCAATACCCTACCCTGCGGAGGATACATACAAACTTTTTTATAAAAAATATTTTTACTTTTAAAGTTTACAAACATAAACTTTTATTATGATAAATAAACTTTAATAGTGATGGGGTAGTAGAATAAATTAACGAAACCTTCAAAAGCGTGCATTTTAAAAAATGTTTTGGTTGGCCTTGACGATGACAAGGTCACCTAAGGCAGTCTCTTAGTAATCTGCTCGTCTCACTCCATTCTCTTCTGTGTGCTCTCTGGATTACGGCGCTGCCTGATTAGCATAGAATTTTCCAGCAAGTGAGGGAAGGACTGCATTATTGAAGAGGTGGTTTGGAGAAGGCAACAGGGACAACTGCCAGTTTCTGGGTTTGTGAAAGCTTTTATTTACCCCTAACCACTCAACATAGAGACGAGATAGAATGACAATATCAGTGACTGCCTAAGGCTGATGGGCTATATTCTAAGCGTCTCATGAGAGCAATAATTCATAACGCATGAAGTCAGATATGCGATAGTACTTAAATTTAACCATGCTCATCAAAGTCCTATCATTTCTGATACGTTGTGACAAACATAACTCTACGGCTTTGCGAAACCTATTTCTTTTCCCCCTGAGCGCACAGAGAGGCTGTGTTGCCCAGCCACCCTTTGCATCACGTGAGTCACGGGACAGAGTTCTGGCCGATGGAATCTGGGCACAAAGTTGTGAGCCATTCACAGACCCAGTGAAGGACTCCAAGCTCTAGCGGAGAGCAGAACCACTAGTTGGAAGGAGCTGGGTCCTGAATGAATGTAGGACATCGCCTCCCCGACCCAGCCAGCTGGGGACTATGATGTGAGAAAGAAAGAAAGCACTGAGATTTTGTTATAGTGATTAGCACAGGAGGCATACCTAACGAATACATGACGGCTGTGGCATTTGCCTCAGAGAACTATGCAAAGGGTTAAAACTGTGTAAAGTATCTCTCAATAAAGCTGTTAGCTTGAAAAAGAGAGTCCAGGGGGCCCTAGAGATGCACTCTAACCCCACCCCTACTCCCACCCCCACCCTGTCCCATTTGGCTCTTCCTGATCGTTGAGCAAGTCCTATAAAATGCTTCTTGCCTTGGTCCTGTCACGAATACCATGACTTGGCCGCAGCCAAGCCTCTCTTGGCCTCTTCTCCCATTCCTGGCTGCTTAAGAAAATTTCACTCTTCTGAACTTGGACTGCCTATATGATTTCCTCTGCTAGAATGCTCCTTCCCCTCACCTCTGCCTGCCCAGTTCTGCTGATGTCCCTGCTACCCCCTACTAAGGTCTTCCTTCTGGAAGGCTCAGCTGGAAAAGACAGCATCCTGCTCTGAACCCCTGTAACCCTTTCTCAGCAGAGCTCTGAGGTTTTCTCTTATGTCCCCAGGGCATGATGATTATTGGTGGACATCTTCTCTGCCCTGCTAACTTGCAAGCGCCTTGCAGACAGGGACTCTGCGTGCCGGCACACAGAGATATTCAATAATAAACGCTAAAGGAATGCATGAACAAATGGGAATGGATGCGGACGTCAGTGAATAATTCAATGGAATTCCACAACAGCAGCTTGGATCAGAGACCTCTTCCCTCCAAATGAATCCAAACGTGACCATGTTTCCTTTATGACATTCTGTCCAGCCCGATGGCACTCCAGCTAGATAAAGATGGTGCATCTGGACAGAGGTCACAGCTTCTAAGGGGCAGACACGATGGGCCAGTTCCGACCTCCACCTGAAACATCAGATTCACATGGAGAGAAGGAGTCTGCCAAGAACGTGGGGAAAAAAGAAGAAAAAAATCCTCTTAATTAAGAAAGTATGGTGGGAGCTGGCCCAGTGGCACAGCGGTTACATTCACACATTCTGCTCCGGTGGCCCAGGGTTCGCCATTTCGGATCCTGGGTGCGGACGTGGCACCGCTTGGCATGCCACGCTGTGGTAGGCGTCCCACACATAAACTAGAGGAAGATGGGCATGGATGTTAGCTCAGGGCCAGTCTCCCTCAGCAAAAAAGAGGAGGATGGGCAGCAGATGTTAGCTCAGGGATAATCTTCCTCAAAAAAAAATAAAGTATGGGAGGTAGCTTAAATTTATACATTTTTAAGTAAAAATAACTTTAGGTAAATACTATCTTTTGAATTTTTATGGATGTATAACGCACACACAGAAAAGTGACCATGAGTGTACAGCTTAATGAATGCTTACAAATCGGTCACCCCACCTCCTCGAGAAACGGAACCTTACCAGCAACCCCGAAGCCCCTCCCCGCTCAAGTCGGTAAATACTATTTTAAAAGAAAAGGAAGGAAAGAGAGAGGGGAGGGGTGCCCGGGCAACCATTTTCAAAGAAAATGCGAAATGCTGGGGCCGGCAGGAGCGTGCGGGGTGGGGGGGGGGGGGGGGGGGGTGGGGGGGGGGGGGCGGGGGCTGTGAGGCACACTCCGGGGGCACTCGCGCCCTCACTCAGCCACACCCATCAGCGCTTTTCCCGATCTGCAGAAAATTCGCGTGGGATGCAACAGACCCCCGAAACGGGTAATTGCAGAAAATGCGGACCGAGCTTTGGAGGCGAGGGGATTCCTCGTAGGTGCCGAGCGAGGAGGCCCGGCCCCGCCCTCCCGCCGGCGCCCGGCGGGGACCCGGCGCTGGACAGTAGGAGGCGGGCGAGGTCCCCGGCCGTCCATCACTGGAGGCGGCCGCGCAGGGCTGTGGCCTCGCTGCGTCCCGGCCGGGGAAGAGCCAGCGCCCCCGCCCCAGCCCGCACTCCTGCGCCCTTTTTCTGAACCTGGAGAGGCAGGGCATCCTCTTGGCTTCCTTCCAGCGGGATGTGCCTCCTGCCAGACTCTCAGCCAAGAAGCTCGGCTTTGGAAGGAGCAATGTCCCCTACAAAGGCCTGAGAAGCAGCTTCGGTTATAAAGTCACCACCGGGCCTCAGACCAGGCCTTTGAGAGCAGGCTCCGTGCAGGCTGGTCTGCTAAGTCGTCCTCTCTCCTAGGACCCTCTGCTCTGCCCTTAGGAAAAATCCCGTGAATGAAGGCGTCATCTTTGGTTTGGAAACTTGACGCCCTCCTGCAAACAGCTTTGTGTCTGTCAGATCGTGGTATGTGTGCAAGAGGCATATAGAGACGGGTAGGTGATTAGATAGGTGTGTAGGTAGAAGATAAAAATACTTGACGGTCTGCTGATAATTCTGAAGGCGAGGTCCCAGAGATGGGTCTGGGTATCCATTATGTGGGAGGACTTCTGTTCACAAGGATGTGGTACAGGCAGTTTTTTGTCTTATATTTCAGTTAATATTAATAAGAGAACAACAAAGAGAAGTAATGAATTGGATCAGGCAGGGGGATATAAAGGGGATATTTCCAAAGCCTTGTGGTTCCTTATAATGTCAGTCAAATGAGGTTCATTCTTAGTCTTAACTGACCATTGACACATCTTACTGTTTCTCATTTTCTAATCGGTTCTATCTTCTTGTTCCCGTAATTGTTGGATGTGAAATAAAAGTCATGCTATTTGATTGTATTTTCTTTTTTCCAACCAAAATGTGACATATGTCTGCTATAGGGAAAACATGGTGCTAGATGCGTGGAGATTCACAGAAGGCAAAAAAAGAAGAAGGAAAAACATATTACTAAAACAGGATAATGATGAGGCCTAGGGCTCTTTTAACCTCAAACGTCCGGGGATAAAGAGGCCCAAACTAGTAAAGAATTCCTCTGCATGGAGGAGGTGTCCACATAGAAGAAGGGGACATTGGCCATTACTTCTCCCTTGGAACATTTACTACATTCGGTCACATGTTATTGGCTATATTAGGATTTGGGGAAGAGCAGGGTATTTTTAATCTCAGACCACCAATAAAGCCTGAAGTATTTGCAAGTTTAGTCATAGAACAGACAACCTTTGCATAATTGGACTTAGCTGAGTAGTTTCTGCAGAGGCAAGGAGACTCAAGAGCCAGAGTCTAGCATTTGTGAAATAACTAGTGTGTGTGTATGTGGTGTCAGGTTGAGACCTGGCCCCCTGGGTGTGAATGAGCCAAGGCACAGAAGGACTCTGTTGAATGATCTGGGGAACAGAGCTGGCCAAGCTAATGGTCCCTCTGTGGTTGGCCCTAGCAACCTCAAACCCCCAGCCAGCCCACCCAAGCCCATGAGCCCTCCCACACACTCTGGGTGAAGCATGGCTTGGCAAGCTCCTACAGTGTGGCTCCTTGGTCCCTCCCTCTGAATCAACCAAGAGGGCCAGCTCTGAGGCTCCTAAAGCTGCCAGCCTCCTAAGGGAGTGTTCCTACATAGGAATATACTTTGGGGAGCTGATAAGCCCCCTCTAAATATTTGGGAGGCAGTCTTCGAATTAAATGGTTTGCCTGCTGATGTCAATTATTATAGTGCTGTTTGTAGGAAACTAAGACCCCAGGGGCTTATGTGAAAGGAGATAGATCAGATGAAACGATCACTTATCTTGATGTCAGAGTAATTCAGAGGAACTCTCAATTATTTACCTCCAAGAAACCTGTGAGGACAGCGCCATCCTACTTGTTGTCCCCGGGGCTCAGCTGGAGTCCACGAGGTCCCAGGTTGGAGGATGAATTCTGATACAGAAGACCCTGGGATGGAGGAGAGGGGGCACACGGTGACGATCTGAGGGTGCCTGGGGGTTCTAGAAGGAATTGAGGTCACCTTGAGGATATAAAATTGCTCTAAAAAAAATTTAGGATGGCTTTTTTCTGGATTCTCTACTCCCATGGGAATCAGGAGCCATCTCCCAGTGACTGTCTAATGATGTGACAGTGCTCAGTTCCCCAATTTTCCCATGATACCAAGAAACCTCCTTCTATTTTGTCTCCAGTCGATCATTGCTCACAGTAAGGCTCCATTCTCAACACTCACAGATACACACACACACACACGTACGTGCACACACACACACACATACACTGTACTTTCAGTTTGAGCCAGTGATATTTTAGACCCTGAATGCTCTGAAAAGACAGAAATGTCTCACCAAACCAAGGAAGTGTGCTCCCAAACTTTGACTTTGAAAATGTTCTGCTCGACAACTCAGCCGCTTAGCTCACTAGGTTCCTCTTCCCTCTCTCTCAGTTACAGTGTCGAAACAAGGGTCCATCTGAATTCCCACGAGGGAAAATTAATCGAATGGGCTTGCGACACTCATGGGTTTAATCTGGCTCTTAAAAAATCTTCCCACCACATTGTTTCTCTAATATGGTGGCCATTTTTTCTTCTACTTAGAACCAGCTAGAAAAATATTTCATGTGTTTATGTCTCTTGAATGCGTACTTTTTGTTTGGATCTATGTAATTTTAATCTGTTCCAGCCTCTCACAATTTTTAAAGAATTAGTTCCAAAAGTAAAAAATATATATATGGTAAACATTGCTCATTCGTGTGCTTTGCTCTCTGTGCTATGACAGGAAATGCATTTCTGCCACTTTTAAAATGAGCAATCACACGTATAATCAACTTGGTTAAAACTTCCTTCCTGGTAACTGCAAGACTTCCTCTGCATCTGGATCTGAAGGGAGACGCAGAAAAGCGGAAGGGTTTAGAGGCACACTGGGTAGGTCTGAATTTGTTTTGTTTTCAAAAATTAAACAAATGATCCTTCAGCATCATCGCCTGCACTGCTTTATCAGGTATTACATCCTTCTATTTTTTTGCCCTTTGTTCGCTCTGACTCGGAATAGTGACACTTCCTTCTCGGCTAGAATATTTTTATCTGGAGCTGTTTGTCAGTTCTTGAGATGACACCACCGCCAAATGTCTGTTTCATTGTCTGGTCCGACCTCTATGTGTGGATATCCACGAGGTTCCGGCAGCGGCTTTGCAGGTGTATCAGTCCTTTCTTGTTTTGGTTTGGGAGGAAAAGGGAGGGCCTCTTGCCAGCCAGGCTTCATGTTCTTACAAGTGCATCCTTAGCGATTACTGTACGAAAGAGTGCTTCTAACGTCTTCTCGTAAAAGGAGAAAGCTTCGTAGCCTCAACCATGAAGGACAGCAGTGAGTATTCAGTCAGCCTGTCTTCTCCTGCATCTTGTATCTTGCACAATTGCTTAGTTTCATCGAGGCAGAACTTACTGCTATGTATTCGTATGTTGCCTAAATTTGGACCTTTTTATTTCAAGTTAGTGTCAATATTAATGTATCTTACGGTTCTCTTCTTTGTTAGTTATTCTATAATGTAGCAAAAGATGAAATGGTGTCTGTTTTAAGCTGCAAATGACAGTTCTTGGGGACAGTTGGTTTCATGTATTTACTAAGTATAACTTCATAATATTTTAAGAGAGGGAAGATTGACTTTAAAAGCAGGTTTGAGCCAAGATTCGAACAGAAGTTTTGAGCTAAGGAAACTTGTCTTTCTTATCTTTTAATCAAACTCTCCTTTTTGCAATATATCAAATGCTCCTTTATTTCTTAAGGAAGTAACTAGTTATGGGTTTCACTAGCATTAGTCATTTAAGAGAGTAAATGGTATTTTCTGAAACATTGAATTTTTGGATATTGATTCTTATTTAGAATACATCTTACAATGTAATGATACTAAATATTAAAATCAAAATACCTTATTCATATTTCAATTTTAATATTTTTAGCATTTCAGTCATTATTTGAAGAGTTTTCTACTGCAGAATGTCACATTTATACTTAAATGCTTTGTGCAGGGTAGGTACTTATTAAATATTTGCGGAAAAGAGTGGGCAAGTTTGATGAGAATAAATTTGTGAATTCTGGTTATAGAGGTGAAAATATTAGAGCAAAAAAGAAATTAAATCATCAGTTGAGATCCAAACAGCAGGTCACTGGAGTCCACAAATCCTTCTTTCCAACCCGTGGCTTCTCCACTATGTAACACAGAGGCAGGTGGAAGGAATTGCTACAAATTAAAATTACCTAAATGTTCATATTAGGAGAGTATGGCCCCGGGTGACTGACTCTCTTCTGATACTGCCCTAATGTAGCAACGACAGCCAGGATGCTTACACATTTTATGATTCAAAATGTTAAATATCTGCAAACGTTCTTGACTGCAGTTTCACCACTGTGGTATCTTCGAGTTTTATCAATGAAGTGACTACCTCTCCTAACCAGAAAGAAAAAAATGAAAACAAAAAAGAAAGACAGGAAATTGACTAGGGAGTAGATACCTGATCCAGACAGTTTGAAAATGGAGAATGTGAGGTGAGGTCGGGTAAGGTGTCTTGGTCCCAAAGAGAAGTGTGAGACTGAATAAAGAGGAAATAAGTCGAAGGCTTGTTTTCAAAGTGGGGTGTTTCAGCATCTCCCAGTGCACCTCGTAAACTAGGACTTGATCCTGTCATCGGATTGTTTCACTTGTATATGCATTTATGCTTAAGAACAACCGTTACCACTTCGAGCCATTATAGGATGTCACACACTGTCCTAGATGAGTGTTACATCTTTTTTTCAATTAAATGTCCAAACAAAACAATAGATTGATTAATGAACCCCCCATATACCCATCACCCATATTGAACAAGTTTATTACCCTATTTAATTCTCACCTCCACCCTCTGAGGTATTACTAACCCCATCTGACAGTTGGGAACCAGGCTCAGAGACTCACTAGGTCAAGTCACCCAGATAGCAGGTAGCGGGGCCAGGATTCGGGGGCCCGGACCCCAAAGCCCCTGTATCCTCGTGTGCACGTTCTTCTACGCGTCCTTCCACCACCCTCTGAAAAATGTAAGGGGCAAGTGCCTTCCCTGTGACCAAGGCCTGTGTTTCTCCGCTCCCAGGTCGCGTAGGGCATGGAGCTGGAAAACTATGAACAGCCCGTGGTTCTGAGAGAGGACAACCGCCGCAGGCGCCGGAGGATGAAGCCGCGCAGCGCCGCGGCCAGCCTGTCCTCCATGGAGCTCATCCCCATCGAGTTCGTGCTGCCCACGAGCCAGCGCAACAGCAAGACCCCCGAAACGGCGCTGCTGCACGTGGCTGGCCACGGCAACGTGGAGCAGATGAAGGCGCAGGTGTGGCTGCGCGCGCTGGAGACCAGCGGAGCAGCGGACTTCTACCACCGGCTGGGGCCGGACCACTTCCTCCTGCTCTACCAGAAGAAGGGGCAGTGGTACGAGATCTACGACAAGTACCAGGTGGTGCAGACCCTGGACTGCCTGCGCTACTGGAAGGTGCTGCACAGGAGCCCAGGCCAGATCCACGTGGTGCAACGGCACGCGCCCTCGGAGGACACGGTGGCCTTCCAGCAGCAGCTCACAGCCCTGATTGGCTATGACGTCACCGATGTCAGCAACGTGCACGACGACGAGCTCGAGTTCACACGCCGCCGCCTGGTCACCCCGCGCATGGCCGAGGTGGCCGGCCGTGACCCCAAGCTCTACGCCATGCACCCCTGGGTGACGTCCAAGCCCCTGCCGGAGTACCTGTTGAAGAAGATTACCAACAACTGCATCTTCATTGTCATTCATCGCAGCACCACCAGCCAGACCATCAAGGTCTCAGCAGATGATACCCCAGGCACCATCCTCCAGAGCTTCTTCACCAAGATGGCCAAGAAGAAGTCTCTGATGGATATCCCGGAAAGCCAAAACGAACAGGACTTTGTGCTGCGCGTCTGTGGCCGGGATGAGTATCTGGTGGGTGAAACGCCCATCAAAAACTTTCAGTGGGTGAGGCAGTGCCTCAAGAATGGGGAGGAGATTCACCTGGTGCTTGACACTCCTCCGGACCCAGCCCTGGACCAGGTGAGGAAAGAAGAGTGGCCACTGGTGGATGACTGCACGGGAGTCACCGGCTACCATGAGCAGCTGACCATCCACGGGAAGGACCATGAGAGCGTGTTCACCGTGTCCCTGTGGGACTGTGACCGGAAGTTCAGGGTTAAAGTCAGAGGCATTGATATCCCGGTCCTGCCCCGGAACGCTGACCTCACGGTGTTTGTGGAGGCAAACATCCAGCATGGGCAGCAAGTCCTTTGCCAAAGGAGAACCAGCCCCAAACCCTTCACGGAGGAGGTGCTCTGGAACGTGTGGCTTGAATTCAGCATCAAAATCAAAGACTTACCCAAAGGGGCTCTTCTGAACCTCCAGATCTACTGTGGCAAAGCTCCAGCGCTGTCTGGCAAGGCCTCTGCAGACACTCCCAGTTCTGAGTCCAAAGGCAAAGTTCAGCTTCTCTATTATGTGAACCTGCTGCTGATAGACCACCGGTTCCTCCTGCGCCACGGGGAATACGTGCTCCACATGTGGCAGTTATCCGGGAAGGGCGAAGATCAAGGGAGCTTCAACGCTGACAAGCTCACCTCTGCAACCAACCCGGACAAGGAGAACTCCATGTCCATCTCCATTCTCCTGGACAATTACTGTCACCCAATAGCCTTGCCTAAGCATCGGCCCACCCCTGATCCCGAAGGGGACCGGGTTCGAGCCGAAATGCCCAACCAGCTTCGGAAACAACTGGAGGCAATCATAGCCACTGACCCACTTAACCCTCTCACAGCAGAAGACAAAGAATTGCTCTGGCATTTCAGATATGAAAGCCTTAAGCATCCAAAAGCATATCCTAAGCTATTTAGCTCAGTGAAATGGGGACAGCAAGAAATTGTGGCCAAAACTTATCAGTTGTTAGCCAAAAGGGAGGTATGGGATCAAAGTGCATTGGATGTTGGGCTAACGATGCAACTCCTGGACTGCAGCTTTCCAGATGAAAATGTAAGAGCCATTGCGGTCCAGAAACTGGAGAGCTTGGAGGACGATGACGTTCTGCACTACCTGCTGCAGCTGGTCCAGGTAGGGGATGCTGCTGTTGCCAACGGAGCAGTCTTCTCGAGGAATTTCTTTGCATGTGCACAGGCACCCCATTGGGTTGTAATCAAATGCCCCTTGTCCAGAGCCTCATGATTAGTCATAGTAGGTCTGATGAAGCCACCTCAAAAAGTAGCCAACGGTTCCATTTCCTTTTTTATTGTCTTTGAGGGTCTGCCAACATCATGTTGAAGACATTGGTATTTTCACTTTTTAGGAGAACTGGCCCTATGGGAATGCTTTGTTCTCATTTACTATATTAATGATAGATTCGACTTGTTGAATGCTCCCCTGTGCCAGGGGTCCAAGTGATTTACATACTCTTCTTGTATTATCACATTTACCTCTCCCAACAACTATGATGGAGCATTTTGTAGATAAGGAAACTGAGGCACAGAGAAGCTAAATAATGTGCCCAAGGTCACGTACTTTGAAAGACCGAAATTCGAACCCAGGAAGTCTGACTCCAAGCCCTGTTCTTTTCACTGCCTCCCAATATCCTGCATGAATCCTGTGTCAGGACAATGTGTCCTAGACAGAAAAGGTCATACTCTCTGGTCGCGTCTATCACAGTTCATAGAATAACGTCTCATATCTGGATGGGACCTTGAAAGCCCCTCTCTTTAGACAGGTCCAGTACTGTGTTTCCACTCCTGTTCTCATGCCTTCCCCTGGGGTCCACAGAGCCTACGTCATGTGCCTAAGGGTTTCTTAGGAAGTTAAAGAAAGGAGGAACAGTTCTACTCACTATAGCCATTCTCAAATTATATTGTGCTGCTTGACAAGGAAGAGGAAGTCAAAGAATTGGAATAGAAATGCTATTTTAGAGTGCAGACGTGTTCATTCATTCATCCAACGACATGGGCTGAGGGCTTCCCCTGTTCTGGAAGCTGGAGATAGAGCAGTGACCAAAACAGAGCCTGTCTCTGCCCTCATACAGCTTGTGGCGCGTGGAAGAGACCGACACTAAATGAGCGCTCATGCGAGTAGATATTTAAAACAAATTGTGACAGACGCTTTGGTGCAAAACCACAGGGTATTATGAGAAAATAGTCAGGGGTCCTGGGACACTTAATTTAGACCAAGGAAGCCAGGGACGGTTCTCAGTCGGTGATGTTTGACCCAAGATTGTTAGGATTCGCCAGGCTAAGTGTTAGACACTAAACTGTCTACTCACTGTCTAAATATACAGGAAGCCCTTGGAGTTTTCTGCTGAGCCTTTTGGACACTCCCAACTTTAGCTCTGAATCTGCACCTTCGCATTAGGCAGATCCTTGAAACATTACATTCGTCCTTTATCTTCATCTATCACATATATCCAATATTTCTCTCTGCCCGCGAGTTCAGATCCTGGCATAACACTAATGAAGACTTTAGAATAATCAAAGTACATTCAGTTTTCTAGCTGTCCATAACAAAAAGAACATAAAACAAGTTTGGATGACATCTGTTCCAGGTCCCCAAGGCTACCATGAATTATGTTGTATTGTTATTTTCACAAGTAAACTTTGCAGAATTGGAAAATGAGTAGTGTTCTTGGAAATACTTAAATAAAAGAGGTCAATAAGTAATATGAACATTGAATTTGTGGTCATAAATTTGAAGAAGAGTAGTCATTTGTAAAACTCTTTGAGACATTTTCAGATACAGCCAAATGACTCATTCCTGATTAAAATGGTCTGCTAGGTGAGATCCGCATTATCTTTACAGAAGTGAAACATGAAGAAGGTCAGAAAGATTCACGTTCGGGTTAGAAACTCAAAACATTTCTGAAGTGAGTACCAGTGGCTAAATAGCCACATTCTCAGAATTGCAATCTTAGCCGCAGCTACAACGACACCTATTTGACCACGCCCATGGAAAGTATGGGGATAATCGAAATATTATCAAGTCGGGATCGATCATTTCCAAACTGGAAAACCACAGTAACAACTGGAAATCATACCAAAAAGCCCCCAGGCCCTAAAACATAAAGTGGGATGGGAATTTCTCCTGTTTCTTAGGAAAAAGGATGGACCGTATCTATTTACAAAGGAAATACTCTGAGATATTCAATTTTAAGCCTCTCATGATGCTTATACGTGACATCTACCCTATAATTTTATATCTGCATCTATAGTAATCAAACAATATTTGTTAGGCTTGCTGCTTTTAAAATTATGAACTATTGCAGACTTACAGAAAAGTACAGAAAAATGATATAACACATCTTCATGTACCCACTAGGATTTAATTATTTTCTACATTTTATTGGTTCTTTTTCTTCAGTCACAGAGCTGTCACCAAAGTCAATATCTCTATATTAGCCAAGTGAAGTGAGAACTGCTAAACACTGCTAAACCTGAGCAAGCATATAAGATAAGAGATTTTCAGACAGAAAGCTCTGCATACCCCACAGGGTGGCAGGGAGTAGTGGTCCCTCTGTGTGGACTGATCCGGGCCTGCTGTTTCTTTGCAGTAAGCAGCTGTGAGGCAGCTCAGTGATTTGCCAGTGAGATGCCACACACACATCTTGAGCAGCAGACAACTTATAGGATTTCAGGATCTTCATATATAACAAATATTTTTCTCCTTACGTGTACTATATCTCTGTGTCTATTTTCTTTCCAACAACCTCTCTTACCTTCCACTTTTATATATTCATTATACCCATCTCCATCTTTTCCTTCTATCCTTCCAATAAATCAAGTAAGCCCTTAATGGGAGCAAAAGCCTCTCCTTTTTCACCTGTGAAGTTATCAAGTCACGTGACTATGAGTGGCGAGTTCCGGCTTGTAATCCCCGTCCTTAAGCAAGTGGTTCACTCTGGCCCAAAGTGTCCTCGCAAAGAAAGGATTGTCCTTAAGTGACTGATAAGATTCTTGTCACCCTAGCCACAAAAACCCAGTAAGGCAGAGCACCCATTTTTCTCCATTTCCTATTCCTGATTAACCAACCTAGAACGCAGTCCTACAAATGCCTGTGTGTTCTTATTGCAGGCTGTGAAGTTTGAACCATACCATGACAGTGCCCTTGTCAGATTTCTGCTGAAGCGTGGCTTAAGAGTAAGTGCTTCCATTTTGATAATAGCATGACATTTCAAAACTTATCCAGAATTGGCTCATAGATCTAGAGCATTAGTCATCATAAGTTCGACCTTCTTGTTCCCGCCCTCAGAACAAAAGAATTGGTCACTTCTTGTTTTGGTTCTTGCGAAGTGAGATAGCCCAGTCCAGGCACTACCAGCAGAGGTTCGCTGTGATCCTGGAGGCCTACCTGAGAGGCTGTGGTATGGCCATGCTGCACGACTTTACCCAGCAAGTCCAAGTCATCGAGGTGTTACAGAAAGTCACCATTGACATTAAATCGCTCTCAGCTGAAAAGTATGACGTCAGTTCTCAAGGTACAGTGGTGACCTTTTCCCGATCCTCTTTCCAAATGCCTTCATCTCCAAATGCCATCGTCTCTCTCATTCCTCTTTCTTCTGCAAGGCCTGCTGCACCTTCCTAAAGGCAGCCAAGAACAAATTTTTCAATCTTCTGTTTCCATGGAGCAAGCAAATTGAAAGTTCTCCCTTTGCAAGTTAGTATTTCTTAACTGTATATATATTCTAATGATGAATTTATGATACTCCATATTAATTTTTTTTTTAATTTAAAGGGCGTTGTGCAGATGTAAGATGTATTTTTTAGGAACAATTGTGCACACACACAAAAAGATTAGTTATTTCCAAATATTTACCTTTTTCTCCCCATCTTTCAGTATATGCATATAATTTTCAAATTTTCAGTGTTTTAAAGTAATGAATTATTGAGAAACTATTTTAAATTTTTAAGTATATATATCCATATATACCTTCATAGATAGATATATATATTCTATGTATATATACACATATATATCAGAAAAGTTTATATTACAATATATATATATCTCATCTCCTCTCTGAAACCATTTCCAATATAGTCTTCCAGGAAATCCTGTCCGTGTCCTAGGAGAATCACACTTTCTCTGTATTCCCTTAGCTTTGGGTTCACACTGCATTAAATTATACTCATTAACACATCTTGCTGGTCTAGTAAACTGTCTGAGACTTGAGTATGTTTCATGTTTGTGTACCTAGACCCAGCACTATGGCTCGTAATGGACACTCACTAAGATACTTGGTCAATTTTTTTTTTTTTAAAGATTGGCACCTGAGTTAACATCTGTTGCCAATCTTTTCTTCTTCTTCTTCTTCTTCTTCTCCCCAAAGCCCCCCAGTACATAGTTGTATATTCTAGTTGTAGGTCCCCCTGGTTGTGCTATGTGGGATGCTTCATCAGCATGGCCTGATGAGTGGTGCCATGTCCGCACCCAGGATCTGAACCAGCTAACCCGGGTCACCAAAGCAGAGCCCATGATCTTAATCACTCGGCCACGGGGTTGGCCCTTCGGTCGATATTTTAAACTTCTGAGTATTTTAAATTTCCCTTTTTTCCCTTTGATTCTTTTCCAATGCACCAATAATGCTCTCTCCAAAAAATAATAATGGTGATAATAATCTTACTTTTATTTTTACTGTAAGAAAGGGAAACATTTGTACTGGCCTCCAGTCTATCTGTTATCCAGGGAGTAAGTTTTAATTTACATATTTTGCCTTTAGAATTTTGAGGCTGTGACATTGTCTCTGCACAACTTAACTTCCACTTTTGAAAAGAATTTACAGAATCCTAACCGAACTCCATTTAATGTGGTCTTCAAATGTCTGTTCCCCAAATCGGATGGCAGTTTAAAGTTTCACATATTGGAAAGAAAACTACAGTATCAATTCCTTAGCGTTATCCTTAAAACGTCGCTCTCCACCTGATGGTCTTGGGCTCCCACATACATTCACGTCTCTGTCCCCGCTGAGTATGCGTACATGGTTCTATTGCTCACTGTAAGCCTCACTTCTCCTGCCACCTCGAATGATTAGTTCCTCAAACACAGAACCCCACCCCCTTTTCTCCTCCACACCAGACCTAATGTATAGAACATTTTGAATAGCTGTGGTCTCAGGAAATGTTCTAAATAATATTGATAGTTTCTTGAACTCACAATGACTCTTGTGTGCTTTTGACAATTACAGTTATATCGCAACTTAAGCAAAAGCTTGAAAACCTGCAGAATTTGAATCTCCCTCAAAGCTTTAGAGTTCCCTATGATCCTGGGCTGAAAGCAGGAGCGCTGGTGGTGAGTATGAGCTCCATGTCTCCACGTGGTCTCTATGTCTTGAAAATGTCTCTGCATGCTTTACAGGGCTAGGAGATAAATACTAATGTTTATGTCGAGACAGGGAAGCTGGAAAGTCCCTCATTGGGCTCTGTCAAGCCCTTCTCTCACCACTAGGTAGTAAAAACCTCAACACTGAGCAATCTCCCCTCCATTTTATTTTAAATCAGCTTTCTTGAGGAATCATTTACATACAATAAAATTTGTCCATTTTAAATGTACAGTTCAATGAGTTTTGACAAATCTATAGAACCCTATGACCACCACCACAATCAAGATATAGAACATTTCCATAGAAAGGTTATGGACAGAGTTCTTTCGCGTCCCCCTCTGTTGCTAGTCCTTTCCTCCGTCTGTCCCTGATCCTGGACAACAGCTCTGCTTTCTATCATGTAATTTTACCTTTTCTAGAATTTCATGAAGTAGAATCATACAGTATGGATTTTTTGTATCTGGATTATTTCACTTAACGTAATGCTTTTAAGATTCCTCCATGTTGCTGTGCGTAGCGGTAGTCTGCTCCTTTTTATGACGGAGTAGTATTCCCTTTATGGATACACTTCAATTTGTTTTCCATTTGCCTTTTGAATAGTATTGAACAGTGAGATAGTTGGGTCAGATGGTGTGTGTCTAATTTTGCAAGATAGGGCCAAATGGTTTTTCCCAAGTGACTGTACCATTTTCCATTTCCACCAGCAATGTATGTGAGTTCTAGTTATTCCACATGCTAACCAAACTTATCATCAGCCTTTTTAATTGTAGCCATTCAAATGGGTGTGAGGTGGTATCTCACTGTTGTTTTTATTTGCACGTCCCTAATTATGTTGAGCATCTTTTCAAGCGCTTATTTTCAATCTTCTTTTGAGAAATTTCTATTCACATCTTCCATTCATTTTTAATGCGGGTTGTCTTATTTTTATTTATGAGTTATTTATGTATTCTGGACACAAATTCTTTATTGAGTATATATTTTATGAATATTTTCTCCCAGTCTGTGGCTTGCCTTTTCATTTTCTTATTAGTATATTTCAAAGAGCAGAAGGTTTTAATTTTGATTAAGTCCAGTTTATCACTTTTTCTTTTATGATTCATGCATTTTGTGTCTTAAGAAATAGTTGCTTAATCCAGTGATTCTTAACCAGAGGTGCACTCCTCCCCATACCCCATCCACCAAGGGACATTTGGTAATGTATGCAGAAGAGTTTGCTTGTTACAACTGGGAGAATGCTACCAGAATCTAGTGGGTAAGGCCAGGAATGCTGCAAAATATCCTACAATGCACAGGGTTGCCACCCCATAACAAAAAATTATCCAGACCAAAATGTCAATAGTGCCAAAATTGAGAAATACTGCCTAATTCAATGTGACAAATATTTTTTTCTACAAGTTGTATAGTTTTAACTCTTACATTTTGTCTTTTTCCCATTTTGAGTTAATTTTTGTGTATGGTGTGAGGTAAAGATCAGGTTTCATTTTTTATCTGAATATCCAACTTTTTCAGCAGCATTTGTTGAAAAGACTATCCTTTTCCTGTTGAAATACCTTGGCACTTTTGTCAAATATCAACTGACCGTATATATGTGGGTCTACATCTAGATTCTCTAATCCATGCCATTGATCTAAATATCTATCCTTATATCAAGGGCCGGCCCAGTGGCGCAGCGGTTAAGTTCGCATGTTCCACTTCTTGGAAGCCCAGGGTTCGCCAGTTCGGATCCCGGGTGCAAACATGGCACCGCTTGGCAAGCCATGCTGTGGTAGAGGTCCCATGTATAAAGTAGAGCAAGATGGGCATGGATGTTAGCTCAGGGCCAGTCTTCCTCAGCAAAAAGAGGAGGACTGGCAGCAGATGTTAGCTCAGGGCTAATCTTCCTCAAAAAAATAAATAAATATCCTTATATCAATGCCACACACTCTTGTTTACATTCAAATAATAAACCACTTCACATATGCATCAGAATCTTACAAGAGTATACTTCCATTAACCTCCTCTCCTCTTTTATACTATTTTTGTCATGCTCTTAAATTCTACCTATGTTATAAACCCCATACATGCTTACTATTTTTGCTTTAAAAAGTTAAAAATATAGATTGGATAAAGAAGATATGGTATATATACACAATGGAATACTACTCAGCCATAAAAAAGACAAAATTCGCCCATTCACAGCAACCTCGAGGGTATTACGTTAAGCGAAATAAGCCAGTCAGAGAAAGACGAACTCTATATGACTCCACTCATAGGTGGAAGTTAGTATATTGACAAGGAGATCTGATCGGTGGTTACCAGGGAAAAAGGGGGGTGGGGGGAGGGCACAAAGGGGGAAGTGGTGTACCCACAACATGACTAACAAAAATGTACAACTGAAATCTCACAAGGTTGTAATCTATCATAACATTAATAAAAAAAAAGAAAAAAAAAGTTAAAAATATATTTAACAGATTAGACTTTTTTTTCTATTTATCCACACATTTGCCATTTTTGGTGCTCTTCATTGCTTTGCATAGGTCCGTATTTCCATCTGGCATCATTTTCCCTTCAGTCTTTAATATTTTTTATTGTGCAAGTCTTCTGGCAAGAAATTCTTTCAAATTTTGTTTGTCTGAAAAACTCTTTATTCCACTTTCATTTTTGAAAGATATTTCCCCTGGACAGAAGGGGAAGTTCATCTCTTCGTGTTTAATTTTCTATACAATTAGAAGTAAACTGGCCCGACAGCAAAAGCACACACTATCCACTGGCCTTATCCACTTAGAGATTGGCAGGGATAATGACGAATTAATACAGCTTCAAATTGCGTTTGCTTTTAAAGACCACATCACATTTTTGATCCATGGTGAATTCACTTTTGGCTAAAACTCCTAAGATTTTTTTATTTTGAAGTGAGTGGTTGCTAAGCCACATTTCTTTCACCTTGAATCTATTTAGATGTATGGGGGGTTTTTTTGGAGGGAGAGGCATTGTACCTGAGTGCTAGATTTCCATTTATTGCCATTAAATTTCATCTTGTTAGATTTGGCCTATTGCATCTGATTCTGCAATAATAGTTTTTAGACACTGTGGTAGCAGTACAACTCTTTTTTTCAAATTAAATCTTAGAGGAAGCCCAAATATATAAAGAAATAACAGCAAGGTTGCTCTGTAATAACGGGGACATGGGAGCATCAGACCCCTATGGGAGTGGGGCATGCAGAGAATGGGATCTGCCAAACCTCTCAGGCACCTTCACAGACTCAGGGTTCCATGGAACAGACTTTGAGAAACACTGGTTTAAGTGCTGTAAATTAATCTTGCTAGTGTTTTTAGACTTGATGAGAAGACTTGTTGTGTTTTCTTTACCCAAACCATTGAAAATAATTTTCCAACTAGAGGACTTTGTCCTGGTTGTTTATGGTGATGCTTTGCAAGAGGATGTGTGTCTCCACCATATGTGTTCATCTGTGGGTAGGAAACACGTGACTGTTTTCTTCCAGATTGAAAAATGCAAAGTGATGGCCTCCAAGAAGAAGCCCCTGTGGCTTGAGTTTAAACGTGCCGACCCTACAGCTCTCTCAAATGAAACCATTGGAATTATCTTTAAACATGGAGACGATCTGCGCCAAGACATGCTTATTTTACAGGTACGCTACTGTTAAGAAATTTGTTTTCAATTATCTGAAAAAAGAATTCTGTATTGGATCTAAAAAATGCCTTCTACTGACTCTATTCCCATTCGTCTATTTTGTATGATGAACAGTGAGTGACCAAAGTTTACATAATAGAGAGTTCTCACTGGGGGAATCTGGCTGTGGACCATTAGATTTGCAATCTAGTGAGCATCACCGTTCTGTCCATTCCTGAGAAGATGCAAATCCAACATTCCCAAATAGCCAGACATACTTCCCTCACCTAACCTCTTTTTTATACACCCCATCCCTAGTATGGTAATATAGAATATAGACGTATTTACCTCCTAGCATCCATTTGACACTTATTCATAGACATAGCTACATGCCCACAGGTGCTCTCCTTAGATACTTCACTTCGATACACATCCACATACACAAACTCAAGTGAATGATTTGATAGGAAAGAGAAAAAGATGAATAGGTAGGCGAGTGGAGAAATCATGCAGTTAAATAAAACAGTGAATGGATTCCTAGAGCACAAGGTGAATGGTGAAGGTAGCAATGTTAATCATTTTCATACTTTCTAACATTTCTGGCTTAACTTTAGCTTTGCAAATCCGTAGAGTGATATTCTCCATAATCTAGTCGTTCAACCTTGTAGAGGTAACATAATTTCTAATATTTAGTGTGATTTATTTAAAATAGGCAAACCACATTGATTTAAATGTAGCCTATTTAAAAACTGGTCATGTTTTCAATTCTCTCTCGGTTTCTGTTTTTACTTATTTCTAATATGG
Source organism: Equus caballus (assembly GCF_041296265.1). Classification (NCBI taxonomy): domain Eukaryota; kingdom Metazoa; phylum Chordata; class Mammalia; order Perissodactyla; family Equidae; genus Equus; species Equus caballus. Next base: position 6,954,630 of record NC_091687.1, read on the forward strand.
AAACAATAATACCCTTTGCTCTCTTTTCAAGAATGGCATATGTGTTGTCCTGGAAGTACTTTAAAAAAATAAAAAGAAATCTTTCCAAACTTTTGAAAGTTTATTAAATTTCCAATAAATCTGTACAATCTTTTGACTTATTCGAAGATGGGCACTTCAAAAACACAGCACATCACTCTATTCGTCCTCTCATTTTGAGGGACAGTTTGCGCTTGCCCGTTATGTACTTTGTTTTGTCGTTCACATAACCAGAGTGGAACGTTGGGATAGATGAATCCTATCTAAAACCTACCCCGGAAGAAATCCGTTTATCCTCCTCCCCAACATCCCAGGGACCAAAATTAACAGGCTCCTAAGAAAAGGAAACTTTAAAGTACTAAGTTGATAAATGAAAGTACAACCATTACTGATAAATTTTATGTTTACTTGTATACTTTGTGTTACCAGATAAGATTGTTGTTTTTTTAAAGGAGAAGAAAAACATATATTTATAATGGAAACGTTTTTGTGTTTTGATGCCCAGATTCTAAGGATCATGGAGTCTATCTGGGAGACTGAATCCTTGGATCTGTGCCTCCTGCCATATGGTTGCATTTCGACTGGGGACAAAATTGGTATGTGGTTACCTCGGGAGATGAATATACCACTCGGCTAGTTTTAAAGGGTCATAATCCCTTCAGTGTAGTCATTTAATAACTCAAAAGTTACAATCATCATGCATATGAAAAGGAAGAAGATGTTGCAAGGCTGGTGAATATGACTCTAAATTTAATGTGGATATGTTGAAAATCCGTGAAGGCATGATTCAAATCCTTGTGACTATACATGGAAACGATTTTAGTAAGCACTTGTTCCCTGCTCTTGACTTCTCCACCTCTAAACTTTAACTCGTTTCGTTGCACAGGAAACTTCTCTCTCACAAATAACATTTAAAAATAGACGGAAAGATCTGTCACTTATTTTAATATCCCCGAATTATCAAAGCTATTACATACTCTGCTCTTGGGAACTTTTACAGACATTGAACATTTCAGTTTCAGTCAAACCTTTTTATTTCAAGTTTCTGATTTCAGAGCTGTACAAAACCATTTACATTTGACCCTGTAATTTAAAAAAGGAAAAGCACAGGTTGCCGAGTGAGAAAGGAAGTTCTCAGCACAGAAATGCATTTACTTAGGACCTTTCAAAACCCACCCTTTCCTCTTCATTCAGGGATATTGAAAGGGTGTCCCCCACAACTTCCATATCCTCCTCCTTTTCTTTCTCTTCCTCCTAAGAAAACCAACAGCACGAACCCAGAAAATAGCCCTCTGGTTGAAAAAGCCCTCTGCCCTCCACTCAACAAAGACATAGCCATTCCTCCTCTGGATCAGGCACGAGGCCCCAGTGTACATCAAACTCTGTGCATCCTCCCGTAGGAATGATCGAGATTGTAAAAGATGCCACAACAATTGCCAAAATTCAGCAAAGCACAGTGGGCAACACGGGAGCATTTAAGGATGAAGTCCTGAGTCACTGGCTCAAAGAGAGATGCCCTCTTGAAGAAAAGGTGAGCTCCAGCTTTCCCCTACTCCGAAGGCTCCTGACAAGTTATCATTTATATAGTAATAGCAGTTTCACCTTTTCAAATGATCTACCAACATCATGCCTTGCGACGTGTTGGTGAAGTCCTTTATTCATCAGGTTGTGGGGACTTTGAGTACTTTCTGTGGTGACATAGCACTTCTGTATAAAACAGAGGCGCTCAGTTCCGAACACCATGAGCATTTGCTGCTGCTTTGATTATCAAGCGAGCTTTGCATAAAATTTGATTCTGTGAAGTAATTCGTTAGCACTTTTTATGACCATCTATTTTTGTCGTTCGGCAGAAAAATTTACTTACCATGTGTAAAGTCTTTCCTACCTAGGAAACACCACATCCCCTCTAAAGTAATTTAGAATTTGCCACCGCACTCTAACCTAAATGGTAAATTACAGATGCTGAAAATGTCGGTTCCACCGTTCCTCTGAAGAACACATGCTGAATCCTTCACAAGCTGACTGTTTAAAGTTCTGCTGCTCAGGATTAGCACTTCTCATTTGCACGATTAACAGCCTTTTGGGGAGGAAATATAATTAGTAGCGTTTATTAGTCTGTTATACATGTGGATTTGTGAACCCATGCATACTGTAAGTGGTCACAAACAAAACACACGTTCACCAAGGAAGGCAAAATTATTATGGGTTCTGAATGGTTGTTGGCCAAGTGATGCACGGAGAGGAAGTGAGCCCTTTGATTAAGTTACTGTTGCCCTTTGACTCTTGTTTCCTCCCCGTGCTATCGTGATTCATCGAATCCTCACCTAAAATATAGAATATATATAAGTAGTGATGAGAAAGTTGGCACTTAATAGGTCTAACATCAATGAAATCAGGCGCAACTAACTTGCCCTCTGAAAATGGTTCCCAGAATAGTATCTTCTTGGAAGTCTTTTGCAATAAATTGACGCTGCTCTTTGTAATTAGAACACAACTAATGTTCAGATGCGTTTTAATTAGTTTCAGGCAGCAGTGGAGAGATTTGTTTATTCCTGTGCTGGCTACTGTGTGGCAACCTTTGTTCTCGGAATAGGCGACAGGCACAATGATAATATTATGATCACAGAGACGGGTGAGTTTATTATTTGTAGAGTACCTTTTCTTGATTGTGGTAAAATATACATAACATAAAATTTATCATTTTAGCAAGTTTTAAGCGTATAGGTTAGTGGCATTAAGTATATTCACTTGTTGTGCGACCATCACCACCATCCGCCTCCAGAACCTTTTCATCGTCCCCAGCTGAGACTCTGGACCCATTGGACACTGACTCTCCCTTCCCCTTGCCCCACCCCCCACCCCCCCCCCCCCCGCCAGCACAGAGTAATTTTTAAGTGGAGTTCAACGTTGGAGCACATATCTAGAAGTCATTATCGTGTAGGGACATAGATGCTGTTATCACCCTAGAGTGGACCCAGGAGTAAGTAACAGAAAAAGATGCAGGAAATGAGACTTAAGAAAGAAAAGTCAGGGGCTGGCCCAGTGGCTTAGCAGTTAAGTTCGCACATTCCACTTGGGCGTCCTGGGCTTCACTGGTTCAGATCCCAGGTGCGGGCCTACGCACTATTTGTCAAGCCATGCTGTGGCAGGCATCCCACATATAAAGTAGAGGAAGATGGGCACAGATGTTAGCTCAGGGCCAGTCTTCCTCAGCAAAAAGAGGAGGATTGGCAGCAGATGTTAGCTCAGGGCTAATCTTCCTCAAAAAATAAAAAAGAAAGAAAGAGAGAGAGAGGGAGGGAGGGAGGAAGGGAGAAAGGAAGGAAGGAAGGAAGGAAGAAAGAAAGACGGAAAAGTCAGAGAGTAGCTAGAAAGCTAGAATAGAATCATATCCCAGAAGTTAGTGAAGGTGGGCAAGTTAGTGTCAGATGTGCAGAGAAGCAACAAAAGGAACTCACAGATATCCTTAAATCCAAAATGCTGTGCCTTTATAATCTACCCCTCCTTACTGGTTCAATGGCCACTCTGACAGTGGTCAGTGTTGGCCACCATGCCAGGAAACTGTTCTCTAAGAAGTTTGGACCAATTTAAGAGTAGAGTCTAGAAAAGCACCATATTGGGGTAAATCCCTTACTCTCTGTGAGAATCAAAAGGGATGACACATTTATGGACCATACATGTGATAAAGGGCTATTTGAATGAGAAGAGATGACGGTAACTGGTGGTGATGGTGACGGTAGTAGAAATTGACCCAAAGGAGCCTCAAAATGGTTTATTTCTGTCATGCTACTCAAAAGGACAAGGTGAATGCTTCTCCCTCAGGAAGGGGTGAAATGCAGTCTATCCTGAGTTACATAAAGGGAGAAGAGAGTCTTGAGCATAATGACGACCTATTAGCCAGAGAGTTTTGATTTATATTTCTAAGAATAATTCTGAGATGAGGATTTTTTAATGGCATCCAGCTGTCATTTAAAGAACACCGGAAGAATATCAACAACACTCTTGGTTCAAAGAGTGCTTTGTGGCTACTACGACACACACCTGCTAAGACGAAAATATCACAGGCTGATAAAACAGTGTAAAAATAGCTCTCTTACCCAAGATAGCACATTTTCAGGCAACTTAAAAAAATATTTCAAGAAATAAACCAGAGTGTGGTTACAAGCGCTTATGCCAGTATAATGATGTCAGTCATTTTCTTCTCTTCAGGAAATCTATTTCATATTGACTTTGGGCACATTCTTGGGAATTACAAAAGTTTCCTGGGCATTAATAAAGAAAGAGTGCCGTTTGTGCTAACCCCAGACTTCCTGTTTGTGATGGGAACTTCTGGAAAGAAGACAAGCCTCCACTTCCAGAAATTTCAGGTAACTGGCCTCCCTCTTGACTGCCTACTGCCAACACCAAGCCGCTGGTGCCTGAAGCAGCCCTCACCTCTTTCTTGCTCCACTTTGAGGCTCCTATCGCCTCTGCCCACTCCCTTCTGGTGTGACCACCCCAACCTCCTCCCCATCTTCTCCGTTCCTTCCCCGAGTGCAATGATGCTTCTCAGTAATCCTCCCACCTGAAACCAAATAGCAAGTACAAGTATTCTGTAATTGGTGGGATGGCTAATATAGAACACCAGAAGGATGCTGGTACTGAAGAGAGGGCTGAGGGGAAGACTGCCTGGCAAGCAGCTCTTAGCTTTTGAATATTTATCTGTTCAAGACATCGCCTGGAAGATCCAAGTTTTACGTGTATTTTTCTGGACTCTCAAATGATAGTGAGCTTCTCTTGACTTTTGCTACAAGCGTGGATTTATCAAGTTACCAACACAGGGAATTCTTGCTGCACCACTGTCTGCTTCTCTCATTTTTGTCAGGGATAGTCCCTTCTCTCATTTGGAATCTTGTCAGCTTGACTACAGGCTCCACAGAGAGCTCCAGCTTGTCCTGCTTACCTGTAAGCAAGCTCCGCTGTGGGCCGACCCCCCTCCCTGGGAGTGTTCACATTCTCCCTTCTTTTTCATTCCTTCCTGGTCCACATCCACTTTGACTATCAAATTTCAAATACCCAAGGAGTAAAATTTACACACTTGCAAATTTAATACCTGGGAAGGAACATAACTCAGAAAAGTTGTAACTACTATCATATACCTATTTTATGGCCTTATGAACACAAAACAGACCAACAGAGGCCAAGAGTGGTTCCTTTTGCTGTACGTTTGCCCTGGCTTCCCTTCAAGAGCCCCTCCCTCAGGCCTCTTCAACGTGGTTCAATTCATACTCAGCATTTTGGGAAGGAGTCTTTTTCCTGAGTCTTTCCTAGACTCCCACGTTATCCATGCGAGATGACACGGGCCTTAAAGCTCAGTGGAACAGGAACTCGGGTGTGTGGTTTTGAAAGCTGCTGTTCCTCTTTGTTCTCCTGGCTAGTTTTCGATTTGGTGATTACAGGACTTGCGCCCCCCCCCCCCCCCCCCCCGCGGTTCCAGGAGTGTTGTCAGAGAAACTGAGATCTCTGTGGCCAGATGGTCTGAGGATTTTTCGTGTGTGTTTTTCTGTGTAAACTAACTGGGTTTCAGACTATTTCCAGGGATTTGACATATTTCAGTCCTGTTTTTCTTTAAAGTTAAGAATCTCATATTTTGACAACTTCCTGGAAGAGAAGAATGGTTCCACAAAAAAAAAAAAAAAAAAGAAAACCTGGAAGAATTTTACCATTTAAAGGGGGGGAAATGCTCCATTGTCCTCTCCTGGAGGTGGGGTTCTTGCGAGTAGCTTTGAACAAACACAGTGGCAGCAGTGCTGTTTACAGAGTCAGACAGATGCAGGAATTTGACCTCGCTAACAGTCTCTCTTCATTTCTGTGTGTATCTTCTCTTCCTTTTTGCCAGTGGTTTTCCCCAGAATGTCTGCCCATCTGTCCTGTTGCTGACAACATTCCCACAGACCCTCTAATGCCATGTCACCCTTAAAATCCTAGCCGTACTTCCTCTTTTGTCTTCTTTGTTGTTTTAAGTTTCGAAATATTCCTTAATTAAAAGAGTTAGGGTATGGGGAGGCCCAGAAGAGGCCGCCTCCCCCTCCAGGCAGCTTCCACCCAAAGCAACAAATTTTCGCACAGAGCTTTACACGGTCTATCCTCCCAGTCTGGGAGCATTTCTCCATGTTTTGTGACCAAGGCTTGTTTCTTAAGTCTTTAAAACCTCTTTCACTAAAGCAATGTCTAGGCATTGTGCACCACTAAGAACACACCTTTGTAAATTTTATTGTACTGGTACGGATATCTATCAGTGTTTTGGAGTATTGGGGTACTATTTAAGGGCCTGTGGATATATGCATTTTGAGCCTTAAATGCAGATGATCCAGCATGGCCTTGGGGCTGAAAGGATGGACTTTGGAGCAGACAAACGTGAGCTTGAATTCTGGCCCTGCACCTTAAGAGCTGTGCACATGATGTAAATCACTTGTCCTGGCAGAATCTCGGTTTCATCATCTGTAAAGTGGAAATACTAAGACCTACCTCATGTGGCTTTTTGAGGGATTATTTAAATGAAATATGTTGAATGCTGAGCCCAGGGCCTGGACCAGAGCAGAAACTCCACAGACGGGAGCCTCTCTTGTACATCCCAGCAGGTCCTCAACCTTTGAAAACTTTTCGTTGAGAAGCCCCCTCTGAAATGAGGTCTTAAGCAGAACTGCAGTGTACAAAACATGACAGGGCAGCAGTGTTCTGGTGAAAGAGCAGGTGGGGTCCCAGCTCTGCCCACCCCCAGGTGTGCCTCCCTCTCCTCACTCACAGCAGGAAAAGAGCGGAACACACATACATAGACGTACACAATCATACACATGCAGAATTTCTAAAGTTTCCAGCTTGACAAACAAGAGCAGCAAGGTTTTTCATCATTTGACTCATCATGTGACAATTTTTTTTTTGCATACTCCTAAGCCTTCCAGAAGCTCTTCTGTTTCTTAGTTTTATGTTCCCTTTTTGAGATGAAGTCCTTCAAGCTCAGGGAACACATCTCTAAACTCTCGAAATAGCATCTCAGGATCTTGTATAATAAAGCTGCCATTTTTAGGTAACTGGGAAATGTTGTATATATTTACATTCTGAATTAAAGGTGTCCTCATTTCCAGTGAATCGTTAATTTTGAGTAGATAAAGTTAATTAATGCATGCAGCACATTTGAATAACCTGTTAGGAAGGGCAGAGAAAAGTTAACCCACTTTTTTGAAGGGTGAGGGGAGCCTTCTACGCAAAGACTTAAAAATATACCTAGCTAGTGGCCAGAGGATGGAAGTCAGGGGAACTGAAAGAGGAGGGCTCTGCTTTATGCCATATCTCTCTCCTTCCCATGTAAACAGTGTAGTCTAGGACCATATTCAGACATTATTTCTCGAATAGGGAGAGAGTTCAGGAATAAGCTGTAATCAGCCAAAAAGACAAAAAAACAAGGCCTATTATTTGACCCAGAAATATCTGTTAGCCTCTGGAGCAGCATGCTACACACAGGGCACTAAACAGATATGTTTCAATGATGACGGTTTTGATAAATAAATTCTCCTTAGAAAAATCTCTCCGTTACCGAAGAGATAAAAAAGAAAACGATGTTTTACCCACTGGAAATTTATTCTAGAACCACTTTGTTTCAAATTTCACTGAACAATTATAGAACATATACGACATACAAACACATTTATATCACTGGCAAATGAAATTTGGCTTCCTGTTTATTTTTAAATAAGAACATGGGATTTTTCCCCCTAATTTTAACAGTAGTAAATCCTTTAAAAACACGAAAGCCAGCAAAATATTGAAAATATCAGGAGGATATTAAAAAAAAAACATTATCTCACCTTCTAAAAATAGCACTGTCAACATTTTACTGTTTTTCCTTCATTATATTAGATATCTGGTCTTTTAGAAGGTTGTAAATTGATCAGAATTTGGTTAAAAACTGAAGTTAAGAAATAGAGTCAATGTTACTGCCTTACTCTAAACCATTCAGTGGTTCCTCATCTCACTTTGAAGAAAATCTCAATACCTAAGCTTGCCCTCCCAGGCCCTGGGCCGTGGAGCCCCTGGCCGCCAACCTGGCCCCCCTGGCACTCTCCCTGCATTCCCTCTCTCAGGTCACGGTGACCTTCCTCTGCATCTCCGCTGCCCTTCAGGTCTCGGCTTAAACGTCACTCCTCAGAGCCGTCCTCTAAATGAGGCCTCTCGTGTTATTCTTTGCCACAGCCCCTGCCTGTTGCTTTTACAGCATCTCGTTATTTGTACTAGTCTGCTCTCTGTCTCTCCCTTTCTAGAGTAAGCTCATGCAGCCGGGCCACGTCTCGCCTGAATCCCTCACGTAGGGGCTGAGACATAGTAAGCACCCAGTTGGGGCTGGCTGAGGGAAGGAGCGAACGATGGAGGGGCAGTTCCTGCGTGCGGCAGGAGTGGGATGAGATGAGATGACCCCTCGGGTTTCTTCCTTCTCCATAATACAGGATGTTCTATCAGTTTATGAAGTAGTAACTCAGGCACAGATTGGCAGTTTCAAGGAGGCCAGTTTTCAAGGAGCACGAACAACTCGGCCTTGTATAAACAGGCAGTTTGAAGATGTTCTTTGCACACAGTAGGCACTAAGTAAATGCATGTCAGGTAAAGCTGAAGCAATCAGGGGAGCCAGATGACGTCTTCACAAGCACCTCTGCGCAAGGCAGGCAGTTGCCTGAGCGTGCTCAAAAGGCACTGCCCCTAGATGTCACTCTTCAGAAGTGTTTTACAGGAGACAAGTCTGCACCCCGTCACTGTGTTATTTTAATCTGGGAGGCAAGTTTTCCCCGGCCCTGCCTGCTTTCCACTTCTGGCAGTGTTGTCCCCATGCCAGGGTGTACCCAGGCCCCTCGACCTGCGGGCTCAGCCCCACGCCCAGTCTCTGTGCAGAGTCCTGACTAGGGTTTTTAGGAACCTTTATTCAAAGTCCATCTCTGCTGCCATCTAGTTCTCATCTCAACCCCAGGTTATATTAACTGCTTCTGCCTCAGTTCCTCCCCCAGCGCCCTGCTTGGTAACCTGCTTCTGGGACTGGGACCTGCTCCCTCCTGCCATTTGCCTCCTGGAGACTCAAGTACTGTCCCCAAACCGGGCCACAGGGACATGGGGACCACAGAGACCTTGCCATCTAACACTCTCCTGTAGACTGAGGCTGCCTCACTATTCCCGCTTCTCTGACTCCCCTTCCTGCGTGGCAACCCTTGCACCTGTCTACACCTAGAACTGTCTATACCTGTGACCTGCCAGGCTGGGCTTTCTCAGCCTCCTGCTCCATCCTACTGTAGTCCCCAGGCCCTGTTCTTCCATATCCAAGACAGCACTGTGCCTCCACACACCTGTTAAACCCACACTGCATTTCAGGCACTGGGCCCGACACAGAGAAGCCTCAAGTTCTGCTCTTGACAAGGCAAGACGTCTGTACAAATATGATCGTTCTCCAATCCATCCTGATTTTAAAGCAATAAATCTTGCCCAACATTGAACTTGGCTTCTGCACATTGGGCATTCATTTATCACGTATTTGCAGAGTATCCACAGTGTGCCAGATGCTGTGCTGGGCCCGGGTGACACAGTGCAGAGCCCCAGCCCCAGCGCTCAGCAGAAGATATACACACACAGCTTCCTACCAAGATGCTCAACCGTGGTTCGCAGAGGGAGCAAGTAATGCCGCCCTGGGGAACAGACAAGGGCTGTGGAGCGAAAGAAGTGCTTTTATCAGGGCCTTAAGGGCTGAGTTCAATTTCATTTCACCAGGCAGATATAGAGAAGGGAAAAAACATCCAGGCAGAAAGAATCACATGTGCAAGGGTATGAAGTTAGGGTTTAGTATCAATATATGGGAAGAAAAAGTGCAGTTGTCCAGTATGGATGGAACATAGGCAGACATGGGAGTGTGTAGCGTAATTTGAGTCCACAAAGGAAATTTGAAACAGTGCCCAAGCTGGATTCGGGCGGTAGAGAGCAAAGCAAAGAAGTCATTTGGAGCTCAATCGATGAATCGCAAATTGCTGTATTAAAGGCCTATTTTAGGTCAACAGGGAGATGAGTTTACCTGTCAAATTGCCCATAATATGCTGAGATGATAAAAGAGTCCCTCCTGGGATTTACACCCTGGACTGCTAGCGAGGCCAAGCTCAGCCTCCTCCATCCAAGTCTGAAGACTCCCGTCCTTCACTCTCTCTCCATTGGAAGGGTCCAGCCTCTGCCATTTGTGGGAGTTTGATGTGTTGGTGTGATGTCTCCCCCAGATGCGGACTTGTGTGGGGTTATAGAATTGTTAGGACTCAATGAGCTTGCTGAATTTTTTCTCATTTCTGGAAAAGAGATGAATACAAGACTGGAAAGATGGTCTTGGGTTGTATTTGTGTGTTAATCCACCGGCATGCTGTGTGACTCAGTGCCTAAGATATCAGACCCCTTTACTTTTAAACAGTTAACAAGAATAACCTTCCAACTGGCATCATTCTCTCATATTTAGTTTCTTTTAGAGAACTGTTTTGTCTACCGTAAGAATATTATCGAGGACATTATTCACCATGTTACAAAGTGTACTCTTTATAAAGGTCTCTTGCGAAATTCCGATCTTAGTCTCTGGAAAAGCTGTGTTTCTCCTAAACAAATAGTTTTCTTAAATCTTCTGAGCACTGGATGAAGTACAGATTTGGTTTTCCTTTTGGCCACAGACACGTTTGAAGACCGCTCAGAGCAAGTCTTTAGGATTTGTGTAGTGTTTTCCCAAACCCATTGTGGATCATTTCCTTTGTTATTCTCTTTCTTTTTTCTACTCACTTCTAATTAATGTTATTTTGACTTTTGTGTGTCCAAATAAGCCACATTCAGTTCTTTTTGGAACAATGCTAGAAGATATATAAACCCATACCCCCACCCCTACAGACAGTCTGTTTAGAATATTTGACTCAAGTAGAACAGTTTAATTGTAACCATTAGGTTTCTAACGACCTTCTAGCTAAATATTTGAGAAGACAGCAGTACAGCCCTTCCGCTGGCAGACAGAACTAGTCTGCGAATCATTTTTAAGCAGTCCTTAAAGATAAGAATCCTAATTCAAACTCAACAAATGCACGGCCAAGTGTTGGACACACGCTTCATTCAGATTTACCAGAAGGTGCTTCTTCCTGAGTTATTAGGTCTGCTAATCAATGACCTTCTCTGTTTTCCAAAAATAACTTCTAAAGACATTGCCTAGCCAAATCCTTGATTTTTATAAAACACAAAATAAACTCCTCTGTCTTTGACTGAAATAATATTTTTCTCCACTGTCTCCTTCCTCTAGCAGACTGAGGCAACATTACTATTTAGGAAAAGTAGGCGGATGAGAAGATTTCTTGCCATTGATGAATATTTGTGAGTTTTTCTTCTTTCTCTCCTCTCAGCCCTTGATTCTTTAACTGGAATTTCTGTTTTATGGTCCTGAGATTACTTCCTCATTCTTGTGGATGTCTACAGTAATATTTCACTTCCACTTTGTTTCTAGATGAGAATGGGGGAGTTTAGTTTTAAGAAAACGTAGGCCTATTTCGTATGACCTTGGACAGTCTAAAGCAGCCACTGCCCATTGGTAGTTAAGAAATTAGTAGATTGTGCGTAGAAAGTAGTTTGTTTTCAGTTTAGTGAACTAATCAGTTGGGCCAGTTAACAAATCAGGTCAAAGTTTTGACCCTGAAATGGTAACAAATTCCTTTGTTCCCAAGAGTTATGGGAGTCAGAGCTTTGTAAAAGCAACCCTTTCCTTTGGTGCCGGGTGCCGTAATGGAGGCATTTGAATCAACTACGAAATTAAGAGCAGATGTCCTGTGTAGACCCAATCTATTTATTAGCTGCTGATGGGGAGTGTTCTAGCGAATGACCTTAACAATATTACAGGGTCCCCCCCAGTCACACTCATTAACGAACGAGTACATTAAACCAGGTCCCTGGACTCAGAGTCTTCCCTGACCCCGTCTTCTCCACTCAGTAATACAAAGCCTTCAACAGGCAGTTGGGAAGGACAGAATGAGGATGTTTGCGGTCAATGCCAGGCAGCCCTGGCAGAAGGGAAAATTCTGTTGCTACAGCCAGTAACTTCTGTGTTCTGTGCTTCCCCCTGAGCTCCCCAAGCCACATCCTCATCGTCCCTCCCACCGCAGGCCTCCGGGCCACAACAGCATGGTCAGGTCGCTCTCACAGACCTATGGCTGAGTACAAAGGGCAGAAATGAAACTTCGGGGACTCCAGTGCGGGGAGCACGTGCTCAGCTGCGCCCCTCATAGCGAGAGAACCACCTGCAGATGTAGCCAGGCTGCCAGACGATTCCGTCTGCCTGCCTCCACAGCCCTCCCTCAACACTGGTTGGCGTATGGCTTATCTCCTACTCCCACCCACCTCGCCATCTTGGCTATCTGAGAGACATTTTGGACAGGTAGTCTGATGGGAAGGTGACCTCCTCAGCATTGATAAGTGTGTGTTCAATAATGCAACTTCTCTTCCTATTATTAATAAGAGCCAACCATTTACATAGCACAGAAACCTCACCACAACCACATGAAATGGGTATTGTTATTATTCTTCTTATTCTACAGATGAGGAAACTGAGGTCTGCCTTGTCAGTAATAAAGCCAGGACCTGAATCCAGGCAGCCAGGTGTGACTCTGTGCCGTTAACCACTGCTCCATACTACCTTTAAGCAAAAGATAATTAAATCTGCACCAAGTCTCCAGATCCACACAGCCAGTTAGAATTTAGACACTGCATCTAACAAGTATGGGCCATGCAGTTAAATTTGGGATTGAAATTTCTTTCTGGTAGTAGCAACCCTTGTGTGTTTAAACCAGAACTAACAGAGTCAATTCAAGCCAGCAGAAATCCCTTCTATCAGTGAGATGGCAGCAAGAGAAACAGGTCCGCTCTTCTCCTTTAACGTGTCTCTTTGCATGCCACAGCAGCGGATGAATCGGGGTGTTGCTGCCTAACCAGTGTTTACAGAGCACCTATAGATTGGTGTTATAACTTGGCCCCAGATTAATTTCCCTGCTCAAAAATTTTCTATTAAAGAGTTTGACCACACAGTGGGCTCAGACAGCCCGGGATTTGCCTAGAGCCCCCAGTGTACAGAAGGATAGGAAATAATTAAAAATCAGAATGCACTCTAATTCAAAGTCAACAGGCATCCCCATCTATGCCCTTGTGAAAATTGTGCGAGTTGGCAAATTAATGAGACGGGTGCCTGGGGTGAAGTCGGCCCTTAACCTGTGTAATTACCAAGCAATGAGCGACACTTCGGTGGGTCCTGTGGATAAGCAAAAGAAACTGATTTCCGGACGTAAGAGGAGTCATTAAGAATGCAGGAGCACTAATGCACTGGGACTGCTTCCAGGGGACAAGGGATGCCTGGGCCACAGCAGGAACAGCCCCAACAGTCTTTAGGGTCTGTCGAGTCTCCCACCTCGTGGCGAGTAAGCAGAGAGAGACGCAGAGTCGATTTACCGTCCAGGGAGAAAAAGAGGAGGACGAACATTTACTGAACCCTCGCTACGGGCTGGACTCTGTGCCAGGCATTTTGTATATATCGTCTCGCCTAAAAATTGCAGAGTGGTCCCTGGGGTTTTGCACGTGACCAGGGTGATGGGTGGGTACGCGGTCCAGCCTTGACATATAGAATGACACAGGCATGACGACTGTTATTACTACAGTTACTCTGCACACGCAAATGACACAGACAAGATAATCTAAAAGCAAAACGAAAAATCACTATTAATATTTTGGTCTGTAAACTTATATTCTTTTTTCTATATAAGTATTTCGTTTTCATTTACCAAAATGGGATTACACTACTTGTGTGCTTTTTAACTCACTTTCACATGCTTATTAAATATTCTTCTACAATATCATTCTAGTAGTCACAGAGCAGGCGATTGCAGGTGCTTTCGTAAATGCTTTTTATCCATCCCCAGTGGTTGGACATTTAGGTTGCTTTCAAGTTTCCACAATTTTCAACAATGTTCTAATGAACATTCTTGCAGACAAATCACTGCAAAATTATCCTTTTTTTTTTTTTAAGGTAAATTCCTAGCCTGGAAATTGCTGGGTAAAAGGATGTAGTCATTTTTAAAGTCAAGTTTATTGAGGAATAATTTCCATACAGCAGAATTCAGTCTTTATATGTGGACAGGTCTTTGAATTTTGACAAATGCATCAGTCATGTAACCACCACGATTAAGCTATAGAACACTTATAAGTATTTTAAAGCTTTTGATGCATGTTAGCAAATTGTCTGCCAGTAAAATTATACCTACTCCCATCTACCATCAGCCTATGGAATGTGAACATTCCTTAAAAAGATTTTTTTTAGAAAGGATTTTCCAATTTGGTAGGTGAATGTTTCCATCTCATTTTAAGTGACGTTTATTTGATTACTAATTAGGTTGCATATTTTTTCATGTGTTTCATATCTGTTTTTGTGTCTTATAGTAGGAATTTTCATCCATATCCTTGGCCTGTATTTCTAGCCCACTACTTCTCTCTTCCTCATTGATTTATAAGAGCTAGAGGGCCGGGGGTTGAAGAAGTGACCTGTCATGCTGTAAATATGTTTTCTCTTGTTATTTGCCTCCTTTAATACTGTTTATGGCTTTTTTTCCCTCAAAAGTTTGAAGTTTCTGAGATCTCTCCATCTTTTCCTTACAGATTCTACCTTGGAAGTCATCTTCATAAAGTCCCTTCCTACTCCATGATATTTAAATATTTGCCCTTTTTATATTTAAATCCTTCATGCATCTGGAATTTATTTTGGTATTCACAAGGAGTAAACTTTATTGTTTGCCCCAAAATGATGAGCCAGTTGTACCAGCCCCATTTATCAAATAATAGATCTTTCTCCCCACTAATTTGAGAAGTTACCTTTACTACATATTATATTTATTATGTGCTTGGATATGTCTCTGAACTTTCCATTCTGTTCCATAAAACTCCTTATCTTTTTCTGGAAAAGAGTACATACTGTTTCACACAGTTGGGGTTTTTTTTTTTTTTTTTTTTTTTTCTGAAGATTAGTCCTGAGCTAACATCTGCTGCCAATCCTTCTCTTTTTGCTGAGGAAGGCTGGTCCTGAGCTACCATTCGTGCCCCTCTTCCTCTACTTTATATGTGGGACGCCTACCACAGCATGGCTTGCCAAGTGGTGCCATGTCCATACCCAGGATCCGAACCAGTGAACCCCAGGCCGCCAAGAAGCAGAATGTGTGCACTTAACTGCTGCGCCACCGGGCCAGCCCCTCACACAGTTTTAAATGTTGTAGTTTTATAATATGTTTTAATATCTAGTCTGGCAAGTACTGTTTTTCATTACTAGACTTTTTCAAACTGTTCTCTCATGCCTTAATTACTCCAGATGAACTTAAAACCATATCTGAGTTTAAATATCCAGTAGGAAGTTTTATTGAAATTGCATTATATTTATAGATTAATCTGAGGAGAATTTCTATCTTTATCATAAGCAGTCTCATCACTGAGGATGTGCTCTGTTCCTCTGCACCTTCAAGTTTTCTTTACGTGCCTCAGTGAATGTTTAGTTTTTGAAAATGGCATTTGCATAGTTGTGTATATATTTATCCCAGGAATAATGGTTTTTTGGTTGCCATTATTCACAGCATCTGTCTTTCATTACACTTTCTAACTGGTGGCTCCTGTTTATAACATTCTATTTATTAATTTTAGAAAAAGCTAGTTTAATAAAAACTAGTTACAATAGTATTTCAGTTTTGTTCCCCTTCAGTGTTCCAAGAAGACAATTAAGTTATTTGTAAATACTAACAATTTTACCTTCCCTTTTCTGATTTTATACTTCATTTTTATCAGTACTCATTATTCAGAATGATTTTGACTGGTAATTTCAGACAACTCTTCACATCATTACATATTAAGTTACGTTACTTTTATAAAAGCCAACAGTGGATTTTAGTCCTTATTCTTAGTTTGTCATAGTGCCTTATGATGAACTACTCTTGCAATTTTGGAATAAACCCTATTTGGCTATGATGGATTATTCTTTTAACATTTTAGTCAATGTTTTATTTGAAATATTTATATCTGCAATCATTAACTTCAGTTTTCTTTAACACGCTGTCTTTGTGAAGTTATGATATTGAGGTTGGGTTATTCTCGTGTTGTGAATTGGGAACCCAGTCTCTTTTTCCATGCTTTGGAACCATGCCTGTTGCTTAATAAGTGGATTAACTCACCTGTGTCACCTGCTCCAAAGATTGTGGAGGAGGGACCAGCCATGGCATTTGTTAAAGGCCTCTCTCTCGCTCAGTATTCAGAATTTGGATTAAAATCCCAAAGTTCATTCAACAATTTTGAAAGTCAGACAATGAAAAGCTAGCTCATCTCTTTTCTTAGACTAGGACAAATTGTAAAATAAAGATGAAAACTAAATCTCAAACGCCACATTCCCATCATTTCTTTGGATTCCATTAGCCCTTGGCAAAGATGATTTACACTGACATAAAGTTTATTGATCCCCGTGTGGTGTTCAAAACCTGACTCATTCCTCTTCAGACACTCCAGAAATTTCCACCCTCAATTTCCTACGACTGAGATTGAAGTAAAAAGGTAGAGTAAGAGATAAGATGCGACTTAATGTATCAATTAGTTTTCCTTGCGCACACCCTGGATATGTGCAATTACACTAAAGTGCTTAAGAGGCTAGGAAAATAGCTTAGGTTCTCATCCAGTTTTTCCTCTGCAGCAAGATACCCACCTAGCTCATGATGTTTTCCTTTCACAGGTGGAGTAATGCCGTGTAAATTCCAGTACAGCCCAGTGGTCCTTAGCCTACCTCGTTACAGCAACCACAGTAATAGCATTTTCTTCTTTATCCAGGATGTCTGTGTGAAGGCTTATCTAGCCCTTCGGCATCACACAAACCTACTGATCATCCTCTTCTCCATGATGCTGATGACGGGGATGCCCCAGCTAACAAGCAAAGAAGACATTGAATATATTCGGGATGCCCTAACAGTGGGGAAAAATGAGGAGGATGCGAAGAAGTATTTTCTCGATCAGATTGAAGTTTGCAGAGACAAAGGATGGACTGTGCAGTTTAACTGGTTCCTACATCTTGTTCTTGGCATCAAACAAGGAGAGAAACATTCAGCCTAACCCTTTGAGCTAGAATTAAAAAGAAGTCGGTGTTCTAAAGCTTTAAGTCAGCGTGGCAATCATTGACCTCGGATTTAAAACGTAAAAGGACATTATGAGAGCTGGCACTTCCGCAATATAGCTCTTTTCCTAGCTGAACCCTTCACTGGAGAAAACTGTTGGCATGGCTGTTTCAGTGATGTTCAGTTCAAGCATATTTGCAGATGTGCTTTTTCTCGTTTGTCTCAGCGATGTTGGAGAATATTCCAAGTTTATTCCTTATCGTGCCTGATGTTTTGACTATCTTCTTATTGACTACTTCTGGAAATTCTATAGAATAATTGGTGAAGAATTATTGGTATAATAATCAATTTTCATTTGGGTTTGCTCTCAGTTTTGGTTATCCTTGTGTTCCTCAAGCTCTTTACAGAAAAAGATGTAATCATTGTACCCGATGTCTCGTTCCTGAAATGATGCTCCCAAACGCCCCCTCAGAGACTGCCAGTGTTAGCGACATGCTAAGAGCCAGAGAGCAGGTCAGTCTTTCCAGTGTCTTCTGTAATTAGGTTTTTTGCAGTATACAACTGAGACACACAAACACAACATGGAAAGTCTGAACCTGAGGGCCCTGGCCCTTCTCAGCTGGTCTGCTTCCAAGGTTGTAAATAGGAAACACAGAACCAAGACCATTTGTCTCTGCTCTGCCCACAGAGGGAATTATCAAGTACAATTATGATAACCTTCTCCAGCCTAGAAACTTCTGTAACTAAAGGGACCCATATTTTCTTCTCTCCCTTTCTCCTTGCCTCCCTTTGCCCTCCATTGCCACCCTCTCAGACTCCTTATCCAGAGTTGTGAAATCTTCAAGAACACCTTTACCCTGGAACTCAAAAATTACCTGAAAAGGAATTTCCCCTTTAGGGTTACTAGAACTTTAGGTACTTACTTGTAAAAATGTTTGGTGCAGTTTTTAAAAAGTATATTATTAAAGGAGATGTTCTAGAAAATATGGATTCGTTTCCAAATGCCTTAATTTTAAATTTTGGTCTGAGCAGCTTTTTCTTTCTTCTTTAATGGAAGAAGACACTTGATATCTAAAAAGTACTCCAAGTTAGGAAGAACACTACTTGCCTTATCCAGCTCTGAATTTAAAGGACTTTTAAACTTCAATGCATTCTTCAGATTTCCTAAAAATAACTGAAATGTCTGCTTCAAAAACTATTTTCATCTCTTAAATATTTTGCTATTTATTGGAAGTGTTGTTTAACCTTAGAGAAAGATGGTTAAATTATTTATAAAATATTTTTAAATTACCTATAGTTAATACTTTACATAGAAATAACTCTGTTAACAGCGTCTATGTTTAAGTATAATCAGATAGAAATATATATTTAATTTTCAAGTTTTCTAAGTAGATAGCTGTTTGACTTTGCTATAGCCCACAACTTTCTTTTTGTGGATGCGAAAGCTCAGACCGTGCCCTGAGCACCAACCTCAGGTTATAATTTACCTAGTTTGGGATGAGGCCCAGACAGCATTATTTTTCTAAGTCCTCTAGGTGATTCTAATATGCAGCCCAGGTTAGAAAGCCCTGCGTGGCCTTTGGAGGTGTAGGTAACACTGTTTTCTTGCCCACTGAGCCTTGCCCTGGCTCATAAGGTATCTAGAAAGAATTCCTCTTCCTTGACAGCTCCTGATTCTAAAATCACACTCTAGCCCCCTGTGCAGAGGTCCGTGCCCTGTAATGAAATGTTTATTCCTCTGTGTTAATGGAGGATAGACATTCTTCTGGCATTTTTGGACCAACTGCTCCCTACCATTCTTTTGAAAAAGAACAGGAAGAACGATGCTTTCTAATTCAGAAAAGGAAGATGTTTTCATTATTCTTATAAAGAATAGCCAAGCTCAGACCTTGCACAGATTTTGCTTTTTGTTGGAATTGCTGGAATAATCATCTTAGTGACAGAATTACAGAGGAATGTATTTATATTTAGCTTATTGGCACATGTGCAAACATATTTGCTCTTTCGATGAGCAAGTTCTTTCGTTATCATGAATATGTGTGTGTGTGTGTATATATATATCTCTCGCATTGGGCTTGATTCTTCCATATTCCAATGAAGGTGTAATTTTAACTCTATCGACTTGCAGTAAACAGAAATCATCCTTGTGTGCTTCCTTCCTGCATCGTTCCCAGTGAATCACATGACCCCCAACTTTTATATCTTTGAAAATGTTCTAGAACTAGGGTCATCTCGCTTGGGAGGAAATGCTGGAAACTACCCACAACTCTATCCTCAATGACAAATGAAAACAGAGATCACAAGTCAGATGATTCAGGTCAAAGCCCTTTGATGTGTCTCTGGGACTGGCGACAGGATTTGCAGAGCCAAGGGCAAAATGAGAACACGGGGCCTGTCGTTCAGAAATTATTAAGAAATTCAAGATGGCAACAAAAGAGCATTAAACCAAGCACCGGGCCCTTCTGGCATGGGTCACTGCACGGTCACCAGCTCGTGAGGCTGGCACTGTGTGCATCTGAATAATGGCTTTGGTGCTCAGTTTTACATTTGGAACATTTCTGTATGAGCGCAAAGTGCCCAGATCAAAATGTTGCCTTTGTTCAAATTGAAATACCTCATCTGAATGGCTGGACATTAGGACTTAAAACACAGGCTTATTGCTTTGGCACTGGAACCATGGCCACTAAAAGTAAAACAAAGCGGGTATTTTAGACCTGGTCCCATAAGACTGCATTTGACTGGCTTTGGTGATACTTTGAAAGTAAGAGGAAGTAGAGACATGGTAGATAAAATATATCAATTCCTAGAGAGAACTCCTGAATTTAAAAAAAATTAACTTTATTAAATCTATCTTTTACAAAAGATTAATTATTTTTTCAAAGTGGTTAGATGTAGGAATGCACAGCTTAAGTTGGAGGCTGTTGGTCCTATATAAATGGAAATTAATTATTTTTTGAAATAAGTCCAAGAAATAATTCAGAAAGTAAGTTTTTGGAGCAAATTCTGGCCTTTATTTGGTAAGCAATGCTCTATTTGCCATGATTATGAAATAAATTGTCAATTATATTTTACCATATGAAGAAAAGATAAAATAAATTTTGATTGTCAAAGGTTCTTTTGTCTTATTTTCTGTTTAATCCAACCTAATGATTCTGGCAGATAAACTTTTTTCCATTCTGGGTGCTTGTCTGCGTATTCTCGAAGACTCATTTTCAGGACATGCGCTGGGGCAGCAGACCTGTTCAGAAAGTGGAGACAGTCCAGTTCTCCCACTAGCCTTTGTATTTGAATTATAAATTGTTACACATAAACTTAAATGAAAAGAAAGAATCCGATATCTTGTGTTCTCTGTACACAACTTTTAAGGTCTAAAGGCTACCTAGTCCTAAAATTCAAATTCTTTCTTTTCAGAAACCTTCATTGAGTGCCCACTCCTACTAGACACTGTGCTAAGTACTGGGGATTAGAATCTGGAACAAGACAGACCCAGTCCCCACCCCTTAAAGAGTTTCTATTGGCTGGTGATAGCAGACACTTCATAATGGGGAATGTTGTGGGTTGAATTGTGTCCCCCCGAAAGACAAGTTGGAGTTCTAACCCCTGGTATCCATGAGTGTAATCTTATTCGGAAATAGGTTCTACAGATGCCATCAAGTTAAGATGAGGTTCTGATGGTGGGTCCCAATCCAATGTGACTGGTATACTTAATGGAAGAGAAGGCATGTGACAGAGGTAGAGATGATGATGATGCATCTACACACCAAGGAACACCTGGGGCCACCAGAAGTTGGAGTAGGAAAGGAAGAATCTTCCCCTAGAAGCTTCCCCTAGAATCTTCCCCTAGAAGCATGGTGAACACCTTGATTTCAGACTTCTAGCTTCCAGAACTTTGAGAAAATAAATTTCTATTTTTTTAAGCCACTCGGTTTGTGACACTTTGTTCTGGAATCCCTAGGAAACTAAGTCTGTCAATAATCAAAAGTTTTGTGGGTTTTTTGGGAGTGCTGAGTGGACCACCGAGTTTATGTAAGTAAACCTATTTGATATATTCTGTTGTTACCAAAAAGATTTAATTGCGTGCAAACTATGTAACAAAGTACTAATATTCTTAATCTATAAAAAGCTCTAATAATTCAATAAATAAAAGATAAATACCTCATCAAGAAATATTGAATTCACCCAAAAAATACGTGTGGCCAATAAGCACATGACAGCAAACCCCAAATCACTATCGATTAAACAAATGCAAATGAAAATAACTTAAGTTCCTTTTCACCATCAGATTAGCAAAGACTGGTAATGCCCAAAGTTAGTGATAATTTGAGAGAAAGAGCATTCTATCACACTGTTGAAAGCAAAGCAAGTTGGTAAATTCAAGCATGGCATTTTGTCAAGTTTTATCAAAATTTACAAAGCATCTATTCTCTGACCCAGCAAATCTACATCCCAGAATTTATCCTGCAGAAATTATTGGACGAATTTGTAAAGACTTATGGACGAAAACAGTTACCAGCGTTCTTTGTAATAACCAAAAATTGGAAACAGCCTAAAAGTCTCTCAATAGGGGACTGGTTAATTAAATCATGTCCACATAATGGACTGCAAGCGAAGTCCTGGAAAAGATAAGACAGCTCAAAATGTACTGACAATCGTGCAGCTCCACGAGCTATTGAGGAGAACAAGGTGGTTACGGGACAGCATTACATTACAGTTATACTCAAGGGAAAACGGAGGTTGGCACACGCATTAAAAAGCTGGGAGGAGATATTCGCATCAGACTGTTAATAGTGATTTTATTTACCTTGCGTTTATCTTTTCTCCCTGGTTTTGGGGAACTTGACATTCTGTTATTTTAATTTCGTAACAAGGGGAAAAAAAATAAATCTTTTCATTTTGGAGAAAAAATGCAGTCTGCGTGATAATCGTATCCTTTAGCTTCCCTCAAGCCTCATTAAAAGCTCAGAAAATTTTGTTTGTCAAAGGGAAAATAATCATGTGAAGTCAATAATTATCAAGCACTGGCATTGATGCTGTTGTTGGAACTTCTTGGCATAAAAAGGCCTGTGTCACAGCTTCCCCCTTTACCCGACCCTGCCTGACTGTCATCTGTTACATGCGAAGGCTGGCCTGATCTATCCCCTAAAACGACAATGCTTTGGGAGAAGGGGGTCCCTTCTGGGGATGCAGCCTGTTCCATCAGTAAGGGATGCCTTGCCCGGCCCAGGCCTTCTCAGCTCTGCAAACCTCCGTGCGGCTGTGCTGAGCTCTCTAACTCATGGTGAAGGTCCCCCTTGGAGGTGCAAACTGCCTCCTTTCCACTTCTCATGCCTGTCCGATTGTCTTCTAAGCATTCACTCATTAGATTGAATCTCCCTGTCTGCAGCTTTGGTAAGAATCTTCGCTCCTGGAGCTGGGCTCCGAGTCTGGGTTCATAACGCACTTCTCCACCTGCCTTGGAGGCTGGAATGGGGACAGGGACATACCAAGGAATGTAGACTCCATCGGCAGCACCTGGGCAGCACGTCTCTGGATCTCACAGCAGATGGACAGTCGTCTGAGAAGTTTTATACCCAGAGAATCAAACTCAGAATTCTTTTGATTCCACTTATGAGTTAAAATGGGTCCCCACTATCTACAGAGTTGCCCCCATCATTACACCCACCGTTTCCAGCCGTGTGCAAGGTTTGTGGCTGACGCGCACCTCCCATCCCTGGATGTGCCATACTGGTCCCTAGCACCTGCTACCCTGCACCTTTCCTTTGCATCATCACCAAGCACCTGTGCTACAAAACGACCAGCCTGTGACTACAGAGGGTTTCCACGTGGGCGATCCTGTGGACACAAACCACTGCCAACTCCCTGCTCTGTCCTGGGCTCTGCTCTCTCCAACCCGTGGTTCTGGAAACCAGAGACGACAATTCCTCATCTTGGAAGCAACTCCTTGCTTAGGCAATAATTGCACATAATGGTACAGCATATTTGGCAGGCTTGCAAAGGGTAAATGGTTTGACTCCTTTAATCTACGGAGATTTAAAAGTCTGAGACTTGAGAGATCCTGGCGGAAATGCAGAGTAAGCGTACGTGGTTGTAAGTGCAACGTGGACCAGAAGCCAGTGACTTGGGCATAATTCGTTTTAGAGTCTGAGCTAGATGCTGTAGGAGCAGTTTAGAGTAGGTGAGGCAGGAAAGAAAGTAAAGTGGCTTTGGCATTAGATTATCCCAAATTCAAGTATTAACTGTCACTTGAAAATGTTGTCCGATCTCTCTGAGCTCAGCTCTCTCCTCTGTAAACTGGAAAGGCAGTAGGACCTCATTTACAGAATTGCTGTGCAGAGTAAATGAAATAATGGAAGTGAAGCATTAAGGAGAATGTCTGGCCTGGAGTTACTGCTCAATAAATGAAAGCTATCATTCCTGTGTTCCTTTCCAAGGAAAGCTGAAGAAATCTCAAGAAATCAAAACAAAGTTCAATAGCATCATCAATAGTGTGACTTTTAGGAGTACTTTAAGTGATGGAGATCTTAATAACTTTCTAAGTATGGTGTCTTCCCAGTAGGACTTCAAAGGAGAAAGAATTTCCATTCCATGTCAATATCAGACACCAAGGAAATCTTCTAACTAGCATCATTCTCTGATGAGTTATTCTGATCAGTGCAAATTCGTCCTTGGGTTCCAGGCCTCAGGAAAGTTAGAGGAACTAGAATCAATTGACAAAGCTACTCACTCCATTTACTTTTTTCCATTGGCATTATTAAAGATTAGTTTACATAAAGTAAAATTCATGAATTAAATGTATAATTTGATGAGTTCTGACAAATGTGTACACCCATGTATCTACCGCCACAGTCAAGATATAGAGCAGTTCCATCACTTGAAAAGTTCTCTCCTGCGTCTTTGCAGTCAACTCCCTCCCACCTCTCCACTGAAATGCTCTCTGTCACTATAGATTTTTGTCTGTTCTAGAATTTCGTATAAATGGAATCAACAATATATGGTCTTTTGTGCCTGGCTTCTTGCACGTAGCATAATGCTTTCGAGCTTCATCTATGTCGTCTAAATAAAATATAATTTAGGAAGGCTCACTTTCTGGAAAGATTTGCTGCAGTTTACTCTAGAGCCAAATGCCAACTTTCATTGTTAATTGTCTGCCATCTATGACGATCAAGCCGATGGCTCCCGCTCCATCTTAGATTCCTGAGAGAGACTCATTATTGCTCTTACTTGTTGCTGTTTGTAGAAGAAAGGAGGTGATAAGCAGCCTTCATTTCAGAGGCTTCATTTCCTGTTTTTGAAACAGTGTAAGGATAGAGCGTAATATTCTCCACTATTGCCCAGGGGCAAACAGCTGGCAGTGCCAGCAGAGAGAAAAGCACAGGCACACCTGACGTCAGCGGAGAGCCCTGGAAAGGGGAGTTTCTGGAACAGCATTCCTCAGACTTCAACGTGCACACAAATCACTAAGGATGCAGATTCCGATTCCATAGGTCTGGGAGGGGCCAGCGATCCCGGATTTCCGACAAGCTCTCAGGTGAGGCCAATGCACTGGTCCCCACCCACACTGCGTAGCAAGGCTCCATAGGACATGGAGGTAGATTCTGTGGGTAGGGCAAGGTCACCCCAACAAGAAGGCTGAAAATGTGTCCCAGTCTGTGCTTGAGAAATACTGCTCAGAGACATGAATTCTCATCAGTACATATACATACATCATCAATCATCTCTCTTTTTTCAAATGGTGTCTCAATTTTCTCATCGGTAAAATGGGAATTATACTGTCTATCTCCATGGCAGGTAGAACTCTAATACAATCCCCAGTGATCTCTGACTCCTGGTGTTCATGTCTTGGGGTGATTCCCTCCTCTTGAGTGTGAACTGAGTCTGGCAACTTGCTTCCAATAAACAAAATACAGCAAAGGTGATGCAATGTCACTTCCAAGACCAGGTTAGAAAAGCCTGTGACTTTCCTCTTACCAGCATTCTCCAGCTCTCTCTCTCTCTTAGCTGCTCCCCTTGAGGAAGCCACCTGCCACGTGGTGAGCTGCTCTGTGGAGAGATCTGTGGGGCAAGGAACCCAAAGAGGACTCCAGCCAACAGAGCGTGAGGAATCGAATTCTGCCAGCAACCGCATAAGTCAGTTGGGAAATGTATCTTTTCAGTCAAGCCTTGTGGGAGACCCAGAGCCTGAGCACCCAGCCAAGCCGTGCCCAGATTCCTGATCCACAGACACCGTGACGTAATAAGTGTTGCAGTTTTAGGCCACAGAGCTTTGAAGTGGTAATGGATAACTAAGACATTTCAGTCATTTTGAAGATTTCAAAAGACAAAGGAATTAATGTACGTGAGTGAACGTAGCACAGTGCCTGGCACAGAGGAGCAGCTTGAATCTAAAAACAGCAAGAGTCACAAACATCACCAGGTTGCGTAAACAGCAGCTGCAGCCACTAACCTAAGAATAATCCGTGTGTGTAAAGTCTGCTAGTTTCAGCCTTGTCAGAGAAACTTCAGACGAAAAAGGATGACGTGTACATGGAATACAAAGACATAACCAGCGCCCACGGGTGTTTTACAGACATATGTGGACCATCCCAGGTGTCAAATATGTCTGGTTTTCATGGATCTTAGAGCTGTGTTCAAGGACCCCAGCAGACCCTCAAGCACTGATGACGATGACCACGAAGACAAGAGAAGGGGGAGCTCCACTGAACCAGGTTTTGTAAATTGGCAATCCTACTTTTTCTCCTGTTTCTCTCCCCTGCTTTCTAGTTTATTCAAAGATGCAAGTTAACCGGCAACCGTCCAACCAAATGGAAACTGTAAGAAACATTTAAGGGAAGATAGTCCCAGGCCCGGGGCTGCCGCTCGGAACAGGGATCACAGCCCTTCACTGAAACTAGGAGTTGAAACCGGCTCAGCACCACCGAAATCTATATGAAAACCACCATGAGAAATGTGAAAGCATTTCCAGGTGAGACCAAGCCCACTCTTCCCATAGACTGTGTGCCTGGCCCTCAGCCCTGCTCAGTGATCCCCAGAAACAGAAATAAGTAAAGCTCCACCTGGTGGAGGGAATAGGCACCTTCACACTTGACCATCTTGGAGGAAAATGCGTGATGGAGCGCGATCTACTGATGCCTGCTCCATCCTGGGCTCGGAGTCGGGGCAGCGACATAGAGCTGACCTCTTGACTAGAGAGACGAGACAGGTTGTGATGTGTTATAATAGAGGTATAAATAAATAGTCAAAAAACTACAAAGGTAGCAAGAGTTAGTTCGGACTGAGGGACCGGGAGAGGGTTCCTAATGAAGGTAACATTTGAGTGCGGTCCTGAGGAACAAACAGGATCTCAGCATGTGGGTAGGAGTGCTCCAGGTGGAGTGAGGGCAAGAGTGGCACAGACAAAAGCAATAAGGTGTGAAAATGCAAGGTGAGTCAAGGAATACCAAGCGGAGCACCACAACGGCAGTGTAAGCATCGCAAAAGAGGAAGCAAAGGTTGAAAGGGGCCAGATTATAAAAGGCCTTGAAGCTGAGCAGAGGAGGCTGGACTATTCTGCATTTAACAGAAAGTCATGGATGCCTTTTAAGGACAATAGCGATATGGCCGTGCATTAATCAGTACACTTTAGGTTGCTAGTGACTGAAACCCAATTCAAATTGGCTTAAACAAAAAAGAACGTATTGGTTCAGGTAACCGGGAAGTAAAGAGGTGCATCTGGCTTCAGCCTCAGCTAGTGCCAAGGAACAAATAATGTCATCTCTCAGCTCCACTTTCCCCTTCTTGACTTCTTTCTCAGGGGGGTTGTCTCCACACCGTAGCTAAGATGGTTATCGATAGCTGGAGACTTAAGCTCTCTGTGAGAAGGGACAGCTTCTTCCCCACTAGTTCCATCAGGAGTCAGCCGGCTGAATCGTATTGGACAACCTGGATCACGCACTGGAGATGTAAATATTGTGGCCAGGGGGATGCAGTGCTGGGCCCCGGAGACAGAGGGTGGGGTCAGCCTACCCAAACCCCATTCACCAGAGGGGGAAGGTCCTCAAAGGAAAATCCAAGCGGTATTTTCAAAAGAAAGAGAATAGGTTCCAAGCTGGCAAAATAATTAATTAACTGATTGATTTAATAACTGTCCATTACAAAATAGAAAAGGAATTCTAAAGGCAGTCTGTTGGAGAAAACAAAGGGAAGCGAGTCTCCCCAGAGGGAAGAAAACCTCTGCAGGAGACCAGGCAGGAGATCAGAAAGAAGCAGGGCAGAGACCCTGGGTGTGACAGGAACGAAGCAGCTGTTTGTGACCTTACACAGAGGATCCAGGGGTCAAGAGAGAAGAGAAGATTGAAGAGGCAAATTTGGGAATCCTCTGTGTAATGAATACGATTTAGTGACCATGTGGTGCAAAGTCAACGCTTTGATTTATCTTATATACCATGTTTCTACCCATGTTAAATAAGTTCAGGTGACCTTGGTATGTCCTCATGGTTTATTGGCTATCAGAACAAGCACAAACTAAGATAACTTAGTTTGAAGTTAGATAAATACCATACACGCAGATCTATTGGGAAAAAAAACCAGTTACTTATTCACGTTATCCCTGGACTTGTATTTTTCTTCGTTTTAAAAATAAATGTCTTTAATTTCATCACAAGGGCCATAAAATCCTTAGCTATATATGTAGCATAAGTGCTTTATTATGTATATTCTAAATTTAGTGCAGAAGGGAGAACACAGATGAAGGAGTTCAGACCATGCCACTCCAACATATGCCACTTTGGTGTATTGATTGTTTTGAGCTGAAAGCACTTGAGAAACAGCAAATACAGGAAGGGCTCTCTGATTTCCCCTTTTCTACCTGAAAACTTGTCTTAAAATTCCCAAGAAAGAGGTGCACTCCCTGGACCAAGAAGAGAACATCCTCATCGCCAGAGACTGGGAATCGCCACTGAAATGGATCTGTACAAACACCCAAACTACTAAATAACCCTCATCTTCCACTGGCTTCCTCCCCTACGTATCTCCTAATCACTTCCCCGCAATTTACTGCCGCTACCCCAAACCCCTTTGTCTTGACATTTCATCACAACTTTACCATTTCCCTGTCTGAAAGGTATACATGCTTTCTGCTTTGGTTGCTTCCTCGGGTACGAAAGCCCCCAGGGGCAGGTAAAAATTTAGTAAAACTTGTATGCTTTTCTCCTATTAATCTGTCCTATGTCAGTTTAATTCCTAGGCCCAGCTAGAGACCCTCATGGGGAAGAGGAGAATTTTTTCTCCGCTACACAGGGATCTAAACTCTCTTTTCATTAAGAAAGTGCTAGCGGCAGAATGGGTTGGGGAAAGAACACTGTGTTGGAGGTAGGAGTCCTGGCTCCACCCCAGAGAAAACCAGTCAGCCTCCCTGGGCTTTGTGATTCTTATCTGGTCAAAGGAGGGGTGGAGCTGGGGTCTGATAAGGTTCCTTCCTTCTCTAACCTTCTATGGTTCTGAACTCCAAAGTCCCCCAAACCTGGGAGGCTCCATCCCAGGGAAAATTCTGAATCTCCTCAAATCTATTTCCCTGTCTGGTCAGCCCGCTCCATGTCAGTTCTATAAAAAGCTTCATTGGCGCTTCCACCAGAACCCGTCACATGATTATGGAGCAGCATTTCCATGCGGATCACCCAACCACATCCCATGTGAAGAGCGTGACTGGAGTCACACGCCCACCCCTCAAATGGCCAGTGCAGGAGGTCAGCATCCTTGTGGGACCACAAGGGGAACAACTGCCACAGCACTCATGCAGGTCAGAAATGATGAGACCAACAACCCGCACACCGGGACCGTGGAAAGAAACGTGGAAAAAGCTGATTCTAGCAAAGCTGGGTGTTTTATGAGGGACCTTCTGGTTGGAAATAATAGAAAACCACTCTAACTTAAGAACAAAATGGGATTTATTTGGAGGATATAAATCCGTCTCATAAAACCTTGGATCAAGAAGTACGTCCAAGCTGCGCAGACAAGAAACAGAACTAAAAAGCATCAAGAATCCTGCCAATCTCTTTATCTTCTCTCCCCCACCACCTCACCTTTTGCTTGTGTGTGCTTAAGTCTCTCTTCTTCTATCCCTGCATATCAGCATCTTTGAATTCCAATTATACTGCACTGAAGGTTATTGGTGGGTTGGCTCAGCTCAGGTTGGTCCGCCTCAAGGCCAATCGGTTACGATCCAGGAGGCCGGGTCACGTGGTAAACACATCACGGCCAGCATCTACCCCTGCCACATGGGACACATGGGCAGGGTAACAGACCACGTTTCTGAAAGATTTGGGCCATGATGGAGATAGGTAGGTGTAGAAACACTTCAGCCAAGTTTTCTGTGATTTTCTTGCTGAAAGATTTCTTTGCATATTAAAAAATATACACAAAGACATTCTATGGTATTCATATTTTCTACATGGTCTAATGTACATAAGATCTAACTAGTAAGACACAACTTCTCAATCCAAACGTCACTATCATTCATTAGGAGCCGTCACAAAAATGGGAGAAAAGTAATTCAGCCAACTGGAATTGATCTTGCCTATCTTTCACCGCACAAATGAACCCAGGTCATTTAGCTCTCCCCAGCTGAGTCTGCAGCTGACAGTCAGTGAAGGAAGCATAAAAATGATTCCTGGCTATGTAGGTGTGTTTCATGCAAACACTCTTCCCCAGCAGCTCCTGACTTCAAATGAGAACTCCCAAGCACTAGCAGGCGTGCTTCGTGTTTAATATGTTTAAGAAAAAAGAATAGAAGTTATACGGTTTCCCTGGAAACCTCTTCTAAGGAAACTCAGGCACTTTCTCAAGAAGCAGGTGCTGCAACCTGGGGATTCTTCTCTGCCCGGGGCATCCATTACAGGGTCCAGGCCAGGGCCCCTCAGCTGTAGCTCCAGGAGCAATGGTTGGCCTTATTTTGCTGAAGACTATCTAATATCAAGTCTCTCTTTACCAGCTGGTTTTATGAGAAAAATAAGCCCAGGCAGCTTTTGGCAGCTTTTGAAGCTTTTGCAAGTTCTGGCTTGTGAAGGGGAAGAGGAGGAAGTCCTACAGTGTACAGCAGAATGGGTGATGGGGATTCCTCAGGGAACGAGAGAGGGAGAGCTCGCTGGTTATTATGAGTTATTTCAGTCTGAGTTCTCAATGCAGTCATGTTCAGATCAGAATAAAAATGACCTGGAAAAGAGCTGTGCATATTAGTATCAGTTCCAGGACCTTTTTAAACAGCTGTGATCTTATAGAGTTGTTGGGTAAGGTTACCAAAAAAAGAACCGTCAGGTTTGCAGGATTTTAGAAAATTATTGGTACCTTGATTCCCGAAGTACCCTGGGAGCTAGGTTGAGAATGATCCTACCTGGGTTTCAGGGATATATTACAAACCACCAGCCTTATATAAGTAACTCCTTCGTCCACTGCAACATTTCACAGTTCTCTTCGTGTTTCCTCCCCATCTCATCTCCATAACAACTAGGGTTGTTATCCGGAAGAGATCAGCCTGTCTCTTTGACATTTGTCTCTAATTTAGGGATGCTTACATAGAAGATCTTATGTTATTTCTTCCTTGGGAGCTCTTGACATTTTAAGGAATCGGTTCAATATCTTGGTTTCAAGATCTTCCCTGATGTCCAACATCAACACAGCAGATGAAAATCCAGCAGATCACAAAGGGAAAGGAGGTATCATTCTAAGATACAGATGAGACTGCATGACTACAGGACGGGCGGGACAATTATAACAGTAACTAGTCTTGTACAGCAAGAGACGGAAATATTAGCCAGAACAGTACTTACTCCAGACTCCCTTAGTAGGCAAGGCCTCCAACCTAAGTGTCCCCTTTTCCACTTGAAGTCATCCTCAACACTTAAGATGCCATGGGGTCAAGGCTGAAAGTACTCAGTCTATTTTCAAGATAATGTGCTTTCTCTTTGAATACAATTATCAAACATTTACGTGCCACATACTATGTGAAGTCTTTGGAATTCAGAATTAATAACATGCAATTCCTTCAGAGCCAGAGTAATTAAGTCTCCTGCCTGTATTTTTCCCTGGCTCACTTTTAGGGAAAAATCATGTTCCCTTATTAATCTGGATAAAATATTATTTATAAAAAACTTTCTTGAATCAACATGGCTTCTAAGTTTTCTAAAACACAAAAGCTCAAGTTCTTCAAATGTTTATCACTGATAAATGATTCTTATCCTTCCTGGCCTTTGCTTTTCTTAGAAGGAAAATGGAGCCAGCAATCCAAATTAACATAGGATTTGTGTAAACAAGAACTACCATCAATTCACCTGCAAAGTTCAATAAAGTCTTGTCACTTTTGTTAGGGGCCCTGCCCTCTAAATTCAATCCTCTGTTTCTGCAAATAACACGTGAAATATGCTGTTGATTGATAACTAAAAGCTGCACTCCCTTTTCCTCAAATTTCCTGGAGCTCTCTTAAAATTTTATATTTGTCTTAGTGCAATATGTAGGGCACATTTTGAATTCTTGGAATATCTTGTCTTCACCCAGTATGTCAAGTGACTTGAGAACATTTTGCAGCTACACAGATCTGGATGCAGAAATTGCGGAATAGAATGAAAGATTTCAGAATGTCTCATTTATTGGAATAAATAATCAACTAACTGATATTGTGACAACTAGGATCTAAATGTACTCAGATTTGAAAAAAAAAAAATCCACTCATAAACTTTCCTGAGACAGCCACAAAGTAGATACCATGGACACCTGTAGATCGAACACCCAGGAGTTCAACTATTAAAGGGCAACACCAAAGGTCCATGGTATGTATTACCTGATCATTTTTTGCAGGAAACCAACTCTGAACCCAAGCTTTGAGGCTCATGTGAGGAGCAGAGGCATTTGGCTCACGAGTGAGTCTTCTGATCTATCATATTCATGTCTCTACAATTCTCTTGGGTGTACATCGAAAGCATACACAAGGGTGATGTCAGTGTCATTCGTTTATTGCTTTGCATGTTTAGTGGTTGTCTACGTTATGCTTTTGTAGTTGGAAAATTCATTTATTCACTAGTACACCAAAAATTAGCGTGTGTTAGTCATTAGAGATTCTGTGGTGAACAAACAAAGAGAAAATCCCTGTTCTCTTGGTGTGTTGGAGATAGACAGTAAACAAATGAAATAATTACAGATTGTAGTAAGTGTGATTGAGGAAATAAACTAGGTGATATGTTACCAAATAAATGCAGGAGGACAACCATGCATAGAAGGGTCTGGAAAGGCCTTCTGGGGAACTGACATCTGAGTCAAGACCTGAATGAAGAGAATTAGGGTGCCAGTAGTTTATTATTAGCTGTTGCTGGAGAAAATTAAGTACATACAAAAACAGATGATGCTATTCACCTATTCCAGGGGCACCTATGCATCAAAAGCCATCTATGGGATGATGGAAACAATATGTTTAAATGCCCTTGGATTATGCATCCGATTTTTCATGAGATATTTCAGTCCTTGGGATGAAACAAAACCACTGCTTGGGCAATAATGTGCTACGGCATTAGCACAATCTATTTAAAACAAACTGTATTTCTTCTAGCTGTTTCCTGTTACCAGCATGAGTGTTACCTTAGAGCAAAAGTAAATCAAATATACAAAATTCAATTGTATTTCTATACACTTGCAATGAACAAACAGAAAATAAAATTAGGGAGAAAATCCCACTTACAATAACATCCAAAAGAATAAAATGCTTATGAATAAATTTAACAAAAGATGGGCAGGGCCGGCCTGGTGGCGCAGCAGTTAAGTTTGCACAGTCTGCTTCTCGGTGGCCCGGGGTTCACCGGTTCAGATCCCGGGTGCGGAAACGGCACCGCTTGGCAAAAGCCCTGCTGTGGCAGGCATCCCACATATAAAGTAGAGAAAGACGGGCATGGATGTTAGCTCAGGGCCAGGGTTCCTCTGCAAAAAGAGGAGGATTGGCAGCAGTTAGCTCAGGGCTAATCTTCCTCAAAAAAAAAAAGAACAAAAAGATGTGCAGAACTTATACTCTAAAAACTACAAAACATTGTTGAAAGAGATTAAAGAGGATCTAAATAAATGGAGAAGCACCCATGATCATGGATCAGAAGACAATATTGTTAAAGTGGCAATACTCCCCAAATTGATCTACAGAATCAACACAAACTTCATCAAAATCTCAGTAGAAATTGACAAGCTGATCTTAATATGGAAATACAGTGAACCTAGAATAACTAAAACCATTTGAAAAAAGAAGAACAAGGTTGGTAGACTCACATTTCTCGATTTCAAAACTTACTATAAAGGTACAGTACTCAAGACCATGTGGTACTGGCATAAGGATGGACGTACAGATCAATGGATTAGAATTAAGAGTCAAATTTGAAAATGGGCAAAGGATCTGAATAGACATTTCTCCATAGAAAATATTAAATAGTCAAAAGCACATGAAAAGATGCTCAACATCATAGTCATCGGGGAAATGTAAATCTAACCCACAACAAGATACCACTTCCTACCCACTAGGATGGCTATAATCAAAAGGCGAATGACGAGTGTTGGACAGGACACGGAGAAACTGCAACGCCCATACACTCCTGGTGGGAATGAAAAATGGCACAGCTGCTTTGGAAAACAGTCTGGCAGTTTCTCAAAAGGTTAAAGATTGAGTAGCTGTATGAGCCAGCTATTCCTCTCTTAGGTATATACCAAGAGAAATGAAAACATTTCTACATAAAAACTAGTGCAAAATGTTCATAGCAGCATTATTCATAATAGGCAAAAATTGGAAACAACCCAAGATTCACCAGTTGATGAATGGGTTAAAATGTGATATAGAATGAAATGTTATTCAGTAATAAAAAGAATAAAGTACTGATATATACTACAACATGGATGAACCTTGAAAACATTACGCTAAGTTTATGTGAAAGAAGCCAGTCACAAAAGACCACATATTGTATGATTTCATTTATATTAAATGTCCAATTTGACAAATCGATAAAGACAGAAAATAGATTAGTGGTTACTAGGCCTGGGGTGGGGAGTGGTAGGGAGGAAATGGCGAGTGACTGTTAATGGTTATGGGGTTTCTTTTTCCTGGGGGAGTGGTGGTGAGGAAGATTGGCTCTGAGCTAACATCTGTTGCCAATCTTCCTTTTTTTTTCTTGAGGAAGATTGTTGCTGAGCCAACATCTGTGCCAATCTTCCTCCATTTTGTATGTGGGATGCTGCCACAGCATAGTGTGATGAGCGGTGTGTAGGTCCACACCTGGGATCCTAATCCACGAACCCCAGGCCACCAAAGCAGAGCGCACAAACTTAACCATTGGCCCGGCCCCATGGGGTTTCTTTCTGAGGTGATAAAAAGTACTAAAACTGATTGTGAAGATGCTTACACAACTCTGTGAATATTCTAAAATTGTACACTTTAAATGGGTGAATTGTATGCTGTGTGAATTATATCTTAATAAAACTTTCATATTAAAAAAAAAGTAAATCAGAGACAATACCAAAAAACATCAATGCTCGTATCCTTGAACCATGAGATCAGAAGAGGCAACAAGAATTTATTAAGTCAACTTATCTACCTTGCTTCCAGGTATGACCTCTGTGTAACACTAGATGAAAATCTCTTCTATTTGTAGGCCCTTAAGGAAAGGAACATCCATCAGGTACTTCAATAAAGCATTCCAGTTCTGACAACAACCCCATGAATTAACAGTCTTCCCTCAAACCAACCCCACGTTAGATTGGAGGCTAAGATTCATCTGCCTTGAGGAGAAGAGATTAATATAGCAACGACTGTGTTTTCTATTTTTCTGGATGTTTCTCTTTCTATTCTGGAACTAAGACTGTGGTACTAATATATTATGCCTCTGCTCTGCTGGTCTCATCACGGGCTTGGTTTTTCTTATTGCAAATACTGAGTAGAAATCTCACATTTAAGACAAGAGTGATGCTATACAAATGAGTTGCTTTCTCCCTGCTCTCATTTTTCCCTGTTGTTCTCTCTAGAACAAGTTTACCTGATCCTATCAATTTCATGGGATATTGTCTGATAAATGAGCTCATAGACAAAAGCAAAAGTATTACCCAATAGCAACAGCATCATTTAAAAAAATTATATGATATTGATTACTATTTTACAGTTTTGCCAAACCCAAAAGATCGTTTCCTTCTTTCCACAGGTGCTTCTAAGTGCCTTAATTTAAAGTTATTAACTTCTCTTTGCCTGATGCCCTAGGCGCTTTAGTACCAGCACATTTCAAAACATAACGGTCTTCTGAGAGTCTGAAACTAGTGATGGGAGAATGAGGAAAAGGGCTGCAAAGAGGACTTTAAATGAAATTCCATTTTGGCACAATGATTATTGAATACCATGTGAAGCACTGTGAGGGTCAAGATGATGACTTAGATACCACTCCCAAGGATCTCAGAGTCTAAGGAGGGAACACAGGCCACAAATAACTGCTACAAGACAGAGCATGACAAGTGTCCATCAGCATTGGTATCTAGTTGATGACTTCCCAAAACTTTCCTTGCATGTTTAATTCCCAATAGCTCCTAAGAATTTGAATAAAATCAAATATTAAGCAACCATCAAAACATGAGGTCTTCACTCACCATTATATATCATTTCCTCCAACTGGCTGTCCTAGGAAAAGCAACATCTAAGCCCCCACTCTCTAGCATTTCAATCTCTTTTCAGTGGGAGATTTGTATCCTCTAAAAGAAAGAACAGTGATAAGCCAGAAAAGCAGAGGAAGCTTCCCAAAGTAAGCCAGAGACTCTGGTGGGAAACGAATTATATTTTATGATCTTAAAAGATTCAGGTGTTTTCAGGTTCCCTCAACAGTTGGATTTTTCTTTAGACAGCTCACAAACACATGGGTAATGCTAACACCTTAAAATCAGCCACTGTTCTGCATAAATATTTGAGACATTCACAGACAAATGCTAAACTCCAGCTCCCTTTCTCCACCACAGAATTAATGGAATGTTCTCCTAGAGCAAACAGTGAGGTTTCTCACTGGCAGAGTTACAGAAAAGCATTTGCTTTTAGAAGATGATTATTCTTCTTATTTAGAAGAAGATGAAAGAGTCTTAATCCTCTGGCTGTGAATGTCGTCTATTTTCAGCATATGTCACATCCGTTATAGTTTCTCATTTTCCTCTAACGCTTCAACTACTTACCTTAAAATCAGACCCACTATTAAATCGGAAAGTTTAGTCTCTGATAGGCCAACCAGATAAAGCTCACTGGTAAGTCTGACTACCCAGCACATCTAGTGAACCTGTTAAATATTTTTACTTGCACTGACATGGCAAAAATCCCCGATCTCAGATGAATTCACCTGCGTCTCTTATGGCAGTTTCATTCTGCCCCCCATAAGTTTTGTTGAAGTTCATTCGCTCATTCGTATTCAGAATCACAAAGTAGACATGGGGTTCTTTCTCAAGAACAGACATTAAAGGAAACAGAAAAAGCTCTGCCCACATGACATAAGTCAGAGGATGTACCAGATATATCAGCCATGGTGTCTGTCCCTCCACAGTCCGAGCTAGGGAGCTCTGCTTTTTGCAAGAGATTGTGACTATCCAACTAAAGCTAAAGATGAGCCAACCTGTAGCTTGGCTAGTGACCTACGACATATCCTGGGGTGCAGAGTTGATGAGTCCTTGTCTTGGCAATTTAAACTAAGAAATGTTGAGAAGATAAGGGAATCTCACTCTCTCCCTTTCTCATGTCCATAATGGGAATGATAATAGAAGCATTTACAACATAGCAGAGGTTAAATTAATCAATAATATTAAAGCTTGTAGAACAAGATCTGGCACTTGATAAGCATGCAATGAATGTATTATCATCACCATCATCATTATTTTGAGTAGTTGTCTTCTATTCAAAAGCCTTCCAAGAAGAAAGAGAGAATCTGAATAGACCAATTGCAAGTAAAGAGATTGAAACAGTAATCAAAATCCTCCCAAAAAACAAAAGTTGAGGACCAGATGGCTTCTCTGGTGGATTCAATCAAACATTCAAAGAAGATTTAACACCTGTTCTTCTCAAACTCTTCCCCAAAACTGAAGAGGACAGGATACTTCCTAACGCATTTTACGAGGCCAACACCACCCTGATATCAAAACCAGACAAGGATAACACAAAAAAAGAAAATTATAGGCCAATATTGCTGATGAACATAGGTGCAAAAACACACAACAAAATATTAGCAAATCAAAGACAATACACCAAAAGGATCACACACCATAATTATTCCAGGGACTGAGGGATGGCTCAGCATCTGCATATCCATCAATGTGATACACTACATTAATAAAATGAAGAATAAAAATCACATGATCATCTCAACAGACTCAAGAAAGCATTTGATAGGATTCAACATCCACTTATGACAAAAATTCTCAATAAAAGGGGTACACAAGGAAAGTACCTCAACATAATAAAGGCCATATATGACAAACCCACAGCCAATATCATACTGAATGGTGAAAAACTTAAAACTATTCCTCTAAAAACAGGAACAAGACAAGGATGCCCACTCTCACCACTCTTATTCAACATAGTATTGGAATTACTAGCCAGAGCAATTAAGACAGAAAAATGAACGAAAGGGATCCAAATTGGGAAGGAAGAAGTAGGGGCCAGCCTAGTGGTGCAGCGGTTAAGTGCACATGTTCCACTTCAGCGGCCTGGGGTTCGCCAGTTCAGATCCCGGGTGCAGACGTGGCACCGCTTGGCAAGCCATGCTGTGGCAGGTGTCCCACATATAAAGGAGAGGAAGATGGACATGGATGTTAGCTCAGGGCTAATCTTTCTCAAAAAAAAAAAGAAGGAGGAAGAAATAAAACTGTCACTATTTTCAGACGATATGATTCTATATAAAGAAAACCCTAAAGAATCCACAAAAAACCTATTAGAAATAATTAATGAATACAGTAAAGTTACAGGGTCAAAATCAACAAACAAAAATTGATTGCATTTCTTTCTTTTTTAAAGATTGGCACCTGAACTAACATCTGTTGCCAATCTTCTTTTTTCCTTCCTCTTCTTCTCCCCAAAGCCCCCCAGGACATAGTTGCATATTCTAGTTGTACATCCTTCTGGCTCTGCTGTGTGGGAATGCGCCTCAGTATGGCTTAATGAGTGGTGCTGGGTCCACGACTAGGATCTGAACTGGAGAAACCCTGGGCCACCAAAGTGGAGTGCATGAACTTAACCACTCAGACACAGGGCCACCCCCTCAGTCACATTTCTATACACTAACAATGAACTAGTAGAAAGAAAAATCAAGAATACAATCTCATTTAAAATCACAACAAAAAGAATAAAATACTTGGGAATAAATTTAACCAAGGAGGTAAAAGACCTATACACTGAAAACTACAAGACATTATTGAAAGAAATTGAAGAAGACATAAAGAAATAGAAGATATTTCGTGCTCATGAACTGGAAGAATAAACATAGTTAAAACATCCATATTACCTAAAGCAATCTACAGATTCATTGCAACCCCAGTCAGAATCCCAATGACATTTTTCACAGAAAGAGAACAAAGAATCCTAAAAGTTGTATGGAACAACAACAAACCTAGAACAGCCAAAGCAATCCTGACAGAAAAGAACAAAGCTGGAGGCATCACAATCCCTGATTTCAAAATATACTACAAAGCTATAGTAATCAAAACAGCACGGTACCGGCACAAAAACAGACACACAGATCAATGGAACAGAATTGAGAGCACAAAAATAGACCCACACATCTACGGACAGCTAATTTTCAACAAGGAAGACAAGAACATACAATGGAGAAAGGAAAGTCTCCTCAATAAATCATGTTGGGAAAACTGGACAGTCACAGGCAAAAGAATGAAAGTAGACCATTCTCTTACACCATACACAAAAATAGACTCAAAATGGATCAAAGACTTGAAGGTAAGACCTGAAACCATAAAACTCCTAGAGGAAAACATAGGCAATATGCTCTCTTGACTTCAGTCTTAGTGGTATCTTTTTGAATATGTCCTCTCAGGCAAGGGAAATAAAAGAAAAAATTTTTAAAAATGAGACTACATCAAATTAAAAAGTTTCTGCACAGCAAAGGAAACCATTAACAAAATGAAAAGACACAACTGGAAGAAAATATTTGCAAATCCTGTATCTGATAAGAGGTTAATATCAAAAATATATAAAGAACTCCTACATCTCAACAACAAAAAAACTAACGACTCAATCAAAGAATGGTCAGAGGATATGAACAGACATTTTTCCAAAGATATACAGATGGCCAACAGGTACTTGAAAAGATATTCAACATCACAATTATTAGGGAACTGCAAATCAAAATCACAATAAGATATCACCTCATGCCCATCAGAATAGCTATTTTTAAAAACTGCCATTCATTTATACACTGCATTCATTTATTTATTCATTCCATATATAGGTACTCTTCCAGGTGCTCAGAATATGGCCGAGAAGCAAACACACAAAATTTCTCCTCACGGGGCTCTTACATTCTAGTAAACACCAGGACATTGATTTGATTATTGTCTTTGAAAATAGCCAGTATTTGAGCCAGCCCTGATGGCCCAGCAGTTAAAGTTCAATGTGCTCTGCTTGGTGGCTCAGGTTCAGTTCCCAGGCATGGAAGCACACCAATCATCTGTCAGTTGCCATGTTGTGGAGGTGACTCACATAGAAAAAAGCAGAAGAACTTACAACTACACACAACTACATACTGGGGCTTTGAGGGAGAAAAAGAAGGGAAAAAAAGGAGGAAGATTGGCAACAGATGTTAGCCTAGAGCAAATCTTTCCCTGCAAAACAAAAACAAAAACAAAAACAAAACAGTATTTTCACAGTCTAAATGCCCATTAATAAGGCACGGGTTAAGTAAATTTGGTACACTAGAATACTATACAGCTAATAATAAGACAAAAGGTAGATGTGTATATTGCCTCTACTGAAATGGAAAACATGCAAGATGTATTTTTAATGCAAAAAAGAAAACGACAGAAGAGAATGTTTAATAGGAATCCATCTACACATTTTAATAGTGATATAAATATTCATGATATGCCCTCATTTATGTATCATATGTGCATAATATACATATATATTAAAATACACAAATAGGGCATATTATGAATATATAAATAATAAATGAGTCACAGTATGCATAGACCGATAGGTAGTATGTGGTGGTGTGGTGTTTGTATACACTTTGAGAGTGTCTGCATGGTATACCCCAAACTGGTAACCTTTTGGGAGTAGGATGGGAAGGCAGGCAGTCAGGAAGGAAATCGAGGACCTTTATAATTTTAAAAACTCATAGAAATTAATCTTTTTAAAAAAAATTCCACTATGGATCCCTGTGACCAAGAAATAAAGCCCCAACTCTCTGGGACACCAAAGGCTGCCACGATTTGTTTCTAATCTACCCGTCCCTTTCAGCCTCATCAGTGATCATTGGAGCTGCCTGTCCTTCCTCTGTGCTCCCCTCTCGCTCTTGGTGGTAATTTGCCTGGCAGCTCTCAGATCCGCTCCCTGCCCTTCGCCCTTTGCTCTGTATCACAGGAAAATACATTTCCCAAACTCCCTTACTCTTCCTCTTCTGGGTGGAGTTGGCCAGTGGGAGCCCTAGCAGGATACTGGAAGGCAAGAGTTGAGAAGAAGCCAGGGTATTTCTCCCTCTCTCTCTGCTTCAGGTCACCATCTCTATCACTGCATCCCCTCCTTGTTTCCAGCTCCCACGGATCATGCTCTTCTTTCATGGACCTGGTTCCCAAAGGGCAGGTCTACTGTGATTCCTGCTTCAACAAGATGGCCCCAGATCTCAGCTCAGCTCCAGGAGCACCACTCATCCTCCCTCCAGCTGGAGGGGCGGTAACAGCTTCCTGTTGTTGTGAAACTCTGAGCTTCCTCACCACCTCTGTTTGACTTCTGAGCTCTTCCATCACCTGAGGAACCAATTCTCTACATTAAACTTCCTCTTTTTGAAAGACCTAAAGTGCAGTGTGTTTTCTGGCTGGACTGAGAATGATGCACTATTCTCTCTTCTCCCAGCAATAAAAAACTCTACTTTACTGCAATAAACACAGTAAGTACTTCGATACCTCTGGACTTTTGTTCAAGTAGTCCCCTTAGCCTGGAATGTCATTCTTTCCCTTGTCTTTTAGTCAAAATCTTACTCATCTCCTGAGGCTCAGCTCAAAGCCTCTCTTCTCCAGGATTCCTCCTCTAATTCTCACACACATCCTGCCCCCAGTCAGCATTCCAACTAAATGTAGAAAGCAAACAGATTGCCCCAATGCACCTTGTGTCAAATATTGAATAAAGCACTCCAGGGACAGGCAACTTCTGAGGTCAATCAACTAACACTTTATTGGTCATTGGGTTATCTTTTTTTTCTTCCTATTTCGAAAAGCTGAGAAGTAGTCACCTCCTCATAGAGCCTTCCTTGACCACGCTATATCAACACTTTCCCTTCTTTTCCCCACTCCCATCCCACCTCTATCTCTTTCCTAAATTCACTTAGTAAACTTTCACATCATACGTTGTAAAAGACAATAATCAAATTAACGTCCTGGTGTTTCCTAGGATGTTAGAGCCATGAGAGCAGGAATTTTCTGTTTAGTCCCCTACCATCTTCTGAGCACCTGGAATAATACAATCTATTGAATGAATCAATAAATGAATGATAGCGCACTTTGCTTTAGGTCATAGAAGGCAGGGAGAATGACAAAAATCATGGGTAGGAGGATACCAATTCTGTCTCTTTCTAGCCTCATCTTACTTTCTCTCCCTCTAGCTTACGAAGCTCTGGACTCACTGGCCTCTCTCAGATTCTTGGACCCTCTAAGATCTTTCTGAACTCAAGCTCCTTTTCATCTTTAGATCCCAGATTAAATGTTTCCCATTTTTCTCTCCCCTTGTTGGTTTCCTTCAAAATGTTTAGCAAAACTTGTAGTCATTTATTTGATTTCCATATTAGAATATTGGGTCCATAAGGGTTAGGGCCATGTGTCCCTAGCATGCATGCCAGGTACATAATAGCTACTCATTTGAAAAAAATGGTTGCAAGAAAGTTGCTGAATGAACCAAGGATAAACTTTGTTTCACAATTTCGATCAAGATCTCTTGGGTTGTCCGGCACTTACTTCCTGGGGTCAAACCAGAAAATAGAAAATTCTGTAGTGGAAACGCTGGGATGCTCCCACTTACACAGTTGTACTCAGACTAGAAAATTTCCTACCACCACTCTCTCCACACAAAGGAGACCGTATTCATCAAATGCCACCCCTTAGGAAGAGTTCCAATGACAGCCAGGATTGCTCTATCCACCAATGCCTGAACACATGAAGATAACAAAGTATTCTCTGAAGATTCTTAGAAGACGCTCTTGGACAAAGACCCTCTTTCACATGGTGCACATTTTGCATCGATAACTGAAGATCTCCAGTCATTTCAAGTAATGAGGTTTTTCATTTTATTTTGGGGATGTGGCATCAGCAGCAATTCATTGCCCTTTCTTCCACAAAGCTGAAGATTCACCTTCTGAGGGCATACACTCCACTATCAGGGATTAGGAGAAATGAGAAAAACACTGAATTCTTTCAAGCCTGAGCCCCATATTCTGAATCTTTTTTTCGTTCCCATGCTTAACTTGCCTTTTTAAATAAAACTGCAAGTTAAGAGTTCTACCTTTACTTACTCTGTCTATTATCAATACAAGCATGGGCCATGGAACAATGTATTTGCATATACAGCAGTCCCCCCTTATCTGTGGGGGATACGTTCCAAGACCCCCAGCGGATGTCTGAAACCATGGATAGTACCAAACCCTGTATATACTATGTTTTTTCCTATACGTATGTATTTGAGGTGCAACAGCAAAGTTAGCATAAATTTCTTTTTCCTTCTTCACAATTTCACAGGTAAAAGATTTGTTCTTACTGTAGATCTTAGCAACTTCAGCATACGATTTTTTTTCTTCCCTTCTTAAGACAAGAACTTTTACCTTTTCACTTGAAGGGAGCACTTTATGGCTCCTTTTTGGCATATCTGAATTGCCAGCATCACTACTCTTGCACTTTGGGGCAGTTATTAAGTAAAATAAGGGTGACTGGAACACAAGCACTGCAATACTGTGACAATGGATCTGATAACCAAGGCAGCTACTAAGTGACTAACAGATGGGTAGCATAGATAGCATGGATGCGCTGGACAAAAGGAAGATTCACGTCCCGAGTGGGATGGAGCAGGATGGCACAGGATTTCATCACTCTACTCAGAAAGGTGCACAATTTAGAATTTATGAATTGCTTATTTCTGGAATTTTCCATTTAATATTTTCAGACCAAGGTTGACTGTGAAACCATAGGAAGCGAAACCGTGGATAAGAGGGCACTACTGTACCTGACATGTATTCGGTGCTTAATAAATCTTTAATGAACAAAGTAATGTTACTTCCCAGTTGTGTTGTCTTTTTGAAGAAAATTGACGAATAATGACATTTTCATGATTTCGTAAGTAATGTGTCCTTTTCTGGGTAAGTATAATTGCAGGTAAATTCCAAGTCCTTTGTTTTGTTTTATTTTTTTTAATGAGTTTGCTTTTGCATTTAGGAGCCTTTTAATACCCCTGTTGTCTTCAGTTGGGTGATAAGCGGCTCCACATTTCTGCTCCAGTTCAACGAAGGGTCTTTTTACAGGCAGTGCCAGCTGAAGTGTATAGGCCTGTGTGTCCAGCCCTAGCATGCGGACACACTTGCAGAAACCAGCCCCCAGGGGTCAGAATCAACAAACCAGACACCGCTGAGGGGTTTCATCACTAACCCTCGGCTCTACTTCTCCGGAGAGTAACCTCCTATCTGTGGTGAGAGAATTCGGGTTTTCCCCAAAGGATTTTGACTTCTTTCCCCCTGATGATACAGGAGTAGGTTTGGATGACAAAGAGAAAAGACGATGTCAAAATCATTGTGACTAGGCTAATAAACCTTTCGTAATATCAAACAAGAATGTTCCTGACTTGACAATTTTGATAACTATTTTAAGTCTTTCTTAATTTTTTAGCAAGGAAGAATGTTCTTTGCTGATATGCCAACTTAGAGCAAATAGGCCCTGTTCACACTGACAGAATTCTTCCTCCTTGTTATGAAACTACCATAAGTATCTTTTTAGAAAAAAAAGTTACATTATATATATTTTTATTAAAATTGATAAAAAGTCTTCATAAAACCGTTTTCACAAAAGCACACTGTATCTGACCTCACTTATAGATTGTGGCAAAGGGAAGCAGTTCAGAAGGGCTTAATGTTGAAAATGTGGTGTGAAAATTTAATGTTAACACTTGATACCTCTTGGTGGATATTCCTATTAGGAGGAGAGTTGCTTCTTTAGACTAGAGTGGAAAATTACTCCCTGG
This sequence comes from Equus caballus, assembly GCF_041296265.1. Taxonomy (NCBI): domain Eukaryota; kingdom Metazoa; phylum Chordata; class Mammalia; order Perissodactyla; family Equidae; genus Equus; species Equus caballus. The sequence goes on from NC_091687.1 coordinate 6,999,279, forward strand.
GGAGGAAACAAAAGTCCCAGAGTTTCCTGCATCCCAGTGGACTTCACTTTTGCCCCAAGGAAGGACCAAGACTAGCAAAGGCCTGAGGCACCAACGTTAACCCAACTTTCATCTTCATTCCAGCAATCTCACTACCATCCTTGGACATTGTCAACTTGCCAACCCCTCTCATCATCTATACCCTTCCCCATCCTGCTCCTCAAATCCAATTTCCCACTGTTCTTCTTCAGACTTCCCATCGGCTGTCGTTCTCCATTTGATGGTAAACAAACCGCTCTATTATTCTCAACCTATTCAAAGTTGTTCCCTGTAATCTGAGTGCCCTACCTTCCCTGCATGGAGGGAAACTCTGCTCTCCTGGAGGCCGCCACTTTCTGCAGCCATCTGGGATAGAAGCTGTTCTGCATTATCCAGCTCTGCTTGTGTGCAGAATTCTCCCATTTCCGCTTCCAAATCGTTAATACTCCTTTAGTCCCTCATCGTGATTCTCGCCTCTGACCCCACTTCACGTTCATCTCAAACTCAGGCACCGGTGTCTTCACTTCCTTCCAGAGGACTTTAATCTCCATGTGAAAGACCATCCATAAACCACTTTAGTTTCACGGTACCTTGAACTCTCAAGACCACACCTGGAGTTTAATTACTCCCTAGAATTTCTCCATCTCTGAAAACTCAGACCCCAATACCCAAGCCCTGATCACACTCTGTTCTTCAGGATCACCACAATGCAGCCACCCTTCAACCACACCGGCACCTCCACTTCGGAATCCCATCCACTCTCTCCAGCCTCTCAATCCCATTTGTGTTCCCTTCACTCTTTTTTCCACCCCAGACTCCATGCTCAATCACTTCACTCCCCTGCCTCTTGACCTACTCCTACTGTCTCTGATGCGTCATCTGTGGACTACTTACTGTCTCCCAGCCCTTCCCCACTCTATTTTCACATTGCATGCTCTTCCTGAGTGACCTCATCTACTCCCACAGCTTTAATTGCTACTTATAAGCTGATGCTTCCCGAATCTCTATCTCCAGCCAGATCTTTCTCCTAAATTCAGGAGGAGTCTCATAACTGATTGGCTATTGGACATTTCCATAAGCACTTGCAAAGTCAATTTGCAAAGTCAGAACTGAGCTAACCATCCCTCCCCCACAGTTGGGGCAGGAAATGTGATCTTCCTCTTAATAGCTCTCATCTCAGTCAAGGGGGCATTATTTATCCAGTCTCTCAAGTCTAAAAACCAAGTTGTTCTTGATTGCTCTCTCTTCCTTAACCACATGCATTCTTTCAATCACAAAGTTCATTCAGTGGTACTTGTTCCTAAGTGTCAGTGGAATTCATCCAATTCCGTATGAACTCCATTCATTTCTTACTTGAATTCGGTATCACTTAGGATTCTTCAGCTGCAAACAGAAAGTAAGCTCTGGCTACTTTGTTATAAGGAATATACACACACTCAAATATGTATCAGAAAGACACTGAGTGGTTTCCAAAAATGGAAGACAAGCTCACTAACTGGAACTTCAGGACGATAGGAACCAATGACTTACAAAGGTGGGAAATCTTCTACGGTGAACCATTAGCTAATGCAGCTCCGATCATCTTATGTCTCTGCGCGCCCCCTAACTAATCTCCCTGTCTTAACCCTCCCGCACCAACTTGACCATTCAGTCTACACACTGTGATCAATAAACTCTTTCTAAAACAGAAACTCAATCAAGTCTCTCTCATTCTTAAAATCCTTCAATGGCCAATCAGAACTTTCAGAACAAAACCCCTAAATCCTTAGCATTCATGAACTGGCTTCTATAGGCCCCATCCCCGGCCATTCCTCTCCCCTCTCTCTCCCTCACACCCTATTCCTGGGTCCTACTTAACTACATTCAGTTCCCTGCTTGTGCCAAACTCCCTCGGCTCTGGTGCCGGTATCAGTAACTGTGGTCCTGGCTGAAACAGAACTCACCTGAGATGGTTCAAAGGCAGAGACTTGAAGGAAAGAACCACTTTCAGAGGTCTGGGAAAGGTTAAGTGAATCAACAAGGGAAGATGGAGCGCCCACAGCCCAGCAATGGTGGGAAGCCATTACTACCCCAGGACCGGAGAGGGAAGAGTGGTACCAGAGCCCAGGGAGAGCTGGAGCTACAGGGGAGGGTCATCGTCTGGAAGCATGGTTGCTGCCAGGGGGCTGGAACGCCCACCTCCACCCCCGAGTGTCCCCATGCCACTTTGTGTAGTGCTAATTTTCACACGGATGCAGCAGCTTGCTCACTTGTCTGCTTCCACAACAGCCCACGTTTTCAGAGGACGAAGGCTTTCCTTGCCTCAGTATACCCAAAGCACACATAGCACAGTACCTGGCACACACAGAGTGCTCACTTAACAAACAAAGAACGGATCCGACTAGTTTCACATTTTTCAAAGTGGAATCTGAAGTCAATGGGTTTACAGGTAATATACGAACAGTGAAGTGCGAATTTCAGGTAGAGTCTGGGAAAATGTTTATTGCGATAAGAAAGCAACCACTGTATTAGGCTCCTTCTGCCTCCAGGACTAGTCTCCCCCAAAGGTGTTATTGAATTAAAACAAAAATAACAGTTTGCTGAACCTGACTTTTCATGGAAACAATGAACAAAAACCCTACATTAACATAATGCAGAAGGTGAGGCATAGCATCTGTTTTCTCTGCTGCAAGAAACGAAGATCCTTGGGTATCAACAAGACTCTAAAAAATAGCAGAATAATTGGATGAAACAGAAAAAATCAAGCTCAACTGAGAGTGAACAGACCTCTCTTGGTCCATATGAGTGACATGTGGAAGTGACAGTGAGGTGTCCCATAAGAAAGAGAAATGAGTTGGCTCTGTGATAGTAAACATAATCAACACCTGATGGATGCGACTGGAGATCGAGAGAGTAGCTACCTCTCAGGCCTGCAAAATGTGACTGTAATACAATTCATTTGGAGCTCAGGTAAGCTGTGTCAGCAACCAGTGTCGGAGCACCTCTGGAGCACAGGCAAAGCTGAGCTTGTGAGCCCTCAGGTCTGAGGACCTGGAGTCCTTGGACCAAAGTGAATTCACCAGGATGCAAGGTATGTTAGAAGCCGGGCTCATCTCTTCTAGACACACCTGCTTTGGACTGAATTGTGTGCCACCAAAATCCCTATGTTGAAGTCCTAACCCCAGTGTGACTGTATCTGGAGATAGGGTCTTTAGGAGGTAAATAAGATCATAAGGGGAGGCCCTAATCTGATAGAACTGTGGCCTTATAAGAGGAGGAAAAGAGAGAGAGAGAGCTCTCATGTGAGACACAGTGAGGGGACACAGAAAGAAGGCAGCTGTCTCCAAGCCAGGAAGTGAGCCCTCACCAGGAACCAGATCAGCTGGCACCTTGATCTTGGACTTCCAGCCTCCAGAACTGTGAGAAGTCGATTTCTGTTGTTCAAGCCACCCAATCTGTGGTATTTTGTTACGGTAGCCGAAGCAAACTGAGATGACACCCAATATCGACTTGGGCTCTATATTTGAATGTTTGTATTCTATTCTGACACAAAGGATTTTCTTGTACAAAATTCAGAATCGCAGTTTAAGGCCAAAACTTGAACTGAGATGACCCTCTGTTTTGTCCTCTGTAAAGTGGGGATGACAATTCCTGCTCTGCCAGCCTCATATCATTGCTGTCATGATCAAACGCATGAGAACACACTGTGCACCTGGAAGTGGCAGGAGATGTCACTCGATCAGCCCCTCCTACCCTTTTAGCCCAGAAGGGTGCCGCACATCATGAACGTTGGCTCCCAGCTTTCCTTTTTAACCAGAACAAACAGTTCTTACAATTCCTAGTTGGAATAATTAACTGGGGAAGCATTCAGAAACAGCAGGAAAACTTCAGGCAGCCTATGCAGGGGAAGTCTCCAGTCAGTCCAGGAGGGAAACTCAGGAAAACCAAGACAGGGAAAGGAAGAGTAGAACAAATGTGCCGCTTAAAGAAGAAAAAGAGCCAAGAAGCTAAGAGAAGTCTGGCTTCTTTGCCAAGGCAACAGTCTGTCCCACAAGCAAATACTCCTTCCCAGGGGAAGAGAGAGAGTTTTGCAAAGGATAGCACCTTCTCTGGCTGGAGGCTGGGGAGAGGAGGGGAGCTGTGTGTTTGACGTCTGAGAGAAGACAAATCAGTTGTATGGAGCATGGGCAAAAGTGAAAGGAACAATGAGAGGAGGAAGGCTAACAGTCTGAACTCGGATAAAGTAAATTACGTCAAACATGATTAAATATACACAATGCGTGGAGCAAAAGCAGGAGTTCCAGTTCACACAGCAGCCAAAACTCCAGACTCTCATCAGAGGAGCCAAGACACAGAAGGCTCCCATCGTGCGCTGACCCGGAGGGGCCGGATGAAGCGATGGGGAGCTGGGGGTCCCAGCAACACCGCAGACTGAGTCATGCCACCTCCAGAGCACCGGAGAGACAAAACCAAAAAGTGAGCAAGTCTGAAAGTAAAAGTCCGCATGCACGTGTTCCACTCCCACTCTACGACTTACAAGTCCAGGCTCTCCCACAATTCACTTCACCTTTGCAGACCCCCAATCTTCTCCTCTATAGAATGGAATTGATCAAACTGGCTCAACGTGCCTCCCAGGGTTGTTGGGAGGATCAAGATTTATGACAGAAACTATTTCATAAGTGGAAACGAGTCACACACATAAGGGGTATTCGATGCAGGTGTTTCCGAGGATCCCAAATGCCCCGTGACTGAGGCACCTGCCTGGGGTTAGATCAGAGACCTTCTGGGGCCTCAGAGCTGGTTACTCTGAGGAGCGTGTCTTCCTGGTGAGCCCGAGCTGTGCCACAGCTGTAGCTGTGGTGGTGGCAGGAGTGCCGCTCTGGTGCACTTTTCTCTCCTTCCTCATTTTTAGAGCCCTGCTCAGCAACAGCAAAATGCAAACCCTGCGCTTCCCTCCCACTTCCTGCTGCTCCACTTCCTCGTCTCCTCACTTCTCCATTAATGGCATTGCTTGTGACAAACAGGCCTGCTGCAGAGTCTGCCACTCGCTCCACCGCCTCTACGTTTGAATGCAAGAAAATGATGCTCCTTCCTCCTGCCAGCCGGGGGAAATGTGTTCGCCTTAGCCAGGGTGGGGCAGCGGGAGCAGTGGGGATTTTCCTGTGATGCTTTAGAGAAGCACCTTAGGCCCTTAGGAAATTTTGGGAGCCCTCTCGTGGCTCCCTCTGGGACACTGAAGCAGCTGGGTTGTTATGTGGGTCCCAGAGGAGGCATCATCCTGGTTTGCATTTCCTCTCCACTTACTCAAGCTGTGGCCCCTTGGCATCCCCCTGCCACCTGGTCCCACCTGGGGCGGGCTCCCTCCATCCCTGGCCTCCCACGGGCTCCAAGGCACTGACTGTCCCCCCACTGGCTTCGCCTTGTCCCAGCCTTCTGCTCCCCCACCTTGAGAACCCAAATAGGAGCCCAGGGATCTGATTAATTCAGTCATGCAGGGTCCACTTTGTCTTCTTTCATTTTTTTCCTTTTTTGGGAAAAAAAGAATTCCCCTCTGTGCTCACCATCCAGTCTGGCAGTACCATATTTACAAGGATCTACTCATCCACAGGTTTGCTCTTGACTTCGTGGTCTTGAGCCCCAACCCCAGGGTCGGAGATGAGCTCCAATCCGCTGGTGAGATGCTTAAGCCCTGGAGAGGACAAGGGGATCGGGGGCCACTCTGTAATAATAGAACGAGTCTTTTACTGAGCTTCACAATCTGCAATGCCCTTTCCTGACCACATTATCATATTGGAGCCAAACAACCATCACATGAGAGAGGGTGTTCAGATTACAAATACAGAACTCACAAAGGTCAAGAAACTTGCCTGTCGAACATCCAAGCCGGTTAGAGACGGTCCTGGAGCCTCGGCCCACTTCTTCGGACTACTTCCCCTCACCACAGTGCCTATCGAGAGTTTCTGCTGCCTCCCCACCTCCACCCGACTCAAGTCCTAGGACTGAGGATTGCTCTGGGGAAGCAGACCCTGCCTGCCCCAGGAGTGGCTGGCCAAGGCCACAGAGCCAAACGAGCAGGGACAGGGACCGTCAGAGTGAGAACGAAGTCTCATGAATGCCCGTGATGAACGTCCTCTGGGTCAGAGATCCCCTCTGTGCCCGTGCTGGCTTTCCCCCAAATGCACAGAAGACTGCATCTTGCTGGCTGTCATATGCAGCTGACAGGAAGTGCCTTCGGAGGTCATGAGAGGCGACTCCACTCAGTGCTCCTCCACTCCGTGCACATCAGAAGCACCAGGAGACCTTATCAGAAATACTGGTGGCCCGGATCCCACCCCAGAGCAAGTGAATCAGAAGCTCTGAGAGAGGGCCTAGGCGTCTGCCTACTTTTAAATTTCCCCAGGTGATTCTGCTGCATGGGGATGATTTACAACTATTGCTCCAGGTGCTCAAAATGAGGGAGATGCAGACCTGGGTGGGTCACAGAATAGGGGTACCCTGAAATTGAACCAATGTCCCGTCACCCCTCCTTTTATTCTTCACTTTCTCCCCCAACCATTCCCTTTTTCCTTGAATTTCTGAGTCCTTCTGGGGTCTCTGTAAATGTCATAAGCAAGGAGTGCTGGTTTGTTCAAAACTCTAAATTTCCACCAAATCCCACTGCTCAGCCTGGAGCCTCAGTGCCCAAGAAACATCCCCCGTCTTCAGTTGGGACTAGAGCTACACAGCCAGCAGACTTCCCAAGATGACTCTAAATATGTCCCTCCTATTCCAAAGGGTCACTCACTGATGGTGAGGAGTGGCAAGGAGGGGTGGTGACTGGCCAGCCCAAGAACTGTGGCAATAAGGTGAGGAATGGGCTGTCCTGGGACACCGGCTAAGCCTCAGCACTCGTAGCTGGAGACCGAGGGGACTCAGCGTGAGGTACAGTCATTATCTTAACTCTCAGGCATTTGTCTAAGAAACTCTCTGAGCCAAGCTTCTCCCAGACACCCACTGTTTCCTGTCTCCCTAGGGCTAAAGCAAGCAGCCCCTTCATCCAGCACCATAGTCAGAAGCACCCCCAGAACCTAAGGCACAGCTTAATCCTAACTCCTACCACCCAGAGAGCCCCGTGCCCAGACCACATCACAGGAGCAAGGAGACTAGAGACGGTCTTCCTGAGTGGGTGGGAGCAAGGTCTTCAGGGCAGGAACGGAGAGTTCTCTATGTAATATATGCAATACAAAGGGAGAGTGTAGATGTTCTTATAAATGGTTTCAATTATCCTCATGACAATCTGTGAGATAATAATTATTTCTGCTTATTATCTCTGTTTTAATAGTTATTATCTCAACTCAACAGAGGCCCAAGGAGGACACAGACCCAGGACCTAGGAGGCAACAAAAGCAGTAGCATTTGTATAGAGGCCTCAAGCTTAGGGGCAGGGGGTACTGACTGCTCATCAATGGCAGATCTGTGCAGAGAAATAGGTGCTGCAGAAATCCCCTGAGCCCTGGGTCTAACGACATCCAATGGGGAATATTATTCAGCTCTAAAAAATAGAGTACTGAGTCATGCTACAACATGGATGACCCTTGAAGACATTATGCTAAGTGAAGGAAGCTAGTCACAAAAGGGCACACACCGCACGATTCCATTCATATGAAATGTCTGGAATAAGCAAATCCATAGAGACAGAAAGTTGATTCCTGGTTGCCAGGGCTAGGGCAAGGGGCAAACTCTGAGTGACTGCCATTGGGTGCAGGTTTCCTTTTAAGGTGATAAAAATGCCCTGGGGGGCCAGCCCAGTGGCATAGGAGTTACGTTCAGCACACTCCACTTCAGCGGGCAGGGTTCGTGAGTTCAGATCTGAGGCGTGGACCTACACCATTTATTAAGCCATGCTGTGGCAGTATCCCACATACAAGACAGAGACAATTGGCCAAGATGTTAGGTCAGGGCCACTCTTCCTCAAGGAAAAAGGGAAAGATTGGCAACTGGTATTAGCTCGGGGTCAATCTTCCTCACCAAAAAACACGAAGTTCTAGAATTAGATAGTGATGATGTTTGCACAACATTATGAATATACTAAAAACCACTGAATTGTACTCTTTTCATGGTATGCGAATTGTATCTCAAAAAGAAAAGAAATCCAAGAGTGAAGAGCTTCAAAGTCTGAAAGCTGCCCAGGGTTCCTCAAGGCTCTTCGGTCTTAGCAAGCTCTCTCAACGAATAAGTGAGAAAGGTAAAATGTAAGCCAAAATTTGTCTGGCCCTGAATATCCTGCTTTTCTTCCAGCCAGTCTCAAGTTCAGTCAGTCCCCTCACTCATCAGCGGTGCTTGTTAGCTCAGGCCCGTTGATCCCTCCTGACCCCTCACTCAGGTCCCCTGCATGGAGGAGTGGGGGTTGGGGTTAGGACAAGATAGCACCAGAAGAGCATACAGGCAACGTGGACCCAAAAGCTCTTCAGGAGGTTGGGGGAGCAGGGGGTGCTGCCATAGAGAGCTTGGGGGGTCCTGGGGCAGGACAAGTCTTTGCCTGGTCCAGTACCTGGCACAGTGTCCCACCATGCCTCCTGAGCCTCTCCCAGAAACGCGTTTACACAGGGTCAGGCCTCTGAGGTGGCGACTGCCGGTGAGCACCAGCACAGTGGGCCTCCTCGCCTTGCGTAGCTCAGTCACCAGCAGAGGCCCAGGGGCCCCAACACTTGTCACGCCCGAGGGTCATGCTCCCACTTGGGGCCTCCGTCCTGGCTGTCCAGTCTGCTCGGGCCCCTCTTCCCCGGTCATCAGTATAGCTAGATCCTCACCTCCTTCAATCTCACCTCTGAAGGAGGCCTACGCTGACTGTCCTCTTTAAATCACACACACACACGCACTGCCCCACCTCCGCCTCCACACTCCTCACTCCCCACTTAGCCTGCTCTGCCCACCTTGTCTTACTTTTTTTCCATAGCACTTAACGCCTTCTCGCCTAGGACAGCATTAACTGGGTATTACTTCTGTTCTTTATTTTCTAATTCCCCCAGCTAGAACATAGCTCCACCAAGTGGAAATCTCTGTTTTGTTTGCTGCTGCAGCCTGAACACCCAGAAACAGTACCTGACATGTTGTGATGCTCCATAAACCCACGTGGAGGGACGGATGAATGAGTGAATTTGCCTTTTGTTCTATGTGTCCCTAATCCACCAGACACCCTGGGACCCACCGCTATACACACTTCCCTGAGCCCTCTGGGATGTGTACTCCGAGCTCAGCATGAGGACGGTACTCTCAGCCTTTTTGACCTCCTCCTCTCCAGCCTGGCCCTTGGCAGAGAGCATGCCCTCACTCACAGTGCTCTTAGAAGAGGCAGTATTTTCTCAGCTGAAATGCACCCTCCTCGGTGGCTCCTCCTGCAGCTGAAGCAGCCCCCCACCACTCTGTTCCGCTCTTCTCTTCTTTCAGCCCCTTCTTTTCTGTGAAGCACTTGTTACAACACGAAATTATTTTTTTGTCCTTTAACTGTTTATGGTGTTTCTCCCCCTAGAATACAAGCCCCATGAGGAGAGGAACCGTGTCTGTCTTCTTCACTACCACGTCACCAGCGCTTAGCACGCACGCCAGGCACTCAAAGAATGGCCGAGAAAGGGAGGAAGAAATGAAGAGGGGAGGGGATAGCAGGTGTCAAGGAGAGCAGAGTTTTACCTTGTTTATTCCAAACTCTTCTGCTTTGTTCAGCTGCACAGGAGAAATGATTCCATTGAGGCATAGAGTCCCCTCATTCTACAGCAGATAATGAGCAGAGCTGGAGAAGAAGTGGGACTTCCGGACGTTGAAGTGGCAGGCACAAGATCTGCTAAGGAGGATCCAATAATGGAACCTGGCTGTGGAGGAACGGGGGTCCTGGTCGGCAGGAAACAGCAAGAGCTGGAGCCAAATACAAGCCCATTGGCACGCTGTCCCCCACTCGCCTGAGGAAGGCATTCACCGTGGCAGATTCCAGCCTCGATCCCATGGACACAGAAGGCAAGCAGAGAGCTGACTCTTCCAGTGCAAATGGTGATGGCATCATCTCCCTGATCAGCCACATAAATCCAAGCAGAGCCATGGAGTGACATGGGATGCGTTCGTCTTGCCTCCACATTCAGGATAGCGAAGGTGTACTGGCCCTTGCTGAGTGGTGGCCTCCACCAAAGGCTCATCATGGGTCGCCTTGTCTGAGTCTCTCCATCACCACGTGACGTAGCTCTCCTTCTCCCCATTTTGCAGGCAAGGGGCCTGTGGAGTTTGTGGGGAGCTGGATCAGGACTCAGGCAGCCTGGTTCCGCAGCCACGGGCTTAACCACCACATTTGACTGCATCGCTGCACTGCTACCTTCCCAGTAAATCGACTCCCTGAGGTCCGTGGGACAGGATAGCACCCCGCACTCCCGAGCCTCCCATCTAAACTGCGACTCGTCTGCAACGCTGGGCTGCAGTTGCTGCTGCCAGGGAGCTTCTGGTTCACAAGCGTTAGTAGAGGGTTTTTCTTGAAAAACAAAACCGTCAGCAACAATTGCCTGTGTGTTACTTTATTTTTAATTTTCATCGCATTTGGAAACCAGTCCTTTGGTTCCCATTTTGTGAAAACAGAGTGTGAGCGACACAGCGGTCCTCTGGTCCTCTCTGTGCCTTGAGCTCCTCCTGAGCCACCTGCAGTGAGGAAAGAAGAGCCTGTGAGGACGAGGCCTTAGGAAAGAGTTCTCACATTGCGAACATCTATCCGGACGTCACTTACTTCTCCTTTCCCAAAAAATAGGACTTCGACTCGGCCCTACTCTGTTGTCCTTCAGAGAGAAGCTGCGTTTGAAGATGAGCATGAGTCCCGCCCTCCGCGCTCTGGCGCAGGCGCACGCGCACGCGCTGAAGGCTTCTCTGAAACATGGCTGCGGGGCTGGGCCACGGGGCCTTCCTCCTGCGAAGTTTTCCTTAGGATGTTCGGAACTTCAGCGGGAACCACCGTGTGCGATTCCTGTCGACCTTAAATGCCGACTCTGCGGAAAGGTTTCCCGGACAGGCCAGCCTCTTTTCCACGGCCATCCCTGGGGGCAGGTGCTTGCCGGGATTCTGTATCCGCTTAACAAACTGAATATGGTGAAAACAAGCACCTAGGGCAACCTAGAAACTGAAAGAAAAGGATGGGGAGAGACTATCTTACGCATCGAAAGCCTGGAGGCTAGAAGACTAGGATGAAGCAAGAGGTTGCTACAAGAAGACTTCTCCAAGGTGTGGGACCTCGCATCAGCGAGAACAGGGACTGCAAAGGACACCTTCTCCCTCCCTAAAGCTTGGAAGCCCACACTGACCATGATGGAAAGGCAGAACGTGATTACAACTTGATCTCTTCGCCTTGAACTTGGAAGTAACAGCTTGCCCTGCCAGTTCTCTGAAGCGGCTGGTGCTGCAGGGGAGGGAGGGGGTCCTCGTCTTCTCCCTGCATGAGAACAGCAGGTATCGGGTACCCCGCTGCGGGAGCCCCACAACTGAGTTCCAATGAAGGAGCCCCCAAAGCAAACAGTCTAAAGCTCCGGACCTTCCTAAAACCACTTTGCCACCCGACTAAAGCCAGATGGCCTGAATGTATTCCAAGTCGTCTCCTTGTGCGGAAAATCCCTTAAGATTCAAATTTCAGAGTCCTGGGCCCGGACTCAGACCTACTAAATTAGCTTTTCGGGGGGTGGGCCCTGGACATTTGCATTTTGCAGATTTAGGGGATTCTGAGGCATCCTAGAGTTTAGGAAACGCTGGATTTGAGAACTAAAGACTTAAACTCTTTCTCAGAAAAATTTGGCCCGGTGCGATCATAAACGTCTTTAGACCAGTATTTTTCTCAAGCTCCCTTTTGCTACGATGTTAACCAGGCCCTGGGGAGGTGCAGGTTCATTACAGAACACAAGATCTGTTCACAGAAGGTGGCATCCCGTTCATCTAAATGCCTCTGACTTGCTAATCCTGCTGTTGGCGGCTTAATAGTTTGCTCTGAACAAAAGGAGCAGAGACAGCAGGTGAATCTGATTTGTGCTTGCAGTTGCCATGGCAACGGCAGGCAGCCGAAATCGCTGGCTAGAAAGGACCCCCTCCCAGGCCATCCCTCCGTTCCATTGTGAAAGCTCCGGCTCTGCTCGCCTCAGACTGGAAATCTGGCCTCCTCGGGGCAGGGTTGATAAATGTGTATTCCCAAAAGAAGTAAATAGGAAATCGTGCTTTCCTACCGCTCTGTTTTCTTCTCTTACGTGTCTTCCAAAAGCATCTCAGCATAACCCAAACAGGATGGAAATTCTTCTCATCTCCTGGCATAAATCTCATCTTGCCTCCTGCTTGCTGGGGAATAGGAGGAGGTGAGTTTGGGGTTGAGATAGTTCATTTGCCTTCCTCTTTTCCCTTCTTCGTTAGTAAGCCTAATAATCAATGCATCTGCACCAGGATTTTAATTAAGTTGGAATTTTACAACATTGTTTATTTTATATTGAGTTTAGGGGAACTTTTAAAAGGATGAATATGAGGGGAACAATGCCACACTTGTGTTCTAGAAACACAGATGTTAATGTTGAGCATGCCATGCGCAGTAAGCACTGAATCTTACATTATGAATTGAGTGTTTTCTCTTTGCCTAAAAATGGTAAAATAGCAGCAGCTAGAAGCATATGTGTTTATCACATAAGAAACAAGTCTCAGTGGGCTGTGTCCTCACTACGGGAACTTTCCACATTCCAGAGTCAGGCCTCCCTGCGTCCAGGCTCAGAAACCCAAGTGCTCCCTCAGAACATTAATCTCCTCTGGGGCAGACTCACATCCACCAAGCCCCAAAACTGAAGCCCAGATTGTTCATTTACAAGGAGAAGTACCTCTCACAGGAACAGGAACACATGCATTATAGAACCGGCCCCTTCTCCCCCAGTTGGTCAACCTACAGGGAAGCCAAACAATATAGTGGCCAAAATCCCATTTTGTTCATTTACAATCAGAAAAAAAAAAGCATTATAAAAAATAGAGTACTAAAAGCCCTTGTACCAGATCCATTTCTGTAGGCAGAACTGTAGAGGAAGTCAGACAATAATCAGAGATGGCCCAGAGAGCAAGAAATCAGAACAAAGAGAATTCTGCAGATAAATCCAGGGCTTAATGGAATGAGGCTGGGACAGCCTGATGCTCCCACCAACGCGATGGGATTGGTCCAGCCAATGGGAGGGGATTATTTTCCCTCTCCCCAGGACAATGCTTTGAAGGGCCTGCCAACTGTTCCTGGTGACTCAGTTTTCTATGCTTCCAAGCCCATCCCCATGCTCCTGATTTTCACATCGTTACTGTAGCTCTGCCTACCATCAGTCAGGTTACTGTCTTGCGGGCCAGGGAGCCATTGTCTTTTATTTTTTTTATTTTTTATTTTTTTGAGGAAGATTAGCCCTGAGCTAACATCTGCCACCAATCTCCTCTTTTTTGCTGAGAAAGACTGGCCCTGAGCTAACATCTGTGCCCATCTTCCTCTACTTTATATGTGGGACACCTACCACAGCATGGCGTGCCAAGTGGTGCCATGTCCGCACCCGGGATCCAAACCGATGAACCCTGGGCCGCTAAAGCAGAACGTGCACACTTAATGGCTGAGCCACCAAGCCACCGGCCGGCCTGCCGTTGTCTTTTAAATGGCTTTGCATATTCCATGTTCCGTATTCTGTACCATGTTGCATTGATTTCATAGTTTAACTCTGTGCCAACTACCTTATTTCAGTGTCTCCAGAGCAACCTTTCTGAAGTTCCCAATAGGTGGGCAACGTGTCTGAGTACAATGTGACATTTCTTCTGCTTTGCAGTGACACCAGCTTATATTTGAGAAGACAGTAATAAATTCACAATCCGTCTCTTCCTCAGCATGGATTAGGTTCAGACTGTGAGCTGGGCTGAGCCACCTTCAAATGCCATTGCAGGGGCATCACTGGGGCCTTTAGAAATGCTGCCCTCCTTACTGCACTGGTCCACCTCCCCTGCTTATCATTTGTCCATCACCTGTTACCTATTAGGTGAATGCTTGTGCCTTAAACTGAAAGGGCTGGGCCAGATGGGAGGGCTGGGCAGGGAAAAGCAGAGGCTGAATAAGGGACTGTAGATGGGGACATGGGTCCCCCGAGGCCAGTCTGTGGAGGCCCAGCAAAGAGGCCAGTTAGAGAATTTTTTATTTCAATTTGTCTTATCAAAATTTTTTATTTGTTGGACTGAACATCTATTGTATGAATGTACCTGATTTTGCATGTAATTTATTCATTTTCAGGTAAATTCTAGTAAGCAGAAGGAGAGGAGCAACAAACACTATATAATGCCTAGGGGCCATTTGCTCTTTTTTTTTTTTTTTAATATATATATTTTTCCCTTTTTCTCCCCAAAGCCCCCTGGTATATAGTTGTATATTTTTAGCTGTGAGTCCTTCTAGTTGTAGCATGTGGGACGCCACCTCAGCATGGCCTGATGAGCAGTGCCATGTCCGTACCCAGGAGCCAAACTGGGAAAGCCTGGGCTGCCGAAGCAGAGCACGCAAACTTAACCACTCGGCCACGGGTCCGGGCTCCCCATTTGCTCTTTTTAGGTTACTAGGGGGAAGGAGCTGGGACTCAAGTTCTTCTGGAACCTTTAGCCTGGAATGAAGCTACCACTCAGAAATAAAGGATTGGGGGCTAGCCCAGTGGTGTAGCAGTTTAAGTTTGCATGCTCCACTTCGGCGGCCCAGGGCTCACAGGTTCAGATCCCAGGCACAGACCTACACATCGCTCATCAAGCCACGCTGGAGCAGTGTCCCCTATACAAAGTAGAGAAAGGCTGGCAATAGATGTTAGCGGGGTATTTGTGGGGCCCTGCAGCAAACTAAAGGCATTGAGAATTCCAACCTGGGCTTCTGCCATCTCCCGAAAATGGGGGATTCAACCTGAACGAGGAGAACAAACAAGTCTTAAGATTCTGCTGGAAGAGTCTAGGGTTGTTGAACATGACTCACTGATTGAGAGCTGTGCTGGTCCAGCCTGATCAGGAAGGACCCAACTCCAGGCACCTCTGTGGAGCTAGTCAGGACTACTCATCAGGTTCCAGGGTAACCCAGAGGAGGAATTAAGTAGAGGCAACTCAGATAAGCAGAAGAACAATTTACCAATTTTAGCCACAAAACACAAAGATCCTGGAGCCTTCAACTTTGCCATCTAGAAATGAGATGATGCTGGATAAGCTTCAGGATTCCTATAATGAATGTTAAAAAGAATTGAAGTGAAGAGATATTTTCTGAGCCACTATTAAACTTCTAGGTAGGAGGGGAGGAGAAAGTAAGGAAAAGTGGAGAGACTGGGAAATGTTTTATCATTTGGATGTACCAGAGTGTTATTTCTTTTTTCAAGCAGAACCATTGGAACTACCCAATTCTACATTGATTAATTGGGAAAAGTATATGTATAGTATATATATAAAATATGTTTTAATTTGAAGACAGAAAAAAGCTAGGCATATCCCATGAAACAACATCTAAGTAAAAGTGGAAGGGGGTAAGAACTCCAGAATTTAAGTTGAATTGCTTATAAAATGTCTACTTGAACAGCCGTAAAATCACAACATGCAAGTAAATCCTTCTTTTAAGAAATCAATTATGCCGTTTAATCCATTCCAACATCTATACATTCTAGTTCTATAATATTTCCTATTGCAAGTAAATTCATATTAAAATCTAGAAACTGTTTTCAATCCCATTAGAAGGGTAAAAATAGTTTAAAGCTCACTAATTTAAAACAAAGCATCAACACTGGAAAAATTCCAATGATATGTACTATATTTTCAAACTTGAACCATTTGAGCTGCCAGCTCCACATGAATTGGCAAAAGCTAAGATTTCTAAAGATGGTGTTCATGTGAAAAGCCCTTTTCATCAGTCTCTCCTTCTTACTAAGTAGGAAGAAAACCACCAATAAAAGAGACCAAGATAGGGCCGGCCCCATGGCCAAGTCATTGGGTTTGCATGCTCTGCTCCTGTGGCCCAGGGTTTCGCAAGTTCGAATCCTGGGCGCGGACATGGCACCACTCATCAAGCCATGCTGAGGCGGCATCCCACATGCCACAACTAGAAGACCCACAACTGAAAATGCACAACTACGTACCAGGGGCCTTTAGGGAGAAAAAAGAAAAATAAAATCTTTAAAAAAAAAAAAAGCGACCAAGATAAATAATCAAAAAAACAGAAATAATTCAGGAAACAAAGCAATTGTACTTAAAATCCTCAAAGAGATCAGCTATCCATAAACCAAGGTTAAGCTACCATCAACGAGGAGCGATCAGAAAGCAGAAAGAGCCATTAGAAATTATTAGTTACTGATATAAAAAATGCAGAAGAATGGAAAAGTCAAGAAAATTTCTCAGACTTCAGAACCAAAAGGCAAAGAGAGAAAAAAATGGATAAAAGTTGAAACAATTTTATGTTTTGTGTATTTTACCACAACAACAAAAAAAAGTTGAGATAAGACTAATTCAGCAAATCTACCATTCAACAAATTAAATTTCAAGAGAGGACAGAGACCACGAAGAAGAAATTAGCAACGAAATAATGAAAATCTTTTAAAGCCAAGAGGTCACAAATCTTCAGTTGAAAGAGTCTATTAAATGACCAGGTCAAGAATTTAAAAACACCTATTCCTAAACACGTTACTGGGAAATGTCAGAACACCAGGCCTAAAGAGAACATCTTAGAATCTTCCAGAAAGTAAAACCAAGTCAGCCACAAACAGCAAGCCAGATGAGCGTCTGATTTCTCTTTAGTAGTAGTGGGTGCTGGAAGGCAGTGGAGCTACCCTTTCAAAGGTCTAAGGGAAAATAACTTCAACCTGTTGTGATAAGATTATATCCTGAAGTATTAATCTGTACATTTCCTGAGTGTTTCTCTCCCTCTTGACTTACTCACTTGAACCCCTAAGGTCTTTTTTTCTTCCACTCAGTTCTGTTCAGATATGCATGAGTCATCCACTTTGGAAGCAGCAACAAAGACTATAAAATTAAAAGGAAAAAGCCTTTGGACAAAAGACCAGATGGAAAGATATATCTGCGTGCTTGCAGAGCTAGTTTTTCCACTCCAAAGATCAGATAAAATGTGGACTGGGGAGGGGAAGAAAAAGGCAGAGGAACAACTTCAGAGAAGAAAACTCTAAGTTTAGGAGAGGAATTGGTGGCATGGGGAAAGCTTCTCATCACAGATATCAGTTGGTTGCCTGGGAACTAATTTGGTGCTGAGCTGTCCATGCTGGCTGCAGTCTCTAGGGAGGAACTCCAGCCTTCTGGTCTGACGGCTTGTTATCATCCACTGACTGTCCAGTTTGATGGGATGCTCATTAGTATGAGTGGACTATGCACTGTCTGATGGTGTACACCTAAGACATGTTGTGGGATGTTAGTGGCATGAAGAGAAAGCATTTTCCTCTGGGCAAAACCAGTTGAAAACTGCCCTATTCCAGTTACACTCAAATGCTATACCCAGCCAAACTATCAGATGAATTGACAAAACTGAGATATTTGGAGACATTCGTAGCTTAGTTGTAACACCACTTTTAGGAAGTTTCTTGCTCTATTTTAGCAAAAGGAGGGAGGGAACCAAGAAACAGGAACAGATGGGATTCAGGGGAGAGTAGATGCAACACAAAAGAGCAGCGAAGGAAAGTCCTGGTATTCCCAGAATGACCACCACAGTGCAGGTCTGGAAAATAAGCAGTTCTTATAGGAGCAGGAGGATGGAGTTCTCTGGAAGGGAGGGAGGTCTTTGGGAGGGTGGTCTCTGTTAAAAAGGTGATCTTGACGGAAAAGATGGTGTATGGACTGAGTGCATCCCCCCAAAATTCATATGTTGAAACCCGATCCCCCAGTGTGTTGGTCTTAGGAGTTGGAGCCTTTGAGATGTAAAGGATTAGATGAGGTCATGAGAGTGGAGCTCTCATGGATGGAATCAGTGCCCTTATGAGTCACGAGAGAGCTTGCTTCCTCTCTCTCTGCTCCCCACCATGTGAGGAGACAACAAGAAGTTGTAGTCTGCAACCCAGAAGAGGGCCGTCACAAGAATCCGACCATACTGGCACCCTGACCTTGGACTGCCAGGCGCCAGAAGTGTGAGAAATAGGCTTCTGTTGTTTAAGTTCCCAGTCTCTGGTATGCTGTTATGGCAGCCTGAACTAAGACAGATGGTATGGTGCAATAGATGGCATGATAAAAAGGATCTGTCAAAGCCAATGCTTGAAAGAAAAAAGGGAGAAAGAGGCATTTAGAAATTTAAAAATAAAACCCTAAAAGAAAAAGATATCTAAATATGTAGCAAACTCAAGTGCATAGTGGTTTTAAGAAATTTCTAAATTGTAGGAAAAGAACCCATTTGATTTTGAGGAGAGGAAATCTTCCCACTGATCCTGAGTTTATATCATTTGACCCAGTAAAGAAATGAAAGTATTTCAAGTGCGTAGCCTGGGCCAGGATTTACACATGCCTAATAACACAAAAGCTGCTTTTTTGGCTTGCAAGGAATACTTGACTATGGTAGCAGAAAAGGATACAAATTGGTAATCTAGATAATGTAAAAGGGTAGCTAACACAAGAAGGGTAATGGCGAAAGGAAAGTTAGAGGAAAGAATGGGGCACCGTTATCTTTTTATAAAGCTGGGAGTCAGTAGGTAATGCTGAAAGTTGATGATGAAAGAAACAGGTGCAAGTAAGTGATCTCCAGTCACAAAGGTAACCAATAGAAAAAACTGGAAAAAAAAAATGAGATAGACATCCAGCATTTGAAGGAGTGGAGGAAAGTGTCAAATATGAGAATTAAAGCAGAAATATTTAAGTGTTGACTGTCTCAGTTCAGGCTGCTGTAATGGTATACATACACTGGCATTCAGAGGTTTACACAGCAGAAATTATTTCTCGAGGTTCTGGAGGTTGGGAAATCCAAGATCAAGGCACGGGAAAGTTGAGTGTCTGGTGAGGGTACTCTTGCTGGTTTATAGAGGGCCATCTTCTTGTTGCATCCTCCTGGTGGAGAGAGGGACAAGGAGAGGGAGGGAGAGGGAGAGAAAGTTCTCTCGTGTCTTTTCTCATAAGGGCACTAATCCCGTCATAAGAGCTCCACCCTCATGACCTAATTACCCCGCAAGGGCCCACCTCCAAATACTGTCACACTGGGGCTTAGGGTTTCAATAGGTGAATTTGGGGGGCTGGGGGGACCAGATAAACATTCATTCCAGCTATGGAAAGTGGACCTGAGGCTGGAGAGAGGTGGGGAGACTATTGTTTTTTATTATAACCTCTTCTCTGCTCTTTGATTTGTGATTTTGAGCAGATACTTCTTTGATTAAAGAATTTTAGGTGCATTTTAGGAATCACGTCCTCTGTGAAGCCTTCTCTGACATCCCCTGACCAGTAGAGTTGGGCAGTGTCATTTATGCCCTAGTTGTACTTATATCAGATGTTATGGCCTGAATTGTGTCCCCCACAAATGCCTAGGGGGATCCCTAACCCCCCAAGTGACTATGTTTGGAGCTAAGGCCTTGAAGAAGGTGACTAAGATTAAATGAAGTCTTAAGAGTGGAGCTCTGATTCAATAGAGCTGGTGTCCTTACAAGGAGAGAGAAAGACACCAGTGCTCTCTCTGCCGTGTGAGAACACAGCACGAGGTGGCTCTCCGAAAGCCAAGAAGAGAGCTCTCACCAGAACTGGACCGTGCTGGTACCCTGATCTCAACGTCCAGCCTCCAGAACTGTGAGAAAATTAATTTCGGCTGTTTAAGCCGCCCAGTCTATGGTATTTTGTTATGGCAGCCGGAGCTGACTAATCCCCCAGGCTCTACTGCTATGATTTGATACATCTATCTCCCCTTCTAGATTCCAGGCTCCTTGAGAGCAAAGACCCATATTAATGTAACTATCGTATATTGAGGGCTTGCTATGTGTCAGTCACCGTATGAGGCACTCATACACTATCTCATTTAAACCTCACTACTTCTTAAGATCGGAACTATTATCCTCATTGTACAAAGAAGAGGAATTACATTGGTTTGTCTGCATTCATTCCAATCCACTTACACCTGGCTCCACCCCACCAGACTGCCTTCCTTGTAGTGTCTCCTGGCCTCCTGGTAGTTTTGAGAGGTTGTTTGCTAATTTCCTGAATAAATGTATTCCAATCTCGGCAAGAGAAAAGAACCCTATTTCTCTCTTTGCATCAATAGAATTCCTGAACTTGATTTTCTTGAACACTCCCACCTCCCACAATATAAAAATAATATAATATAAAATAAGTTTAAAAGCCCCTCCTCCAGACAGATCTATCTATATAATTTGCAGAGCTCAATGCAAAATGAAATTGCAGGGCCTCTTGTTCAAAAATTATCAAGAATTTCAAGGGCCTCCGGGTTGGTGAACACGTGGAGATTCGGGGAGCCTGGTGCCCCCTAGATCATGGAAGCTCCACGCTCCTTCCCACAAACCCTGCCCTATGCATCTCTTCTGTCTGGCTCTTCCTCAGTTAAATACTTTTATAATAAACTGGTAAACATTTGCCTATTTTGGACAGCCACCTTGCTTTATTCACGGAACGACCCAGCCCAGCAATCCCTCCGTAGTAATATGTTGAGATCGTCCTCATTCCTTTTGCAGACTCAGAGTCCTCTATGTGTGGCTTATTCCAACAGTCCCTGCTGACGGACATTTGCCCTGTTTCCAGACTTCTGCTGTTACAATAGAGTCACAAAGAATTAAAACAGAGAGAGAATTTCAAGATGGCAAGAGCAGAGCATTAAATGAAGCGCCAAAGCCCTTCTACGCACAGGGCCTGTGCGATGGTACAGGTCGCGTGCTCGTGAAGCCAGCCGCACTCCACGTTTTCCCCACCTTTCTTTTGTGATCACTTTTAAGTCCCAGTTTCTAGCCATCCCACGTGAAATTGTTATTCCCACAATAGCACAGGTTCCGGTGGAGTGAGAGTAATTACATACAGGAGTGCCTCACACACCCATTTCTCCTTGTTTTTCTGTTCCCTGGAAGTGGTTCATTTACCCATCAAGGACCAGCACTTGAGAAAGAGAGAATTCTCAACAGACACGCAGAGCTGCATCATTCAACAACAAAAAGTATTCATGAAATGTGATAAACTAGCAAAGGGGGCTGAATGCCTATGATCCAAATTTTACTCTGGAAAGGGAAAATACATAAAACTCCACATAAATATACCACAAAATGAGAAGATATATTAATCATAGGAGATCAAAACACTTCACCCATTGCCTTACTATCTAATTAATCTTTGAATACATTCAAGAGTTAGCATCAGCATTGCCAACCCTAGCAGAATTATTCTATGTGGAATGCTCCATTGTCAGTGAGTGCTTCTGGAGTTTTAATTCAAGAGTTGCAAATTCAGTGCCTCTACGAGCAAGACAGGAGGGAGGTCTGCCAGCTGGGGACTCCGGCACCTGGAGAAAATACCCAGGTCTCTACTGCTGCTGTTTCCTTAGTCCAGCTGATTCTCTCACCTCCTAGGAATGTGCGCTGATATGGTCAGAGCTTCTGAATTTTCAAGCAAAGCCAGAATGAGTAAATCTTAGCAAATAAATTTTAATAATTTTTTAAAAAATCTGTTCTGGTCAAATAAGAGTTGTCTGGAGGCTGGAAATGGTCATGGGCCTTTAGTTTAAGCCCTCCATGAAAAAAGATTCATTTTTCTCATTCAGAGTTCCAAGAAAGCTAAGTTTGAAACTAGAGTGCCATATTCAAATTCATCACTCACAAGAACGCTTGGGTGGCTGGGATGTTTGAATTAGGAAGAACAAAGTTTCTAAGGCAGCGGTTTGCAAATCCACCACTCCAGGGGACATTTGGCAATGTCTGGAGATATTTTGGGTTGTCACAAGGGAAGGAGGGTGGGGATGCTACTGACATCTAGTGGGTAGAGGCTGGGGATGCTGCTAAACATCCTACAATGCAGGGACCAGCCCCCACAACCAACATTCGCGCAACCACAATGGCAATAGCGCTGAGGTTGAGCAATCTGTTCTAAGGCAATGATTTACCCTCAAAACGTGGTTCTCAGGCCAAAGCTTAAAATGCAAATCCTTGAGCCCCAACCCAGACTACTCAGTCACATGCTCTGTAACACCTCGATATGTGCATTTTAGAAATCTTCTCATGATTTTAATGCATGCTAAAATTTGAGAGCCATTGAACTGAAATACCAGAATCTAAAGATTTTATTTATATCTAGAGACCTACCATTGTGTGTTTAGCAAGGATGCATGTTCAATGATAGCAGAGAAAACTTTGACTTTTAAGCTTCAAAATGCCCACAGCCAAAGCAGTAGTGTCAGAATAATCCACCCACAGTCACAGCCTGTTCCAAAAAGATAGGGGAGTTATAGAGAAGAAAAACTGTCATTACATCTTTACCCTCCAAGTACAGAAGGTAATTTCTCAAACTGCTGGAGGTATTTTTAAAAGTTTATCAACAAGAAAAGCAAAACGGCTATAAAAATTACAATTTTAAAGGCAGTCTATATTCCCCAAGCATTGCAAATTCAAGCATTTGAAATTAGGATACATGAAATTAAAGAGAATATAGTATAGATATCCTTACTACCGTCTTCAATATGCATCGCAGCAATCAGAAACTAGTTTAAGCTTTATAAAGCAACTATCTTGTAAGTTTGTTTTGTCATTTTCCATTAACACTAAAAAATACATTTTAAGAGAAACAATGCCTGGAGCCCTCCTCTCTTGTGGAGTGTATGACAAGCTTCCTTGCTCCAGAAAGGCTAATGGATATTCTTCCCATCTCCACTGTCCAGTTCAGTTCCCACTGGAATGAGCTGCTGTTATTCACAGAAGTGTGTCCCACCCATGGAAGGTCGGGCATGTGTAGTGGCCATCGTCCCCAGTGGACATAAATGGAAAATTCAGCCCAGAAGCATAAGCCCTGATAAGGGGATATTTGTCCCGGGGCTGACGCAATGAGAATTTCAAGGCTGTAAACTCAGACAGAAAGTCTGAGAGATGCAGTTTCCTGGGTAGTCAAGTCATTGCCTCAGATACTAGCGTAAGTTTTGTTCTGACTTGGAGCATAAAAGGCATTGTTGCAGCCAGCAAGATCACAGAATTCTTGAAAGGTCTCTATAAGATAAAGGAGGCAATGGGGAGCCTTTCCATGCTCTGGCAAACTCCTTTTCATTGCTTTTGGAGAAAACCAAAGTAAAATTAGTCAGACCTAAGCCAAGTTGTCATTACTGCCTATCCTCAAACCCAGGTGAACTTCTGTGGTCCGGCCCAACTCAGAGCAGGGAAGGAGGCTGAGAGACCCTACTTGACCTGGGAGTAGAGGTAAGGGGGCGCCCTCTACAAGCAGCACCATTACTTCCGGGCCACAGAGGAAGTAGAGCCATCAACGTCCTTGGGACAGAAAAGGCAACCCTCTGGGCCCTTCTCTCCCCTCCCAGCACCACCCTTAACAACATCTCAGTAACCACAAAGGGCCACCCAGCCCCTTATCCATCCTTAAGATGCATATCCCCTTCCAATGCCTGTCTTTCAGATCACTCAAGGCTCTCTGCGTCCTTCCTCAAAAGGGAAGATATTCAGGGCTCATTCTGCTGAGTTCTTTCAAGTTGAGAAGATTGATATGGTAAAACTCACTAATGTGTAAAAACAGTAAGTGTTACCACTATAGGGCTTCAGAGTATATCACCCCAAAATATACCATTTTGGCATATTGATTATTTCGAATTAAAGGCACTTGAGAAACAGCCAGTGCAAAAAGAACACTGACCCTCTTTTGTCCCTCTGAAAGCAGGAGGACGTGAAGATCCCCTCCCTGTACCGGGAGCTACTTCATCAGAGACAAGGAATTTAGGGCCAAGACAGCTGTATAAACAAACCTTGTTACATCTTCACCATTTTACTACCCCTTTGTCTTGTCAATTCTTCACAAATTTATTGTCTTCTTGTCTGAAAGATATAAAAGCTTCCTGTTTTGGTCACTTCTTTGAGTCTTATATCTTTGTGGGGCTTAAGTACATACATACATAATTAAATTTGTCTTTCTTCTGGTAATCTGTCTTTTATTACCAGGAGTTCTCAGCCTAGAGCCTAGAAGTGTAGATGGAAAATTATTTTTCCTCCCCGATATCTCCTTCCAGAAAGTATTTACATTTTAGAAGATGTTACAAAGGTAACACTTAATCCAAAATAATTGATCTGTAAAGATGAATTTTCAAGGACCAAATCTCCCGGATGGAAGAGATCTTATACCCCTCAAGTCACCTTGGGTAGTCAGAATGTGAGCCATGGAGAGAGGGAGGGGCAGGAGTCTAGAGAGACCTGTAAAGACAGGTCAGCTGGTCAGTAGACAGTTCTCCATCTTTCAAATCCATCAAGAAATGGAGATGCCCTTTCCCAAACTCATGTCCAAAACCAGAAAAGTTGGATGGCATTCTACCTGGAGCCTGCGGTTCAAATTTCTTTGTCTTCAAAAACAACAAAGGCAAATTCCCAAAGAGGGTGCACCCAAACTCAGCCATTTTCCACTACCTTTGCAGGGAATGGGGAGAAATAAGAAAGACTGGATCTCACTCGGCCTCTTTCTGAATCAGCTTGCTCATCTATAAAGCTGAACTGCTCCTACGCAGACATCACAAGTATCAGTGGTCTCATTAACTAATTGTACCTCTACTAATAATGAGGCTGGTTTTAAGGCAGACTGTTACATAAGGAAGAGTTTTTTTGTTATAATAAATATTAAGTTACAGACCTGAGAATGTGACAAAGTCTTTTCAACACCAAAAAGAGAACGGACTTCAATGGAAAAGAGTTGCAGTTCAAAGTGAAAACGTGGTTGAGAATTGAGCCTCTGTCCTGCTCGAAGTGCCATTGCCTGTCCTTCAAGTTGTGTGAGACAGAGAAAGGAACTATCTTAGAAGGAAAGACTGATGTAGCATTTAGGTCCCAGTTCTGTTACTACTTGTCATTCGCTGGAAGGTGAGCTACACGTGGGCAGGGAGTTTTTGTCTGTTCCATTAACTGCTATCTACCCAGCACCTAGAACGATGGGTGGCATATATTAGGCACTTGGTAAATATTTACCAAATGAACAAATAAATTATTGTAGTCTGGAAGGAGTCAAACAGCCCTTAAGGAATATTTCTTCATTGATTCTTCCCTTCCTTGCCTCACAGTCTTGCTCTTCTAGCCACAGAGCATGAGTACATGACAAGAAGCTGATGAAGTGATGCTGACGATGCACAGGAGGAAGGTGGCAAGGCTGGGAGGTGCCAATGGGGAACTCAGGTGGCAGGGAGACCTGTCAGAAGGTGAAGGTAGCGGGAGCTAACTGTGAGTGTAGACATGCAGACATGGAGGAGGAAAGGAGAGTTCCAAGGCCAACAGCAGCAGCAGCTAACCAGGCGGAGTTGGTTTGAGCAGAAATACTGGTTAAGCAGCTCAGTTTCCTTCTAACTTCGCCCAAGGGGCTAATGAGGATGAGCTAGCAGCTGCAAACAGAACCACTGAAGGAGAAAGATAGCGGAGGGAAGTTGAAGAACTAGGACAGACTGGTCAAAAAAGGAATAGAGCTGATAATGGACCAGCCATTTTGCCTTCCATAAAAAAGAAGAGCAGGAAAGAGACAGAGAGCACAAAAAACAGAAGAGCATCTTATCCCCAAATCAGACAGCCTGGATTTTCCATGATGGTCTCGGTTTGTGTCATTTTATTGTTTTCACTGAAGGTATCTTAGCCTGGGTTCTCTCAAAAACAGAGCCTTTGGAACTTGTGAGTAAGTGGTTTATTTGGGAATGTGATTCTGGGAGCAATAGGCAGGACAGGGGAGGGAGACAGGGAAGGAGAAAGAAACATAAGGACGTGGAACGGAGCCAGCCAGTGCTGAGGGCAATGGGTGCTCCATCCTGCCAGGACCTTCTGAAGGGCTGATGAAAAGCACCTCCGAACTGTCTAGTGAGAGGATAACACGGGAACTATTGTTCACTCCCAAACACTTCTGGGCGATGCGCGGACAAGTGCAGGGTGTTTCCCACAGGCATCCTTTGCCTCAGCATCAGCGAAGCCCCAGGGCTGGAGGTGCAAGGGTCACCGCACAGGCCCGAGCACATCTTCATGGAGCCCACCAAAGCCACAGGAAGCTGGTCAACACAGCGGGGGCTGGAGAGGCAGGTGGAGCTGCAAGATTTGGATGTGGGGCACAGTGTACACCTGGCTTCTCTCCTGTTTGCTGGTGCCCCACCTCTAAGAAGTCCAATCCATCAGAGTCTCGGTCAAGGCGGTGGCTAGTTGCAATCTTTGCAAGAACTTAACACAGACAGACTAGAGGGACAAGCTGCAGCTAGTCCTCAGGCCATTATTAACATTTAAGACTTCCCTCCTTTACCATGTAGATAGGTTGGTGGTTCTCAAATTTTGCATGTTAGAGACATCCAAGCAGCTTTCAAAACTCCTGATGCCTGGGCTGTAACACAGACACTAAATCAGTGTAATCGCCTAATTGGAAAATTAACATCGATAATATCTAATTTGCAGACCTTGCTCAAACTTCACCAACTGCCCCCTACTGTCCTTTTCTTGGCCAGGATCCAACCCATCGTCAAGCGCATTTAGTTGTCCTGTCTCCTTCGTCTCCTCCAATCTGTAACAGTTGCTCAGCCTTTCCTTATCATGACCTTGACACTTTTGAAGAGGACTGGTCAGTTATTTTACAGAATGTCCCTCAGTTTGGGTTTGTCTGATGATTTCTCCCGATTAGATTGAGTTTACACATTTTTGGCAAGAACCCCTCAGAAGGACTCTTGTACACTTCTCAGTGCATCATATCATAGTTACATGATGTTGATGTGTGTTATTAGTGGTGATATCAATCTTGATCACTTGGCTAAGGTCGTGTCCTCTAGGTTTCTCTAGTGGGAAGTTGTTTGTAATTTTCCCCTTTGTAATGGATGTATGTCTTGTGGGGAGATTCTTTGAGACTATGCAAATATCCTGTTTCTCCTTATACTTTGCCCCCTAATTTTAGCATCCATCAATGGTTCTTACCTACAACACTTATTACTATGATATTTGCCTAATGTTGATTTTCTATATTCTTCATTCCTTCTACATTTATCAACTGAAGTTGTAATCTAAGTAAGAGCTCTGTGTCTTGCCTTTAAGTAACTATAAAAGTTTAACAGCCATAGATAAAGGGGCTGATTTGAGGCTTGAACTAGAAGAATAAGTGAGAAATAGAACTGCTGGTATAAGGAGAATGAAATTAAATACTGGCCAGTAGTTTTCATTTAGGGGCTGATCATTCCACTTGACGTAGAGAGCAGCCAGAGATGAGGGATCAATGAACCACCAGAGTGAAATGCAGAGTCAGGAAGTGTTTCGGGTATGAAACATAAAGCAGTGTCTTCTTCAGCGAAAAAAATAAAAGAAAATAAAAGGAGGTTGGCAGGGTGCAGGAAAGTTGGTATGTGATATCTGTGTCAAAAAGGAACACACTTATGTAAACGTCCCAAGATCAAGGTCAGAAGAGAAGACATAAGGGTAGCAGCTGCAAGGACACAGAAGAAAAGCAAAAGAGGAAAAACTGAGCTTGACGCATCTGCTCAAAGGAAAACAGAGACGTTGTCTGAGATTAAAAAAAAACGGAGAGGTGGGCAGGGAGAAGAGACAGCAAGAAATGAGGAAATGAGGATTTTAGGTCACAGTTGGTGAACCCAGCAAAGGAAACTAGGCAAATGACCTCAAGGTGACAAACTCCGGAACGAAGAAAAGATGAGAGCGGGAGCCACAGTCCATATTCAAACCATGAGCCTCGTCACTCAGGGGTGTGGAAAGAAGAGGTCAAAGGAAGGAGGGACTATGAAAAGGACAAGTTCAGTAAAGCGCGTCTCAGCCATGAGTCTTTTATTTACAACGACAACAACTCAGCTCAAAGAACTTAAGCGAAAAAAGAGACTCTTTGGCTTCCATAGCTGGGAAGGTCAGGGTAAGAGCTGGAAGGGGGTTGCCAGCCCCCAAAACTCCAAGTTACAGGCCTTTATCTCTCCTCTCCTTCCCACCCCGCCCAACTATCTCTCCGTTCTTCTTCCTTCGGCGCGTTGGTCTTATTGCTTCCATCTCAGATGGGCTTGCTCTGGCCAGACAAGGAGGATGGCGGCCCGTGTCTCAAAGCTTCCATTTCCTCCGTTAAGCAGCCCTCGCAGAAAGATGGACTATTTTATAGCAGCGTCTGCCTGTCACTGCCAAAGAATTCTGATTGGCCCTCCCTGGATGCTACGGCTACACTTTAAACCACCTTTTGGACCAGTCACTGCTGCTAGAGGGATGAAGTGCTCTGTGATTGGCCAGGCCTGGGTTAAATGCCCACCCAGTGCCCTGGAATCAGGGAGAGACCAGGATGAACAGGACGCCCTAGAATGGAAGTTTCCCAGAGTCAAGAGATGTATCCTCACCAGGACAAGGGAGGGCAGGCTTGCTGGGACCACCAAGAGATGCTTATTATTGAAGGCTCCCACAGAGAACTTCTGGAAATAATAATAGTCATTTTTATTATAATAATATCTAATGTTCTTTGAGCGCTTACTATGTGACACTGTCCTAAGCCGTTTACATGCGTTAAATCATTTAAAGCTCACAACATGCCCAGACACTATTATTATCACCATTACAGAGAGGAGGAAACAGACACAGGTAGGTTAAGTCACTCATCCAGGGGACCACAGAAAAGAGCAGTAGAGTAACTCTTCCCTCTGGGTGGTGAATGAGAGCCTGTGCTTCACCACCAACGTGGATCTCAGTGAGGTAGGCATGGGAGAAATAAAAATAAAGTCAAATAGGAAAAAGAGGATAGAGTTTGAAGGAAACCACAAAGGAGGATTGGTTAAATCCCCACCGAGAGGGTATAAGCCGTCAGAGCCTGTGATATCACAGCATTTACAGGCGCCTAGACGGCTAAAAGCACTGTTTGGAGATGTCTGAAGGTAAGGACTAGAAAAGAAAGAAGAGCATAGAAGACCAAACCATTGTGTCCATGGGGACCTCAGATGATGCTATTGATTTTTTTCTTTTTCTTTCTTTCTTTTTTTTTTTGGAAACTAACTTTGTGGGGGTTTTTTGCTGGGAAAGATTCCCCCAAGCTAACATCTGTTGCCGATCTTCCTCTCTTTTGTTTCCTCTCCAAAGCCCCAGTCCATAGCTGTATATTCTAGTTATAAGTCCTTCTAGTTCTTCAATGTGACGCACCACCACAGCATGGTGACTGACAGAGTTGTAGTGTGGTTCCGCATCCGGGAATTGAACCCTGGCTGCTGAAGTGGAGCACACCGCACTTTAACGACTAGACCATCAGGGTTGGCTCTCCAATATTTTTTATTGTAGTAAAATACACATAACACGAGATTTACCATCTTAACCATTTTTAAGTGTACAGTTCGGTGGTATTAAGTACATTTACATCGTTGTGCAACCATCACCACTGTCTGTCTCCAGAACTCTTTTTATCTTGGAAAACTATAATTCGGACCCATTAAACAATAACTCCTCATTCCTCTTCTCTCCCCAGGCCCTAGCAACCACCATTCTACTTTATCTCTCTATGAATTTAACTACTCTAGATGCCACATATAAGTGGAATTAGACAGTCTTTGTCTTTTCATGACTGGCTTATTTCACTTAGCATAATGTTCTCAAGGTTCATCCATGTTGTACCATGTGTCAGAATTTCCTTCCTTTTTAAGACTGAATAATGTTCCATTGTACACATATGCCAAATTTTCACTTATCCATTCATTCACCGATGGCCAAGGCTGTTGATTTGTTGTTGTTTTTCAGTTGTAGAATAGGGAAGAATTTAGAACACGTCAATATACTAGGAATAGCAATTAAGGGGCCTTTAGCCACCATTTTCTGAAAAATATACTCCTTGGCCTTCTTCACCTTAAATTAATTGCAGTAGACCACGAGTAGAAGGAAAGCCCCATGTTCATTGCGGCGTTATTTACAATAGCCAAGACATGGAAACAGCATGTGTCCATCGAGGGATGAATGGATAAAGAAAATGTGAGAGATATATTTATATATACATGTACATATATACTAAACGAAGTATTATTCAGCTATGAAAATTAATGGAATCTTGCCATTTGCGACAACATGAATGGACCTTGAGGGCATTATGCTAAGTGAAATAAGTCGGACAGAGAAAGACAAATATTGTGTGATCTCACTTATATGTGGAATCTAAAACAAAAGAACAAGCTCAGGCAGTGGGTAGGGAGTGGGCAAAATGGGTGAAGGGAATCGAAAGGTACAAACTTCCTGTTATAAAATGAATAAGTCGTGGGGATGTAATGTACAGTTAATAATACTTGTTGCATATCTGAAAGTTGCTAAGAGGATAAATCTTTAACGTTCTTATCATAAGAAAAAAATTCTGTAACCATGTACTGTGATGGCTGTTAACTAGACTTACCATGGTGATCATTTCACAGTGTCTACAAATATCAAATCATTACATTGTACACCTGAAATTAATATAATGTTGTATGTCAATTATACCTCAATTTTTTAAAAAGTGAAGGCACAAAGTACTAAGTCAATAAATATTGGTTACTATTAATACTACAATTATTATTGGAAAGGTTCCTTCATTGTTAATATCAGTCCGGGAATGTGTATTTTTTATTAGAGCTTTTCAATAAATTCACATAATGTAAAAAAAAAAAAAAAAAGAGTGGAAGGAAACAAAAACATTAATACGAAAGCAGAGCTCCCATGACACACAGTGGTTGCTTGGGTGACGTGTGTATCTTTATAATAAACCTGAAAGCATGAGAAAAGAGAATGCCTATAAAAAGCTTTGGAGACATTTATGGTAGTGGAGACGGGCCCAGCATTATTCTCTCCTAGGAAATCAGAGGCTTGAAGACTGCTTCAGAAAGGGCAGTCCAGAAGAGTCAGCCCAGGAGGCTGTCAGCCAGGCAGCAGAGGCCCTGGGAGGTTCTGACCCAGCTGTCACTCTCTGGACGCTGCCCTCTGCCCTTGCCACCAGTGGCTTAGAACCCCATAACTCTTTGCCCCCAGTAGCATGTTGCAAGATAGCTCAGACATACGCGTGCCCTCCCTCGCTCCACGCTATTTCCACAGCTTTGAACTTGCACCCAGTTTGCCCTTGTATTTGTCATTGGTGAATTTCTCTTGGTATTTTCTCCATCGCCTCTAGCCCCGAGGCCTCTCTGACCTCCACTGCATTTCCTACAAAGACCCAGAGGAGCATTTGGATAGGCTCACTACATTCTGCAAGCAGACAACTCTAGCTGTACCAATCTGCCCTGGGAAAGACCTAACCTTGGTTCAGTCCTGTCTTTTACCCTCTGCCATTTCTAACTAGAGACAGTAAGGCTGAGACTGAGCCTGAGCTGTGCCTTTTCTCAAGCTATTTTGTTACAAATGAGCAACTGTCCCATTTTAAGACATCTGGAGGCATTTCTCACGTTCTAAAGTAACTGTGTTCAGCAACAATCACAGAAAATTCTCTTCTATTCTCATCTAATCTCATATCTAAAGTTTCAACCTGCTGTTTGTTGAAGCAGAGCTGGCTCTTCAGAATCGGTTGTCCTCCAGTATCTTTTCTATTCTTGGCATGCCCATCGTTCCTCCATTTTCCATCCTGCTGCTTGCACTGTGGATGTGGATGTGATGGTGTCCCATAACTGACCATGCAGGTAAGGGCACTATCCTAAGTATCACAGAACAATAAGACGGAAGAAACCTGGATCCTTGAATGACCTCGTGGGGAAAAACCTCCGTACCCTTCCTGGAACCATCCACTTCTTGACTGTTACGTGAGAGAGAAATACATGTCTACCTCGTTTTTTTGGGTCTCTGATACAAGCAGCAGAACCTTTATGGTGCTAAATACTCTTGTTTTCCATCCCCGAATCTTTCCTTAAGGCCAAATCACACTCATTCTTTTGACTCTTTGAAAATAAATCTCTGTTTTTCCCTGTCCTTGTGACTCTCCTGTAAACCTTCTCCAGGTACCCTCTATTCTTCATTTTGGGTGACCCTAGACCACTGAAAGTTACAAATTACGGTAAAAGGATTAGCTTCCAAACTATGTACTCTATCCCTTTTTTCGTGTCTCCCTCCCTTTCTTCTTTCTTTCCTTCCTTCCTCCCCTTTCCTTTCCTCCCTCCTTCCTTCCCTCCCTCTCTCTTTCTCTCCTTTCTTCTTTCCTTCCTTCTCGCAAATTTGCAACAAATAGTCGCAACCTCCCTGCCTGTGTATCAGGCACTGGGTAGGACACTGTGAGAGGATACTAAGGTGCCAATGTGTATCAGACAGAGTTCTTAGTTGCCAGCAACAGAAAGCTACTCTGGTTCATTTAAGAGGAAAATATTAGTAAAAAATATCGAGTATCACAAAGTCACCAAGGCATATGACTGGACGACCAGAGTTATGGTTATGCAGCCAGGAAAATAACCCTAAATCACACTGCAAAACTGCTCTGGAGAGGTCACCTGTTGACCAGTACTGAATGTTGGACACCTGTAGTGCCAACACCACTGGCCCTCACACTTGGAACTGTCACCAGTGTCACCACCGGTACTGCCCCACTGCCAGACGTCTTCCTCACCATCCCTCCTCTGTGTCTTCAGATCCCAATTTAAGGTCTGGGGCAGGCACATCTGGCTGTAGTGCTTACAGCACATGATCAAGACATTGCAGCAAGGGAAACTGAAAAGGCAAGTATCTCAAATTTCAACTTGTCCAGAGTTAGCAGGCTGTACGTCACGAGTAAAGCACAAAAGGAAGACTTTCCCCAACAGGGGAAGGAGATTCCGAAGCTGGGCTACTCTAACTAATACAAATGTCTATCCTGGAAAAACCTAATCTGGTCTCCCCGTGTGTATTGGACTGTCAAATTTGAATGCATCAAGAAGCTTGAGTCTTTCAGTTCTGCACCTTCTGGGGAGGCAAAACTGAAAATGGAGATGTCGATCTCTCCACTTGCAGAAGAATATAAAGAGTACTAGAAAAAATTACTCTTTCTCTTCCTACTTCTGGACTAATAGAGATGATCCTCAGTGTGCCAGATGTGTTGGACACGCATAGGGAATTTGGAGAAGCCCTTTCCTATGTTTGGGGGAATTCTCCATTATGTGGGTCTTAGTAGAAGATCCTGATCCTTGATTTCATCATCCCTGGAAGTGTGGGCTCAAGGGTACAACCCAGTCTTGGCCAATTAGATGCTCCTGTCCAAGATTTTAAATCTAGGATGAGTGACACAAAGAAGTTGGAATGATCAAGAATTCACCTGTGCCCGATGGAGCCCACAGGTGCTCCCAGAGTTTAGCAGGAACAGAAGACGTGTCTCTCTCATGTGTCCTTTGGCATGATTTGGGCTCTGATTCTGACCTGCGGTTTGAGCTTTGCTTTCCTGGAGATGCTGTGACTTACCCCAAGGCCCTTTCAATAAATTGCTTTTTTGCTTAAATCAGTCGGAATTTCTCTTGTTTACAACTGAGAATGCTAACCCACACACCCAGGTGAGAGCTACCACTGCGTTTAACTGTCTATGTTGTTTCCTTTACAACTGTTTCACTTTAGTAACATATTCACATACAAACCACTAAAAACTACTAGATTATTTTCCAGCTTTGATTGTCGTATTCATATGGTTTTTCTTCACCTTCGTACTACTTAAAGACTAAAGCTAGAAGGAACTCTGAGGACGTCTGCTGCACTTCCTTCACTGAGGGAAGCTGAGACTCAAAGAGGTTCTTTCTCACTTCAGTGGATGAATCTCATTTCTACGGATGGTCTCTGATAACTTCTCCAATGAAATCAAAACCATTCCAAGTTAAGGGCCTATCTCTTCCCATGCTGAAAATTTGTTTTAGAAATATAACGAGCTAATTCTCTGTTCTGTTACATAAACCACCGAAGGAAATAAGGGTCCAGAACCAGTCCTAAGAAAACATCACCAGTTTTGTTTGCCGTTCAGCCCAAGTTGGGCATCTGTTTATCAAATGTTGTCAAAACCACATTTTCAGAATTTGTTAATGAGCCTGTTGATGGGAAGGATGGAATCAAAAGACTTAAGGAGGCAGCTGGTAAGGGAGAAGGAGGTGGCTCCCACACTTCCTTAAGCTGATGATGAAAATATAAAAAAACAGTGTTATGACCCAGCATTCCTTACAGCCCCTCCCCCATGCTACACTGTCACTAACGCACATGAATGGAGAATGCCTCTCCGATTCCGCACTCGTGCCCAGATGGCGTGTTTACCTTTCATTGCTTCTTTCCCCCTGGCCATTACCTGTGAACAAGATTTCATTTATATGAAAATGACTGCTGGGAGAGATTCCATGCTAGATGGACTGGGGATTTGTGGGGAATTTGGAAGAGCCCTTCCTATGCTTGGGGAATTCCCCATCATGTAGGTCTTAGTGGAAGAGCCTGATTCTTGATTTCACCATCCCTGGAGGTGTGGGCCCGGATGTGTGACCCAGTCTTGGCCAATGAGATGTCCTGCTGAGACTTTCAATCAGGAATGAGTGAAGCAGAGAAGCTGGAATGGTGAGGAAGCATGAGAGGGGGACAGTATCAAGTTCCCTCAGGGCAGCCCTATTTATATGTATAAAAAACAAGCGTGGCTTTTGGCTTTGCCTCATCTTGTCTCTAGTTCCTTGGCAAATATGCTAGTCACCCTGAAATATTTTAAAGTAAATGAACACATTGAGTTTTCCGATCTTTCCTGAGCTGCATTCAGATACCTCTTCTCTACTATGCCATTACAGTTCTTTGGTGATTTCCTGCTTCCTTAAATTCCATATCATAAAAAAGTTGATACTCATACCCCCAAATATATGTATCTCTCCTATATTATTCAGGATAGGCTCAACTGTAAGAAACAGAAAAACTCTAAATTACAGGGGCTTAGACCAAGATATAAATTAATTTCTCTCTCAATCAAAGGAGTCCAGAGGCAGCTGACTAAGGCCAGTATAGTGACTCCGTGATCATTAAGACTCAGGCTCCTTCTGTATTACTACTCTGCTAATTTAGCACGTTCCCTCATGTTTCAAAATGGTTACATGAGCACCAACAATCACATCTGCATGGCATCCAGAGAGAGAAAGAACTCTCTCTTCAAGGACATTGTCTGAAAGTTACACACAGTACTCCTTCTTACATTTCTTACATTGGACATCTTCTTACATTGGACAAAACATGGTCAAACCTAACTGCAAGGTAGACTGGGGAGTATGGTGCTTTAATGGTGTGTGCTGCTATTCCAAATAAATTTTGGAGGAGGGAGAAAATGAATGTTGGGTAGGCAACCAGCAGCTCTTCTGCAACTCACTACTGTTTTATTTTTCTGACAGATTCTATATTACTTTCTAGTAGTAGATTCAAGTCAAGTCAAGTGGAATAAAGAATATATAGTAATTAAGAGCCCAATCATTGGAATCAGACTGGGCTAGTTTCTAACTCACTAGGTTTGTGACTTTGATCAAAATACTTAATTTCTCTGAGGTTTCATCTTCTCATCAGTAAAATGGAGACAGTGACACCTACTTCATAGTGTTACTGAACAGATTAAATGAGGTTTTATATATATGGCAGGTTAAAGATGACTACATCCCTTCCCGCTTGAATCTAGGTGAGCTCTATGACTACTTGAACCAGTAGACTATGGCAGAAATGATGCTGTGACCCCCACTCAACATTGCCTGATGCTGGAGTTAACCTAATCACCCTTGGTTGAGTGACCTTCTGAGGGTGAGTGCAACGCTAGCTTGAATTATTTTCCCTTTCTCATAATTTCATAGACTAGATTAAGTTAGAAAACTATCCATAGTTATACTCTCAACTTCCACTTCTATCTCTTGGAACACTTGTTCTTAGAAGCCAGCTCCTGTCTAAGAAGTATGACATGCTGCGAAAAGCCAAAGCCAGTGGAGCTTGGGTCCAAGGAGCACTGAGGCACCAAACGTGTGAACAAGATGCTGTCTTGGAAGTGTGTCTCCCAGCCCTGGCTGCCCTATGGATACCATGTAGAGCCTAGACAAAGTGCCCAGCAAAGACCTTCCCAAATTCTTGACCCACAAAATCAGGAGCAAAGTGAAAGCATTGTTTTAAGATACCGAGTTTTGGGGGTACTTTGTTACTCAGCAATAGATAACCAGAACAATGGACATAAGCATGAGGTAAGCACTCGGCTGTGGTGCTGACCCCGATTCAGGTTTAGCAGTAAGCACTCAGTGACCCTTTGGTAGTTCTCCAGCGTGATGATGCTCCATGCGAAAAATATTGTACATCAACAAAGAAACATATCTTACCCTACCACGGTTTTGTATTTTCATTATTTTGATAACTGTATTTCAATTTAGTTGGTTTCCTTTGTAATACCATGCATTTTATTTTACACAACTGAAAACCTTGTGCTGAGATAAAGTCCATAAAACTTTATTAAATTTCCAAAGGAATCCACAACAAAAAGAAATAAGAAAAAAGACAAGAAATTAAGAATCTGTGTTGGGGGATGGCAGAGCACCAGATGAAAGATATCTGGGTCCCTGAATAATTGCCTGAAGCAGAGTCCCCTCCCTACTCCCCGCCACAGCCTTATAGTGGACTCTGATAGGAAGTTAAAAACCTTTTATTGTGTTCATCACTGAGATTTCAGAGTTACATTATTTAGCTTTCTCTTCCCGGTATAGTATCTAATTATAGAAGAATACATTTACACCCATCAAAGAAAGCCTACCAGAAGCAAAGACTATGATAAGGACAGAAAAGTTTAGCTGGGCTAATGTGAAAAGACAAGAGGGACTCTGAAGACTGTCTCTTGGATGACCTCAGCCTGGGGCTTTGCCGCTTTGGGGTCCCTCCTGGCCCAGGCTCCACCACCTCCCCCACTGCAGACTCTTGGGCTCCTGATTTCTTCCTTGAAGCTGACCTTTTGCCTCCTCTAGGCTTCTTCCAGATTCTCCGAGGGCCAGCTATTGCTTAGTGTTGATCCCCTGATGCCTTCCGTCACTGACCTCTGCCTCTCCTTGGCTCAGGTTGGTCTCCTTGGCTTCACCCTGTGCCCCATTCTTGGCCTCGGCCTTAGGTCTCCTGGCCTGGCTCCCACCCAGCACCCAGAGTGTCCCCTGTCCAACATCATCTGATGCTAGAGTTAACCCTGTCATCCTTGGTTGAGTGACTTTCTAAGGTTGAGTCCAACACTAGTTTGAATTATTTTTCCTTTCCCATAATTTCTTTGAGTGGATTAAGTTAGAAGAATATCCGTATTTATACTCTTAGCTGTTCGCGTTATCTATCATATAAGAAAAGGAAAAAACCCATTTATCGAGCACCTTACTGTGTGTCAGCCAATGTGTTAAACACTTTTGCATTTCATTTAATCATTGCCAGAACGCCCCTTGGAGGGAAGTATTGTAGCTGCACATTTCCAGATGGAAAAAAAAAAAAAAGTGAAGTTCTGGTGCACACTTTGAAAAATAAATAAGTTATTGCCTAAGGTCACACAGCTAGGAAGAAGTGGAACTGGGAATCTGAACCAGCTTTATCTTACCCCAAAGGCCATTCCTTTTTCACTCCACAGTGTTGACTCTGACCATCCCATTCTGGGATATGATTATTCAAATAGGCCTATAGAGTTCTAGGTGAGTTGGGGGAAATGGAAAGTGTGAATGTACAGGATCTGTTCTGGGAATCAGAATATTTCTTTCTTTCTTTCTTTCTTTCTTTTTTGCTGAAGAAGACTGGCCCTGAGCTAATATCCGTGCCCATCTTCCTCTACTTTATATGTGGGACCCCTACCACAGCACGGCGTGCAAGTGGTGCCATGTCCGCACCTGGGATCTGAACCAGTGAACCCTGGGCAGCTGAAGCGGAACGTGTACACTTGACTGCTGCACCACCGGGAGGCCCAGAATATTTCATATTTCTCTTGACAACTTAAATCATGGAACAGACACATGCCCATTATTTGCCAATGACATTAAGGTGATTAGTTGAGCAACAGTCAGAAATAATCATGGTAAATTTTAATAAGGACTAAATTACAAAAGAAAAAACACAAATGTACAGTAGAGGGCTAATTCTGCATAAGCTTACTTAAAAATAGTCTCGGGTTCATAGTGACTCACCAGAACAACCCTAACGATACATTTTGATGTTGGTGATAATGTTGCAACTTGTGTTATTATTTTCTAAAGTATGACTCCAGGAGTTATTAGCAAAAGTATGGCATGGAGAAATCATGATGTAATCTTTCTACTCTGTTCAACCTTGGTGAGGACTTCACTGGGTTATATGGCCATTTTGGAGCTAAGCATTGCTAGTGATATATGAAGATCTTGGCCGTGTCCCAGAGGCAAAGCAATAGAAATGATTAGCTTGGAGTCAAGAGCCTTATGAACAAAGCCCAGGGACCAGGTTCGTCGAGAAGCAGAAGAGATCAGTGATTAGGAATTTCGGTCACTAGAGCAGTAGTTTTCAAAGTGTGCGCCAGAGCCACAAGCATCAGGTGCAGTGGAGATGCAGGTAAGAGATGCAGATCTTGGGAAAATCCCAAACCTACCAAACCAAATTTCTGTTGGAGGAGGAGGAAGCCCCCCAAGGATTATGAACACTGAAGTTGAGAATCTTTCAGTATTTCTCTGCTTTAGCAACACCTTGGAATCACCGGGAGACCCACCCCAGAGATTCTGATCAATGGGTCTGGGATGACCCAGGTCATCAGACTTTTAAAAGCTCCCCAGGTGATGCTCATGTGCAGCCAAGGCTGAGAACCTTTGCTCTGGGCTAAGATAAAGTGATTGCCAGCAAGAAACTATACGACTTGCATTGAATAGTTGAGAAGTGGCCTTATTAAGTTTGGGAAACACTTTAATAAGTATAAGAGATCAGTGATTCCGATGAAATTCCTTGATATTCATTGTGGATCACCTTTCCAAGATAAATGTAGTTTATTTTGATAACAGTGATTTTTCTGTTCTCGTAATCAGGACCTGAGACTCAAAGTCATTGTGAACAGAAGTTATTATTTTCTCCCGATTCTGGAGACTGCACTCTCCCTTTTTCTGTTTTTTCTCACAAGGTGGCTGTGAAGGATGACAAATAAAAATATGATAGAGTGCTTTCAACCAATGGTGCGTGTCAGAGAATGACTGGACCCCCTCGGTCCTCGCTGTGGTCTTCTTCTCTGTGGTCATGCATCGTCTTCGACTCCAGGTACTAAATCCGGTCGTTAGAGCTGACGACGATGAATGCAAGTTTATTTGCAGACACATTTGATTAGGCCGCAGAGAACAGGTACCTTCCCAGGTGGGGAAATGTCCTGGTAGTCATCGGGTCCAGCAGGCAACACTTCCAGAGCAGAGTAGGGGCGATTACTGCTGCTGCTATTAGCCATTTGTGCCTGAGATTAAATTTGAGTCCATTACTGGGGATGTTTGCGTTCTGGACCTTATCTGACTGTGTAATGACATCAATTGGCCCTGAAGGTATTTGACTGAATTTCCAGTAAAGGTTCTTCCCTTACGCTCTTGAAATTGTATTTTAGGTAATTGTCTTCTTTCCCTATAGATGCATAATTTTGTTATTTTTTAATTGTGGTAAAATAACAACATAAAATGTATCTTCTGAACCATTTTTAGGTGTACAGTTCAATAGTGTTAAGTACATTCGCATTGTGCAATCTCCAGAATTCTCTTCATCTTGCAGACCTGAAACTCAGCCTATTAAAAAGCAACTTCCCATCTCCACTACCTCCAGCTGCATGTTATCTTTTAAACAGGAGAGTTACCAGTTTAATCTACTCTTTATTCTTTTATTTTTAAAGACTTTTTTATTCCTTTTTCTCCCCAAAGCCCCCCAGTACATAGTTGTATATTTTCAGTTGTGGGTCCTTCTAGTTGTGGCATGTGGGACGCCACCTCAGCATGGCTTCATGAGCAGTGCCGTGTCCACGCCCAGGATCTGAACCGGAGATACCCTGGGCTGCCGAAGTGGAGCATGTGAGCTTAACTACTCGGCCACAGGGCCGACCCCTAATCTACTCTTTAAAGTTTCCTAAAGTCCACCGGGCTATGAAGTTTCGCCTGGTGGTAGCCACATTTGCCAGCCCAATCTTATTAAATCAAAATGTCCTTTGTCCTTCATGGGTCCACATATCACGGGACTAAGACACCATATACTCCAAAAGCAAGGACATTCTGGTTCTTCTTTAGGTAAAATATCTATCCATTCAAAAAAAGAATAAAACTGGACTACTATAAACTGAATTTCCCTTGAGTGAAAATTTTAAATTTTGATAATACCACAGCTGGAGACATAGTAACCTCAAATGTTGGTGGGAAAGAAAACTGATTCAAGAAACTGGATAATCTCTATCAAAATTAAAAATGTAGACATCTTTTCACCAGCTATTCAACTGCCAAGTCTTTATAGATACATTCACAAGAATTAAAAACAACTTAAATGTTTATCAATGGGGACTGGTTAAATACTTAAACATTATATAGCATATAGTACATATAGCATAGTATGTATATAGTATATATAGCATATATATAGTATACTATATGTACTATATGCTATATATACTATATATACTATATGCTGTATATACTATATGCTGTATATACTATATGCTGTATAGTATATAGTATATATATACCAATATATAGTACACTATATAGCAAACTATTATACGACTGTTAAAAATAATGTAAGAGCTCGGTGCTGATATGGGAAGATCTGCAAATATATTTAATATTTAACTAAATATTTTTTATTTTTCAAGGTATAAAAATTCAGGGTATATTGGAATGACATAACCCTTTTGTGAAAAAAAATCTTAATTATATACATACACCCATACACACACATATATAGACACACACACATACATATATCTGTTGGTGCCTGGGGATATAGTCCCTTTTCTGGAAGCATAAACAAGCAATTGTTAACCATTGCTTCTTTGGAGAAATAGGTTGGCGTTTAGGGAGGGGTGAGGAAGGGGAAATACACATTTATTTTTCATTTACACTTCTCAGTAATACTTGCATTTTTAAAAACGTGCTTTTATTACTTTTAAACTTTTTAAAATATCGACAGAGGGGCCGGCCCCGTGGCCGAGAGGTTAAGTTCGCGCGCTCCGCTGCAGGCGGCCCAGTGTTTCGTTAGTTCGAATCCTGGGCGCGGACATGGCACTGCTCGTCAAGCCACGCTGAGGCAGCGTCCCACATGCCACAACTAGAAGGACCCACAACGAAGAATATACAACTATGTACCGGGGGGCTTTGGGGAGAAAAAGGAAAAAAATAAAATCTTTAAAAATAATAATAATAAAAATAAATAAATAAAATATCAACAGAGTTATCTAGTCAATGGGATTATGAGCCATTTAAATTTTACTCTTTTTCATTTTCTCTATATAAAGTACATTAAAAATATCTCTGTCCATTTGGAAGGCAAAACAAAACATGACATTTTATTTCATGCCTTAGATATTTGGGCAAATAATTACTTTC
This sequence comes from Equus caballus, assembly GCF_041296265.1. Taxonomy (NCBI): domain Eukaryota; kingdom Metazoa; phylum Chordata; class Mammalia; order Perissodactyla; family Equidae; genus Equus; species Equus caballus. Next base: position 7,040,860 of record NC_091687.1, read on the forward strand.
ATGAATAGTTTAAGTCATATAATCTTCCACAGTTTACATCTCTACAATTGAAAAACCAAACCAAACCAAATCAACCAAACAACAACAAAAATCTCCACTTTATTTTCTTTTTAGACAAGAGAATAAATGACAGTTACAAAAAATCCCCTCGATTTTCTCCTTTGTGCTCTGAAAACAGTCTTTGCGGAAGCTTTATAATTTTATTATTTTTTTTAAGCTTTAGTGCAGGATTCCTCATCTCTATAGATTCGGCTTAGACAGTTTCACTCATTCTGTGGCGATTCTGCTGTTCCCCTGGATAGAATGTAACATCTGTGGATTCCTGGCTCTGCATACTTTCAGGTGCTGTCCTGCAATGATTGCCTCTTTTTCTTCTTCCAGTCCTGGGAGGTAAGCTTTACTGCAAGTGAAAATACTCTGCTTTTCTCCGTCAAAGAGACATCATCTTAACATCCAGACTCTGACACTGCGTGCAGTAGGACAAGAGGTCTCCCCACCTCTGGAAACAAGCTCAAGATTTCCGTTTATATCACGCACCAAAAGTTGGGTAAGAAACTGCTTTGTTGATTCTGTTGTGAAAGGACATGTGATATTAATTTTCTGGTTATTATAACTAACATAATGTTTATCTCCGTGCAAGAATAAATACACTGAGCAGCTGTACAAATCAAAGCTGTGACATAAGTCAACAAAAAAGCCACACTGTTGTAACATATCCGTTCTTTACGACTTTTTTTGAAGACGTTTCTCTTTAAAATAGATCACTTTGAAAGACGATAGACAGGGGCTGGTCTGGTAGCGCAGTGGTTAAGTTCACACGTTTTGCTTCTCGGCAGCCCAGGGTTCTCCGGTTCGGATCCCAGGTGCAGACATGTCACCACTTGGCAAGCCATGCTGTGTTAGGCGTCCCACATATTCAGGAGAGGAAGATGGGCACAGATGTGAGCTCAGGGCCAGTCTTCCTCAGCAAAAAGAAGAGGATTGGCAGCAGATGTTAGCTCAGGGCTAATCTTCCTCAAAAAAGAGACAATAAACAAAACCCAGACTCACTTTTAGTTACCAGAATGTTAGAATTACTAAAAAGCATGGTATTGTATATCTATATATATTATATAATTGCAAATGCTGTTCCTGACTGAACTCTCCCCTACTACGTCCCAGCATAAAAATGCAGAATGTTCTTATTTCGAATTGAGTAATATTCATTGGAAAATAAATTTCTGGAAAATGTACAAACTATGTGTGGTTCCCATAGAATTAAACAAAAATAGTTCTTGGTCAAAAATAACAATAAAAATCCCATGGGACCGGCTAATAAAAGATGGCTGGCACAATTTGAATTCCATTACAAGGGCTGAAGTAGAGCTTGAAAAAGTGGTAAAAGAGTAGAATCATTTATCATTCTTTGTAACTTTGGCAGCCGTCTTGGAACTATCCTGGTGACTGTCACTTCGAATGAGAATTCAGGCCACTGACCAGAAGGGAAAAAACAAAGTTTGCCTCTTCTGTACTTTGGGATTTCAACAAACCAACGGTGGCAGTCCAGACACCACAGATGTTAGGCATTGTGCTGATCACAGAAGAATCATACCTTAGATAGCACTGCTTATTTAATTTGGGCTAATATTTCTAAAATGTCACCCCATTGATCAGAGGTTTTTCTTGCTATCAGACTCTAAAATGAGAATAACGTGAGCAAAATATATTGTTCTTTAAGTTTTTTCACATAAGGATAAAAATTATCATCAGTTTTTTTCTTTTTCTTTTTTTTTCTTTTTGAGGAAGATTAGCCCTGAGCTAACATCTGCTTCTAATCCTCCTCTTTTTGCTGAGGAAGACTGGCCCTGAGCTAACATCCATGCCCACCTTCCTCTACTTTATATGTGGGATGACTGCCACAGCATGGCGTGCCAAGTGGTGTCATGTCCGCACCCAGGATCCGAACCAGCGAACCCTGGGCCGCCGAAGTAGAACATGCGAACTTCACCGCTGTGCCACCGGGCCGGCCCTCAGATTTTTTCTTCTTTTATTGCTGAAGAAGATTCGCCCTGAGCTAACATCTGTGCCAATCTTCCTCCATTTTGGATGTGGGTCGCGGCCACAGCAAGGTGGTCAACTAGTCGTGTAGGTCCATGCCCGGGAACCGAACCCAGACTGCCGAAGCAGAGTGTGCTGAACTTAACCACTAGGCCACAGAGCAGGCCACTCAGGTCAGATTTTCAGTTCACTTTGTATACTGTAAATACAGCATAGTCCCAACCTCCTTCCACTGTCAGGTAACTTTTACTGTTTTCAATAAAAGCAATTAATTTACAGCCATGTCTAAATGGTTACACAATTTGTATATCTTTGTAAGAATTTCCATATAATAAACTCAGTAATTAGGAAAAAAAATCCTATATTCAGAATATGTGTTTTAGAAAATATAGTAAAGATTCCAACTTGCCTATTTGTTCTCTGGGAGGAGTCTCCTAAGAGACATAGAAGGAAATGGTTCCAGTAAGCAAAGCACGAAATGCAAACCATTTGTGTGTCAATAAGTGTTAGTTGGCTGGTTTGCCATTGGAGGTGGCTGGATGCGGTTATTCCTCACTCCTCAATCCTTTCTAAAGGAGAGAAGAAAGCCCTGCTGGCTGCCGTTGCTGGGTCAGCTGACTAGGTCCACGCACCATGTTCCAGCAGACTGCAGAGAAGTCCTCCCCATGGGCCTCACACCTGCTGGGGCACAGGGCTCCTGTCTTCCCACCTCAATGGTCTTTGAATGACCAAGGAGGCATCAGAGTCATGACCAGAGCCAGGGACATTGTCTCTCTAAAAGACTCAAAATTGTTAGGGCATCACTATACTATGTTTTTAGAACGGCACTGTTACTAAGATGCCTGGTGGCAGAATATAGAGAACGTGGATTTTTATGTTAGACAGACCCAAACCAATATCTTGGTTCTGCCTTTTTCCAGACATGTCATCTTGCACAAGTCATTTTATCTGTCTAAGCTCAGTTTCTGCACCTATAAAATAAGGAAAATAATTGTTTCATAGCATTTTGGAGGGGAGTAAATGTGAAAACATTTTTTAGTGTGTCTTGAATATAAAAGACTCTTTAACAATCGTAGCTATTATAATCATTGTTGTGTTACTGTTGGTACAACTTCCTTCTCTAATTGTCATACTTAGAATTTAGATTCCCCCCTTGCAAATCCAATACTTTTATTCTTAAGTCTCTCATGGTCCTAAAATTTCGGTTAAATAACTCTGTCCTTCACTAGGTTAGAAAGGCCTTGAAGGCAGAGGTCTGGTCAACTTCATTTTGAATCCCTCCTCCTAGCCTGGCATTCACCATACGAGTTGTTTTCTTTGTGCTGAACACAGCTGAATACATCAGAGCCTAAGAAAGTGTATTTGAACCTTTCCCATCTGAAATTACTAAAAATATGCCAGTATTTCAAAAAGGCTCAATTCACCTCCAAAAATGCTTATGAAATGTATTTCAACACATGTAACCAAAACCAAGGCATAATTGCAATATCCCAACGCAGAGCAACCCCTTTCTGTCGCCTGCTGCTTTTCATCAGGAAACAGCTCATTGTATCTCAGTGTTCTCATTTGAAGTTTTCTTATGAAATATGAGATGCACAGATACCATCGGCCTTATTGTACAGGTGAAAGCAAGACAAATAAGATTAGTAAATACCTTACGGAAAGTCTGTTATTTAATTAACAGTGACATTGGCACCCAGCTGTCATCTATAACTCTCCCCCTTTGAAACAGAGCCTTTATATCTCAAGATTAAGCACTGGTGTACATTTGGGGCATCACTAGAGAAAAGAATAAATAGCTGCCACTATTATCGTTACTGTCAATATAATTTCCTTCCCCAGTTGGAACTGATTATTTCTTTCTTTCCGTTGCAAAATCATTTTGTTTATATGTCTCTCGTGGCACTTACTGTAGGCCATATTCCCCCCAAAATAATGTGACTTTTAATCTTTTAACCTGAAGTACCCAAAGTGTCCTTTACAGTGTAGGCTGATATCGTTAGAAAGATTAGGTGTCTTTGGTTGATAGATTTTTTCAGAGAAATAGAGAAAGAGTCGTTCAGATTGTTCCATGGTTTTGGGGTGGGGAGGGCTCCCTCTGACATTAGTCCACAAGCTTAACAAGGACGCAGAGGAAGACAAAAGTCCACCACATACGAGGACGGAATAGCACCATGAAGAGAGTCTTGTCCTTTCCGGATAAAGGGAAGGAGGGCAGTTTCCTGATTAATGTTGCTTCAGTATTTCTTACTGTAATCTGTTGAACTGTGTAATAAAAATTTCCCCTGCCGCCCCCAATTCCTTCCTCCTGGGCCAGCCGAGGCTCTACATTCTACAAGCAGCGTCTCATCCCTTACTTCCCCAGTGAGAGGTACCCCTGAGAAGGAAAGCACGGCAAATCTGGTGTGTTGCTTTCTCTTTCTGCCTCTCCAGAGAAAGGAGTTGATTAATGCTTTCTTGAGAGCGGTGTGTTAGAAACAAGAGCTTCGGGTGAGGAGAAGACAGAGGAGGCGATAATCACTAGCCAGCTTCTCTTGTGCCTTGGGGAGTAGCTAGGTCCCTCCGTCCTGGGAACGTCCTCCCCATTAACAGGACAGTAAAGAATCCTAGAACTAGCCCCTCCAGGAGTCCATGTGTTAACTAGACTTGGAGACGAAGCCATCTTCTGCACGTCCTCCATGACTGCGTTGTCTTTTGCCCGAGATTCTGGTACAATGACTCTCATCCTAGGGGCTTTGGAATGATATTCCTACAAGATATTCTAAATTCCTAGCATGGTCATTATATCTAAAATGGGAGTACAAGTCTTTTTTGCTAGAAACACTGGAGGACAGACACCAGTTCATGTTCCATAACACTGTCCGACTGTTCTTAAGGAACTGTTTGCTGATAAATTCTTCGGGGCTGCTATTTCCTCTCTTGCTGCAAGATCAAGGGTTTCAAGGCTGGCTTACTTCCTCCTGTCTTTATCAGGGCAGCCACAGCAGTGGCTGCAATGGGGGTAGTTCTGATAGCCCTCCCTATCTCTGCTCCTCTTCCCCTAATTCCCAACTTGCATGGGGTCACCTTTTTCCTCTCAGAGACACCTCTCGGAACACGACAGCTCAGGCTGTTACTTTGCTGTAATACAAAACTACACTTTAAGCATTGCAATAATTGCATAGCATTTGAAGTCACCACTCGAATATGTGGGAAAGGTCACAAAAATGAAGGTGATACTTGCTTTAAAAAAAATCCCAGGGCGGGGGGGCGGACCGTTGGCGCAGTGGTTAAGTGCACACATTCCACTTTGGCGCCTGGGGTTCACCGGTTCAGATGCTGGGTGTGGACATGGCACCGCTTGGCAAGCCATGCAGTGGCAGGCGTCCCACATATAAAGTAGAAGAAGATGGGCACAGATGTTAGCGCAGGGCCAGTCTTCCTTGGCAAAAAGAGGAGGATTGGTGACAGATGTTAACTCAGGGCTAATCTTCCAAAAAAAAAAAAAGAAAGAAAAAATCCCAGGGCCAGCCTGGTGATGTAGTGGTTAAGTTCACACACTCCACTTTGGCAGCCCGGGTTCACTGTTCAGATCCTGGGCATGGACCTACACACCACTCCTCAAGTCATACTGGTGGCTTCTCACACACAATATAGCGGAAGATTGGCACAGATGTTAGCTCAAGGACAATATTCCTCAAGCAAAAAGAGAAAGATTAGTAGTGGATGTTAGCTCAAGGCCAATCTTCCTTACCAAAAAAAAAAAAAAGGGGGGGGGAACCCCTGTATGGTGACTATTGTTAACAACACTATATTGTATACTTGAAAGTTGGATGACTATAGTCAGCACTGCTGTATATTTGAAGGTTGCTAAGAGTAGGTCTTAAGAGTTCTCATCACAAGACAAAAAGTTTTTTTTTGTAACTAAATGAGGAAATGGATGTTAACTAAACTTACCTTGGTAACCATTTCACAATATAATCATCCCTTGGTGTCCGCACGGGATGGGTTCCAGGACCTCCACAAATGCTCAAGCCTCTTCTATAAAATGGCGTAGCATTTGCATATAACCTACGCACATCCTCTCGTATACTTTAAATCGTCTCTAGGTTACTTGTAATATCTGATACAATGTAAATGCTATGCAGATAGTCGCATTGTATTGTTTAGGGAATAGTGACAAGAAAAAAGTCTCTACTTGTTCAGTACAGATGCAACTAACGTAGGCCTTTGGATCCACCATTGGTTGAATCCACAAATGCAGAACTGGCAGATACAGAACCGCGGATATAGAGGGCCAACTGTATATGTATGTCAAGTCATGATGCCCTACACCTTAAATTTATATAGTGCTGTCAATTACATCTCATCAAAACTGGAGGGAAAAAAGGGAACTATGTAGGGTGATGGATGCGTCGTTAACTAACCTTATTGTAGTAATCATTTCACAATACCTGCATATATTATGTGGTATACTTTAAACTTATATGATGCTATGTCAATTATATCTTTATAAAGCTGAAAAAAATCTCTGGCAATTTATAAATTGTCTGGAGTAAAATAATAATAATCCAGTTTATGCTTGAATAATGGGCTATGTGAGATGCTCTGGATGTAATCTTTGGCTAACGTGTTTTTCTCATTTTGCCCAATACTTGTATATAGACTAAGTTGGCATGGTTCACAGGATAGCTGGAGCCTGTTGTCTTGAGCTCAGCCATGAACCTAGAATGGACTTCCATTTCCATGGAACCAAAGAATAATGTGAATGCTATGTAGCCTAATAGCTTCATATCGCCATGGGAATATTCCTGCTGCTCCCTCTGTCAAGTTCCTCCTCCCTGACTCCTGTTGAGCTCTCTCCCTTAGTCATCCAGATCATTCTACCTTGGCTCTCTAGAAATAGTCATTGTAGTTTATGACCTAGCTACCTCTGGAAATTCTAAGTGCTCTATAGACATTTTCTTATTCAACCTGCCACACCTCTAATAGACCCACGGGAAACGTAATTCCATTACTGCAGCAAAGAAAATTAGGTGCGTGTAGTCTAAAATATTTGTGCTAAGCAAGCTGCTAAAGCTGCTGAGACACAGAATCAAAGCCTAATCCATAAAATAGCGTTGCCTCATTTCTTTAGAACCCAAGTTTTTTTGGTGTGCTGTCGTCGTGAGAGTATGGATTAATGCTACTTAGTAAATGGAAAAAAGTACTTTAACCTTTCCGATAAAATTCAGCAAGCGTGAGATTGTCACAATTAGAATCAGTTGTCTTTTCCAAATTTAGGTGACCTTTTTTAAGTGGAGCAATTGAAGCCTAATTAAACACAATGAAGCTAAGGTTTCAATCAAGAATCAATTTCTAAATTCAAAAATTATTTCAGTGCCACGGCTCTGCTTACTTTTAACTGAAAATAAGAAACAGGATTTTTTTAAAAGTTGGATGTGCACACTGAAGTACTTGATATATTCTCATAAAGAGCATATCAGTGATTTTATTAGCTCTTTTAGATGTCAAACAGGTATAAAAGACTTGAAAAATAAAGTCACTGATAATGAAGACTACAAGCAATCTTGCGTGTCAGAACAAGTCACCAGATTATACAGGGAGATAAAAATGGTCAGTACCAGGCTGTGCCTTTCATATTTGACAAAGGGACGGATGCGGGATCAACAGCTGGCTTTCTTGCCAATATCAACTTAACTTCAGGACTCCACAGGAGGATTAGCACAACAAGATCTGGGAAGGAGTCAGCATATTCTCCTCCCTGACCCAATGGAAGGAAACGCAGACTCTCCTCAGGCCTGGTTCGTCCCTATTCACCGCAAGCCTTCACACTAAGGCCGGTTTAGGCACTTAAAACAATAATAACAACCCCTACACTTAGATGGCACTTAAAGTGTTTCCAAAATACTTTAATGTCCTTTCCCATTTTTTCTCACTCAGCCCATTATCTCCATTTACCAAATGCAGACACAACTCAGGTTCTCTGAAATCCAGGCTGCAAACACTCTTCAACACCATGAGATGCTATGTTGAGAATCTGGGGCGGATCCGAGAAAAACATCTGTGTCCTAAGCCATGCCTGGCCCTCGAAGGCTGAGAGCAGAGCCACTACATGACACAAGAGTCACCGGTGTGAGGTTCTTACTGGGGGGTGGACAATTGACGGTCCCTCTGGGTGGGGATTAAGGATAGAACCTTCTGTGCCATCCTGCCCTCCGAGTCCCTCTGCCACAGGCTGAGTCACTGTGTCAGCTTGAGCAGAACGGGCACTGTTATGAAATAGGTCCCGTGCAGCATCCGAACATCCTAGCTTCACAGAGTGCATGCAATCAAGCCCATTGAAGGATATGTATATAACAACATGTTGGATCAGTTGCAGTCCAGAGAACCCATCATGAGGTCTACCATGAAAAACTTGACATTCTGACTCTAAAATGTCCCATAGGAATTACTTTCGCCCCGACCTAAATTGAGTTGAAACGAGACACATTCAACATCTTCCAAGAAACAAAACGTGAGTTCATTCTACAGATCAAAGAACGGCAAGATAGCCAGGCAGTGGGTTTCAGAGAAATCAATCTCCATTTTGAAGCTAAGCCAGAATTCCCATCTCACCCTCCTAAAAAAAAATGATTTTTACCAAAACCACATGAGAAACTTTTAAATATTCTAAAGAAGATTTCTAGTTTGGGGTAGCAGTGGTTAAGTCTGAAACCTAAATAGCTATTGGAAAGAACAACTTGCTTTAGTAACCACATCACTTTGAATAGCATCATGTGTCCCAAATGCCCCATAGGAAGTGTTTGCCTATTTTATGTACCAGTGTAGAATTCTGCCTGTCACCATAGCGCTTTTCATGTTATAACTTCAGAACATTTTGAAATACTATTATTACCTCCGTATTTTTACAGAAAAAGGAAACTGAAGCATAAAAAGCCTGTCCAGCAATGAGAGTCAGTTTAGGGCAGCAGGTCTCAAAGTGTGGGCAGAGGATCACTGTGAGTCCCGGAGCCCCCTCAGAGGGTCTGCCAGGTCCTTCCTTTCCAGACCACATATCTGTGCGCGATGCTGGATTTTCTTCCCAGGCTTCAGCCAAAACAACACGTGGCAACAGTGCCAATGCAGAAGCAGACTGGAGAATCCAGCGGCCTTTTGTTAGACCAGACGTTAAAGAGACTTGCAAAATGTAAAACAATGCCGTTCTTCTCGATGAATTCATCTTGGTTTCCCAAAATATAGTTATCTGTCATAAAATACGTTATTTATGTTAATATGTTTAGGTTTCTTATTGTCACTTTAAAATGAAATGCTAAATACTTTTTAAATTCCTCACTTTTAATTTCTAATAGGATAAATAGCAATAGATGTAACTCACAGAAACAAAAGCTTCTTTGGGGTCCTCCATAAGCTTTTAAAGGAATCTTGATACTAAAAAGTTGGAGATCTGCGGGGTGAGGGAATAAAACCCCTATTAAAATAGAAAGTCAGATGACATTATCAAAAGAGAATTATAGGAATGGATTTGAAGTTAAAATTAAGAGATCAATGTTGTAGCTAAAAGGAAGAAAGAATTCAGAAGAAAAAAAACATATTTTCAGGAAGATTAAGAAAGAAATAGGGGCTGGCCCCTTGGTGTAGTGGTTAAGTGCGCACATTCCACTTCGGTGGCCTGGGGTTTGCCAGTTCAGATCCTGGGCACAGACATGGCACCGCTTGGCAAGCCATGCTGTGGTAGGTGTCCCACATATAAAGTAGAGGAAGATGGGCATGGATGTTAGCTCAGGGCCAGTCTTCCTCAGCAAAAAGGGGAGGATTGGCAGCAGATGTTAGCTCAGGGCTAATCTTCCTCAAAAAAAAAAGAAAGAAAGAATGTTTTGCATAAAAGATCCATAGGCAAGGACCAAAGAATATGGGAAAACAAAATTCAGGCAAGGGCCCTTTCCTTTGAGACTTTGATGGGAATTTGTTTTTGAAAGGGAATTTGAATGTATTTGTGCTAGCAGACTGATAGCAAGATTACTAGAAAGAAGAAAGGAGTGCCGTTAGCAGTGGAAGTACTATGAACGGATCGAAATATTTATAGGTCTAAAATCTGTCAGCTAAATTGATGTGAGATCTCAGGTTGGTACACAAATTGATTTTAATTAAAAGACAAATCAGGAGACAACCTAAGTGCTCAATAATTGTGAACGGTTAAAGAGATACATCCTTATGACGGCATTCAGACAATTATGTTCTGGAAGAATATTTAATGACTTGGAAAAATGTTCACAAATCAAAAAGGAAGTTACAAAACAGCATTTGGAGAAATACAAGTGTAGAGAAAAGATAGGAAGGCTATAACGGAAATGTTAATATTGGTTGTCTCCGATTGATGATAATATGGCTGATTATTATTATGTTTTTTGTATTTTCTTGTATATTTAAGAATTCTCAAAGTAATAATGACAACAATAATAATATTACAACAAATTTGCTTAGTAGAGCTGCCTAATATTCTTGCTTTTCTTCAGATGGTCCCAAGATGGAGCCATCTCTACCCGGACAAGACACACCCATTGACTCCTCCCTGGTTTTAATAAATAGCCCCAGGAAGTCAGTCTCTTCCTTCCGCTTACAAGGGCCATGGGAGCGCTCTGGACTGCTTTTGAATTCAGCAGCTTCGGCGAGTGCTAATTGTTTTTATTCTGTGAATTTAGAATTGGGTAGTTTGGAGCAGCATGATGAAGGCAAATTCATGCAAAAGTACATCCCCAGGATTTCCTGTAAGAATCTCTTATTCCGGTGGCAGTTAGGAGTTTTTACAAGTACTTATCATAAATAATTTATTGCCTTCAGTGGCACGCTTGATACCTTATGTCACTGTTACTATGGGAATTTCAGTGTCCATCTACTGTTTAATTCTATTCCCAGAAGCTGAAATGAAAGTCGGCATTATCTTAACGTTACAGATGTGAGAATTTAGGCATTCAAAAGCCAGCAGCTGGCCCAGATCCAACAACACATCAGAAGAAGAGCTGCAACTAGTCTGGTGACGCCCAAGCCACGACACTTGTGGCTGGAGCTGGAATCCTCTTCCAATGTGTGCACTGTGAGCTTGGCTTGGCGTGGGCTCCTCTATACCAGGGTGACGCAGGACAGCCTGTCACAAGCTCAGGGGGGGTGCTGGTAGTCTTGTGACCCAGAGCAGTTTACAGGAGGAGGAAGAAGATACAACTCCAAGCCTTGGAATTACCCTTAGGGGTGAAAGTCAACAAACCACAGGCACTGAGTAAGTGCGCACTAGCCCGTGACCTTACTTTGCCCAACTAGAAACCCAGGCGAGCAGGAAGGGGAAGAAACGCACGTGTGCATGACACGGGGAGAGAAAGTGCTAAGCAACATGTGGACAAGTCAACAGAGGGCTGTTTCATTTTAAATAAACGGCCCAGGGAAGAAATGCAGAGCATATTTAGATGGAAAGACTAAGAGTTTTTTAAGTGGTACTTGTCAAACGGCAGGCGTGACAGCCTTCTCGCCCTCTGCCTTCCCCATCGTCATAGAGGAACCGTGACACCTGGTCACCTTCTAATCCTCCATTTTTGGTGCAGGGAAAAAACAAAAAAAAATCCTAGAAAAGCTAGATAGAGAAGGTCCACATTTTATGTAGAGGCTATAGTCTAGAAGAACAAAGTTATAGTCAAATGACTTATAAAAGTGAATTATTTTCTTACAAAACGGATATAAAAAGTCTACCCTCCCACTAGCCACCTCTTTTTATCCTTTAATACTGTTTAACAATCGTAGTAAATAATACTTAACAATGTTTTACATCAGTAACAAATTATTCATAAAAAGGACCCTAATATTTACACTATGAAACCGTTTACTCTGGTCTTGATGAAAGAATGAAAAGTCTCTCTAGACCAGGGGTCAGCAAATATTTTCTGTAAAGGTCCGGAGGATAAATATTTTAGGCTTTGCAGGCCACACAGGATCGCTTTAAAAACAGAAAAATCATTCTTAGCTCAGCTGTACAAAAACCTAACTTATTCTCCCCGCCCTAAGCCATTGCAGCAAGCGTAGGGGCCGGAAAGGGCAGGAGGGCAGAGTGGACGAAACATCCACGACCACCTTTGTCCCCTCCACAGACTTGGTCCACCCTTTTTGCATCGTATCTCCAGCCCCCAGAACAGGGCCTAGTGTACATTCTGCCTGAATGGAGACTCGTTGGTTCCGTAAATGATGGGTAGGTGCAGACAGCTGGTGGAAAGCTGCAATTTGTTGAAAGTGTCTTCCTCTCTTCCTCCTTTGTGGACAAAATTTAAAAAGAATGTGGTGTTGATTCTTTGCTACTATGAATCTCAGTGTAGAGAATCCACAGTAACAGGCCTTTGCTCTCTCCTGGCCAACAAGAGGCTGATCAACAATGAAATGATTAAACATTACGACTTATGGCACAATACGTTCTACATGTATGAGCATCTGGAAAACAGTATTTAAGGGAGTTAACATGTCTCAGAGACCTCTTTTATGTGCCACTTATCTTCGATAGAGGAACACAGATATTTCCTGGTGGAGTAGGAGGAAACGGTTTCTGAGCCAACTTTTCATTAATGTGTTTAACACATTATTTAATTTAATCCACATATATCATTACAAGGTAGAGAATATTACATTTTGGGGGTAGAAAACTGAGGCTCAGGGAGGTTGAATAATTTGCTCAGCTTCCAAAAGTTAGCAAGCAGCAAACCCGGATTTACATCCGAGCCTGTCTATTCCCAAACTTCAGGGTCTTTTTCGACACCTGACGAAGGTAGAGGCTGTGCGTCCAGCTCTCTCAACAATTTGCCTTGCGACCTTTGAGATGATCCCTTCGCCTCATTTATTAAACACAAATATAAACAGCTACTCACCACTCAGGGAGTTGAAAGAATTCATGAATGTTACAAAATACAGCACGTAGCACCACCTCGCACTCGATAAATATTTGCTGAACTGGAATTCTGTTGAACATCTGAATTGGCTGACACCCATGAGAAAGGTGAGACGAGCACGTGGAGGAAATGTCTGATTTATCGTCCCTGAGAGGGAGAAGGAAAAAAAGGATGAAATGGAATTAAATGATTGCGTAGTTGGGGGTATAAATTCAGCCCAAGTAGACTGCAAAGCTGGCTCTAGAGAATAGAAGAAGTTGGGTTTCTAGGGGAACTAACACAGACGTTGTGTCAATGATTTTCAAAGGAATTTTGTTTTTGCTTTCGTTAACAACACGGCCCTTCTTCAGAAACCTTATTTTGAAGCCCAGTATAGAAAACAAATACAGAGCTATTCTTAGCCCTGCTTTCTGGTTTCCATGGTGTTCCCTAAGGAACTTTCATGGAACCCCTCAGGCCAGCTCAGCGCATGGTTTAAAACTTCCTGCTCTCGGATGTGCCTCCTTCCTCCACACCCAATCAAACACAGTATTTACACTTAATGAAGAGTAGGTGCTCTCTTTCTCCTGTAACAGTATAGAGATCTACTCCCTAGAGCGTTTTCCTGTTGATGGCTGTCATGTTCACAGGTTGAGGTGACTTTGAGCATGGTTTGACTCAGGCTTCAAACTATGGGGTAAGGAATATGTAGCTCTTCATTTTTTGATACTGCATTCTCAAGCAGGCCCTTTCTACTTGTGACAGAGATGGCCACCAGCAGTTTCACGCTTATATCATCCTTACCACCTACAGTCTCAGAACAGAGTGACTCTTGCTTAATAGCACAAGTCCCCTTGAAGGATTTGATTGACTCACCATCAGTCATGTACTCATCCTGATCTAATTACTATGGCTAGAGTAAGTCAGAATTATGATTGGCCAGGCTTGGTTCATGAGCCCACCCCAGAGCCGGGGGAAGGGTCGGTTACACCAGAACACATGGATGGAGAAGGATGGGTGTGAAGGGTGATGCCCCAAAGTGACACTGAGTCCAGAAAAACATACGTCCACTCTACTGATCAGAGATATGATCATGATGGTAAGCAAGTCCGAGACAGGGAGACCTGGAGACCAGGTTGACTGAAGTGATGCTGTAAGAAAAAGGTAGAAGTGAATTCAGGAGCAAAAAAGGAAAGAGAAAAAAATGAAAGAAGTGTCCGTTTAGTGGTGCTTCCACAAAGAGAAGAAAAAAGACTTATTCAATCCCTGAAGGAAAGGCAAATAGATTGTGAAGCCGTCCAAAGGACAATCTGTCATCAGGATAAGATGAAAAGTAGTCAACAAGTGCCTGCATGAGGATTTTGTGTGGGAACTCAGATTATAAAGTCACTGGGGAAGACTTCAAGAGACATTTTTGCAGTAATTCAGTTGCCAGGGGTGAAAGAGCAAGACTTAAGCCTTAACAGTAGAGCAATTTCTTATTTATTTTGGACACGATATTTAGAGAGAAAGATTTAGAGCTGTTGGCTGGACACAAATAGCACTAAGCCAACCAAAGATAAAGACCACTTCCATGGCCGTGTAGCATAGCAGTTAGGTGCTCAAGATCTAGAATCAGGCAGATCTAGGTTTCAATACTGATTCCTCCACTCATTGGTGATGTGACTGTGACAAGTTACTTCTTCTCCCTGGACCACAGCTTCCTCATCTGGAAAATGGGGATGACAATAGTTTCTAGCTCATGGGCTTCTGTGATTTGGGATTAACAGAGACAATATTTGCTAAGGATTTTGTACAGTGCCCAGCATATAATAAGTATACATAAATGTTAGTGTTTATAGTATTTAGACACAAAATGGTTGACAGCTACAACATAGATAATTGTATAAATGATGGTGTCAAAACATGTAACCTAAATTCACTGAGTGAAAAACTGCATTGCCCCAGAGAAAAGAGTTGGAAATACAGATAAGGGAGAGTAGACCATCACAAGAAGTAACCAGAATCCCTGAATGTTTTACTTGAAATAGAGATAAGTCATTGTAGTCTATTTTTTCATTCATTCATTCAAGAACTTTTCATTAAGAGGCATTAAGTGTCAGGCACTGTGTGCAAGGAGCTAGGGATATGAGGAAGAAGCTAAAACGCCTAGCCGTATCAAACTCACAGCCTAGGAGAGGAGAGAGAAGAGTATGGTGGTATCAGAATGGCGTTCGTTCAGAGTGGGTGACGGGAGTAGAGCGCTGGGCAGCAGCCAACTCTGCGGGGACATTCTGTCGCTCCAGAGGGCACTGGAATATGATGTGCTTCACACCTGTGGGTTGGAGGTACAGAGAATAGGAGTTCGGTAACACGTAATCTTAGAAACAAAACTGGCAAATGGTAATAATTGTGGTAGGGATTCTTTCTATTATTCTCCCCACTTTTAGGTATCTTTGAAAATTTGCGGTATAAAACTTTTTTTAAATGGCACATGAAAGCTAACTTCTCAGAGCCAGAGAAGAGCAGTGAGGCGAGGAAGCACCTGGCAGCGGCCATAAGCAGGAAGTCACAGACTCTCGGACAAAAGAGGAGAATCGTGCCTTACCCACTATGGGTGGAGGAGTAAATAGAAGAGAATGAGAGGTAGGGCTTGAGAAAGACCACTTAAGGCAGTGGTAACGAAGGGAAAAGGAAAAGAAATGCAAAGACAAATGGGAGCGAAAAAGGGAAAACTCATAAAAACCAGAAATTCTGAACCACTCATTTACCAGAAAAAAAAAAGGAGGGAAGGAAAGAGAAAAGAAAATATGATCAAAGCAGGTCTAGATGAAAGCATTATGGTGAATCGAATGACAGAGGTTAAGGCACAAGTGAAAAATTGTTGTCAGAGATGAAAAGAGATTAGCATTCAGCTCCAAATTAGAAATAGTGAAAGATGAAACGGAAGGATGCTCCACAAGGAAACCAAGTACAGAGGGGGAGAAGGGGTTCCAATAAGCTATGCAGTAGGGTGTTGATTTAAGGTGCTGCAGTTTAAAGAATATTTTCAGAGTGAGGTTGAGTCACTCTTGGGAAGATCCCCATACACACTTTGACAAGTGCATTTGTTCATTCATTCATTCATTTCAACAAATAGTTATTTAAAAATCTGGCAATAAACCAGAAAACAAGATTGACATGTCCATCACAGAGCCTAGAGCCTAGCAACAGAGACAAACAACTAAACAAGCAATTGTAATAAACTGGGATCGGAGCTAAGACAGGTTGGTGAACATGGTGGGTCCTCACAAGGCTCCCTTCATTTCCACACAGGGTGTTCCCCCCAACCCAGGGGCCGGCTCTTGGGCCTTGTAGGTGCAAAAACCTCATCTGCTCCCATGTCCACGTTCATCTCTTAGGGATGGATGTAACTTTGCCAAGCTCACAAAGACATAACCACCAGAAGGCCAATTTATTGATTTATAGTAAGATAAATCATTATGAAAGATTTGGATATTTGTATTCTCTGACGAGCACATTGTTTCATGATAGACAAATCTAAGTGGGAGTCGGATGACTATCGAAGGATTGCTCAAAGAGAATGGATCACAGCAAAAGAGGGTGAGTCGGAGGATCTTAATGCCCAATGTCACCAACCAGTGATAGCGCAGTGCATTCATCTGGACTCTACCATGATTATCTGCCTCACAGAAGATATCGGTGTTCACGGGTCAGGGCACCATCCCTCTGGCCACTGCTAGAGGAGCTGTCACATTCTATCTTTCTCAATATCACTTTTTGAGATTCCCCTACTTCTATTTACACACTCGTTCTCCAGACACAGTACCATATAATTAACTAAACACAATTTTTCTTAGATATAATTGCAATCCAGTCTTGCCCCTCTAAGGTGAAACACAGATTATATCTGGGCACTCACATTCTTTTGAGTCCTGTCTATGTAGGTCTGATTTTATGTATAATGTTTTAATTATTCCCATTATCATGTTCAGGGTGTAATTTTAACCTCACGTTGGGGGTGTGCTACCTATTTTCCATTTATTACATCAACTCTCTAGCCAGCTAACGTTGGGTTTGGCCAATGAATGAGATGTCAGAGTTGAGAGGGAAGGAAGAAAATGAGGTTGGGATGTTTAATCCCCCGGCTCTCTCCTGATGGTGTCACTGCAAATCAGTACAACAAAGATCACAGCTCTTTTTGAGAGGGTCCTCTCTGCTTCTAAGCTATGGTAATAGCTCTCCACCTTTTCCCCTTTGGCCTCAAGGTGGTAACAGTGCCCTGGAGTTGCTAGTCCTAATGTAGTGCACTTTCTCTGGTTGGCGTCCCCAAATCCTGTCCACACCATTCTAACAATCTCTTTATTAAATTCTCCTCAATTATCTACTTTGGACATGCCATCTCTTTCCTGTTGGGACCTTGATACAGGTTGGGTGCTGACTTTGAACTCATATGTTAGTAATGAGAGGTAAAGGCAGATAAGGCTGGAGCACAAATATGCAGCCAACTAGTTATATAGTGATAGAGACCCGAAGAGCCAGAAACTTAATCTTTGAGGCTGTAGAAGAACAAATGTTAGGTATCACTGTCTCAAAAAATAAATAAATGAAGCAAAACAGAATTTTGAACTTCAAAGGAAACTTAAAGAGTGTCAAGTTTCTTTTTTTTTTATTTAATTTTTATTGAGTTGATGATAGGTTACAATCTTGTGAAATTTCAGTTGTACATTATTGTCTGTCAGTTGTGTTGTAGGTGCACCCCTTTACCCTTTGTGCCCACCCCCCCCACCCCACCTTTCCCCCAGTAGCCACTAATCTGTTCTCTTTGTCTGCATTTTTAAATTCCTCATATGAGTGGAGTCATACAGAGATTGTCCTTCTCTATCTGGCTTATTTCACTTAACATAATTCCCTCAAGGTCCATCCATGTTGTTGCAAATGGGACGATTTTGTTCTTTTTTACTGCTGAGTAGTATTCCATTGTGTATATATAGCACATCTTCCTTATCCAATCATCAGGTGATGGGCACTTAGGTTGCTTCCACATCTTGGCTATTGTGAATAATGCTGCAATGAACATTGGGGTACATGGGACTTTTGGAATTGCTGACTTCAAGCTCTTTGGTTAGATACCCAGTACTGGGATTGCTGGATTGTACGGTAGTTCTATTTTTAATTTTTTGAGGAATCTCCATAGGAGTGTCAAGTTTCTTAATGTGTAAAATTGAGGTCAGTAAGGATAAGTGGCTCACCCAAGATCACAAAGCTCCTTAACTACAGAATTGAGAGTAAATTTGGCTTTCTGATCCCTAGTCCTCTGCTACTCTATTTCCCCTGAGAACTTTAGTTTTGTTCCTAGAAGACAGCAACATGGATATCTTACAGTTTTCTTTCATCAAACAAGAACTCCAAAAAAGGGAGGGAGAAGGAGGTAGGTATGGGGATTTTTAAATATTCCCACAGTTTCTTTGATAATTCTCCCTTCAGGAAGTAGAGCTAGATTCCTCTCCTTTTGAGGGTGGGCTGGTTTTATTGACTTGTTTTTTTGCCTTTTGCTGGAGAAGACTCACCCTGAGCTAACATCTGTTGCCAATCTTACTGTTTTTTTGTTTGAGGAAAATTAGGCCTGGGCTTACATCTATGCCAGTCTTCCTCTATTTCATATGTGAGTCACCACCACAGCATGACTGATGAGTAGCATAGGTTTGTGCCTGGGATCTGAACCCATGAACCCAGGCTGCCAAAGTGGAGCGCACCAAATTTGACCATGATGCCACAGGGCCAGGCCATACTGACTTACTTTTAACAAACAGAATATGGGTGGAAGAGATGGTGTATCACTTCCAAGACTAGGTCATAAAAGAAACGTGACTTCCTCGCTCTTGCTTTTGACACTTGCTCTGGAGGAAGTCAGTTGCCAGGTTGCGTGGACATGCTATGGTGAGGAATTAAGACCCACTGCCAATAGCCTTTTGAGTGCGCCATCTTAGAAGCAGATTCACCAGCCCCAGTCCAGCCTCCAGATGCTTGCAGCCCTAGATAACAGCTCCACTTCAATTCGGAGCCAGAACCACCCCTCTAAGCTTCCCCTGAATTCCTAACTGACAGAAACTGTGAGACAATAAACATTTGTTGTTTTAAACTGCTAAGTTTGAGGGTAATTTGTTACATAGCAATACTTAATTAATATAGTAGGGAAAAGGAAGGAAGGCAGAAAAAGAGAAAGAAGGGAGAAAGAGTGGTTAGAAAAAATTGCTGCTCATAAAACATTCTTGAACACCACAGCCAAAAATTCTTGAAAGAATAACTAAACAGCACAGAAGCCTGATGAGTTGGGGGGGGGGGGTGCCAAATCAACATATTTAGGTAACACAGAATATCATAGTTTCTGTAAGAATACAAGAAAACAACATTTTAGAATTTAAAAACTTGCAAAGTGCCACTCTGGTCAGAGCATGGTTTGTACGGGTCTAATATTCTATTTATGATTGTGAAACAAAATTTTGTGGGAGAATATGATTATTCTTTATAGCACTGATCTGATCTGTGAAACCAAGAGAATATGCTCACCATTCCTAATTATACTCAAACATATATATATAATATAAATACATAAATGTATATAGAGAGAGACTTTTAAAAAAAATAATGGAATTCTCTATCATCTTTTTCTTTTTTTTTCCTAAAACTGCCTCCAAGCTCCAAGAGTTGATGCATCCATCTAAAATTCTTGTGACAGTCTTTGCAGGAAGATCTGGGAGCCTAGAGGCTAAAGGAAACTGTGCTAGTTCCGTGTTAACATTTGGGGAGGGGATGGCTATCAGAGACTAGTGAGCCTCCATAAAATAACCAGTTAATAGTCCTTACCCATCTCAACAAAAGACTTAATCTCAACGAAGATCAGTTGTTCATCTGTCAATTCATTCTATGGTTTGGGCCTTCATGAAAGACACATGCCCTTCTTGCTAAGTATAAATGCCCCGCTTTGAGTCTCTGTTTTTGTGACTCTATTATATTTAATACAGGATTGGGGGTGAGGGCCCTCTGAA
Source organism: Equus caballus (assembly GCF_041296265.1). Classification (NCBI taxonomy): domain Eukaryota; kingdom Metazoa; phylum Chordata; class Mammalia; order Perissodactyla; family Equidae; genus Equus; species Equus caballus. The sequence goes on from NC_091687.1 coordinate 7,060,802, forward strand.
CTTTCTGCTAAAAGGCCCCTAATTGCCGATTCTGATATTTGGTGAATGTTGCTCATTCTAAATGTGGATCATTTCTTTGGTCATCTTTGATTGCTTTTCCATTCAGTTTTCACTTTCTCAGACTCAACAGTGGACAAATATCAAAGGAGGAAAGCAAAACTAAAGAAGTATGAGCATCATAAAAAGTAAATTTGAATGTTTTGGAGCAGTGTAGTATGAGAGATTATAATTTGCCCCCAAACGAGCAAGGACGTGCGATAAGAGAGCAGCTGCGCTTCGTGCTTGCAATCAGAAGAGTCGGTGACTCAAACAACTGAGCTAGCGTAGGTGAGACTGGTGAGCAGTGTCAGATCACCAGACAGAGAGGGCAGGGAGAAGGCAGACAGGCCCGGGAAGGGAATCTGGGCATGACACCCCGGAGGTAGCCCAAAGAGTGGGATCAGTCCAGGAGCAGAAGAAATCACTGAAGGAAAGAAGAAATGAGAAAGTAAGTTTATGAAAGGTGGCAGAGGGCACAGAGTCAAGTGAGTTTTACTGAAAGACCTGCTAACATAGACGAGTCTGATAAAGGAGAAAATGGTCCTTGGTTCCAAAGATCGCTGGACAAAAAGCTAGCTCGCTAAGTAAGAAAGTAAACAAAGTAAGTAAATAAATAAATAAATACCAGTGGGGGAAAAAAACCCATGAAAACAGTAGGAGAGTTTACTTCATGTTGTTCTTTTCCCCAGAGAAAAGAGAAGTCTGCAATCATTTGTGCATGACACCAAGGCTCCTGGAGAGTGATGAATGCCCATGGAGTCCAGCTCTGAAAGGAGAGCGTCTGACGATTACGCAGGTGTTAGCGGATGAAATAGGACTCCTTCCAATGGTCGGGGATTGCACTGTTTATTTTCCTAATGGGAGGCAGGACTTGAAATGGCAGAGGCAAATGTCTGCGAGTTAGAAAGCATGATAAAGTTCAGGAGGAAAAAGAGAGTTCCTGGAACAGACGGGCTTACTATTGCATTTGCAAATGATTCTCCTACTGTTAAAATCAACCTTTGACAGATATATTCGGTTTGACACTGGAGAAAAGGGAAATAACAAAATCCATGACACCAGTGCTTTTGACTATCTCATTTAAGGAAGCTAACAAAAGAATGGCGGTAATTGAAGGTGCTCCACGTTTTTGGATGCAGAGTAAAATTTTTTCATAATTGCATTGCAAAGACAAGTTGTAGCAAGCGACAGAATAATACCTCAGGCCTAAAATTACGCTACAAAGAAAAGACAGACTAGACTTGCCACTATCTTAAAATCAGGAACAGAATGACCAAAGAGAGCTTAAATAGTGCCTTTGTCTTAGGAGACAGGCTCCAATACAATGAGGCATAAGTCTTTTAAAAATAGAGTCAGCATATGGGTTGCCTTCTAACTGTGTAAAATATATAAAAATGCTAGGAAAATGTGATTAGAATTCCAATACATTATGGATAAAGCTTGAGATAAGGCAGGAATATTCATGCAACCCTCTGCAATATGCATAATAATAGAAACTCTGAAAATATACTGACTGGTAAAATGCTAATGAAACATTAATAAGCAAAAATTTCTGTGCATAATCAGTGAAAGTAGAGGGTTATTAAAGATTGGAAATCTATTGTTTAGGGGAAAGTGGAGCTATATAAATAAAGCGGACAGAATTAGAAACACTAGAGGCAGTCTGTTTTGTGTATCAAAGAATCAAGAGCAAATATATAAAATATGATATCAAATTTGTTTAAAAAACTAACAGCTATTCTCTTTGGATATTGGGAATATGGGAAATTCTAGTTTTTTCTTTATCTTTTCTTGTTTTTCAAATAATCTCATGTATTATTATTTAAAATATTATTTAAAAAAATTGTGTTGCAGATTTTAGACCACTACACTATGTAAATAAGGGAAAGAGCGTACATAAGTTGTAGCCTACAAAAATAATATTATTATAAGCATGACAAGAACAATGGATTCTGTTTTCATTTTGGTGACAAATGCGTAAGCCTAGATACAGTGTTAGCAACTATAGAGTGATTGAGACAGAAGACATGAAAAAATAGAAAAAGAATGAGAAAGGAAAAATAAATTTTCATTAGAACCTTAAGAATATGATTTTATAAAAGGTGAAAGGATGCAAAATAAAAATTGGAATTTAGTAGAAAAAACTGAGACCCAGAAAGGCAAAGTAACCCAGAGCTAGTTAGAGAGAGTTTGGGATTTGAACCCAGGACTTTGGCATTCAGTGCTCCTTTTGTCTGGTTTTATGTGGTGTATGCTATATGTGAGCATCACAGTCATCCTCTCACAACTTCCAAAAAAGAGAAGGAACGTTCACCAGGGCCAGGCCATGATGTGATGAGGGTATATTGTAAAGGGATGTGATCAACTTTTCTAAAACTGAACAGGATTATATAACAGGGAACTAAAAGAAAGAGGTAAGTGACTTCCAGATTGAATGGAGAAAATGGGGGTCCTGGGGTGGACGCAAAGGATGTCAATGAACTTAAACACAACTTAGAAGGCATGAGTAAAAGAGATTAACCGACTGAGACGACCTTGAATCAAGGGAGGAAATGGGTAGAATCTGATCACTCTCTATAGAAAATCGACAAAATCAGTGAAATTTTAGGTGTTTAGGGTCTAAGTTTGTAGAAAGACGGATAGACTCAGAAATAATTTTTTGTGGAAAGCCTAATAGCAAAGTTTTCTGGAAGTCATGAATGAAGAACAGAGGGTTAATAGACTTCTTCTGTTCAGGGAACTATTACTTAAAGTAGGACGTAGAAAAAGGGCAGATCAATCAGGAAATGTGTGACAGAGAACGCTGAATACAAGAACACAGAAATAAGTTGGGGTTTTAAGGAATTATTTGAATAAAATAGTTCATCCATGCTTTAGGAAGAAAATTCTCTCTAATGAGTAGAAATAAAAATGCACAGGGTCCAGCCCCATGGCCTAGTGGTTAAGTTTGGCCTGCTCTGCTTTGGTGGCCTGGGTTCAGTACCCAGGCACAGACCTACACCCCTCCTTGGTAGCCATGCTGTGGCGGCATCCCACATACAAAATAAAGGAAGATTGGCACAGATGTTAGCTCAGGGCAAATCTTCCTTAGCAAATAAAATAAAATAAAAAAGAATTTTAAAAAATGCACAACAAAAGAAAATGTATAAAGAGTGGGTTGGGGATATTTAAATTTGGGTTTCTGTTATATTGACAATTGATATGTCTGAACTACAGAAATGAATAGAATTTCATTGAAGAAACTCAACAATATATAAATAATGAAAAGAGAAAAGATTGGCTTTTGATAAATATTACAATTGTGAGTGTTTCAAGTTTCCTCTTTTTATATCACCCAGAGAATTTGTTTTTAATTAAAAATGTTTATGAAGTTTTGTGAATAAAGCATTGGCAGCTTAGAAGTTAAAACAAAGAAAAGATTGTCAAGTATATTTTTCGTGACTAATGCTGACCTGTCTGTCTCACTTCCCACTGGAATTAGAGGCTGCTGCAATTATACAATAAAGCCAGCTGGGGAGGACCAGACAGGGGCCATGCACATGGTAGGGAAATGTGTTTTAAGGGAGTAGTCCTATGGAAAATGGCTACGTTTTGCCAAATGCTGTCTTGGTGGCTTTGGGTCTGAGCCAAGGATCTGCATAATGGTATCAGCTGCTCTTGCTCTGGCAGTCCTGCCACTGTCATTCTCTGGCTCTATTTAATAGCAAACGATGGTGTGTCTATACCCAATACCAGCAGTGAACAAAGAGGATGCATTTCCACTACCTGCAAATTAATTCGGTCTCCAAGTTGATGCTCTCTCAGACCATCCTATATTTCTTCATAATTATGTAATTTGTTTTCTATTTATGTGTTTAATGTCAATCTCCCCAACCAGAATATAAGGACAGGAACAGTTACCTCTATCCTAATTTTCCCTTTGTGTAACAGTGACTCCTAGCTTGGTGCCTTGCACAGAAAAGGTGCTATCAACAATGTTGACTTCCTGGGTGAATTCTTTCTTAGAGAACCACTACAGCTATTAAAAGAAAGGCTTCTTCACCCATGTCAAATGGGTAGCTTTCTGTATTTTTCAATCCTGGAAAATGGTTGCATTTCAAATAGTTTTCAAGGCTTATTCTTATTCATTTTGCTTAGTGCAACTCTCAGCATTAATATTTTTGATTCATTGGGATATGCTCCAAAAAGAGGAAATCGAATCTAAATATATAAATTGGCCCAGGAAGTTGCATCCTGGACATATTATTATTCTTATTGATGATAAACTCGGTTCCCAATAGCTTCCCACCCTCCCTGGATCATTTCCTGCCAAAAAAGGCAAGCTTCACAGAGCTCTTAGTTCTTTAAGTGGCAGGTTCTATTTAAACACATTAGATAAGCCTTGTCAGCCTGCGCTGCTATTAAGCGTGAACTACTACTGTCAAGTAACACTGCCGTGAACACAACACTTTTACTAGCTTTCCGTGTTCCTTTAATCCTTCCTTATTATCTGGATACTTGTGGACTTAGGGCCTGGTTTAAAAGAAATTTCAATTAAAAAAAATCAAGAACTAAGCAACAGCTAGAAATGTCATCATAACATTAACGTTATCATACAAGCGAGCATACACAAGCAGTAAATATATTTGATATCCTAATTATTGCATGATCTTTCTTGATATAGAAACTGAGAAGTCATGAGGAATACTTTATGCTCAAATCTTGGCTCAATACTCACATTTTGTAGCGTTTATGTGATTTTTAGCTTGTGTCCAGATTTGTAAGACAACAGGCTTATTCTATTAGGATCCACGGTGAATAACACATTTCCTGAGAACACAAAATCTTTTATAGTCTTGAAGCACCAAACAGTGCCTGGAAGAAATGATTTAACCTTAAGCGCCCTCACTGAGTTATTATGATCCGTTTCAGATGTTGTCTTAATTATCCCATAACAGGGTAATGTCTTAGAAAAAGATGAGGTCGCTAAGCTTCTCTACAAATATATCTTTCCAATTGATGCAGTTTATATATATCTTGCTGATTCTGTTTTTGCTACTAGATAGTTGGAAAACCTTGGGAGTGTAATTTTTGATCTCCATCTGGCCTCGTTTTTCTCATTTACAAAATGGAGTTGAATAAGATCAATGGTTTAAGATATTTGGCAACAAAACTCTTTCTTCAAATAAAATATTTTATCAAAGCCTGAGGTAGAATAGAAAGGAATAGAATATGGCTCCAATTAGCATAGCTTGAAAATCACTAATCTAAATACTACCTTATGTTGACTTGACTATGAAATACTATCATTCCTGTTAATAGAGTCTTGGTTTCATATCAACAAATGTTCACCGAATGCCTGCAGGTGTTAGGCCCTGCAAGGATTCTGCTGTACCCTATACAAGCCAGGCTATGACCTGTTTCTTTCAGCAGATTATTTTCTAAAGGGAGACCACATAATTCCACCAATAAAATTAAAAGTTGTAATACAAGTACAAAAGGATGCACAATATAGGGAGTGATTACTTCCTGCCAGGGGATCAAAGAAGTCTTCATGAGGGGGTGGCATTTGACCAGGAGGTAGGATTTTTGACTTGGGAAGATGTGTGAGGTTTCCAAGTGGGGCAAATACAGTAAGTGAAGGTATGGGGGCAGGAGATTGAAAAACACGTCAAGACAAGGGCAAGTGTTCCAATTTGGTTATGGTATAAATGGCATGATGAGGACTTTGAGCTAAAGCTGGGAAATTAGGTTGGAATGAGATTATCAAAGTCCTTGAATTTCATGATAATGAGGCTTGCCTTTATTCTCCAGGAATCAGAAATTCATGGGAGGTTTTTTAGCAGAAATGTACCTAGAAATGATTTCTCAAAGTAATGTGTAACTAGAAATGGGAAAGCTGGAGACAGGAGGGTTAAGTAGAAGACAATAGTCTGGCAATCAGTCATGAAGACCCAGTCTTGGACAGTGTTATGGACTGAAATCTGTCACCTCAAAATTTATACGTTGAAGCCCTAACACCCAGTGGGACTGTATTTGGAGAAGGGGTTTTTAGGAGGTTAAGGCGAAATGAGGTCACAAGGGTGGGGTCCTAATCCAGTAGAATGGTGGTCTTCCACGATGACGGAGAGCAAGATCTCTCTCTTTCTCCAAGTGCACAGACTGAAGAAAGGCCGTCTGAGGACTCAGTGAGAAGGAGTCTGTCTACAAGCCAGGAAGAGAGCTCTCACCAGAACCCGACCTTGCTGGCATCTTGATCTCAGACTTCCAGCCTCCAGAACTGTGAGAGAACCGACTTTAGTTGTTTAAGCCACTCAGCCCGTGGTATTTTCTTATGGCAGCCCAAGCATGGTAAGACAGGCAGTGACATTAGGAACGGCAGGGAGAGGACAAATGTCAGCAAGACACTGTGGAAATAGAATCAATGGGATTTGATGACTAATCCACTCGGGGACGTGAGGGGCAAAGTCAACGGTGGCTCTGAGACTAAGCCAGTGACTAGAAGGTTTTATGATGCTATTTACGAATATAGAGAACAGAGCGGGAAGAACAATTCTGAGGGGACAGAGCTTGATTTTTGTTTCTGACAAGTTTGGTGATTGAATTTGACATGTTGGCAACATAGTCCTGCAAAGCCTTCCAGTAAGTAAGCGGAATTGTGGGTTTGGTGGTTAAGAGAGGTGACTGAGCTGAAAATCGAATTCATTTTGGAGTCATCCGCAGAGGGATAACACCAAGGACTGCTCATGGATGAAAAAAAAAAATTCAAGTACAAAATGATCTAAATGATCCTGAGTCAACCAAAAATGATACCTATCTCTATGTTTGCTATGTAGGCCTGGCTTATGTGTTTTTAAAAATTCTAGAACTTGTGCAGTAAAAGAGAGTTGGAAAACACAGAAGATCTACCCTGAAAATGGCAGATAAAATGTAATTTAAATACCCCGTGTCCCCTTCTGCTTTGGTACACGTGTAATTTGTTTCTGTTGGCAAGAAAAAGGCCAAACAGAATTTACTAGACCATACAGTTCAACAAACAAAAGATACTGTGACCTTGAAGCAGGGTAAAAGGTAAACTGTTCTTCAAATAAAGGGCACATTAGCTCTAAGAGGACTGAAAGCAAAAATGGGACATTCTAACCCATAGGGATGCTGATTAGCAAGAGAATTCTACACCTGGGAATCCTGGTTCTTGAACTTCACAAGTGACAATGCAGTAACTAAATTGGAGAGAGAAAATAAGGAGTGAAAAAAGGGAATAACTGAAGTAGAACAAGATATTACGAAGCAAAGCACAGTTTCATAAACATTCAACTAAGTGGGACAATAAATAGGATGTTTAGAGAATGAATATCTTGCCTGTAAAAAGTGGCCACCTGTCTTAAGAGGAACTGATTTCTAAAACTCATAGAACTTGAAGATGCAGCCTTGGGATTTCCCACTAGATGTTTAGCCCACTAAATAGGGACTGGAGAAATTTCAACTGTATGGTCCCCTGAACCCAGAAATCAAGGAAAGAGTTGTGTGAAATGTGGGGTCCAGGTAACTTATCACCTGCTACAGAAATGCATACTTTTTAGTTTAACAAAGTAATATGTGTATATCATTCCCATATCCCAGAAGCAATTCAATTATTTAAGCTATTTCTTTTGCTATATAATGACATATTTCTAAATAATACATATGTTACTATTTCTTGATTCTCCAATTTAGACATTTCTATTGACTTTCTTTTACGGAATATCAGGATTTAGGGCTCTTATTCCATGCTCCAACAGCACACACACACACACACACACATACACACACCCTTCCCTTGATCTTTTTCTGCCCATTATAGTCACACCACACTTTTGGGTTGTATCAGCACTCATTGTTTCCACTGTTACGATACATAAGTATTTCTCATGGCTAAGCTGTATAGTGCTCTTTGATTTTATTTCCTTTTTGTTCAGTCTTCTGTTTTCCCTGGAGTGGATCATGCTGTTTTCTTCAATTGTCTAGTTTTCTCTGAAACTATCGTTTATTCATTTCCCAAACTCTCTGCCGGAGGTGTGGTTTTTCTCAATATAATCAAACACGTTAGATAATTTATCAGTGCCTTTCTTTTTCCTTGGGGACTTCCTTCTGTATGTCTTTGATTTCTTGCTCCAATTGGACCTGGGTGATGTCTCGACTTGCTGAGCAGCTGCCTTCCCAGGCCTTCTTCACCACCGTCTGAGAATTCTCTTAGCCTTTCTTCTGCATGCATTTCTTTCCCCGCTGCAACTTCTTTCTTTCTTTTCCCCCTCCTTCCTTTTTTTTTTACTCAATACATATTGAGTGCCCATTATGTTCGAGGCGTGGTTCTAGGTGCTGTGGATAGAGCAGAACTAGCAATAAAGAGTTCAGTGTTGGATACGGTGAGTTTGAGGTACGTACTGGACATCTCAAGACAGCTGAAGTATTGACTTCAGAGGGAGTTTAGGACTGGAGACATACGTTTGAGAATCATTCACATAGCAATGGTTTTAAAGCCACTGGACTTGATGACATCACCTAGGGAGTGAGTGTGGAGAAAGAAGATATCTGGAGTGCCTCAAGATGAGAGGTCAGGAGGATAAGACATACCCAGTAAAGAAGACTGAGAAGATGTGGCCAGGGAGGGAGGGGGAGAACCAAGGAAAAGTGGAGTCCTGAAAACTGAGTGAAGAAAGCGTTGCATGTGGGCTTCCTCAACGTGGCTGCTCACTTCATCAAGCCAGCGAGGAGGCTCTGTCCCCTCAGGGAGGCTCCAGTCCCTCTTTAAAGGGTTTTCAGTGGATTAAGTCAAGCCATGGACAAACTCCTTTCTGATGAACTCAAAATCAACTGCTTTGGGACCTTAATTCATCTGCAAAATCCCTTCACCTCTGCCATATTTTATCGGCTACAAGGAAGGAACACAACTCACACTCAGAAGAGGAGATTCTACGGGGCTTGAAAAGCAGGGGGCAAGAGTCAGGGGTTCCCTAGAGTCTGTTTGCTACCAAGTGGTTCAGATAAAAGGGAAACATTCATGACAGGAAGAGGTGGCCATTGCAAAGCAATTTCCTTGAGTAGGTCAGAGGGACCAGGATGGAGAGCAGGTAGACAGAGCATGCACGTCTGGATTAACAGGCAGAAGGTAGAGTATGTGACCACAGGTGCAGGTAGGCTGGGTGATGAGGTGGCAGGAGCATATGTCAGTTCTCTTCTTACTGGATCCTAGCTATTCCTATTTCTCCATTTACTTCCTTGTTTTGATAAAACTTACTTGGCTTCTTGAGAAAGGGTAATGGGAGTTTGTACTATCTAAGACATGTCAACATCTTTGAAAACATCATTATTCTACCTTTATTTTGCAAGATATAGAATCCTGGTTTGGAAATAATTTTCCCTCAGCAGTTTGAAGATATCATTCCATTGTCTTCTAGCTTTCAGTGCCGCTGCTGAGAAGTCTGGTGATGTTCTGAGTTTTTACACTCTTCTGTTTATGTTAGTGTTCTGAAATTTCAGTCTTATAGGCTTGGTGCAGGCGTTTTTATTCATTGTCCCATGGCCCTGTTCATGGGCCCCTCCAATGTAGAAATTTGTATCCTTCAATTCTGGGAAAAATTCCTGTATGATTTCTTTAACAATTTTCTCCATTTCTCATTGTTTTCTTTCTTGAACTCCTATTATTTGGGTCTTGAGCTTCCTGGATCGATCCTCTAATTTTCTTATTTTTCTCTGCCATTTTTTAGATTGTTTTTCTTCTATTATTTTTCCTGATAAATTTCCTCAACTTTATCTTGAATGCTTTTATAGATTCTATTTTTACTATCATAGTTTTAATTTCTAGGAGTTCTTTCTTATTCCTTTAACATATGGAATAGTGGTAGAGCCAGACTGCCTGAGGTCTCATCCCAGTACCTTTGGGAGCTGTGTGATGTTGGATAAGTTACTTAACCTCTCTGTACCTCAGTTTATTTATCTGAGGTAATAATATACAAATCTCTTAGGGTTCTTGTGAACATTAAATGAGTTAAAAGATATAACATGCTTAGAACAGTATCTGATAAATGTAAACAATTATTATTATTGTATATCTGAGTGTTTTTTGAATTTTTCTTCTGTTCACTGCAGTCTTTACTTCTCTGAGTTAAGTTTTTTAGTTCACTGATTTTGGTCCCAGTTTTTCATACTAAAAGCTTTTCTTGGAAATCTGATAATTCCTTCCTGAATTCACATTTATGAGGTGTCTAGGGGTAGTGGTGATTATTGACCAGCGAACATCAAAATGGGGTGAAAAGACAGAGAGCTGGGTTTTTCGCTGGGGGACTCTCTAATGGCAGCATCTGTGGGTCTTTTCTCTTGGGCTGGTCAGTTCCCTAAAGAGAAGATCTGATTTCCTGCCTGGGAGGGTATAAATCTGGTTCTCAGAATTTGGGGAGTCCAGTGGGTGAAAGAGGCCACTGACAAGCAGTTCACCAAATTCGAATCAGTCCCCTTCTTTCCAGGACAGTTCCTTCACCCCACAATCAGCTATGCAAACCTCGACAGAAAGTCAACTCCTCCATCTCTGCTGGGAAGGAAGGAGAGCACTTGCTGGCCTCTGTAGGACAGAGGAGGGGCCAAAGGGGCGCCAGTATCATCAGCTCCCTATACAAATATTTCATTAATCCTCACTCATCCAGAGGCTTCCAGTGTCTTCAGATTCTGTGCTTCTGCACTTTGGGACACACGTGATCCCGCTTCTCACTGGCTTCCTCTCACTGACCCCTCACCCAAGCTTAGATTCCAGCATTCTCTAGTTTGCCAAGTTAGTTCCAAAATTCTAGTAGACAACTCTCATCTGCTCTTCTTTTCTCCTGTTCTTTTTTTTTTTTAACTAACAAATTTTTAAAAATTTTAATTGTGGTAAAATACTCATAACAAAGTTTACCATCGTAACCATTTCTAAGTCTATAGTTCAGAGGTGTTAAGTATATTCACATGGTTGTGCAACCAAAGACAGAATTTTTTCAGCTTGCAAAACTGAAACTCCTTACCCCCTTAACAACACCTCATTTCCCCTCCCCTCAGCTCCTGGCAACCACCATTCTACTTTCTGTTTCTATGAATTTTGATTACTCTAGACACCTCATATAAGTGGAATGATACAGAATTTGTCTGTGACTGGCTTATTTCACGTAGCATAATGTCCTCCAGGTTCACCCGTGAATTTCCTGTGTCAGAATTTCCTTCCTTTTCAAGACTGAAAAATTAAAATTTTCATTATTTAAAAAAATTTTTATTATGGTTCTTTTGTTCTTTTGTCCTTATGAGTTTATAGTTGCTGTTTTTTTTTAAAGAATTAGTAGACATACTTTAAAGATTTGATTTTATTATTTTTTTCTTTTCCTCCCCAAAGCCCCCTGGTACATAGTTGCATATTTTAGTTGTGAGTCCTTCTAGTTGTGGCATGTGGGATGCCGTCTCAGCATGGCTTGATGAGCGGTGCCACATCCTCGCCCAGGATCTGAACCGGCGAAACCCTGGGCCGTTGAAGCGGAGCTAGTGAACTTAACCACTCGGCCACGGGGCCAGCCCCCTGTAGTTTTGTTTTATTTCCCCCATTCCTTTAGCCATTATTTTAACACAGTTTCAGGAAGCAGAAATAAACTTGTGAGTCCAACCTAGTCCTTAATAGGAAACTCATATTCTATTTATGAATTGTAGCATTTAAGGACATATTCTCTGTTGCTTTTGACAATCTCTTTAACTTTGCAAGACCCCTTAAGGAGAACAGAATAATAAAGTTGCGTTTAGTCCTCATTTAGCCAAAGAAAAACTTATGCTTTGAAGTTAAGCAAAAAAGTTCCTTTAAGCACTTGTTTTTTCACTATGAGTAGAAACTCTTCCCGGGAGAAGCCAGTGTAGTGGATCTCAAAATTTGGTCCCCAGACCCGCAGCATCAGCATCACCTGGGAGTGTGACAGAAATGCACATACTCAGGCCCCACCTTATACCTACTGATTCTGAAACTCCGGGTTGGGGCCAGCAACTGTGTTTTCACAAGCCCTGCAAGTGCTTCTGATGCTTGCTAGAGTTTGAGAACCTTTGGTCTTCTAGACGCAACCCTTTGCAAAGCCGCATCTAGAGATCAAACATTTCGTTTGGTCTTTGTCCAAATGTTTACAAGATTTTCAGGCTATGAGGTGACCATCTTTTCACAGACAACTTGTGAGGTGCCCATGCCACCTACAGTGCCCATGTTTGGGACTTTTCTCTCTCCTAGAGAGGTGGGCCTTGTCATGTACTTATACTACCTGACCATTTCCGTATCCTGCACTCCACTGGACACATTGACTGAACCAGGAGAGAACCTCGCACTCAGGGTCAGCTAATCCATTGGATGGTCAAGACCAACTACCGGATCCTCTCTCCTGAGAATGTGAACTGGAGACACGAAAACCGTAGTCAGTCCAGAACTGCTAAAGGTAGAGAAAACTGAGACTGACGGCCACCGGGGCCCTGTGCAAGCACAGACCCTGTGTCTTTTCCAAAAAAGTAGCCCCTGCCTACTTTTTTTTCCTTGAGTGAATGTATATTTCTGGCACCAAACAGACTTGATCAGAATGCATCTTAACTATTGATAAGAAATGCTGTAGGATTGATTGGTCATAGTATTATCCATTGTAAACCTTGCCCAAATTATTGGCTTGTCCATGCTGTTGTCCTGTTTTGGAACTGCATATAAACCAATTGATGTCTCTGTCCAATATCTGTTTAATTTCCCACGTGTGAAAACAAATTCAGTAGCACTCTTATTGCATTCCAATGCTGAACTCTCAGAGTTCTTTTGCAATTATTTCTCGTTCTCTGAGAAACTAGTGCAAATTGCTTTGTAAATCAACAGTGAAAGAATCAATATCAGTGATGTTCTTTTAAAGAATGCAAAGATAAATAGTCCCCATAAGCCACTGTCGTGCCCTCCAAGGTTCAAAAGGAAATATTCTGAAAATGAAAGCAAAGGAAATCATACCATATTACCAAAATGGTTATGTGGTAGTGAATAAAAGCCAGAATGTGATTTGAGAAGTGAACGTTTGTTCTGAGAACAATATTAACATAACAGGACTATCAGGATCAAGCTTTACTTTTTCAGGTCATGATTATGGACTTAAGAATTTATGCAAACAAAAATTGCAATAGGACTGTTGTTTGCAAAGATGTTTTCAATCCAATATGTCTTCTTTTAATATTATACTATTGTAGAATAACCCAGCATGGGAGAGACCATAAAGGGCATCTAATCCAATTATGCATTTCATGCCTGACTCACTCCTATACCCCTAAAGAAATGACAGCCACGTGACCCTGGCATTGTGGTGGATGACAGAGCCATCTACCCTGCTTCATATAGTGAATCTACAAAAAGGAAGAAATACATGCTGAAACACAAAATGTAGGTTGCTACTTTGAAATATGGGTTTTGTGAATGTTTGGAAAAGCGGTGCTTTTTAATTCTGTTTTTCCTGGGAGGAAGGGTGTTAAGCATTGTGGCAGACATTGATTACTGTCCCCAGGATTGGTTCTCTCTAATCTCCAAATGTTTGGGTGGCACACGACTGCTCAAAATAAAGCTTACGTTCTCAAACTTTCCTTATAGCCGTGTGTCTCAGTTATTGCTGCTGTGTAACAAATCACCCCCAAACTTAGAGGCTTAAAACCACCTTTTTATTCTGCTCACAGATTCTGTGGGTCAGGATTTTGAATAGGACATCACAGGACTGGCTGCTTCTGTCATGCTTGCGTGACTTTGATCAAAGCAGTCACAAGCCTGTCCAGATTCAAGAGGAGGGGAATTAAGACTCCAACTCTTGATGGAGGAGTGGCAAGGTCACACAGAGAAGAGGACATGGGACAGGAGATATTTTTGCAGTTACCTCTGGAAAATGCAATCTGCCACACCATATTTGTGGCCATTCTAAGTTCTGGTCAAGAGAATATAAGAGGAATTGGTGTGTTTAACTTTCTGGAAGTATCTTTAGAGAGGGGGTGTGTGTCACGGGGAAGTTCCCTTCTCTTTTCCAGTTTCCTCTGGGTTGAAACATGGATGAGTTGACCAGAGGTGGAGCGGCAGTTTTGGACCACAAACTGAGGATTCCAGAGCTCTGAGCTGGAAGGAGCCTGGGAGCCTGCTGACCACGGAAGCCCCATGCCAGCCCTGACCTGCTTCCATTTACATTACAGAGACACAAGCTGCTCTCTTGTTGGAGCAACTGTATTCTGCATTTTCTGCCACATGCAAACAATGCTAATCTTAATAAAAACATCATCATAGATGAAGACAGATGACGCAAATTCATCTTAAATTACTGGATCTACACAGACAATAATGCCTATATGATTTATATAATGCTTATATAGTTAAGAGTTTGACTAATACTTGGGCCATACAGCGAGGATCAGAGCATTTTATAAAAGCTTACTTCTTAAAATGCTTGGCACTTACAATTGGAAGTACTTTACTATATATTATCATGAGATTGATAAGAAACGAAAATAAAGAAAACATTTCCTCATGGAGTGAATATAAATTGGATTACAAACAAAGGGTTTATATCGAGATGAATTTTTCTGAAAGAGACTAGTTCGTTATATCTCCGTTTCTAGTCTTTGAATTTCCTGAGTCCCGTATTTACTCTTTTTTGTGGGTAGAGAGATAAAGCAGAGTAAATGAGCTTGCTCTTGAAATATTTACCATTTGACAGGGTGGTCGTTGTAGAAAATGAAGTATGCATTTTTAAATAGTTTAATTGACAAAAGACAATTTTCTAATTCAAAATTTTGCAGAATAAGCCTCATTTCAAAGTCAAGGATTTCTACTTCAAAAGCACACATCTCTAATTCTATTTCTCTTTATAGTGAAGTATTCCTATTTTTGGAGTTATAATCAAAATCACTCAGAGTAAGGCAAAGTTTTAAAATAAACAATGAGAGCCTAATCAGGGAAAGGTTTTCGTGCTTTAGGACCATCTGTCCTGACTATATTTTATTCAAATTGCTGCACTGCCCTGTTTGAAGGGCATCGACTAACTTGAACAAGCGCCCCACAATAAACGGTGCATTTGTCTCAACAAATAGTAGAAAATGCACAGAGCGGACAACGAAATAGCATCAATAAGGCAATACATCATAAGCAGGTTGGATGGAGAGAGGCGGGAGAAAATGTGGCGAAAGAAACTGAAAGGCATCGCAAAGATGGGGTCTTATTTCTTTGTCCAAAAGAGAATCGGTTCCATGACACGACTTTAAACAGAAGACATCACCAACACTTATTCAGGCAACTGGATGCTCGGAGGAAAAGAACACGCCGCGACCGAGGCGGAGGCTCCAGCTGCAGGGCAGACCGCGCGGCCCCAGCTCCGCGTGGGCGTCCCGCGGGCGGCCACAGGTGGCAACCCGGCCAGCGGCCCGCCGGCTCCGGGGCGCGCGGACAGGGGGACGGCGAGGCCCGCCGGAAGCGGGGACCCCACGCTCCGGCCGCAAGCCCGCCGGCGCCTTCAGTGCGAGGGGCGGGCGCGCGGCGGCCGCCGGCGCTGGTTGCCATGGTTTCCCGGGTCACGTGGGCGCGCCGCGGCGGGCGGGGGCGGGGCGGCCGGGCGGGGGAGAGGCGCGGCGGCGGCGGGCGCGGGAGGAGCCGGAGATGCTGCCAGGCCTCCCGGGGCCGCGCTCGCTCAGCCGCCGCCGCCGCTCGGAGCAGCCGCGCGCCGGGCCAGCGGGGCCAGCGGGGCCGCGGGGCCCAGAGCGCCGCGCTCGCAGCCGGTAGCGCCGTCCGCGCTCGCCCGGGGGCCGCGGCGCCCGAGGCCGGTCCGGGGAGGGGGCGAGGCGGCGCCCGCGCGGCCGCCGGCCCGGAGGCAGGATGAGCATCGAGATCCCGGCGGGACTGACGGAGCTGCTGCAGGGCTTCACGGTGGAGGTGCTGAGGCACCAGCCGGCGGACCTGCTGGAGTTCGCGCTGCAGCACTTCACGCGCCTGCAGCAGGAGAGCGAGCGCAAAGGCGCCGCGCGCTGCGGCCAGGAGGCCAGGACCTGGGGGGACGCGGGCGCCGCCGCCGGGGGCGGCACCCCCAGCAAGGGGGTCAACTTCGCCGAGGAGCCCCTGCACGCCGAGTCGGAGAACGGCGAGGAGGAGGAGGAGGAGGAGGCCGCGGACGCAGGGGCGTTCCCCGGTGAGGACCCGAGCCCGCGCACGCCCCCGCTCCCCCTGCAGGTCCCCCCTCTTGGCTCTGGAATCCTGCAGCTCTGCTCTCCCACCTCTCCCCGCCTTCCCCACCTCCCCTACCGTCCCCTCTGGCCTACCCCCTCAGCATCCATTTCTGGCTCTCCCACTCGCCCACCTTCCTCCTCTGCTCTCTTGTCGTGCCCTCCTCCTCGTCCCCTCCCCTGGAGGTGGGGAGCCGAAGGGGTAGGTTCTCGTCCTGGACTCGGAGGCAGAGGACGACCGGTTTGGGTGGGCATCTGAGAGACAACTTTCACTGTGGTTGGAGGTATTTCGCTTGACGGACACCGTTGTGCATAACGGAAACTGGCCCATTTGGCATCTTTTCAGTCCATGTATTTGTTAATGGAGTGTCCAAAGAGAACAGGCGAGGGGTGTTCAATTAGATTGGCTTTGCTGTTATTAGGACGGCCAATTCACTAACAGCATGAAATTGGGCTCACTGGGGCAGAGCAAAATTTATGCTAATAGCTTTGACATTCTTGGAAACAGACTAATCTGTTATTTTCCAATTTACCAATACCGCCTTTGTTATTTTTGGACTCACAACAAAGGATCTTAGTTAGCCTGCAACCCTTGGGGTCTTTGGAATGAGGAAACGGGCTAATGGATTGCCTTTTATTTAAAACAAATACTGAATGATTTGGTGCCTTTTTTGGTTTTTTTTCAAGCGTGTGAAAAACACTGTAGGAAGTTCTGAAAGCTTGTTGGTTGTCTTTAGAATGAAAAACCAGTGAGTAATTGTAAGGACTGTGCCAGACACTGAAGCTCGAAAGAATGAATGGGAAAGAAAAAGGAATTTTCTCAAATAGCTGCTCGTGGCAAGTCCCACCCCTTCTGCTTACAACCCTCTTTCCCTAACACACACAGGCACACACACACATTTACAGCCTCCGGTATTTACACAACATGCCCAAATCCCATCTTTATGGCCTCCTAAGCTAAAATACCATGGTGTGCAAATGTGCGAGTGTTTTCTCTTTGTGGTGGAAGGGAAACGTGCATTCAGCATTGCACCAGGCTTTATTTATTTACACTGCTTGTGGTTTGTGTGTCCACAGTGCATTTCATATATTGAAGACGTTTTAAAGTGTCGTTCGCTTGTGTATGTTGCTGGGAAGGTGTTTCTTTTCTTTGCAAAATTGTTGAAATGTGTTGTAAAATTAATGTATTTTTAGCTTGTCCAAAACAATCTCAGAAGCCCTGGAAATTTAGTGCTCCATGAAGATAAAAGGGAAGATGGTTACTTTAAAATTTTCAATTTTGTTCTTTTTAGTGTTTCCAGGCATAGGATAGTCATAGTCTTAATTGTTCTTTTTGCACAAGAATTTAATCAAATGTCTTTCTCACTAGAAACAAGAAAAAGCTAAAAATACATATTTTAAATAGAGGGGAAGGGGAAGCCAATAACGGATGACACAGAAAGGGCAGAGGCGTCTAATACTTCTTTTATGTTCCTGACACACGCATGCACACACACAAAGGGAAAAAAGGACTAGTTGCCGTATTGGAGGAAACCAGGAATTTAGGGATGTGGTAAAGAACTTATGGATGTTGGATACAGTACATTGTTAAAACTAAAATATTTTGTTCGTGTGGTGCTTTTGAAGTACTTTGTGTTGATGATTCCATTTTCTCCTTACAACAATGTATACTGTACACAGATTTTATTTCCATTTTGCAATGAAGAAATCAGCCATTAACTGCTCAACAGCAGGAATCATTTGATAGGGTTTTATAATCTCCAGGGCACCTTTATTGTAAAAATTTCCCGGTGTGAGTTTTAATAAATGCTTATTAACCAATTGCCCTCTTTATTCCCCAGCCCTCCCCTCAAGGACTTTAAAACTTTTTTGACTGCAGCCAAATACAATTTGACTGTTATCCAACACACACATACGTATATAGGTATAACAGAAACTTCGACAATGGTACTTTTGTACCAATTGGTGCAGTAGAAGATAGATATCTACTGGAATATTTTCTATTCTAATCAGTTCTCTCTCTCTCTTTTTGTTTTTTGAGTAAACTGTGTTGAGACCTGCAGTTTAAAAACAATTCTAGGCTACAAGGGGTTGGCAGACTTTTTTGTGAAGAGCAGACAGTAAATGTTTTACTCTTGGTGAGCAACGTATGGTCTCCGTCACGTGTTCGTTTTTTTAACAACGCTTTAAACACATATTCCCTCTGGAGATTGGGGTTGTACAGAACTGGCCACAGACCAAGGCCATAGTTTGCCAACGCCTGGTCAGAGGGGGAAAAAAGTCAAAATAGAGCTATTGGGGGGAAAAATCCAGGAATGAGCCTATCTGTTTAATATCTACATCCAAAAAAAGTACCAAAATATCAGAAACACCAGATACTGGATAATTCTGGCACAGTATGGAGTAAGTACTAGAAGACGAGTGTTAATTGTGACACAGCACAAGACCAGCTGGTTCAATAATTCTTAAGTTTTAGTATGCATCTCAAGGAAATTTGATTCAGAAGTGAGTATTACCTGGTACCATTCTTGGAGAGTTTTTTTGAATAGGTTGGGCTGGGACATGGGATCTATCTTTTTTTTTTTTTGCAGACATTCCAGGTCATTCTGATATCCATAGTTCTCTGAACACAATTTGAGAAACATTGATCAACAGATAGTGGTGATAATAAACTCTCTTATTAACGCTTGAAAAAATAGCTGCCGTTTATTGACCTTCTGTGTGTGCTAGATGCTATCTCATTGCTCTGATTCATTGTCCCAGCTTTATGAGAAAGATGAGACTGTCACTTGCCCGATGTTTCACAGCTGGTATGCTGCAAAACCAGCATTGGAACACACTCTGTGCTCCTAACTCCCAGGTTTTATCTCCAGAAGAGAGTGGAGCTAGCATGGCTTGAGCATCCCTTTTATGTCAAGTTCTGCTTGAGACCCTTAATGTGTTGAATCTTTAAATTGACTTGAGAAATTAACTTGTCCAAGGTCATATAGGAGAGTCAGTAGCAGAGCCTGGTTTCTTACATCTGCCTGACCCATAACCATCGGGGAGTTCTTTCTAAATGAAATGCATACTACAGACTGCCTAACAGGTCAGGTTTTCCTGGTTATTTTCCCAGGAATGGTGGTGAATTTGCGTTGACTGCTTCCTACGTATTCTCACGAATCCCTTTAGGACAAGTGATGGTATTTATGAGAGGTTGGGCAAAAAGGCAAGTTTTTAACCATGAAACTGGTGCCCCTTGATTCACATAGGGATCAGGCATATGATGTTGACCTCATAGTGTGGTTGTTGAGTCATGTAAGCGAGCCAGGGTCTGGTAGGTTGGCCGTCGGTGGCACTAGACCAAATGATCAGATGTGTGATGGCGGTATTTACTTTCCTACCTTTCCAAAGGATGCCTTCCTCTGCTGATACCTTTCCCATTCCTCTTCTGTTCTTTCCTAATTTTATGACTTCCAATTTTTACTTTCAGTTTGCTATGAATTCTGGGTAAAAGGGCAACCTTTAGGGGTTAGAATGGTAGTGGCATATGGTGATCCCCTCTTCGGGGAAGTCTTGAGGTCCTGAAAGAAGCTATAATGGAGACTGCGCCTCCGTCTTCCTCATCTGCAGAAAGTGAATGAAACTTGACATCTCACTTCGGAGAGGGTAGTGTCCACAGGTTAGGAATTTGTTAGAAGGGTTTACAGTAGGCCCAAAAGTTGGATCCATGCCAATCTGAAGTGGCGTCTCTGGTAATTAGTGGTTTTATACAGGCATCATTGTGAGATCTCTTGTTGCTCAATAATTTCTTCAGTGAAAATGCTGAAAAAATGAAGTAAATAAAATTCCACATTACCCTGATAAATTGACCGATGGTCAGAAATAAGATAAATTACGTACAGGTACATGAAGAGCAATCAACCTGGAAGAAAAATAAACTAATATAAAATATGGGAGGACTAATTTTCTATATTGTGGAAGAAAAAGATACAGAGTTCAGAGTGGATCCACAAGTCAAAAATATAGAACCATTCCTTATAAAGCAAGCATGTTGAAAGTATATAAATAGAAATTTACCATGTAAAAACTATGACTTAATCCTCTTAACTCTACCTGTGTCAAATCTTTGTTGGAGGACCTTATCCACCTTGGATTTTTTACAATTTAAAGGGAATATGGAGAATTTACCAGAGATCCTTAAAATCATGCAAATTGTTGGAAAGTTGGAACTCGTGGTGGTGGTGGTGGTGGTGGGAGCTTAAGAGAACAAAGTTATTTATCATGAGAAGAAATGGTTGAAGGAGAGTTGAGAAAAATATTCACGTGTCTGGCAAAGTTTTCTTAGAGGATTCTGAGCAAATATTCTCCATCTCTGTGAGATACAGTATTAGAGGAATTACATTTCATTGTAAATGGAAGAATAAAAGCTGGAAATTCATCTCTCTGAAGTGGTTTATGTGCTCTTCCTAAAATGAGACGGCAGAGCAGTAAGGGCAATAGATGGATTGACTTCCCGAGAATCTGCTATGAAAATGTTCCTAACCGTGCGCATACTGGGAGTAAGAAAACACACTGACCTGTTGAGTTCATGACCTGAGTGATAGCAGGAAATTGTAGAGTAATCATAGCTTTAAAGAATTGCCGGTTTATCAGGCTCGCTTGTGTGTGCCCTTATTTAAGAACTTCTGTCGTGGCTGCTAGCAATTATTATGAGACAGAGCAGCCAGTTGTTACCTCTTGGCTCCCACGGCACGTAGCTGGCAACATTCGACTAAGGAAATTTATTTTAGTGGTTGTAGTATCTTATGCAACTGACTCAGAGTTAAAATATCTTTTTAATATATCATTAACCTCTTAAATGCATTTAATTGGTTTGGAAAATCTTCATGAAAGTCAGTTTTTTTGGATTAACTTAAATTAGACAACATTTATCTTCTTTTATGTATGAAGCTCTGTGCTAGGTACGTTGATGTGTTATGCTAATAGCACCTGCCTTGTAAGATTGATCTGAGGATAAATGGGTCGATGTTTATAAGGCCCCAGGGCAGTGCACATAGCAAGCAGTGACTGCATGTGAAACAAATGAGCTTATTAACGTGAAATCTTACAGAAGTATAAACTTTTCTTGCAGAATCGCGATTTCATTGTGTTTTGTGGAAATGAAGCTAGTGTTTGCATTTTTTAGAGAGATGAAGTAGGAAATGAGCTTACGTGGCAGTTCTATTTAGGATTTAATGTGAAGTTATGTTGCACAGCAATAAAACCCACATCCTTTCAACTCATAATTTGTAGCTAAGAGCTCCAGGATTTTGTAATTAATGACACTTTATGGTCTTTGGCTATTTGAAATTTACATGGCAGTTTTAAATCCTCCTGAAATGTATTATATTATTCATGACAATGGCTAAAATATTGAAGCCATTATTTTTGTTAGGAGCATAAAACAATATTAGAGAAGATTTTTAAAATATTTCCTTTATAGATGGTAATTGTGATTTTCAAAGTGGAACAGTTAAGAACATTATTCATTTCAATGGTAATATTAAGTGGATTGCTTTAGGTGTTGAAATTGGGAAATCAAAGGACTTGAAATAGTGTCCTTTCTCAAACTCTGACCCATCTGTTACTTTAGGCTTTAGGGAGAGGGAGGGACAGAGAGACAGATGGGACAGAGATGGAGGGAAGGGGGGAGAGAGGAGTAAAATCACTTGGGACTGTGAAGGGTTCTTTGAGTAACTTATACTTTGTCTGAAGAGAGGGCATAGAATGAAAACACCTAAACAAAAATCGAAGTGGTGAATGTTTTCATTTTTCTGCCTCTCTTAAAAATCAAACTGTTGAGCCATTATTTAACATGAGACAGTTACAAGGTTTCCGTTTGAGGTTGCACATAAAGTGAGGTACCCTGTCTGGGTGGGATGGAGTAAATATTTAATGGTTATTTGTTGTTGCAAATCTCATTCCACAGATCCCGCTAAATTTCCAGCTGTCAAGGTTTTGTTCATAGCTGTGTCGAAAAACAAACCTGTTTCTTGTTCCACTGTAAATAGTACGAAGAGACTTTTGACTTTTGAATTTGTCGGAGAGGAGTTTATTTATGACCCATTAGGAGAGTCGTTTAGTGAGAGTGGTGGCAATGAAGAAAGCCTACGGTACAGGTTGGGCTTGATGAAATATTTTCAGGTGAGGGATTCAGTGAAGGAGATGGAGTGACCGAACACACAGTCTGTCCTCGTAGTGTCTGGAGTTACATCATACTGGAAAGGGGTGACACCGGGGCTGGCCTATCAGAAGGAATGTGTGAGGTTGGAAGGTGGGATGCTCTGCTCATTTGCTCACTCATTCGCTCGATGCAAAAATATTTATTGAGAGCCAACGCTTACCTTTTGTTTTTTTTTAAAGAAAAAAATGATTATTCTCTTAAGTTTACTATCTCTAGACTTCTTAAAAACAACCTTTTGTCAGAGACTGCCTCATTGATAGTATGTGTAATCTATTTCATTTAACAGATGGAGCAGCTCAGAGCCAGAGAATTTCCTTACCCATATTTAGTTGATTTTGGTCTTCTTGTTCATAGAACTATCCCTTACATTTTGTGTGCTATTTATATTAACTTACGTATTATGAGTTCTTTCCGTCTTCCATCAAGGTGATGGATAAGGTTTAAAAGGCTAGGCTAAAGAGGAGTACTTTTGCCTTAAGAATTACCAATTTCTTTTGCTCTTTGATTTTTTTCATTGCAATGAAATCTCATGTTAGACTTTATTTTTGTACTTGAGAATTGCTTTAGAAGAGACAATGGAGAAGAAAAAAGATGGCAGTGATTTTTCTGAGCTGGATGAGTTATCGTTGCGTTCTTGGTCCTGTCCTTCCCGCCTGATCCATACCATTTAGTTGCGTTTTGGATCATCACAAAACCCCATATAAAAGCCTCACTATGATGCTGATCACTATCTTTATTTTATGGGAGCGAGTTTTATGTTTCGGAAATTCAAAATGACTCAGACTGTTCCATCATGTAATTATTTTGTGGAAAGAATTTGAGCTAAAATTTTCAGGTCATGGCTTACATGAAAACAAAACAATCTAAAAAAAATCAGAAATATAAACACAGTTGGTGTAACATTTATAAATGTTTCAGCAATAGGCCCTGCCATGTGTAGCTTAATATGTTTGGAAACTAAAAGAAAAAAATCATCCCAGTTGCTGCTGTTTAAAAATGTTTCTGTGTTTTAAAAAAAGACAAAAGGTCAAAATATAAACACATGTTCCACATAAAAGTGAAGCCAAGAAGCTAGAATGTGTACAGTTATTCCGGTATCCGTTTGGCTGTGGACTGACATGGTTTAATTTACATTAGCTGTTCCAAGACAGACTAGTTCATGGGAGTGATATTGAGGGGATTTTTTTTGCACAAAAAAGAAGGAAAAAAGCCTCCATTTGTTTAAATACATTTCAGTTAGACCCAGAAAGCATCTTTAAAAGTTATGCAAAATTAAAACATGACTCGGCTGTTTCATTTCAGTTACTATAGAAAGCTAGTATTTTTTAAAGGATATTCTTTCTATTTTATAATAATTGTTAGCGTTTTTGGCTGCTGAAGTGCTAGACGCTGAACAAGGCCGTTTATACGTTTGTTATTTAGCTCTTCCCCAAAGTAAGTGGTGCAGCCAGGATTTGATCCTGGCCGGATGAGTTCAGAGCCCATCTCCTTTAACCGTGGTACATACACTTCATTTTCAGTAACTCTTACAGCAGTAACAGAGTTAAAAAGAACCACATAGCAAAAAATAAGCTATCTATTTTTCCCTCTAAAAATATGCAGTCTAGCCCACCATTGATCTGTCCCTTTTATGAATTGTTTTCTCTGTCTATTCCACCCAAATTAGTACTTCATATACTTTAGAAACTCAATGAGATGTTTATTTTTAGAAATGAGCAGCTCATATACTGAGCTGTTTAATTCTCAAAACATTTTTTTTTTTAAAGATTTTATTTTTTCCTTTTTCTCCCCAAAGCCCCCCGGTACATAGTCATATATTCTTAGTTGTGCGTCCTTCTAGTTGTGGCATGTGGGACGCCGCCTCAGCGTGGTTTGATGAGCAGTGCCATGTCCACGCCCAGGATTCGAACCAACGAAACACTGGGCCGCCTGCAGCGGAGCACACGAACCTAACCACTCGGCCACGGGGCCAGCCCCTCTCAAAACATTTTTGATTATGTACCCTTATTAGCAAAATATATTTAAGTATGCACTCAAGAGATATATATTCGTATATCTCTTTATAAATTTTATTCACATACCAGCATATTAATTTCACAATGTAACATAATTTCACAATATAAATTTTGAAAGGAAGACGTAAAAATTGTAAACAGTTCTCTTTTTTTCTTATACCCACAAAGGATTGCCTTATACTCTGCCTTGGGGTGCGTGAACCCATTTTGGAGGCCACAGTTGTAAACAATACAACCTAACTTGATACTGTATTAATATGTGAGGTAGCTATGATCAACTTTGATTTTCTGCTTTAAACTCCTAGATTATAAAGGACCTGCAGATCCTAGTTTGTGTGTGTCTTTTTTAATAGACATTCATTAGGTAAGTTAATTGTTTGACTCAGTAGAATTTTGGGAGAATAAAGAAGAAAATTCTATCGCATAAAAACGAAATAAAATCGTATTACCTGAAAGGAAAGATCCAGGCTTTTTCTTTGAAACATGTGTTCCGTCTGCATCTGGACCTGCAACCTAGATGGTAGAGTGGCACTAATGTTCTTGGTGCCAATTTTGGGGATGTGACAGAAAAAATCTTATAAGTGTTTAGTTATGCATCACTGAATCATGGAGATGCCAGTCAGAATTAGAAAAAAATCCTACGTTTAAACAAAATGCAGTTTCATAGAGTGTCTCAGGAAGAACATCTCTAGAGACGACAGTTGGTTAGGAGGCAGACTGTCTCCTTTAAGTCTCCTTTAAGTAACTTTTGAAAAAATGCTGATCATATACTCGTCTTACCTATTAAATAAGTTTTAAGTTAAAAAAGATGTGAAAGAAAGGCAATTCTTTGGTAACATCCATTCAGGAGTAAATAAAACACATCTATAGAGGCATCGAACATGGTTCTAAATTGATGGAACCAAATACTCTTGCACAAATACTCTCTTGGTCCTCTGAGTGCCCAGACCTCTTTCCTTAACATTCTGCCGAATCCCTCTCTTTCTCCAAAGGTTAGCTTCCATTTCACCCCACCAAAAATCTCTGCAAGATTCTCTGGTTGGCCTGAATGGTATCAGTGTGGCAGGATGAGTATGCCCACCATCGGAGAAGCTTTGCAGGTGTCCAGTGTCTCGCCACAGACAGCCAGGAAGATGCTCTCTCCCTCTAAGGCTTTCTGGCATGTGCTGCACGTTGCCCACAGTGGGGCCTCAAATATATTTAAGTTAACCTCAGTTAAATACTAAATGTCTATAAATGTATTTTTCTGAAGTGATTGAAACCTTCTTAGGCATGTAAATATTTAAAATAGTCACCTAATAATCCTTTACATTAACACATTTTAAAATGTTTTCATGAAACATAAAAGCTTCAGCCCATCTTTGGTTTCATAGGTTTAGACTTCATTATATTAAAAATGAGGCTGTATTATATTTTGGCCTGATATTTGATCACCCTGCAAAATGCAAAGAACACAAGCACGCAGGCTTGTCTTGCGGTAAGGATTCCACATTCTAATCCAGGAGACGTCTGCTTGTTTGAACCCCGTGCTAAATCCGAAACTCGCCCTGAACTGTTTCGTCCTTTTTTCTCTCTCTGCCTCTCCTCATCTTTCCTGCCACCTTGAATGTAGGCTGCCTTCCTCCCTTTGTCACCTGATCCTGCCTACCCCTCACCCCCCGAGGCTCGTTTGCCCTTGGGGGCCTCTGGTTTTTCCTCCAGCTCCTGCACAGACCTCCCTTCTCCTTAAGATCCACCCGCTTACCAGCCACCTCTCCCTGTGTGCTTTTCAGGCATCTCCAAATAGTTTTGTCCCCAACTGAATGTGTTCCCTTCTGCTTCAGTTGTCATTCTTTCCTGTACTCTCGTGTCATTCTTTTTTTTCCTCCGCTAATTTGATAAACATGGTGAGTAGAGCCCCTTTCCTCCGACTCATGCTTAAACCTGGTAGTTGATGGAAAACAAACAAACATAGCTTTTAGTTGCCGGAAATTTAAGAGTAGTGACATCAAAAATCAGAAACATTAGAAACTTTTTAAAAACTATGACTTCACTTTGGCATGGCCTCTAGGTTCGAGTCCTGGCTCTGCCGTTTATAACTTTGGGAACCTTGAGCAAGTTGCGTTTCCATCTGTGCCTCAATTTCCTCGTCTATGAAATGGGAATAATGATAGTACTTACCTCAGAGAGTTGTAACAATTAAATAAGTTAACAGGGTCAGGTATTAGATATGGGTTTGTTAACAAAGAAAATAAAGGAAGGGGAAGTCAGGGAGAAAGAAAAGAGAGCAAGTTTTAGAAGTCAGAACACAACAGTTTTTAAAAATGAAGTTTGATTCAAGATTGAAGAAACCAGAGATGGATTTCAAAGCAGTTTAGGAATAGTACTTTTTAAAAGAAGTTATAAATGGAAAATATAACAGTTAAGTCTTTAGATCTTTGAGCTAAGTCTTTCAAACTTTATGAAACCCATGTTCCTTTATATCTCAAGTCCTCCTTTAATTCCATTTGAAATGCAAGGTAAATAGTTTGACTTCTTTTAAAAAAGTCAAAAAAAGCAATGAGATAAAGCTTTGCTGTGTTTTCACACCATCCCTTCCCTTGAGAATCAGTGTTTAACTGGTAGAACAAATGTGTGTGTGCAGAATCTCCAAGTTTATGGTTTTATTTAAGTTTTAACAAGTCATTTTAACACAACTTAGGAAAGAGTAGGTAGAAGTATTGAAAATACTCACTTCATTTAAATGAGGCAGATGCTTGTAGTAAAAACACGAATATGTGCCCGAAGTATAAATTAATTGGAAAAAATTAATTACGTTAAATTGACAGCTTGTTGCCGTTTTCTCATGTCATAATATTTATGAAAGTAAGTTCACGGTGGGATGAATTTGTACCTAAGTTTTACATTAGAATGTGGTTTTATTCCAAAAACCCATAATTCTGTACTTGTTCCACTACAAATTTCTATCTTAATATATTTTTAGAAGGAAAAGAAAGACAATCCTTTTGGATCTTTGTGGTTTTACAAGGAGGCGTTCACAGGTCTTTGATTTCTTGACTGTCATTAACGACAGTTTACCAGCTAACGAGTATTAGGACTTTTCATTCATAATAGTTCTTTAAAATAGTTTCCGTATAATTCCTTAACAAGAATCCCAGAAGTATTTTAGTGTTTGAATATTAACAAAAATTCATTCGTAAAAAGGATATTTTGTGAAAAATATTTTAGGATTTAGCATGAAAAAGGTGCAAAATTTTGGTTAATGCAGGATGAATGAGCTCTAGAGTTCTAATGTACAGGATGGTGACGATAGTTCCAAATACTGTGTTGTATGCTTGGGATTTGCTGAGGATGGATCTTAAATCTGGACACACACACACCATGGTAACTGTGTAGAAGTGATGGGTAAGTTATTTAGCTTCCTTATGGTGATCTTTGCACAATGTATACATATATTAAAACATCAAGTTGTACATCTTAAATATATACAATTTGTATATGTCAAAATAAAGTTAAAAAAATACAGCGTGACCTAATCTGGTTGGGCTCACAGTGTCAGAGCATATACCGAGAGATTTTTATCTGCCAAAACCAAGTACAGCAGAACATTTTTTCTCTTTTTTATTGTAAGATATTTTTAATATACAGAAAGGAACAGAGACTAAATAAGGAACGCTCACAGAAGCCATCTCCTAGCTTGAACAAATTTTAACATTTTAACACTTGAGATTTTTCCTTTAACAAAATGTCATGTGCAGTAGGAGTCCCCTTGTGTACCCGTCACTTCCTCCTCCATAGACAACCACCACGATGGTGAATTTGGTGTCTATGTTCTCTGTGCATGTTTTTGTACCGTTACTACGTAGGCATTTATCCATATAGCATATTTTCAAAGTTTGTATAAATTGTGCCACTTACAAGTTTCGTTTATGTAAATTATCATCTTTCAAGTTGTGTTTGAGAAGTGTTTGAGATGATGTTACCACTGCTTTGTGTAGCTCTAGTTCAGTTATTTTAAACTGCTGTGTAGTATACCCTTGTATAAATAGACACTTTATCCATCCTTTGATAAATATTTTGCTTGTTTACAATTTGTTGTTATTACAGTGCTGTAGCGAACATTGTGTGTGTGTGTGTGTATTATGCAAATGTACTAGAGTTTTTAAGCTGGTTTTAAAAGTGTGGCTTGGACCCCTGGAGGACCATTCCCCTCCCACTCCTAGACCTTTTCAGGGAGTCTGTGGGGTGAAAACTATAATAATGATAATTTCTTTGTCTTTTTCCCCCTCTCATCCTTCATAAGTCTGTAGTGGAGTTAGAGGGTATATGATATGTGATATTTTAACAGATCTGAAAGCAGAAGCAGATGTGAGAACCTAATTGTCTTCTGTTAGACCAGATTTGCAAAAATGTGAAACACAGTCATTCTTTTATTAAGTTTTGGAAAATTTAGTTACTTTCCATAAAAGTTTTGTTTATGATAACATGTAATTGTTTTGTTGTGGGTAGTTTTAAGTGAAATAATATTTTTAAAGTGTGTCGATTTTAATTTCTGGTACAGTAAATATCAATAGATATAACCCATATAAACAAATACTTTTTAAGAGTGTGAAGAGGTTTTGAGACCAAAGAGTTTGAGGACTGCTGCTCTAGGGTATGGACCCCAGCGTGGAAAGGCTAGGGTGGGGCATACACAGCTTTGACTGCACCTCATACTGCCGTATTTGCTCTGCACGGTTGTTACGCAACTTCACAGTCTCTGCCACAGGACAAGAGTTCCTGGGTCTCCACGTTCAAGCTAATGTTGGATGTTGTCAGATTTTAACACATTTTGCCAATAGGATGGATGTTAGTTATGGAATCTCATTGTGAATTGAATTTGCTTTTCCCTGATTACTAGTGATGCTGAGCATCTTTTTATGTTCATTGACCGTATTTGTAGTGTATCTTCTGTGAAAAATTTTTTTCTTATTCCCTGCCATTTTTCCTATCTGGCTGATTTTTTTTTTGTGTGTGTGTTACCGGTTTGTAGGAGGTTTTCTTTTCTTTTCTTTCTGTCTTTTTCTCTTTTTTTGTGTTCCAGTTACTAATCTTTGTTGATAATATACAATGCAAAAATCTTTTCCTAGTCCGGGGCTCATCTTTTCATTTTGTTTGTGGTAACTTTGGTTGAACAGAATCTCTCTTTTTTTTTTTTTTTTTTAAAGATTGGCACCTGAGCTGTTGCCAATCTTTTTCTTTTTTTGCTTTTTCTCCTCAAATTCCCCCAGTAAATAGTTGGATTTTTTTTCAGTTGTGGGTCGTTCTAGTTGTGGCATGTGGGACACTGCCTCAGCGTGCCTGATGAGCGGTGCCATGTCCGTGCCCAGGATCCGAACCAGCAAAACGCTGGGCTGCCTAAGGGGAGCGCACAATCTTAACCACTCAGCCATGGGGCTGGCCCCAAGAACGTCTTAATTTTATTGTAGCCTAACATTAATTCTTTCCTTTACACTTATGCTTTCTGTACCTTTTTTAAAGAATCCCTCTCTACTCCAAATTAAAAATATAACTTCTTCATTTTCTTGTAAAAATTAAAACAAAGTTTTAATCTATCTGTAATTCATTTTTGTGTGTGTTATGAGATGAGAATCTCATTTCAGTTTTTAAAAATATGTATTATTTATTGACATTTTTCCCCACTCGTCTTTAGATGTCCATTTTTCCATATATATGTAAATGTACTTAAAGTCTCTCTTCTCTTCTGTTGGTTTGTCTGTCCTTTCATCAGTACCTCTTTCTCTTAATTAGTATGACTTTATATGGTCTTGGTATATGGTAAGGTAAAGTAACTCTCACCTTGTTTTTCTTTAGAATTGTTTAACTATTCATAGGCTTTTATTATTCCATAGAACTTTTAAGATAAGCTTCAGTTTTGTGAAAAACTTTTTTGGGCGTTTTATTGGAATTGTATTGGATTTATAAACAAATTTGGAGAGAACAGACATTTTAATGAGATTGAGTCTGCCTATCCGTGAACATGGTATATTGCCATTTATTCAGCCTTTTTTTCATATTCTTCAATAATGTTTTAAAATTTTCTCCATAAAAGATTGTCCTATCTTTTCTTAGTTTTATTTCTAAGTAACTTATTTTTGATATTATAACTGGGGGTTGTTTTTTCTATTACATATTCTAATTTGTCATTCCTGAGAATATATAAGAGGAACTGTTAAAACTCAATAATAAAAAGCCCCTAATAAAACTGTGCAAAGGGCTTGAACAGTTCAATAAAGAAGACATAAGAAGGGCTGATAAGCGCATGGGATGGTGCTCAGTATTTTTAGTTATCACGGAAATGAAAATCGAGACCACAATGAGATGCCATTAAGCACATGCAAGAATGGCTAAAATAAGAAGACATATCTTACGTTGGCAGAGATGTGGAGCACCTGGAACTCTTGTGTATTGACTTTGAGAGTAGAAAATGGTATAAACACTTAGGAAAAGGGGGTTTTTATAAAGTGTTAGACGTTCAGCCACCTATGACCTATGACCCAGTAATCCCACTGTGGGCATTTACTCAAGAGAAATAAATGCTTATGTTCACAAGAAGACTTGTATGCAAATACTTATAGAAGCTTTATTCACAGAAGCTCAAACTGGGACCAACCCAAACGTCCATCAACAAGAGCTTGGATAAACAAATTGTGTATTCGTACAATGGGCTACTACTCAGCAATAAAAAAGAACAAACTGTTGATCCTCTCAACAGCAAGAATGAATTTTACATTATGTGAAATTCAAAGACAGGCAAACTAAACTGTAGTGGTAGAAATTCTAACACTAGTTTCCTGTGGGATAGTGGGAATTGACTGTATGGGGGCTCATGGAACCTTTCCAGGGTGTTGGGAATGTTTTATATTTTGATTGGAGTGTTGTTTACATAGGTGTATACGTTTGTCAAAACTCATTGAATTGTGCATTTCATTGTGTGTCAGTTTTACCTTGATTAAAAAAATTGGAAACATAAATGGTCTTGAAATCCCATTTTCCACATTTTAATTGCAAAATGCCATTGCTTTCCGCACTGATTATCTTGTGAAATTTTTCTTTATTTTGGTGGAGACTACCGTCTGGGTTACATTTTTATAATTATGGGGCATAAGTGGGATTGCTTTCTGCTACTTTTACACAAAGCCAAAGGCTAGTCAGGCTCTACTGTTTTTAAGTGTATTTTATGTTTTCAGCCAAAACCGTATTCTAATTTATAGGTTTCACAAATTTAATACTTGTATAAATATCACTTGCATTTGCCCAAATAATCTTTAGGTGTGAGGGTGCATGCCATGATAGTAATTTATCATTAGCACTCTTCATCTGGCATTTGTTGCACCTGTTGTATATTATATCCAGCAGTGTTCTAGGCTCTGGGGATACAGTCGTGAAGCAGACAGACAATGAAGGACCCTGTCCTCATGGGGTTTACAGTCTCACGTGGGAAGAAACACAGTAAATATCATACACTAGCACAAAAATAGCTCTGATCACGCTGAGGAAAATGAAGGGAGATGACGTGACTGAGAGGACCGGGAGGGGCTCTTTGGAGCCGGGTGTTCGGAGAAAGCCTTCCTGAGGAGGGAACGTTTGAGCTGAGACTGGAATAGCAGGAACACCTTCATTCGCTCGGTGAGGATGTGGGGGAGGATTTGAATAGAGGATTTTATAACTGTGCTGTCGTGATTAGGCCGACCTTAATCACATCCCCTGGTGGTTCTCTCAAGTCGATCTTCGTTTCAAAGCCTTTATGTTTTTCTCAATTACCCTTTTCTGGGTCTATTTTGTTGTGACTTTATGGCTGTCTGACAGCTTGAACTCTTGCAGCTTTTGGTTTTCCTGGTGTTCTTAGTCGTCTAGTCTGGATTGTTCGCTCTCACAAACAGAACGTTACTCTCTGTGCGTCTGCCCTTTGCTCATATTTGACCACGTAGGTTTAGCACATGCAG
Source organism: Equus caballus (assembly GCF_041296265.1). Classification (NCBI taxonomy): domain Eukaryota; kingdom Metazoa; phylum Chordata; class Mammalia; order Perissodactyla; family Equidae; genus Equus; species Equus caballus. The sequence goes on from NC_091687.1 coordinate 7,093,237, forward strand.
AAGCAGAGTTTGAATCTCTCTGGTTTTGTCAGTGACCTTTCCTATATCCTGCTGCTTTTCTGAGCACACGTTTTAAAACTCTAACAGTATTTTGGGGCCGTTCTCTCAGCACTGTTCCTCCATCAACTCTGTCTGTGGTTTTGTAACTTAGCTACCTTAGGACTCTTCTAGCTGAAACTGTATTTTTTTTTTCTGTTCTTAAGAGGGCATTTTTGGTAAAGTTCTCATGAATTAAAAAGTGGAGAATCAAGTTTATTCATAAGCTAAAGTAGGGTAGAGTGGTTTTTTCTTAGTATAATAGTTATAAATTTTATTACCTCAGTATTTTAAAGTGTCTGTTATATTTCGAGGAGTTTGGTTTATGAATAGAAAGAACGAAAATGTGCATCTTTTTAGTGGTTCTTAAAGCTGGCACTTCGTAAAAGCGGCAATGTCTGTATGTCGTCTCACTCTGTCCCGCCGGCAGCTGTGCTCTGTGCATCTGGGTGGGTTGGACCCCGATCTCATGCTGTGTGATCAACAAGGAAGGAGAAAGTTGGTCCCCCGGATGCCTGCCTCTCCGGCAGTTCCTATCACGTCTGGTCAGAGGTTCTCTGAGGTCCGTGGCTCGTAATCTGTGTCTCCTTAGGACCAGGACTGGGAAGCTCTGAGCAGCCCCCTCCGCCTGTGGTTCTGTCCTGGTACCCGAGAGGCCGAATCCCAGCGGATCCCCAGGTGCCGTGTATCCAGAAAGAAACTCAGAGGCTCAGGACAGTGGCAGCTCGAGTATCTCTGAGTTCTTATCAAAGTGGTCAAGCTCGTTGTCCTCTAACAAAAATATAGAGTTAATAAGTGATCCTTTCCAGGGTCAGGAATTAAAACATGTATCAAAAAGTTTGAAAATTGTCAGTGTTAGGTTAATGAACAAAATAGTTCAGGTTTTGTTGTTGTTTAGTTTGCTTTTTTGCTGTTGATCTTTTTGAAATGTTAATTCTTCATTGGTTCAAGGGTGAGCCTTACTTCACTTTTAATTTTTGGAGCACGGGGTTAGGGGAAATTGATCTATTCTGAGTTAAGTGTTTATCTGTCAAAAATAATTAGCTGACATGGTTTCCATTTACATAATTTCTGGAATCTTTTATTTAGACAGTTAACAGATTCAGGATTGGTTTTTGCTAGAAAAGGCGATTTTTTTTTTTTTTTTTTTGAGGAAGATCAGCCCTGAGCTAACATTTGCTGCCAATCCTCCTCTGTTTGCTAAGGAAGGCTGGCCCTGAGCTAACATCTGTGCCCATCTTCCTCTACTTGGTATGTGGGACGCCTACCACAGCATGGCTCAACAAGCGGTGTCATGTCCGCACCCGGGATCTGAACCGGCGAAACCCGGGCCCCTGAAGTGAAACGTGAGCCCTTAACCACTGCGCCACTGGGCCGGCCCCAGAAAAGGCGATTAATAGGAGGTTAGGGATGCTGATCGTTCCATTGACTAGGAGATTATTGTGTACCTCTCACTTCAGGGTATATGAACTCTTTCTGCAAAACGTCAGTTCAACTAGCATGGCCTCAGTATAGATAGGGTGGCTTTTTATGTGCGTGCGTGTGTGTGTTTAATGACCGTACATCACAGCTCAGGAATCTTATTTCTTTAACTTAGAACTTCTCTCCCAGCGTCGTGCTCAGAGATGGAAACTATTGCACCATTGTCAACCTGTCTCTCCTTTTCGAAGACCCGACTCCTTGGTTCATGCTTTCAACTGGCTGCTTTTGTTTTTATAGAATTTCGTAAGTTCTTTAGTCTCGTACGGAATTTCTCTTTTACCTACATTTTTTGGTAGGTAGGTCCTTGTGTGGTGTAAGCCCTTGCAGTCCTTGTAGTTGAACTTACAACCAGACCTGGACAGGCTCTGCAGGGGCAGGGACTCTGTGACATTTCCAGCACCCACATCCGCATTCATTAAAGCAGTAAAATCAGTGGGACAAGGAGGCTTGCCCGGTACTCCCCCAAGTTTGTTGATCCAAGCACAGGTGTTTGCTCAGTGTCTCTTGTCTGCCAGCCCCTGCTTTGGCTTTGGGCACAAAGAGGTGAGAAGATAAGCAGGTCCTGCTGGCCCCAGAGAGGGACTCCACTCACAGGTGTGGGAATAGAGGCTCATTCAGTTTACCTCAAGTAATGGAGGACTTTTCTTGTCAGGATGCTCCAGCATTAAGGAAGACTTGAGTTAGTTACACTTCTGGGTCTCCAGCTGCAGAGGGATAAAGACCAGTCTAGTGGAATATGGTTTGGGAACCGAGGAGGTCTCTGGTTGGACAATTGTGAAGGCATCTGTAGGGACACAGGGCTCTCAATATTCCACTGGAATGGTGCTTGGGAGAAATATAAATATTTCTGTATTTTTCCTTAAAGATTCACTAAGATCTTTAGGTTATAGCTCTTAAAAATGTTAGGAGTTTAGTATATTCTTAAATCATATTTGTTTGTTTCTCCAGGCAAATAATACATTTCCTATTTTTTTCCTGCTGTATTCTCCTAGTCTCTAGTATTGAGGGGGGTATGTATATAAATACACTGACAACATCCATAGAACAGGAAAAGCTAAGGGTGGAAACCAAGAGTGAGAAAACTTATCACCATGTAAAACATCATCTGTTAACTTTTTTTGTGACTTTGTACTGCTGTTTACTTCATATTTTTCAAAAATAGTAGTATTAAAATTGATAATATTAGCTCATAATAAATAAATATCAATCTCTTACATTCAGTTAGGAGCTTATAGTTTACAGGTACTTCCAAAGTTGTTTCTTTGTTTTCCTTCCTAAAACCCTCCTGACAGAAGGAGGCCAGGTCTTACTTTTCATATTTCCTAAGTTGAGCATTTAAGTCAGAGTTGGCGACTCAGCCAAGGTTTCGCGGAAGGTGCTGGGGCCAGTAGGGGAGCCCAGGCCTCGTGCCTGCAGCCGGGTGCACCGGCCGGACCCCAGCCCCTGTCCCAGAGGTAGGGAAGGCAGACAGTGGCCTTCCCCGCCGTCCTGCTCCCCTCCCTGACCGAGGTTCCTGAGACAGAACACCAGGCGTGCGCTGCCCAGATGGACGTCGCCTTAGTTCCAGCAGCGCTGCCACCTGAATCTCAACCCTATCTGAGTAGCTAGACTAGGAAATCTAGAAAAATTGTGAAGGGTGCTATTAGCTTGCCCAAAGTTGGTGCAGGAAACTCTGTGTTTCGTCCCTGCACGTGGGTGTGGGGGGTTATGGATATAAGGGGCTGGATTTTTGGTAAGAGGTGTCAAAACCCAGTGTTTCCTAGACTACCACGTGCCACTCGCCTGGTGCAGCCGTCTTCTTAACTGCCCCGTCCCCTGCCCCGTTCTCTGTGGGGAAATGGAAATCAGGCATATAGCCTATCTACCTGCAGTTTAAAAATTGATAGAACGTCTAGCAAAAATATAAAGGAGAAATAAAGGAAAGTAGTTTATAGCAAGTAAACTGTATTTTGGTAGGTCTGTGCTTCGGTGTGTATGCGAGAAGACGTGATGTAGATTCTCCCACTTACGGGTAGAATCACTAAGAATACGAAGGCTGCGAATGTGCTCTGATCGTGTGTGTGGTCCCGGCAATTCAGAGCCCCCAGTGGCGTTGCAGCATGAACAGGACTTTTTTAAGTGGACATCATTAGTAAAATTCTGAACAAACAAAATACAAAAAAATCCCACAAAATTGCTCTGATTTATGTTGCAGGAAATTTGATGCATATTAAAACTGCATAAAATAATTGTGTTTAGATATAGACAGTGTTAGGATCTAGCCTCAGATGGTTATAAACTGACTTTTTTGCCGACATGCATGTGCAGCAGAAGTGCGTGGAAGTGGTGCAGGACAAAAGTCGTGGGATTCAGGACAGTTCTTTGTCATCCGGGGCTGTCCTGCACGTCGTCTGCCAGGTGCCAAGGATGCCCTCTGAATTACTATAGCAGTTGAAAACACTGAAGGCCACGGAAACCTAAGGGACCCCAAGAGAACAAGACTTCCCAGCATTCCACCCCAGAAGCTTGCAATGCTGTGACTTCATTGTCACGAGAGGAGAGGCTGGAGGGGTGGAGGGGTTCGGGGGTGGGGAGGATGTTTGCTCTGTGGCAGCCCCAAGGCTGGATACTTTCTCCCTTCATCTTGCCTTCATCGGCTGCCGGCACTGTCACTTTCTCGTTCCCGTGTTTGGAGTCTCTTGCACCCTCCCCATCCCTGTCCTTGTAGCCTGCTGGGAGGCCTTCCTCAGACTGGGTTCTGAAGGACTTGTGAAAAAGCCATTTGAAAGTGTCCAAGGGGCCACCCCGCGGCTGAGTGGCTAGGTTTGCGTTCTCCACTCTGGCGGTATTGGGATCCTAGGTGTGAACCTACACACTGCTCATCAAGCCATGCTGTGGTGGCATCCCACATAAGGAACCAGAATGACCTACAACTAGGATATACAATTATGTACTGGGGTGTTGGGGAGAAAAAAAACAAAAAGAGGAAGATTGGCAATGGATGTTAGCTCAGGGCCAATCTTCTTCACCGAAAAGTATACTTAAAAAAAAAAAAGTGTCCAGGACCTGATCCAAGATGGCGCCGTGAGTAGTCCTCTTTGTCTCTCCCCCTTCGAGTCTACAATTATTTGGACACTCATTGCTTAACAAAGGATATCCAGATAGCATCTCAGGACGTCTGAGACACCCACGCGACTATGCATCTGAAGGCGGACGGACTTCCCTCCGGGAGGAGGTGGAGATAGGTGAAAACTCTCTGACCCCGACTGAACAGCCTAGTACCTGCAAGCGGCTTTCTTCCAACGGACGCCCCCAGAAGATCAACACACACCTAGGGCAGGAGCGATCACACACCAGAGGAGCGATGGTGGAAACAGGTGACCAGAACCCTACCTAAAACCCCCGCAATTACTCCTAAACGCAGAGGGAAACTCTAGAGTTACACACCTGAGCCCGCAGGGAGAGTCTCGTGTCGCCATTGGCGGGGAGATCCTGCCTGGTGTCCACGGTGCCCGGAGGGTCCCAGAGAGAATCACAGAGGGTACGGTGGGCCCCCGGCTGCCACTGCCTGCACTGTGGGGCAAGGGATTGCTGGAGATCTCAGAGAGGACTGGGGCTGGGTGAAGCTCCAGAGGCCGGCTCCGCAGCCCAGAGGGGAAGCTCCAGAGTTCCGCCTGAGCAGCAGACAAAACTCTCTGTCTGCCATTAGCGGAGGGGCCACACCCTACATTCACAACTCCGGGAAGGTCCCAGAGACAATCCCAGAGGGCGCGGTGACCCCCAGCTGCCGTTGCCCGCCCCATGGGGCAAGAGATTGCCGGATATCTCGGAGAGGACTGGGGCTGGGTGGAGCTCCAGAGGCCAGCTCCGGGGCCCGGGGGGGAAGCTCCAGAGTTCCGCCCGGGCAGCAGACAAAACTCTCTGTCTGCCATTAGCGGAGGGGCTACTCCCAGCATCCACAACACCGGGAGGGTCCTGGAGAGGAGAATATCAGGCAGGGCAGCAGCTGACCAGCTACCACTGAAATCAGGATCTCTGGCTATCCCCCAGACAGGGCAAAGGGCTCCCCGAGTTCCTGGGGAACAGGACTGGGGCTGGGTGGAGTTCCAGCGACCAGGCTCCATAGCCTAGGGGGAAACCCTACAGGCTCACAGCAGCCTCAGCGAAAGCCTCTGCACAGCACTAGTAGAGAGCACCCATCTGGCAGCCACAAGGCTGCAAGACCCTGGGACAAAAGTAGCATAGCTAGGTGAGCTAACCACAGACTGTAGAAGATGCCACTAGCTCTGCTGCGACCCATAGTGGACAAGTGAGATTTTGTGGGTGCTGACAGTGATGGAGCAGCAAATATAAGTGATCCTACTCCTGGCCACTGGAAAAGCCCATAACACCATTGCAGACCCCAAGGAGGGAGCACGTCTAGGTGGGCTGCAACAGTAGGCACCAGCAGCCTGAAGCCCCCCGTGACGGCCCCCACGGCAGAAGAGGGAATCCAAAGGACCACTGTGACTACGAGGAGGGGCCCAGGCCCAGTTAGCAACTGCGGACAGGGTTCCTGGTTGGTGCAGTATAAACAGCTGCTCCCCCACCACACCAGCAGAAACAAGTGGAAGGAGCAACTAAACTCTGTCTCTATGCGGAGGCACAAATCTACAACATCAAGCAATATGAAAAAATACATTAAATCTCCAGAACAGAAGGAAAATAACATACACAGAAAACAATCCCAAAGAAAATGAAATATATAACCTAAATGACAATGACTTCAAAACAACCATCATTAAAATACTCAATGAGTTAAGAGAGAATTCAGTTAGACAGCTCAACAGTTCAGGAGCTATGTCACCAAAGAGTTTGATACGATAAAGAAGAACCAAACAGGAATACTGGAAATGAAGAACACAATAGAGGAGATTAAGAAAAATCTAGATGCACTGAACAGTAGAGCTGATAATATGGAGGAAAGAATTAGCAATTTGGAAGATGGGAATATAGAAATGCTGCAGGCAGAGGAGGAGAGAGAAGTAAGACTAAAAAGAAATGAAGAAACTCTCTGAGAATTATCAGACACAATTAGGAGATGCAACGTAAGGATTATAGGTATACCAGAGGGAGAAGAGAAGGAGAAAGGGGCAGAAAGCCTATTCAAAGAAATAATGGCTGAGAACTTCCCAAATCTGGTGAGGGAGATGGATCTTCAGGTGACAGAAGCCAATAGATCTCCAAACTTTATCAATGCAAGAAGACCAACCCCACGGCATATAGTAGTGAAGCTAGCAAAAGTCGACGACAAGGAGAAAATACTAAGGACAGCCAGGCAAAAGAAACTAACCTACAAAGGAACCCCCATCAGGCTATCAGCAGATTTCTCAGCAGAAACTTTACAGGCTAGAAGAGATGGAATGATATATTCAAAAATCTGAAGGACAAAAACCTACAGCCAAGAATTCTCTACCCAGTGAAAATATCCTTCAAATACGATGGAGAAATAAAAACTTTCCCAGATAAACAAAAATTAAGGGAGTTCATTGCCACAAAACCTCCTCTTCAGGAAATCCTCAGGAAAACCCTCATTCCTGAAAAATCCAAAAAAGGAAAGGGGCTACAAAACCAAGAGCAGAGGAGATAAGTAGAAGGACAACAACAGAGAGTAGCAGCTCTACATCAGAACAGATTAAACCATGGGACGAGAAACAAAGGCAACTGAAGAAAACCGGAAAACAAGACACAAAATGGTAGTGGTAGGCCCCCACGTCTCAATAATCACTCTAAATGTAAATGGATTGAAATCCCCAATCAAAAGACACAGAGTGGCAGGATGGATCAAAGAACAAGACCCAACAATATGCTGCCTCCAGGAAACACACCTCAGCCCCAAAGACAAACACAGACTCAGAGTGAAGGGATGGAGAACAATACTCCAAGCTAATAATGAATAAAAGAAAGCAGGTGTCGCTATACTAACAGCAGAAAAGGTAGACTTCAAAGCAAAACAGATAAAGAAAGACAAAGAGGGACAGTATATAATGATAAAAGGGACTCTCCACCAAGAAGACATAACACTTCTAAATACATACGCACCCAACACAGGAGCACCAAAATTTGTAAAGCAACTCTTAATAGAACTAAAAGAAGACATCAACAACAATACAATAATAGTAGGGGACCTCAACACACCATTAACACCAATGGACAGAACATCCAGACAGAAAATCAACAAGGGAATAATAGAATTAAATGAAAAATTAGATCAGATGGACTTAATAGATATATATAGAACACTTCATCCAAAAACAGCAGGTTACACATTCTTCTCAAGTGCACATGGAACATTCTCAAGGATTGACCATATTTTGGGAAACAAAGCAAACATCAATAAATACAAGAGAGTTGAAATAATATCAAGCATCTTTTCTGATCATAATGCTATGAAACTAGAAATCAACTACAAGAAAAAAGAAGAGAAAGGTGCAAAAATGTGGAGACTAAACAACACACTTCTGAACAAACAATGGATCATTGAAGAAATTAAAGAAGAAATCAAATATTGTCTGGAGACAAATGAAAATGAGAACATGACATACCAAATCATTTGGGATGCAGCAAAAGCAGTCCTAAGAGGGAAATTCATCGCAATACAGGCTCACCTCACTAAACAAGAAAAAGCTCACATAAGCAACCTCAAACGACACCTAACAGAATTAGAAAAAGAAGAACAAACAAAGCCCAGAGTCAGTAGAAGGAGGGAAATAATAAAAATAAGAGCAGAAGTAAACGATCTTGAAACAAAAAAGACAATAGAAAGGATCAATGAAACAAAGAGTTGGTTCTTCGAAAAAATTTAAAAAATCAACAAACCTTTAGCCAGACTCACCAAGAAAAGAAGAGAGAAATCTCAAATAAATAAAATTAGGAATGAGAGAGGAGAAATCACAACAGATACCAATGAAATACAAGGGATCATAAGAGAATACTATGAAAAACTATATGCCAACAAATTGAACAACCTGGAAGAAATGGACAACTTCCTAGACTCCTACAACCTCCCCAAACTGAATCAGGAAGAAATGGAGAATCTGAATAGGCCAATCACAAGTAAGGAAATAGAAACAGTAATCAAAAACCTCCCCAAAAATAAGAGTTCAGGACCAGACGGCTTCTCTGGAGAATTCTACCAAACGTTCAAAGAAGATTTAATACCTGTCCTTCTCAAACTATTCCAGAAAATTGAGGAAGATGGAGTACTCCCTAAAACATTCTATGAAGCCAACATCACTCTGATCCCCAAACCTGGCAAGGACAACACAAAGAAGGAGAACTACAGGCCGATATCACTGATGAACATAGATGCAAAAATCCTCAACAAAATTCTGGCAAACCGAATACAGCAATACATCAAAAAGATTATACACCATGATCAAGTGGGATTTATACCAGGGACACAGGGATGGTTCAACATCCTCAAGTCAATCAACGTGATACACTACATCAACAAAATGAAAAACAAAAACCACATGATCATCTCAATAGATGCAGAGAAAGCATTCGACAAGATCCAACACCCATTTGTGATAAAAACCCTCAGTAAAATGGGTATAGAAGGAAAGTACCTCAACGTAATAAAGGCCATATATGACAGACCCACAGCCAACATCATACTCAATGGACAAAAACTGAAAGCCATCCCTCTGAGGACAGGAACAAGACAAGGGTGCCCACTTTCACCACTCCTATTCAACATAGTACTGGAGGTGCTGGCCAGAGCAATTCGGTAGGAAAAAGAAATAAAAGGAATCCAAGTAGATAATGAAGAAGTAAAACTCTCGCTGTTTGCAGATGGCATGATCTTATATATAGAAAACCCCAAAGAATCCATAGAAGAACTATTAGAAATAATCAGCAACTACAGCAAAGTAGCAGGGTATAAAATGAACATACATAAATCAGTAGCATTTCTATGTACTAACAATGAACTAACAGAAAAAGAACTCAAGAACTCAATCCCATTCACAATCGCAAAGAAGAGAATAAAATACCTTGGGATAAACTTAACCAAGGAAGTGAAGGATCTATACAATGAAAACTACAAGACTTTCTTGAAAGAAATTGATGACGACATAAAGAGATGGAAAGACATTCCATGCACATGGATTGGAAGAATAAACATAGTTAAAATGTCCATACTACCTAAAGCAATCTACAGATTCAATGCTATCCCAATCAGAATCCCAAGAACATTCTTCACAGACATTGAACAAAGAATCCTAAAATTCATATGGGGCAACAAAAGACCGCGAATTGCTAAAGCAATCCTGAGCAAGAAAAACAAAGCCGGCGGAATCACAATCCCCGATTTCAAAACATACTACACAAAGCTACAGTGATCAAAACAGCATGGTACTGGTACAAAAACAGGTGCACAGATCAATGGAACAGAATTGAAAGCCCAGAGATAAAACCACACATCTATGGACAGCTAATCTTCGACAAAGGAGCAGAGGGCCTACAATGGAGAAAAGAAAGTCTCTTCAACAAATGGTGCTGGGAAAACTGGACAGCCACATGCAAAAGATTGAAAATTGACCATTCTTTTTCACCACACACCAAAATAACCTCAAAATGGATCAAAGACCTAAAGATTAGGCCTGAAACAATAAGTCTTCTAGAAGAGAATATAGGCAGTACACTCTTTGACATCAGTTTCAAAAGAATCTTTTCGGACAGTATAACTCCTCAGTTGAGGGAAACAATAGAAAGAATAAACAAATGGGACTTCATCAGACTAAAGAGCTTCTTCAAGGCAAGGGAAAACAGGATTGAAACAAAAAAACAGCCCACTAATTAGGAAAAAATATTTACAAGCCACTTATCTGACAAAGGGTTAATCTCCATGATATACAAAGAACTCACACTGCTTAACAACAAAAAAACAAACAACCCGATCAAAAAATGGGCAGAGGACATGAACAGACATTTCTCAAAAGAAGATATAAATATGTCCAATAGACACATGAAAAGATGTTCATCATCGCTAATCATCAGGGAAATGCAAATCAAAACTACGCTAAGATATCACCTTACACCTGTTAGATTGGCAAAAACATCCAAAACCAAGAACGACAAATGTTGGAGAGGTTGTGGAGAAAAAGGAACCCTCATACACTGTTGGTGGGAATGCAAACTGGTACAGCCACTATGGAAAACAGTATGGAGATTTCTCAAAAAATTAAAAATAGAAATACCCTATGACCCAGCCATCCCATTACTGGGTATCTATCCTAAGAACCTGAAATCAGAAATCCCAAGAGTCCGTTGCACCCCTATGTTCATCGCAGCATTATTTACAATAGCCAAGACGTGGAACCAACCTACATGCCCAGAAACTGATGATTGGATAAAGAAGATGTGGTATATATACACAATGGAATACTACTCAGCCGTAAAAAAAGACAAAATTGGCCCATTTGCAGCAACGTGGATGGACCTCGAGGGTATTATGTTAAGTGAAATAAGCCAGTCAGAGAAAGACGAACTCTATATGACTCCACTCATATGTGGAAGTTAATATATTGACAAGGAGATCTGATCGGTGGTTACCAGGGAAAAGGGGGGGTGAGGGGAGGGCACAAAGGGGGAAGTGGTGTACCCACAACATGCCTAACAAAAATGTACAACTGAAATCTCACAAGGTTGTAATCTATCATAACATTAATAAAAAAAAAAAAAAAACGTGTCCAAGAACTCTCATGGAAGTTTTCTTTTCTTTTATGTGGTAAATATACATAACATACAATTTACCCAAGAAAAGGTTTTTATATAAGCAGTTTGTGACTTTGCAAACACATGGCTAAATTATTTTGGTACATAAATAATGAAAATTTTCTCTCTCGATCAATTTGGAGGATATAATTTTGCTATAAACTATAGTATTTGAATAATTGGGTTTGTGAATTATTTCACAATTAATCTTGAATAGTGATGAAAATCAATGTGGAAGGAAATATTTACCTATTATTGTGTAATTTCAGGAGTCTGTTTTTGCTTTCTGTTCTCTATGAAGCAGCATTTTGGTGTTAGATGCACGTAGGTTCAAATTCTCCAGCTCTGCTGCAGGGTGGCTGTGTGGTCTAAAGCAGGTTAATCAGTGTCTCTGAGCCTTTCTGTAAAATGTCCTCATCAGTAACGTGGCGATGCTGATATTTAATAAAGCATTGTTCAAAAGTTAAGGTAGAACACTTGACACAGTTTTCTTCTAGTACTTCTTCCTGTGTGTCCATATTTTTCATGCAGTATGACCATGATGCTGATAAAACTTGTTTTCCTTTTTTACTTGACCTATTTCCATAGTGTAAACAATTTTTATAATTACTATCTTTAAAGTATTGAAGTATTAAAAAGTGTTATAGTAGACCTATGACATTCTGCCACTAAAATATATTGTGTGGTGCATGATGCCCTTTCTGTGGATAATATGAACCATAAACTTAACCTGCTTCTCTTAAGAAATAAAGTTTTTAAAAACCTCACTTCTTGAGGTAACTGTAAGCAAAACCAAGAAGAAACAGCAGAGCCGAGTTGAGAGTGGGGAGTGGGCCCTCAGGCTTCGCAGCTGAGGGATGCACTCCACACGCCAGCCTCAAAATGCAGCCTCAGTGTGCAGTGGCCCCCCCTTATCCGCGGGGCACGTGTTCCAAACCTCCAGGGGATGCCTGAAACCATGGATAGTACCGAACCCTATATGTACACACTGTGTTTTTTCCTATACATGCCTACCTATGGTAAAGTTTAATTTGTGAATTAGGCAGAGTAAGAGATGAGCAGCAATAACTTCTCTCTGGCATATCTGAATTGCCAGCATCACTACTCTTGTGCTTTGGGGCCATTTTTAAGTAAAGTAAGGGTGACTTGAACACAAGCACTGCAGATGCCACGATAGTTGATCTGATAACCAAGACGGCTACTAAGTGACTAACGGGTGGAGAGCCTATACAGCGTGGATCCGCTAGGCAAAGGGGTGAAGCACGTCTTGGGCGGATGGAGTGGGACCGAGCAAGATCTCATCACACCTTTCAGAGAGGTGCACAATTTAAAACTTAAGAATTGTTTCTTTCTGGAATTTTCCATTTAATATTTCACACCACAATTGACCGCAGGTAACTGAAACCATAGGAAATCCTCAGATAAGGGGGGTCTGCTGTATGGCTTTGCATGTCATGGATCTTTGGTTGCACAAAAATTGTCAGAACTACAAATATTAAATCTGAGAATATCAAGGATGTACCGTCCTTCAGCTAATAATGATTTCAGTGTATGTGAGCATTTTGTTTCCTAATTTTTTCGTAAGAGTGATGCTGCTGAATAGGTGCAGACGTGTTGTTTTTTTCCTTCTCTAGTAGTAGTTCTTTAGGATAAATCTATAAATGTAGAATTACTTTATTAAAGGACACAGACCTTTTATGGCACTTGATGTAATTGCCAAATTGTTTCCACAGATACTGTAGAGATTTACTTTGTCTCTAGTCATGTAGTCTCAGCTGTCTAAAACTCGGGAATTTTATTTAAAATGCTTTGGAAGGTCTAATTTAACAGGTGAAATAATAATTTTAATTTATATTTCTTTGGTTGCTAGTGAATTTAAACATTTAATTTTCATATATTTGTGGTATTTCCTCTTGAATTATTTATTCATTCATATTTTTCTCCTATTTAACTTAAGGGATCACTTAACAATTTAGGTTCTTTTAAGGGCTTTGGATAATTTAGATTTTTTATCTAATCATATTCTTCTTTTTTCTTTTAGCTCCGGTAATAAACCGATTCACGAGGCGTGCCTCAGGTAAGTCTGACTATATTATGAATTTTGCTTACTAATGGTGACATGTTTTAAATGATAGTCATATTGGACAAGACAGTATGAAGAGAATAATTGCTTTAGAGGAGTAGTTTATTTGTTAGTCATTTTCCCAGAAAATACAGCCATCTGATATGGTCAAGAACTTGGGAGTATCCTCTGAGTGGCTGAACTTAGAGTCACACTGTGTGCACTCAGGCTGGTGTACGTTTTTTAAACGGAGATGCTCACCCCAATTTGTTTATTCCTGCTCCTGATAAATTATTATCTGCATGGTTATTTGGTTTACCAGCCACAATTTAGAAGCCGTGTTTTCAAGATGAGTAAAGGACATCCTAGAAACAGTGATGGATGAAAGTTTTTAATAAGGTACAGGAAAACTCTTAAAATGCAGTTACAAGAGGGGGCTGGCCCCGTGGCCGAGTGGTTAAGTTTGCGCGCTCCGCTGCAGGCGGCCCAGTGTTTCGTTAGTTCGAATCCTGGGCGCGGACATGGCACTGCTCATCAGACCACGCTGAGGCAGCATCCCACATGCCACAACTAGAAGAACCCACAACGAAGAATACACAACTATGTACCGGGGGGCTTTGGGGAGAAAAAGGAAAAAATAAAATCTTTAAAAAAAAAAAAAAAAAAAAAAAAAATGCAGTTACAAGAACGTATCATCATGGGGCCATTTAGAATAGCAGCAAATTGGTTTACATTTATTAATGCCCCTGAGGCCATTGCTGTCTTAAAGCTAATGCATATTCACCGTGATAGACCCTAGACATTAGCAAGTGCTTCCATTGGATTCCTTATACTGTGTACCACCTACATTGGCAGCGATGTACAGGCCAGAAGTGAGGGCATTTCTGTCCAAAATGGTTTAAGTAAAATGAGTTTGGGCGTTGAAAAGGATACACTGTTATTTGGAAAATTCTCCCCTGTGGAATTCCTTCTTCTCTGAAGACAGAGGGCAAATGGAGTGTTACTATGTTTGGTGTGAAAAAATTACTCTTTCTTTTAAATATAACTAGAATTTTTTTGCTAAAAAGCACAAGAAAAACATTTCAAACAGATGATCTTTGACATTTATGTAATACAAATGAGTGATTTATTTCATAAAATTACCTTATTTCCATGTGCGCCAGCTTGTTGTTGAGTGTTTGAACTCTGAGTTTTATTTTTGATTTGTCAGCGGTTACTAGTGGAATGGCCTCTTACTATGTAGTGACCAGGTCGATGAGGAAAAAGACAGGGATTAGGAAAATGTGCTGTATTGGCATGGTATCTGCTTTACTCTCTTGAGCTTTTTGTAATCTCAAGGCATGTTTATTTTAGATGGTGAAAACAGAGAGTAGAGTGTGATGCCTTTTGTGTAATGAGGGATTATGTCCATGTCAGTAAGCCATCAGACTTTGTCCCAAAGTAGAGCGGTCAGGCGTGATCATCTTCTGGTGTCGTCTATAGTCTTTTATGAGCAGCGGTGGAAACAAGAGAGGAGCAATAAGACAGAATCAGTAGTGTGATGTCTCGTCTTCGTGATGCAGAGTTCTTTCCATAAAAACATAGTCAAGAGTCTTAGAATAAATGATCTCCTTTTCTGCCTGAACTATGTGACATGAGACGTTTATTTCTGGGCGAGTTCCTTTAGTATTGTTGTACAATATACTTATCATCAATTGACGGGTCAGCGGCTACCATATCTAGGTTAGTTTTGAAACACCGTTATTTTAGTCCCCCCGCCACCGCTAAATCTGTGTCCAGTGAATGTCAGCACACTTGGCTGGAAATGTAGACAAGATGGAACTCCATACACATTAAAGTCAAATGTGGCATTTATTCCTAGAACGACAGGCAATAGGAAATGTCAGTGGAAACAAGAGGAAACAGTTTGAAAGAAAAATAAGGGGTTGGCCCTGTGGTCGAGTGGTTAAGCTCTCTCGCTCCGCTGCAGGCAGCCCAGTGTTTCGTTGGTTCGAATCCTGGGCACAGACATGGCACTGCTCATCAAACCACTCTGAGGCAGCGTCCCACATGCCACAACTAGAAGGACCCACAACGAAGAATATACAACTATGTGCCGGGGGGCTTTGGGGAGAAAAAGGAAAAAAAATAAAATCTTTAAAAAAAAAAAGAAAGAAAGAAAAACAAATAAGGTGATACCAAGTTTAGGAGTTGTATTATATATATAGCAATAAGCCTTAAAAGAGTAAAAATTGTTACCCTAAATATATAACATGCTGGAAACCATTAGGGGTATATAATAAAACATAACATATATATATAATATAACATTCTGTAAACCATTATAAATTTTGACATTGATTATCAGAAGACAAAGAGAAGTAACTTATGGAGTACCCCTAATCAGGCACTGGGCTAAGCATTTTATTTAAATTTTCGGTTTCTCAGGCAAGGGAAATAAAATTATATTTATTACCTTAGATAAAAAGAATAGTGGTATATGAAAAACAAGAAATGGGACCTATTTGATCATCTACATGTCAATAACTTATTTTGACTTTATGGTTTTTTATGTAAGTTTGTCTAAAACTTTCCTGGCAAAGAAGAATGTAGAAACAGTCTGAAGATATCTTGAGGAGGAAATTCTACAGTTCTCTTTGTTAATTTAATGTAGTGGCTAAAAATAATTTAATTCAGTAGTGGAGGTACACATCAGTTTCTTTTTTTTTCTTTTTTTGAGGAAGATTAGCCCTGAGCTAACATCTACTGCCAATCCTTCTCTTTTTGCTGAGGAAGACTGGCCCTGAGCTAACAACCATGCCCATCTTCCTTTACTTTATATGTGGGACGCCTACCACAGCATGGCTTGCTAAGCAGTGCCATATCTGCACCTGGGATCCGAACCAGTGCACCCCCAGCCTCCAAAGTGGAACGTGCGCACTTAACTGCTGCGCCACCGGGCCGACCCCCACATCAGTTTCTTTTAAAGAAGCACTTCCTGAAAATAAAAAATAAATGTCTACTTAAGATATAGAAATTCATATATGATAATTAAAGACATTTCTTAGGATATCTTTTTACGATGGAGTTGTTTTCAGAAATAAACTGTAAAACTTTAACATAAGACCTGTAATTTAGGGGAAGAAAATTTCAACTGGAAATCTAGATGATATGAGTTTTTTTCTTATTTATCTTTTTTTAATAGTAGTTACAACACTAAATGCTGTATGTATATATTACAACAATAAATATACTCTATGTTGTGCTAAATATTTAGTCACTGTTGACTGAAAGAAAATAAAAAAATAATATGTTATAATACGTTTCTGATCTTCTGAGTTTCCTAAATCTTTGAGGTTTTGTCTTTTGATTTTCATGTCGCATCTATCAAAAATAAGCATTTCAACCTGAATAATTCAGACCAAACATTTCTCCCTTTTATGCCTTTTTCTTTTGTTATGGTTCCTGAGGATGAGAGGAATGTTTATATTAAGAAAGTGTTTGACAAATACATTATTTAGGATCATTTTTACACTTTCCTCATGTTTTCAGGGCCCGCCTACAAACCTGTCAGTTTTTATTTCTCTAAGTAAAAGAAATAAGTTTCACTCAGTATTTTCAAACAGAATTCTTAGAATCTTAAGAGGTTATAGAGGTTTCAGGGTTTCATAAGCTGGTTTTCCATGTGGTACAGGAATGAAAGGCATATAGTAGAGTATGATTAATGGAAATCCACGTAGATGGGTGTTGGAGAATAGGGCCTTGCCTTATGGGTTAAATGGGATAAGTTCTACAAAACATGATTGAAGCTGTCAGATGTCTTCTGAAATCTAGGTAAAATGTATCTTGGTATCTTCCTGACAGCACCCTGTAACCTTATTTTTATTATTTATTCATTTAGTGTTGTTTTTAATTGAGATATAATTCACATACAACACTGTGTATGTTTAAGATACACGATGTGTTGATTTGATACATTTATATATTGCAACATGATTACCCATAACCTTAGTTTTAAACAGCACCCCCATCATCCTATTTTTAAACAAAAGAAAAAGAAATACTGCTTTTGTTCTTTTTTAACCCATTTCTACTCTTAGTATATTACTCCTCATCAGTACGTCTTTTTAAATATGCAGAAGTGATACACATAATCTATTTTAGAATTTTGATGGAATTAGCATTGAAAGTCTGGGGTTTAATTTTTCTTAAGGTTATTATGGGCTTTCTGTTTTGGAAGATTATTCTTTTTGGTGGAAAATTGGAAATATACCATTTATTGTTGTAGTTATTAAAAATTAGTGGTAGGGGCCGGCCCCGTGGCTGAGTGGTTAAGTTCCCACCCTCTGCTTCAGCCGCCGGGGGTTTCGCTGGTTTGGATCCTGGGCGCGGACATGGCACTGCTCATCAGGCCACGCTGAGGTGGCGTCCCACATGCCACAACTAGAAGGACCCACAATTAAAAATATACAACTATCTACTGGGTGGATTTGGGGAGAAAAAGCAGGAAGAAAAAAAGAACTAGTGATAGTAGTCAATGTAGTAACTCAGTAAATCTTTGAAGAGTAAAACTTTGAGCAATCACCGATCCTGTTGGTTCCTTGTTCATCTAGTACATTATATGTGAAAGACCCTAGGGTGTGGAGTGTACAGACTTAAGTTCAAACCGCCTATTTATTGTGTGAATTTGCGTGTAAGTTATTTACCTTACTGAGTTTTACTTTCTTATTTTCGTTTTCTTTCAGTGTGGGGTCATAACAGCTAGTCACGCTTGTTGTGATGGTTAAGTGAGAGTTTTTATAGAGCAGAGTGTCTGGGCTCTCAAAGATGTTGGTGGTCAGCCCTCTTCTCCTGAACATAGTTTAAAACAGAACAATAAAACCCTCAGCTCTGTGCTGTAGCCCGCCATAAAAAACCTTAGAGAGTCATAACTATTTGATATTCATCTTTATATGTGGACATCTCTTTACTTTTTGTAAATTACAGTTTTTGAAAAGATTATAATGGTTTTCCTCTGTGGTTTTGTCTCTGAATTAAAACAAAAACAGGCATGTCCCATGAATCTTGAGACAATGCCTTGCAGCATGAGGTCATCCCTCTGAATTGTTTTTAACCTGAGATTTTATTTTGAAAAAAGTCAAACTAGTAGAAAAGTTTGAAGAATAGTTCAATGAACACCTTTACCTAGATGTCCCAATTGTTAGTATTTGCCACATTTGTATGCTCTTTTCCTTTCTTCCTGGTACACGCACATACATACACTTTTGTTTTTTGTCCTGAACGTTTTAGGAATCCTGGACACTTCATCTCTAAGAACAAGGACGTTCTACATAACGTAACGCTCTAGGAATTTAACCTTGATAACGAAGCTGTTAGCTAGTTTACATTCTAGAGTCCAGTATGCTCAGTTGTCTCGCTACGCCCCACTCCCTCTCTCTCTTTGTTTTTTTAATTCGAGCTCATTCAAGGATTTTGTATTGCGTTTACTTGTCATCATTCTGTTTTTCTTGCCTTTCATAAATTGACTTCCTGAAATTTTTGAAATCTGCTCTTTTAGAGTTCTGAAGGCTATCCCAGCAATGACGCAACCCCTGGATGGCCTGTCAGGAGTCCTTAGATTGCAGGGGCACGTCCACTGCCTGGTCACTGTGCCCCAGTGATGTCTGGGAGTCTCTGTACTGTTTTCATGGCCTGCTGTTGAGCATTGCTTGCCCTAATAGATAGTTGTTTTTTATAATAGAAGTGAAAATTAAACTCCAAATTATAAATTTGCGAATTTTCTTTTCTCATGTAGCTCATCAGCCACTCTTTAATTTTTAGCCATAACATGAGCCTTGAATTTTATAGTATAGTTTTAACAGAGCTAAAATTTTACAATTTTCTAGCATTTGGAATAACGTAGAGGTGAAATTAAGTCTTTAAATCTCACACACACACTGTCTCAAAGGACATGTTAAAAACTCAGTGAAATCACCCCAAACAGAAAATGATTAGTTCCCAAGAAAGTAGTGAAATAGCAGAAGTTCAGATCTTGTCTTGAATCCGATTCAGGGAACATATGCTTCCTTGATTCAGGGAACATATGCTTCCTTTTGTTTTGTTTTGAAAATATTTTGTAGCCTTGGTGTTCATTGTTTTTTACATTAAACTTATTTGATGAGAACTTTTAACCCCTGAATTATTTTTTTTCCTGAGGTCATTCTCATATTGTCAAATGAATTTGCTGGCGTGAATCTGTTTACGTTTATATTTTGTTTTTGAAATGAGCTTTGTTTTGGAAGCTGGCTTCAGGCTTGGTAATCTCCGACTAGATAATGCACACCAGGGGAATACTGCTTTAATTAATTGTTATAAACTGAGTCATTCAGCAAACATTTCCTGAGTCCCTACTGTGTGCCAGGGATGCAAGAAGAGTGAGATGTGGCCCTTAGCAAGTTCCTAGTCTGGCAGGGAAGCTGGCTGGGACTCGGCGTTGTACATACCGTCGTATCCACAAAGAGGAAGGGATAGAACTTAGGTTCTTCGAGAGCGTGGCTCAGAGAAAGGCTGCCATGTGAGCTGGTCTTTAAGGCTTGTAATGTGGCTTTCAACAGGAGAGTAGGGGGAGTATTGTGCTTGATCACTAACAGCTAGCTATTTTTATCATAAAGTCTCTTTTCTTAGTCTGCTGCTCTGCACTTGGCCCCCGCCGTCGAGCAGCTGTGGCGTGGAGGAAGCGGATGCCATGGCCACGGCCAGCAGGGGCATATGGCCCGGAGTTGTTTCTGCCTGTTCTGCCTCACCGTTGCCCCAGAGTGTGCCTTTCTCCTACCAGGGGAGCAGTATATAGGCTCTGCATTCAGAGAGACCTTGGTCGGAGTGCCAGCTCTGCTCCTCACATAGCCACTTATTAAAAGTATGTGTGGATGTGCCTTAGTCACTTTTCTAAAACTCCGTTTCTCTAGGTATAAAATGGGGATAAAACCTGTCTCACAAGATTATTGTATTGGTTAATCCATGAAAAACAGTCGAGGGCACAGTCTTCCGGTCCGCTGAACTTCCTGCCTGTACCTATGGCCCCATTTAGGGACAACTCTACCACCTTGTACAGCCAGAAGTAGTTACAGAAAACTGACCATCGTCCATATCCCCGAAAGGTTTCGGGGCCAAATGTGTTGGGGTGGGGTGGTGGTGGGGTTTATGATGAGGATCAAGCCTGCCCCTGCCCAGGGAGAAGCCCAAGGCGTCCAGGAAACATAGGATGTCCTGACTTAATCCGATCTGATTCTTATCTGAAGTTATAGGACCACCCAATAACCAGACCCCACCTGCACTGAGACCATTTTAACGATTTTTTTCCGATGATCTTTCCTTTGTCTTGTAAAGAAATAACTCCCATACCTACGCCTTATAAATTTAGCTCTAACCCTCAACACATTGCAGCTCTTCACTGCCGGTGGGTCCTGTCCCCATGCTGTTCTCCGAATAAAGGAGCACTGCTACCAGACCGAAAGTCCGAGAAATCTTTCTTTTGACTCTCGGCGAGCCCGCATCACTTCGAGTCTCATCAACTTTGAACTTCAGGGTCCACTACGTGCTGATTGAATGGCCTCGAGCAGGTTGCTTAACCTTCTGAGCCTCAATTTCATCATCTGAAAATGAGGCTAATGCTAGTACTTACCTAATGGAATGGTGGTGAGTATTAAGTAGGTAACATGTGGGCAGTCCCTAATGTGGAACCTTGTACAGAGTAACTGTGGCTCTCAATATTTTAGAGCAGGGTTTCTCAACCTTGGCACTGTCGACACTTTGGGACAGATAAATTCTTTTCTTTAAGAGACCGTTCTGAGCATTGTAGGATGGTTAGCAGTATCTTCGCCTCTACTCACTCAATGCTAAGAGCACTCCACACCCTCTCCCCCTGAGGCATGACAATCAAAAATGTCTACTGGTATTGCCAGATGTCCCCTGGGGAGCAAAATTGCCCCCGGTTGAGAATCACTGCTTTAGAGTCAAGAGGGCAGGTTTTTGTATGCCTCTCAGGAAAGAGTGGTAGATGATTTTCTGTCTATCTATAGGGCAGAATCCACACACATGATTTTGCTATGAGTAATGACATTTTTCTTATTTAAATAAAAAACCAACCTTCTTTCCAAAAAAAAAAGAGAAACACTTGACATAGTATTCTCTCTATTTTGGTTTCACAGTCTCAGCCTGTTGTCCAGGTGTGTCTCCTGGACAGGCAGGGGCTTCCAGGAGCCTGGACTGGATGTAGAGATGGGTCAGAAGTAGCTGGTGGACTGCAAAGCTTGACATGGAGAATTCACTAGAAAGATGACACCCAGGGTGAGGCTGAAACCGAGAGTCAGACAGTCCAACCGAGGCACCAGGGTGAAACGAGAGTGCAAGCACTGGGCAAGGGGAGTGAGAGAGATGGTGGAGGGTGGACCTAGAGAGGTTCTCAGAGATGCCAAAGTACAGGCTCTGGGGCTCTTTGTCCAGGCTTCTCCCAAGAGAACCAAGTGAACAGAGCGAGTGCTGCTGCCATCTCATCCCCAGCCTTGTCGCTCTCCTCCTTCATATTCCAGCGGTACTAATTTACTGACATTTCTTACGCATTCTTTGTGCTTACATGCCTTAGCATGCTGTGAGACAGAGAGCCCAGTGGAATCTATGAGAAGTGTTGAGTCTCTGGTTCTTTCTTGTTAGGCCCAAGAATGAGAATTTGATTATCTCTTTAACGTAATTGCATTTTCTCCAGAGCTCTCTTTGAGCCCTCCAGGGAAGGGAAAAAGGAAGGCAGTAGTAAAAATGTGACCAACAGTTCAGGGCCGGGCGGGGTGTCTCCTGCTCCTGCAGTGTCCTCAGACTCTGTGCGTCAGCAGATGCTGAGGGACTTGGAAGATGGCCTGGGCAGCCTGTGTGGCCCACTGACCCACTCCTGTGTCCTGGTTGCTGTACGGACGTGAGCAGATAGGATGGATGTTTGAACTTACCACGACCATTCTCTAGTGATCAGAGTTTAGGTTGCTACTCCACAAACTCTGTGAAGGACCGGCCCCCCACCCCCATCCATTGCAGACCAGTACCTTTGTAAAATATCATAAGATTGTCATGGCAAGATGGAAATTTATCAAATTGCTGTAATGGTTCCTAAACACGCCCACTCTGTACTTAGCCTCATTGTGGACCGCTGTGGTTTGAGGGACGTGACATTACTATGGTCTGTATGAGGTATGAAAGTTCTCATAAAAAGCTTTTATGTGAGAAAATTACCCAATTATCTAAAAGAACTGACTGTTAAAAACAAAACCAAAAACCATATTTGGTTTTGCTACTTTGGCGTTTTGTAAGAACAGACTCTAGGGTAGGACGGTGGTATATGGCAGCCCCAGGTCCGTGATCCTCATATTGTTACTCCATCGCCTGGCGTGTACCTGTTCCTGTGTGGGGCGCTCCGCAGGCTTCGCTTGTCTGGCCTTGCTGCAGCTCACCCCCCAACCGTGTTCCCTGCCCCTCAGCATTGATCCTCCCTTTCTGGGTGCCATCTGTGTATAGAGCATGTACTCTTGCTGCTGGTACTCCTGCACATCCTTCGATGCTGTGTGTGGTTGTTCGCGTGTCTTTTTCCTTCTACTAAACTGAGCATCATAATTAACGAACTGAGAGAAAAGGGCGTTTCTGGATGAAGTCGAAGAAAAAATAGAATGTGAAGTATGGAAGTGAGCGTACTAGAAGGATGAGAGGATTTGGCCGGATGTGTACAATGGGGTTTAAGATTCCTGAAGTAAGGCCCGGCTCGTATGTAGTTACGGGCTGAGACTGCTCAAGTGGATGTTGGATGAAGTTTTACTGGAGTCAAGGAAGTGAAAAAAATTTGAGGATGGGCTTGGACATTCATTGAACTCTTCTGTGATGATGGCCAAACTGGAGTGGAAGGAAAACTGACAAGAGCAGCCTGAATGCCATGAATCTCAGGCGAGCACTGGCGTTTGCGTGGGAGCACCAGGTAGTGGTCCGGATGCCAGTGTGGGGAGCCGTGAGAGCCCCTCACTGTCTTTTGGATCGCACTGTGTGCAGGCAGTGGGACCTTCTGAGAGAAGTGGTGTTCTTGGAGAAGAACCAGGTTTCAGCTAAGGCGGAGAGATGTCAGAAATGTTTTCTAAAAGCACTTGAGAGTGTTGGGAAAGTGTTGTAAAGGAGGGTAGTAGTGGATGGGAGGCATCCACAGGTCAGCAATTCAAATGAGCGAATATTTATTGAGCAGTTGCCGTGGCCAGGCTCTGGGCTAGCCACTGGTGCAGCAGCAGTAAACGCCCCTGCCCTCCGCATACTCACAATGGAATGGGGACACTTCAAGGAGTGTGGAGATGACCCTGGGGAAAAGGCGGTTGTCCGGAGGGTTTTGTATCTTGTGGATGACCAAGGATGACGGCACAGTTGGGTCACGGGTCTTTAGGTGCTGGTTTGTTCACTCTGAATGCTTGGTTAAGTAAACTTTCCTTTCCATGAGGTTCCCAGTGAGAGCACTTGAACCTTCTGATATTTACCGCAGTTCTGGAAGGCAGTATGGAGTCGAAGCGAAGGGCTTGGATTTGAGGCCATTCTTTCATTTAATTTTCAAATATTCAGTGAAGGCCTACAGTGTGTTTGGCGCTGGCCTGGGCCTGAGACAGACAGATGTGGTTTAGGATCTTAGTTGCATCGTTCTTTAGCTGTATGACCTTGGGTAACCTAAACTATCTTCGGTAAAACTGGGTTATTGTAATTCATGGAGAGAATGCAGGCAAAGCTTTTTTTTTTTTTAATAGCACAGTACCTGAGACATAGCGAGTGCTAAATAAACTGTTATATATCACTAGGCTCAATTTCTCGAATTTTAAGCTAATAAAAATGCCATAATATTAGTATCTCTGTTATTTTCGCTTGTAACTTACCCCACTTAATTTTAATTGACCAAATTACATAATGCAGCTCCCCCACCCCACCCTGCCCCGAGCTTAATCAGATTGAACCAGCTGCTGCTTGGAGCTGATTACTGGAGAATGTTCCTGTCGCTGGGTTCTGAGTTTCTGAGAGCCCAGCAGTGTCTTTTAAACTAGCTAATCATTTGATCGTGTTTTCTGGTATTTTAAAAATTAATGGTACAACTAAAAACCAAATTTTGTATCCCAATCTTCTCTTTTTTTTACCACTAACAAGCAGGGGTCGCCTCCACCAGCATTACCGCCTTTTTTTCCTGTGGTCTTGAGTTACTAAAACCAGAGAACATTGATTTTTTTGTTGTTCTTTTACATAAGACAATATAATCACACTGCTAAAAAATTAAAATATAGATTAATGGTGTATTGTTTGCAGAATGGTAGAGAAGAGGCGCCTTTCCTTTGATATTGTTAGACCTATTTCAAGGAATCATGAGTGTTAATATCTTTATCGACCTCCATCAAAAAAGGTGGAACTGACCCTCTCCTTGGATATTTAAAAAAAGAATTGCAAATTATAGCTCCCATGTAAAAACAGATGTAGACAGTTTCATATGCTCATTGCATAACATAGAGTAATAGGGTACCAGATGCAAAGTGTTCCAGAAAATGTGCACGGCTCTTATGCTGTGAGGTCATTTTCAGAGCTGTGTTTCAGCAGGTTGCTGAGTGGTGATCTGCAGTAGAAACTGAAAACTTAAACTTCCCTTATCGACTCTTGTGGCTTTCTAAAAATAAACTGCTACTTTCAAGTTACCTTTTCATATGGTATTTTCACTTTATTCTGATTCCGTGGCCCTATTAGAATGTTGCTTTGCTTCAGCGCATTTATAGGAAGGAGACAATTTAATCGAAGTACATTTCTTAGGTTTGAGAGCTGTTCTTGAAATTAGAATAATGAAAAGACTGGTAATCCAGAATCATATTTTATTGATTAAAAAATAAATATTCATGTTGTATCACATAGGCAATTAAATTAGAAGTTAAAAGAAATTCAAATTTTTCCTTAGTTAAATTATCCTTTTAGAAGGAATTCTTGACGCTCAACTCTATAGGTTGATGGGACCGACGAACAGGGTTGGAGAGTTGTAGCTACAGGAGAGTCACATGGTATGTGGTATCCTGGGGAGAGATTCTGAGGCAGAGACCGTAATGTATTTCCAAGGCAGCCTGCATGTCCTGTTAAAAGATAAACTGAGGCATAATAAACATTTTAAGAGTTTAAGCAAAAATATGTTCCAGTCGGGCAGCATCTAATCTAGCGAATAGAAAGGAGCTCCAAGGACCTGCCCTAAATGAAGGACTTTTATAGGCAGAGGGAGCAGGAACAAGGAAATTATACTAGGCAAAAAGACAAGTTGGTTATTGCAAGGTTCCTTTCCTCTAGGGAATGGCGGGGGTCCATCACACAGATTACCTAACTAAGGCTGATCACGCGAATCCCGCTTGACTGGTTTAAGATTCCATTTCTGGGAGAGCCAAAACTGTAAGTGAGACTCGGTTTGGGGCTTAGCAGAAATGACTTCGTTTTGGGCCTGTTGGCTTGTTTTTAACAGTCCCAAGTGTTTTTCATGAACTTCTAATTCCCAAAGCTTTTTTTCCCTTGCTTTTATCTAAGAATAAATTCCTCTAACAAGGGATGTAGCTCAAAAGTTTGAATAAGGATCAGTTATTCTGGTTATCAGCCTTAGTGGTCTAATTTGTGAAAGTAGATGATGGTGATAATACTAAGATGTACACAGAGCCAGGTACCGTTTATCAACTTTACTTTCCCTGTGATAACCCATGAGAATCACTGCTACCATCTTATCCTCTCCATTTTACAGGTGTGCAAACTGAGGCACAAAGAGTTGAACATGCCTAAGGTCATGTTCTTTATATTTTTTTAGTATTATTAAATTTATTCTTTAAAGTGGACCCAAACTAGTTTTTAACTGGTTTATTAAATGGGAGTTATGGGCTAGTAGATATAAAAATCTTGGATACTTCATACCCAAATCATGCAGTTCTTTGTGAGGATTCTGCAGGAAATAAATCAAACAACTTCTAGCTGTTTTTCCAGGTTATAATTTTCATCCTGAATTCTGAAATCATGTTAAATATTTTATACACTAAATTCTAACAAAGTAGAGAAAAAGCAAAGGTTTAGAGTAATTTCTAGTACCAGGATTGTTTTTCTACATGTACTCTTATAGATGAAGCATTTATTGTTTAATAACACCAACGGTATTCTTTATATTTTAATTAATTCATCGTTTGAATTTTCTATGCCCCAAATTACAAAATAGTTTACATTATTATGCTTTTAGCCATCAGTTTAAGTGATTCAGATTGGGTTTTTTTTTCTTCTTTAAGTATCAGAAAAGGTTTATTAGAAAATTCTCGCCCTGAGCTGATGTAGCATATGATACGGTTCTTCCGTTCATTAAACACCGACTGGAGGAAACACGCTTGTTTCCAAAGTAGGTCCTTGTACAAAATGTATAAAAAGCAGTTTCTGATGTGGCTTTTGCTCTGCCTCCTCCTTGACATCTTGATTCAGATTAATTTTGATCTAAATTTAAGTATTATCCCCTTCCTTTTTCAAAAACTAGAAATCTGAAAATACTGGATTGCCACCCAGATTAATGGATAAGTACCTGAAATATTGTAAACCATCCTACTGTTTGCTTATACATGGAATTAACTACATTTCTAGAAATGATTTGCTTGCAGTTTAGTCAGGTTTATTATTTCTCTTTGTTTCTCTCTGGATAGGGAAAAGAAAACCTCCTTAATATTGGGAAAATCAATTTAATTTCTATTTCAGTGACTGCCCAGTATATCTTTTCCAGCTGTCTGTCAGTCAGATGGAAGATTAATGATGCAGGCGTCCCTAAGGAAGATGCTGAGAACTGAAGAAGTCCTGTTTGCTTGTTTGCAGAATTGCACTATTAGACACTCTACTCCTTTGCAGTTATGGATCCTATAAAAAATACAAAGATCTGGTTACGTCTGTTTGTATAAGCTAGACACCAGTGAGATCATCCCGCTGAGTGACTTAAAAGCTTGTGTGAGATGCTCCACCCTGATTTGGAAGGAGAGGGTGAGATACGAAAGGACCAGGGGAGGAGGCATGGGTGGAGGGAGGGGCGAGAGGTGATGGTCGGCTAGTTTTCTCCATTTCAATTTGAAATCATTTCCAGCTCTCCCATACCTTGAGCAACAATAAGTCAGAATCTTTTTTCTTTTTTTTCACCTTTTTAATGATGAGGTGATGTTTCCTACTATATATTAAGATCAACTATTAAAATTTTTCTAAAATGGAATCTTTGTGAATCAGTATCCATGTTTTTTTATAGTTGTGATCAGTGTGTACATATACCTGTTATGTCATTTAAACATTTTTTATTATAAAATTGATACATGCTGGGGCCAGCCTGGTGGCACAGCGGTTAAGTGTGCACGTTCTGCTTTCGGTGGCCTGGGGTTTGCCACTTTGGATCCTGGGTGTGGACATGGCACCGCTTGGCAAAAGCCATGCTGTGGTAGGCGTCCCACATATAAAAGTAGAGGAAGATGGTCACGGATATTGGCTCAGGGCCGGTCTTCCTCAGCAAAAAGAGGAGGATTGGCAGCAGATGTTAGCTCAGGGCTAATCTTCCTCAAAAAAAGAAAATTGATACATGCTCATGGTAAGAAAGTCAAATAGTACAGAAGGGTATAAAATGAAAACTAAAGGTGCTTGTGCCTGCCATTAATTCCCAATCCTAGGCCTGGAGATAACCACAGTTAACGCTTTCTTAAGTTCTTTCCTGGACATTTTAATGCATGGACATATTTAGCTGGAATTAAAATTATATCCAGCTTTGCACATTGCCTTTTCACTCAACAGTTTATCCTGTACTGCTTTTCATGTCCTTACATCTAGAGGAACCTTATTCTTACTTTAATGACTGAATAATATTCCACTATATGGATGTGTTAGTTTATATAACAAGGGTGTTTAAATTTCAGGTACGTGTATCTTTGCATAATTGTGCAAATACATCTATAGGATATATTTCTAGCAGTGGAATTGCTTAGTCAAACGTATGAGTAAAATTTGTATAGGTATTGTCGAATTGCCCTTTAGAATGGTATACTAATTTGTATATTCATCTTATGTTTAACATGGTGTAAAACACTCAGTAAATGTTTAGCAATTTGATAGGTCAACTATGTTTTGCATTTTTTTATTTATAAGTCAGGCTAAGCATATTTTCATTATTGTTGACCATTTGTATTTATTTTTTCTTTGAACTACCTTTTCAACTTTTTTCCCCCTTACTGATTTGTTAAGTGAGCTCTGAGGTCAGATGGCTTTGGGTTCAAATTTAGGCTTTGCTACTCATTAGTTGTTTGACCTTGAGAGGGTTATTTAGTCTCTCTGAATTTCAATTCATTATCTGTAAAATGTGGCGGTAAGGGTACCTAACTCGGGGGTACTGTTAATTTATTAATGAGATAATCAATGTAAAGTACTTAACACATTTTGTAAACTATAGCAAGAATATAATATGTTTGCTAGTAGCATTACTAATACTACTGAGATTTTTTAAAAATTAAGAATAGAATTTGTCAAATGCCTTCATAGCATCCATATGATCATTTGGTTTTTCTCTGTTAGCATAATATATGGTAAGTTGTATTAATAGATTTTCTAATATTGAACTACCCTTCTATTCCTAGAATGAACTGTGTTTGGTCATTACATTAATTGTTAATCATGTTCTTAAAATTTCACTAACATATACCAACTCTTTAGTATAAATCAAAACATGTTTTTTGACACAGAATCAAGCTCTGAATTTTAGGTGTATTTCAGAGAACATTGTTGAATATGCTTTCCTGTTTTAGGTGAATAATTAGGGATCAGAGCTAGGAATTGTCCATTTAGAAACTGTTGGTTGAAACACCTACTGACCCCAACAAGAGACATTTATCATGATTCAGATGTACTAGTCAGTATATGTAGCAAGCAACCGTTGTTCCATCCAGCTATGGAGCTAGAAATGGTGTAGGGAAATGGCATTTTGTTTCTGCTTCATACTTTCAAGTCTATTGAGATTATATGTATTTCATGGCTTTTAAAATAATAATCACAGTGTAGTTTTATGAAACTGCAATGAAACTTTTTCATGCATAGGGAAGTGTTATCTGTTCTAATTTGTGCCTTTTAAGGACGTTTGCAGCTCTCAAATAGTATGTTTATATTGTTTCAATGACACAAATCCTATTACTTAAGATTAATTTTACATTTGGACTCTAACAGAGAAATGAAATAAATATATAAGGAGCATTTGTGCAAACCACTTCTCATGGTTTTCCTTCTGAAAACCATTTTCATTCATCAAATAGTGATTTCTTTCTTAATTCTTCTTTTCCAACTTCAGAAATATTAAGGGCATTAGAAATGTGATATGCCTGGGGTAAATGTATTTTATAATGAAAAAGTAAGAATTTGGGTTCCATGCTATGGGTCCATTCTGTATACAAACTTGTATATAATTAGAACCTGGAATTCCAATGACAAACACTTTGAATAATCATAGTCGCTACCATTTATTGAGGGCTTACTATAAGCTAGCAACTGTTCTGAGTGCTTTACGTGTGTTAATTCGTTTTATTCTTAAAACAACTCTATCCAACAGGTACCGTTGTTGTTCTAATACCACAGGTAGAGAAACTGATACACAGAGGTTAAGTCCTTGCCCACGGTAACAGTGACAAGTGGCAGAGACAAGATTCAAAGTCAGGCATTCTGTCTGCAAACACTGCACTCTTTTAGATACTTCATTCTGTTGACAAGATGGAACTACCGTCATTCAATAAATGTTTATTGAGTGTCTACAGTGTGCTGGAAATTGTTAGTTGTTGTAGATGTGGGGCAGTGCCATGGGGAGCAAGACACAAGCTCCCTGCTATCATGAAATGTACATTCTGTGGAACAGAGGAAAGACACGGACTTCCTAGTTTATGAAGGTTCTCACAGGTGTGGCGGGTTGTGTTTTAGAAAGGTTTTTTATGATAATGATGACTGTTGATCACCTTTTCTCTGTTGCCTGCTTGGTTCATGAATTCCCTCTCTTGACTATCGATGGAATGCTTTGCTTTCCTGTAGACCCCGGAGCCTGGGTGGTGGAGGGGGACGTTCCTGTGCTTTAGCATCTGAAGACCTGGGTAGGAATCCCAGCACTCCGCCGTGGACTAGCTGTGTGTGAGCCCTGAGCTTTAGTGTCTTCATTACAAACCAGGCATTGGATGCCCTACCCCCTGGGGTGGTGGTTAGGATTAAGGGAGCGCAGGTCCCTAGCATGGGGCTTGACATAGAAGAGGCTGATTAACTATTAGTTTCCTCCCTTCTCCACATTTTCCAGTCTTAGTAATTTTCAGTGAAAGGTTTAAATGCAGGTGGAGGGACTAAATTTCGTTCCCTGTAAATGACGTTTAACTTTTTTCTTACCAGAATGCCATATTTGTTCACAGTTTTTTTTTAAATCATTTACGCAAATATTGAGGAAAGTTGATGTTTGCAGGATAACTGAGAATTAATATTCATAAAAATGTCGTCTTGAAGGAGTTAAGTACAAAAAATGCGTCATAACACTTTCCTCAAAATTTCTCCATATAACATTGGTATATTACATTACTGTGCTAGAATTTACTTCTGTATTCTGTACCATAAAAATAATATATTTTATTTTCAAATTACTTTAAAAATGATATTGCTTCTTATTTGCTTATACTTAGTAGAACCACGTTCGTTTCATTAGAAACATCTGTTTCTGGCATTCAGTAACTCAGTGTAATGTGATAATCAGATTTTATTGTACTGTAGTGAGCTCCTGATGGAAACCGTATCTGTTGATTAAATTATTGCTGTGTATGCTTCCTAACCTTGGCCTTTGTCTCTGGTCTGTCGCTGGATTAATGCTGACTTTCACTGTTGCTTTTCCTTACTTTCTGTTTCTTTTGCTGCCATACCAATTACTGCACACACACAGTGCTGTGACAAGGCCAGGTGATCTCTCTTGATTTAGTCTTCCTTTTGTTTTCTAACTCATCTGGCACATCTCTGTCAAAATATCCTACATGTCATCCATGATAAAGTCTATACATTTTAAATTGATGTTCAACTCAAGGCTCTCAAGAACCTACACTCATTCATCTGTAACCCTATTTTCTGTTACCCCTAACACAGACCTTCTGGTCCACCCATACTGGGTGCCTGCAGTATTCTAAACATTCTTTGATTTAAAACACATCGTGTAATCCTCCCATTAACTTTTTGAGTAAGATACTGTTGTTATTGCCATTTAGGGACAAGGAAACGGAGGCACAGAGAAGTTAAATAAGGAGTCCAGAGTCCCTCGGCTTGTCTGGAGTGCAGTTGGAGTTCGAACCCAGCAAGTTTCCCTCTAGATGTGCGCTCTTCAGCACAGACTTTCTTAGGGGCTAAAGCCTCACCCAGGTGTCATCCTGAGTGAGAATCTGTGCCGTAACTCAGTTCTTCAGTGGGTGACGCATGACGTTTATTTACATGTTGGTGGGGGGTCGAATGCCTCTCCAAGGAGGTGACATTTCAGCGGGGAGATCAAGGGAGAGCAGGGTGGCGGAGCTTGGTGGGGGAGGACTCCAGGGGAATTGTGCATGCAAAGGCCTGGAGCTTCCTCATTCACAGGCAAGTGTGAATGTTTGTCTATTCCACTTCATCCTGCTGTCTTTTGATAGCGTAAGCCAAATACATCAGTTGTTTTCCAAGATGCGCTCCTCATGTGATTCCTGGACAGCTGGCATTTCTTTAGTCACAGCAACTCCATGAGGCAGGTCTTAATAGCCACATTTTACAGATGAGAAAAGTGGAGATTCATAATGCTTTAGTAATGCCCAGAGGTCACACAATTAATAAGTGGTATGAAAGACTGACCGAGCTGGGATATGCCTCAGTCTGTCTGAATTCTGTGCTCTTTCCCCACACTGTAGATCGGTCACTCTCTATATAATCACAGATGATAATTGATACTCCTGCCTTAACTGATGCATTAATCTTCCTAACCACGTTGTAAGCTAGTAGAGTGCAGGGACCCTATTTAGTACTTGTATTGTCATAAACACGAAGCACAGCTTTACAAATAAATAGTCAATAAATAAGAGTTGTTTCCATGTGTTCGTTTTGCTGAAGCTAGAGGCCTTTTGCATATGGTAAACAAAATTTTAATAATTAAAAAATGAGTTGTTTGCAGGGTGCGTATATCATCTTCGTAAAAACAGTAAAGCTGTTTAAAAAAATACCAGCTAGTGGTTCTGAAACCCATGGAACGTAAAAAACTAAATTGAAGACCTAAGGCCAACCTTATTTGTTTTGCAAGGCAGCAAAATTTGGTGGCAGAGAATAATTTCGATTTTGCAGACTATCTTTAGCATTTATATTGTCTGACTAATAACACAGATAAATAATCATGGGTACTCCTGTCAGAACCACACGTGGCCCCTGAGTTATCTATCACCCACTTTTGTTGTTATAATTCCATCGAATAGTCACTAGAGTTTGAACTTTTTATTTTGCAAATACCACTTCCTTATCAATGACTGCTCAATGGTTTTATTCTTAGTTCTGTTTGGTAATTGATTGGACTTTTATTATCTTGTTATACTTGTCCTGATCTTATTGAACCAGTGTTCCCCTTAATTTCTGATGTCTCCTTGGTTGTGAGAGACTGAAATGCACATGGAATTCAATCAAGTGAAGTGGAAAGTTTATTGGAAGAGTAGTGGGGCCTCACAAAACCACCACTCCACAGGGAGGGCAGGAGTGCAGCTGGGCCTCAGGAACAACTGGAACCTGGGTTTTGAACGCTGTTAGGAATCTCTCCATCTCTTGC
Organism: Equus caballus; assembly: GCF_041296265.1. Classification (NCBI taxonomy): domain Eukaryota; kingdom Metazoa; phylum Chordata; class Mammalia; order Perissodactyla; family Equidae; genus Equus; species Equus caballus. The sequence continues at coordinate 7,126,398 of NC_091687.1, forward strand.
CTCTGGTTCTCTCTCTTGCTGTAGACTGCTTCTCCATATGGGGGGGATATGACCGCCAGAGCTCACGCTTTACAGAAGTAGCCACCAGAAAGAGACTGCCCTGACGTTCCCTGTGATTCAAGCCCTCAGAAATCCCAGGAGCAGCCTCTAATTAATTAGCCCAGCCATCCTGGGTTGATTTGGAAGTTGTCTCATTTTCCCATCGGGGTCTGCTGTGACACAAGGCTCAGAAACCATGACCTCACCTGGGACTAATTTTAGCTGATCCCAATTTGGATTATTAGAATCATGTCTGCTAGCTGATTATTAGGTTAGACTGGCTGCCCTGAAGAAGCTCTCCATCTTTCTTTGTGGAAGGCAGCTTCTCTGTTGTCCCTCTGAGCTTTCTTTCCAGCCTAAGGGGACATCTGCTGTGTACCAGCACATTTGCAAATCCAAGACAGTTGACAAGCCGTGAGCTCTGTGTGAGAGGAAGTCACTTGCTTCACCACCTGCCTGCAGGACTGCAGGTGACCCACTTGCGTGTGTCTTTTTCTGTTAAGAAACATTACCGTTTTATGATAACATAATACTTTACACACAGAATGACAACAGATAACAATGCCAGACAAATGTCGCTTCTCTTCAAAAGAATGGGGCTATTATCTTGCATATCAATTCATCTAGCTTCTAAAGGAAAAAGCCCCAAAGAAGAAATAATGCTTTATATTTATATGACGAATTTTTCAGAGATAAAGTGGGAGCCTAAAGGTCACTGTAATTTTCTTCTTACAAAACTGTTTTTTGATGTTATTTTCTTCAGAACATTAAGAGCAGCCAACAACCTGGTTCCCTCACATTATGCAAAATTATTGCATTTTTAAATCAGATTGGGTATTTTTTTCTCCTAGACTTGGAAAGGTTTTTAATTTGTGAGAGGACAGCTTTTTTTGTGCTAAAATGTTTGTTTTTGGAATGTTTATACTCTGCTAACTATAGAAGAAATGGATTTATATCTGGTTGGTTGTGCTGTCACTTCGTTTAAATTTAAAAGCTTTTATCATTAACTCACTATTTGCAAGACAGTCTTCAATGCATGCTGTGAGATTGCTGAAGATGAGTAAGATGTGGCTTGTACCGAAGTCCCTGGAAGAGCTGACCGGGTACCATGACTGTCCTACCAGATACTTGTCAGTGAGCACAAGGGAACGGGTGGACGTTCCCCTGAGTGAGTGAGTGCCCGCAGTGCGTGAGGGGAGCTGTGAATCTACCTTTCCTGCTGGCTTGCTCGGTTCCTGCATGCCTCTCAGAGTATGAGCATTTCTAGGGGTTTAAAGGTATCCATTTTCCACACAACTGTGGCTTCTAAATGTGAGCCTGCAATGACTTCTGGTGCTCAACAGAAGAAGCAGCAATCAGTGTTAATGCTGGAGGGGAAACTCATTGTTAGGGACTTATTATGGGACCATATGACCATCTTCAGCAGTGGCTTCCTATGGGATTTTCAAGGATAATATTGACTATTGGAGATTTTTGCCTCATATATTGTATTTAGAATTTAGCCCCCACATAATGTGATTCCACGGAAATGATGACACAAATAAGGTGCATTCCGTGTTTCTACTTGGAAGGGAACATTTAATCCTAACTTATATGCTTGGGGAAAGTATCAGGGAGGCTGTGGCATTTGTGCAGAGCTTGAGAAAAAGTTGAATTTTCATATGTGGGAATGGGGAGTGGGAGAGAGAAATTTCCAGTTGAGCAAACCATGTAAAATAACACTGTGTTGAGGTAATAGTGAATAGTTTAATAAGGTTGGAAACTTATGGGCTTTATTACATTATAGTAGGAGGAAAGTCTCAAAAAACAAGTTTGAATCAGATCATGGGGGACCCTTGGGCGTCTTAAGAGTTTGAGCTTTAGTCTGTATATTGTGGGAGGTATTAAAAATTTTGGGTCAGAGATGTATCATGCCCAGGAATGGTCAGGATGGAATCCTGGTGTTCCAAAATTGGTCCATATTATCCTCCCCCTCTCTTTCACCCTGATCATTACCCAGGAGCAAACTGAGAAGAGGTGGTTGCTTTCTGGGGCTAGCCACGTGTAACGATCAGACTGTTATTTCTGTATGTGAACTCAGAGCAATTGAGTTAGAGTTTGTCAGCCCATTGTGCTATTATTGACATATGCTATAAACCCTGCAGTTTAGTGTTATAATTATTGCTTTATGCAGTCTTGTCTTTTAAAGTAAAAATTAAGAGGAAAAAAAGCATGTGTTTATACAGTCTTTTATATTTACTCACATATTTACTTTTTCCACTGCTCTTCATTTCTTCCTGCAGATTTGAGTTAGCTTCTGGTGTCATTTCCTTTCAGCCTGAAGAGCTTCCTTTAGTATTTCCCGTAGGACACATCTGCCAGCAGAAAATTTACTTGGTCTTTGTTTATCTGAGAATGAATTCATTTCACCTTCATTTTTAAGGGATAGTTGTGCTGGATATAGAATTCTTGTAAGACAGTTTTTTTCTTTCAGCAATTTGAATGTGCCACTGCCTTCTGATCTCCATTATTTCTCGTGAGAAGTTAACAACTGATTGCTTTATTGTTCCCTTGTATCTGATAAATCTTTTGTTGTTGTTGTTTTGAAGATTTTTGTTTTTGACTTCTAATGGTTTGACTAAAATGTGCCTAGGTATGGATTTCTTTGTGTTTATTCTAGGCTGGGGTTCGTTGAGCTTCCTGCATCTGTAAATTATTGTTTTTCATAAAATTTGGAAATTCTTTGGCCATTATTTCTTCCCATTTTTTTTCTGCCCTTTTCTCTCTTTCTTAACTTTTTGTGGAACTGCCATTATGTGTATGTTAGTATGCTTGATGTTGTCTCCAAGATCTCTGATGCTCTCTTCATTTTTTATTCATTATTTTTTCTCTCTGGTCTTTAGGCTGAATAATTTCTATGGATCTATCTTCAGGTTCCTTGATTCTTTTTTTCTGCTAGTTCAAACTTGGTGAACTCATTTAGTGAATTTTTCAACACATTTATTGTGCTTTTCTACTCCAGAATTTCATTTGGTTGTTTTTCGTAATTTCTGCCTCTTTATTGAGATTCTCTGTTTGTTGAATCATTGTCTTCATACTTTAATTCTTTAAACATGGCTTTGTCTAGTTCCAAAGCTTCAGGGTTTGCATTGAAGTCTTTGTCTGCCAAGTCCAACAGCTGGGCCCACTCAGAGACAATATCTATTGACTGTTTTTTTCCTGAGTGTGGCTCACACTCTCCTGTTTCTTTGCATGCCTTACAAGTTTGCTGAGAAGTGGCATTTTAGATTATATTTTGTAGCAATTGCAAATTCTGATTTTCTCCATCTCATGGTTGTTGTTGCTGGGTTTTGTTTAGTAACTTTCCTGGGTTAAATCTATGAACTCTGTCTCCACCATGATGTGTGACTGCTAATGTCAATGCTTTTTAAAATTTTTTAATTAAAAAAAATTTTAACCCTAGTTTCCCAGGGTTAGTCCACGCGTCTCCATGGCTTAGTGGTCAGTCAGTGATTGGTTAGAGGTTATATTCAAATGCCATGAGTTGATGGATGTGTGTGAGTTGGGGAGCATGTTCCAATTTCAGGTAGCCTTTTCCTCCTTCTGCAACCACCAGTCTGTTCTCTGTACCTATCAGCTCATTTTTGCTTTTTTTAAGATTTTTAAGATTTGAGATCATGCTGTATTTGCCTTTCTCTGTCTGACATTTCAATTAGCATAATGGCCTCAAGGTCCATCTATGTTGTTGCAAATGGTAAGATTTCCTTCTTTTTATGACTGAATAATATTTCATTGTATACAAGTACCATATTTTCTTTATTCATTCATCCACTGACGACGCTTAAGTTGCTTCTATGCATTGGCTGTCATAAATAATGCTGCAGTGATACAGAGGTGCAGGTATCCTTTTAAGACAATGATTTCATTTTCTGCAGATAAGTACCTAGAAGTGCAATTGCTGGATTATATGGTAATTTTATTTTGAATCTTTTTGAGGAAGCTTTGTACTGTTTTCCGTAGTGGCTGCACTAATTTACCAACAGTGTGTAAGTGTTCCCTCTTCTTTGCATCCTTGCCAACGCTTGTTATCTCTGATGTTTTTGATAATAGCTGTTCTATCAGGTGTGAGGTGAGATCTCATTGTGGTTTTGATTTGAATTTCCATGGTGATTGGTGAGGTCGAGCACCTTGTCATGTACCTATTGGCCATCTTTATGTCTTCTTTGGAAAAATGTCTGTTCAGATCTGCTGCCCATTTTTTAATTGAATTGTTTGGGGTTTTTTCTATTGAATTTTTTCAGGTAGTTTTAAAGTGTGTCCCGACTTCTAACTGCTGTCTTTGTCTTCTCTGCATGAGCTACAGCCTCATGGACAGCGAGGGCTATGCGGATGGCTTGGGCCCTGGCCAGTTTCTCTTGCCTGCCTGCACAGCCTCCCAGTGGGCCATGGATGTTTGGAGAGCTTATGAAGCCCTGCTCTGGCTGTCTCTTTTTTTAAATTTCTGGTTACTCCATTGGGCTGCTGTTGCCACAGCCAGGACCACAGCCTCAGGCTGGGTGAGCTGCTTTCCTCCCTGTTTGTCTGCCACCATAATCGCCATGACCAACTATGTTGCTGAGCATGGTTTTTCTTGTGCTCTGCTCTTAATCGAGTTAGTCTCCTCCAGCAGCAAAGCTGTAGAACCACCCTGCTGACTGTACTGGGGCTCGGGGCTTGGGGATAGCAGTCCCAGGCAGGAATGCCATGGACTCCCTGGGAAATAATGGAAAAAATATGTATTGGTCTCTGTCCCCACTTCCTGGCACAGAGCTCCTGAAACCTTTGTAATTTTCTAAGTTTTAAGTGCACTAGGAGCATCTTTTGTTCCAATTTTGGTCTTTGACCTTCGTTCCTGACCCAGAGCTCCTGAACCCTTTGAAGTTTCCTGGGTGATAGGAATGTCTTTTGTTCTAATGAGGAGACTTGGTGGGCTCCGGTGTAGCTTCAGGATGGGGCTGGTCACCAGAAAGACCACGCCATGGCTAGAAGCTTGATCTTTCAGGTCCACCCACCATCCTCTGGAAAGGGGAAAGGGGACGGAGATTGGGTTAATGATCAATCATGCCTACATGATGAAGCCTCCATAAAAATCCCAAAAGTACGGGGTTCAGTGAGCACATCTGTGTGCTGCAGTGGTGGCCTACCCCAACTCCACAGAGACAGAAGCTCCAGCGCTCGGGGCCCTCCCAGCCCTTGTCCTGTGTGTCTGTTCATCTGGGTGTTCATCTGTGTCATATCTTTTATGTATAATAAACTGATAAACATGTTTCCCTGAGTTCTGTGAACTGTTCTAACAAATGTTCAAATCTAAGGCGGGTGTTGTGGGAACCGCCATTGTATGGCCGCGTCAGACAAAAGTTGTGGGCAACCTGGGTACCTGCTACTTGCGATGGGCGTCTGAAGTGGAGGGCAGTCTTGTGGGACTGAACCCTTAACTTGTGGGATCTGACAGTAACTCCAGGTGGATAACGTCAGAACTGAACTGAATTGCAGGACACCCAGCCGTAGAAGAATTGGTCAGTGTGGGAATAAACTCACACCGTGGTATCAGTGTTGTGACTGTGGTGATGATGTGAGTAAAGGACAAACACAAGAGTGCCTTTCCGATACACTCTCACTGTTCTAACTTGAGGTTCGGTAGTTTTTCATGAATAAACGCTTCTCAATTTCTTGTATGCCTTTGATTGATTTTCAGAGTCCTGAAATGTTTTTTGTTTTGTTTTGTGTATGAAAATTTTGTCTTGTTTTATCATTGCTTTTGGAGTGAGGATTTGCCATATTCCTCACTCTGCTGTACCGTATCTCTGAAGGCACTTTTTAAGTATTCAGGGTGTAAAGGGAGCCATGTTATTATAAGATCAAGGTAGACATTAAGTCTAATATCAAATATAATGCTCTGAAATCCTCATTAGACCATTTCAGCAAAGCACAAATGTAATTTCTACTGCAGTACTGTCCTCTCGTACAAGTGGATCCGCTTCCTGTCTGCTACTTAATAGTTGTGAAGAATATCGTTGAGGAATTAGGGATTAGTGGCAAACACATCCATGGGCTTCAAAATATTAGTGGTTATCAAAATAGATTCTTCCCAGAGTTATTCTTCAGGCTTTTTTTACTGTATCTATTTATCTTGCTCTTGGTGATTTGTAAGTTTTTATACTTTCTCTTCAGAGAATTTACTTGGACTGGACCATTTGGAAAATACCCAGAAACTGAGTTCTTTGATTACATGTACTTGCCCTTTCTGGAATCTTGCACGTTGTTACTGTTCTTTTATTGTGCTGAGGAAGGAACATTAGTGGCACTGGGGAACCGCTGGTCCATGTGAGAGGCGGCGAGGGCTCCTATGGTGTTTCCTCCGTTCTCTGAATCCCACAGGCTGCTCGCAGTGGTGTTAGGTACGGTGTTTGAGCCTGTCCTATTCTGGATTCATCCTCCCAGAAATTTCCATGTTGATGTAATTCTTTTCATAAACCTACTGGATGCTTTGTCCTCTTAATTGTGCCATACTCCTGATAAGTGAGTGAATTATTAAAAGAGGTGGCAGCTGCTTTACAGACTGAGTGCATGCGTGTAGAGCGTGCGGTGGAAAGAAAATGGATTGGGGATCGTCCACATACTTCATAACTAAAATTCTTAAATACTTCGGAACCCAAGTCTGGCATAAAAATTTACTTAGCCTATGTCTATGGGTTCTGACATAGTTAGGACTTTGTTTTTCCTTGAGAGGTATTTTTGAAGAAAAATTCACACTTTCTTTGGAAACAGATTACAGAATGTTTTGGTTTCTGTAGCTTTAATAATAGGAAAATAGCAAAAGATGAGCAAATTCTCATTGGCTTGAAGCTCTGTTGCTGCTCATTTACGTATCTCAGTGGCGCTGGTCCAGTCGCGTCCTGAGCATGATGGTTTCTGTGTGAGGTGTGAATGAGTCTTGATTATACAGTCACTTAAAGAGGAGTGATATACAGGTGCAGGAAAATCGTTTTTAGAAACAAAAACGTGGAAAGGCATTGGTAAATTATGCAGGCTTATTCTAAATACATCTCTTGTTAAAGGCAGCAAAAATAATGGTTTCGTAACGAATCCGGGCAGTTCAGTGAAATGTTTAATATCTCTAAAATGCTTACGAGACAGTAGAATGTTTTATAGTGGAAGGAACAGGAAGAAGTTTATAGACGTTTTTTAGGATTAGTAATTATATGTCTGGGATGATTTGGGAACCTACCTGAATAAAGATTTAAAACAGAGTTTTAAAGAGAACCAGAAGGTGCTTTATGAAGGGCTGATTCTTAAAGCCCCATAGGGGAGGCAAAACAAACTAGATTAAGTGGAAACTGTGTTTCTCGAATTTCACCAAGACAGGCTTGTAAAGTAAAATATCTTGGCTGAAATCTCTATAGTGAAAATCTGCTGACATGAGCACAGCTGATTTAGGATTTAAATATTCACCTAAGTACTATTTTTCTTTTTTAGGAAGATTAGCCCTGAGCTAACTGCTGGCCATCCTCCTCTTCTTGCTGAGGAAGACTGGCCATGAGCTAGCATCTGTGCCCATCTTCCTCTACTTTATATGTGGGACACCTACCACAGCATGGCTTGCCAAGCGGTGCCATGTCCGCACCTGGGATCCGAACCAGCGAACCCTAGGCTGCCAAAGTGGAACGTGCGCTCTTAACTGCTGCACCACTGGGCTGGCGCCAATCACCTAAGTGCTATTTAATGAAGCCTGCCAACATTTCTGCAAGATGGGTGCAGGATATATTTATATTGCTCTTTTTGTAACTGAAATATAGTAACATGATGGATTATAATAACTTTTAATGTTTTGATACAGGAAACATTAAATAACTAGATATTCAATTAATATTTAAAGGCAGTTTTAGGGAAATTGTAGTGATTCTGTTCAGAGTTTATAAGCCTTACTCTGTGGATTTTTAAGTCAAGAACTTTTTTCTCTATTTTTAAGTAAACTGTGAGGTTGGTTTTAACGCTCCCTCTGTTCCCCTCCTCAGCTCCTAGCAGAGAGAGGGGAGAGGAGACCTTGGGTTTAGGGCCGCCAGATGGTTCCTTGGTTCTTAGGAGTCTTCACAATATTCTGGTTTTCTCTCCTCTGAGCACATGATGAGATTACGCTTCCCTGTCTCCTGAAGTTAGGAGCGGCCATGTCACTTGTCCTGAGATATGTGATCTGTCGTCTTGGCAGAAGTGACACACGTTACTTCTAGGCAGAAGCTTTCGGAGTGTAGGGGAGGAAGATTTCTCCTGTACCCTCTTTGGGTCTGTGGCTGGGCCCGAGAATTACACTGACAAGATTAACAGGAGGAAAGCAGACAGATTTTATTGAGTTTTTACATGGACATGGGAGCCTTCACAAGAAAACGAAGAGCCCAAGAAGTGACCAGAGCAGGAAGCTTTTATACCTTTTAGACAAAGGAACAATAAATTTGTGAAGAACTGACAAGACAGAGGGATTTGGGCTCTGGGTAGTAAATGGAGAAGAAGTAACACGGTTTGTTTATGCAGGCTTCTCGGTTCTAAACCCCCTGTCTCTGGGGATGAGGGTGCCCTCTTCCTCCTGGGATAAGGAGGGTGCCTTTCACAGGGGAGACTTACCTCCTGCTTTTAGGGAAGAAGGGTGAGGGTCAGAGTGACCTTCCTGCCTCTGCTATTTTCTCAAACTCCTTCCCCTTATTATAGTCAATATGCCAAGGTGCTGTGTTTTGGGCTGCTGTGTCTTGAACCCCATCAGGAGCCAGTGAGCAGTTAGCTACTGCCTTGGGGACTGGTGACATTCCAAATGGTGGCAGCTCTGTCAGCCTGCAGCCCTCACTGAGACCACATGGAGCAGAGTACCCACTGTCCTGGGGTGGACATGCACTGTGAGCAAGAAGTGAACTTATGTTGTTTGAAGTCACCAAGATTTGGGGCTGCTTGTTACTCTGGTATAAACCAGCCAGCACTGACAGGTGCGGTTTCCATAGGTCTAAGGATCAAAAGAAGAGAATACTTTTCTCACCAACTGAAATAACTGCTTATTTCTTCAACCATTTCTGTTAACATTTACCATGTGCCAGTTACTGCTCCAGCTAGAAATACAGCAGTGAATCAATCGAGATCCTCAGTAATCTTCCCGTTCCTCATTAACTATTGAGGGAGCCTCTTTTCCTGCCAGGCCTTCCTCTGTCTCTCAGCCGCTAGTCACCACGTTCTCTTTTGTGCTCCTGCAGTGCTGTGTGCACACCTTCATCATGGCACTAATACTAGCGTGATCCTTCTGTTTCTGTCTTGCTTTCTAGGCTGTGAGCTCCTAGAGAACAAATGGTTTATACACAGTACATAGACAAAACAAGTTATACGCTATTTATAACATATAGTGATAACATATATGCTTTGCATCATTCTTTTGCTCTTTGCATCATCTCCCACATTTCAGAAACTAGTTTTTTTAATGAATGAATAAGACTTGTTGTGGCTCTTTTTGCTTGAATGTGATTTGGGATCAAAATGTGAACTTCCGTATTTTGGACATGTTGTCCAAATGCCTTTGCTCTGTGAATTAAAATTTAAGATGAATGTGTCACAGCAGATATATAGCAAATTACCTGGGCAGAAACGTGAAGGAATGGGGGAGGGAAGTCTACTGACTTGTTCTTGTGCCTCTTCCCTTTCCTTAGCCATAACTAGTACATCCATGTACCAGTGTTTCTCAATCTTATTGCCTTTTCCTCACGTCTTTTTTTTTTTAAGTTTTTATTTTTGCTTTTTCTCCCCAGAGCCCACGAGTACATAGTTGTGTATTTTAGTTGTGGGTCCTTCTAGTTGTGGCATGTGAGACGCCGCCTCAGCATGGCCTGATGAGCAGTGCCATGTCTGCACCCAGGATCCGAACTGGCGAAACCCTGGGCCCCCAAAGCGGAGCGCACGAACTTAACCACTCGGCCACGGGGCCGGCCCCTCCCTCACGTTTTTTTAGACCTTTTCTCTCTGATTGCCCCCAGTGATTTTTTTATTGCTGTATATCTGTTTATTTACTGTATGTATATCTGTGCTTTATATGAAAAAAAAAGGTAAGTGTTTTTGCCCCCTCTGCCAACTAATTTTCTTGTTTGAGCCTGCATGCCTTAAACTAGTATTTGTAAAAGGTAATTTTTTTTCCCTTTGTAGGAGGGCATTTCCACTTCAATAAGCTAAGTTTAATCATACTGAATCAGAACTCTGTTGTATAGTACACCTGTGCTTTTTATACTAGCTTTATTTTAAGCTGATTATCATTTAAATAAGTATGCTAAAATCTTAGTGTATTGTGAACCTTGGAAAAGTAAATTTTATATGTTTTATAGAAGTCAGTATTTTTCTAGGTTGAAGGCCTCTAAACCATGCAGTCTTTCTGTACAGGCCACATTTGCTTTTTATTCCTTCAGCAAATGCTTATTGAGGGGGTACTGTGTGCAAGGCTCTGTGCCGGCGCGGAGGCCCAGTGGCTCCTGGAGTTCAGTCTGGTTCCTTTATTCTTTGTTAGCTTTGTTAAAGCCAACATGGGTTATGTAAACTTGTCCAGTGTAGGGTTGTTTTGACTGTACTGATTTTTATACATTGTCAACAAAGTCTAGAGGGCCTTTGGTGAAAAACCCTGGGAGTTGATGTAACCCCTTTGTGAACATGATAAGAAAGGTACTTGGTCTTTGTCCAAGGTGTCTGGCACAGAGCTGCTAAAACCTTGGGATTTCATGAGGGATAAGAGTTTCTTTGATGTGCTGATGAGGTGAGTCTTGGCTGAGGGGCTTCAGGATGGGGGCCTGGTGGCAGAAACACCGAACCTTGGTTAGAAGCTTTGGAGCTTTCAGCCCCTACCCCCGACCTTAGGGAAGGGGAAAGGAGCTGGAGATCGAGTTAATCACCAGTGGCCAGTAATTTAATGAGTTGTTGTGCCTAGGTAATGAAACCTACATAGAAGTCCCTAAATGACAGAGTTCAGAGAGCTTCTAGGTTGGTGAACACATCAAGGTGTTGGGAGGGTGGCGCAAACAGAGAGGGAACGGCAGCTATATGCCCCTGCCCCCATATCTTGCCTGTGTATCTCTTCCATTTGGCTGTTTCTGAGTTATATCCTTTATAATAAGCCGGTAATAGTAAGGAAAGCAGTTTCTTGGGTTCTGAGTCATTCTAGTGAATTATTTTACCTGAGGAGGAGGTCACGGGAACCTCCAATTTATAGCTGGTTCATCAGAAGTATGGGTAACCTGGGAGTTGCGATTGGCATCTGAGGTGGGGGCAGTCTTGTGGGACGGAGTCCTTTAACTTGTGGGATCTGATGACACCTCCAGTATTAGAAATGAATTGATGGACACCCAGTTGGTGTCAGAGAGTTGGAGAGGTGGTGCTGGAAAAGACAACACTTATTTGGTATTAGGAGGTAAAAAAAAAATGCCTCACCCCTTGTCTATCACATTATATATATATATATTTATATACACACACACACACATAAAAAATATATAATAATGTCTATATATATTGTATATAATATATATGGAGAGAAGATTGAGGCCAAGCCCCAGAAGATGCAGTCAGTATAGTTGTCACGTTATGGCTTTGTCCCTCACTACTGGGTAATTGCCAAACAAAGAATGGAATATACAGTTTCAAGCTTCGTTTCAGATTGCCCAGAAGGGATAGGGCAAATGCATTTCAAAAGAAATATGAGGTAACTCAAATTATCTGGAGGCTTTGGGTTGAGGGTCCATCCAGGCATAGAGCCTTCCATCCATTCATTCACTTAGAGCCTTCCATCCCTTCATTCATTTAGAGCCTTCCATCCATTCATTCATTTAGAGCCTTCCATCCATTCATTTGTTTAGAGCCTTCCATCCATTCATTGATTTAGAGCCTTTCGTCCATTCATTTTTTAGAACCTTCCTTCCGTTCGTTTAGAGCCTTCCATTTATTCATTCATTTAGAGCCTTCTATCCATCCACTCATTGTACAGATATTTAGTGAGCTCCTAATCTCTGTGCCAGGCTCCTTGGTGAACAAGACAAAAGGTCCTCATTTTCACTCATCCTCTCTGTCCTCATTTCTTGGACAAACAGTGTAGGACATTTTAACAAAAAAGAACAGCTTTTTGTTCATTCCTTCATTCTACTCATGTTTGTTTGAGAGTCTATAATAGTCTGTAGACTATTGGGAGATATTTTAAAGAGACTTCTTCTCTGCCCTTGAGGACCTTGCCGGCTTGTTTGTTCATCAGTCATTCATTCATTCAAAAAAATGTGCCTTGAGCCAGGCAGTGTGCCAGGTCAGTGCTAGGAAAATATAGAAATGAACAAGAGCGCACAGTCAGTCCCTGAAGGGCTGCAAGTCCCAGCCTGGAGGGGCGAGCACATAGTAACATCTTTGGTAAAGTGTGGTGAGTGATCCTAATGAGCTCTGTCCCCAGGATTGGGACAGTGCAAAGGGAGCGCTCCAATGTGGTTTCCTAAATTGGCTCTATGTAGGTGCGAGGTCAACATGTGACTCTTGGTCTGACATTTTAGTTGGGGCTGGAGAGAAAGGATGGCTTGGAAAGGGGGATGTGGAGGGCGTTTCAATCGAGGAAAGAGCATAAGGGAAGAGAGGGAGGTGTAAGGCGCCGTGGCAGTGCACAAAACTGCAGATGCTGCATTTTGATTTAGGTATAGGAGGGGGTAGTAGGTGAATTTTAATAGAGTGAAACAATTGCATGTAAATGCCAAGAGGTAAACCTTGTGATACTGGCACAATCAATGTTTTAATGAAATGGATAGCCCAGAAACAAACGAACAAACGTGATAAAGTAGGTATCGCAAATCAGAAGGGTGTTAACTAATAAATACTGGGATAATTGATGAGATATTTAGAAATATAATCGTTTACTCCTCCGGATGAGTTTTAGTCCAAGTTTAGGGTCTTGAAATTTAGAAATTAGAAGATTAAGATTTCCCTCTGTGAATTAAAATTTAAGATCAACGTTAATGGGTCAGAGGATATATCTAACAAGTTACCTTAAAGAACCAAATATCTTACTTACTGTGTCACCTCCTTGAATGGACTGATCCCAGAGCATGGCTGGCTTCCTGGGCCCACACTCATAAGGACCTCGAGTTTGGTTTACTCTTCTGCTGTTGTCCTCTTGAAATACTTAATTTTTTAATCTGGGGTCTGTGTTTTCATTTTGCACTGAGCCCTGCAAGTGAGGTAGCCGTCTTGCCTGTGAGGTTGGTCATCCGCAGAAACAGAAAGTTACAGAGCTGATCTTTAGAAGGTGGTGGACTCATGCCTCTTGGAGAGTTGCAGCCAACACAATTAAGTGTCAGGGCCACATTAGCAGGACCGTCTGTATTGTGTTTGTGAATGCCTGGGGCTGTCTCTCGATGCCCTTAAACATTCAGTTTATTTGACAGTCTCTCTTCCTCCCACTTCCTTCTCACCAAGCAACCTTTTAATTGTGCGTTGGCTTCTTCTGTGGTCTTCCTGCAGGGAGAGAGCTGGCTGGTCATGCTGACTCCAGACTTCATTCAGGAAGTTGGTTACTCACTTGGCATTCTGCTGCCATCTGGGAGGAACATCAGCGAGGCTCTTTAATGGAAGCCTGCCCCTGAGAGACAGGTCCCCTTCTGTTAGATTTCTGAGACAGAAGGCTGAAGGCCAGGCGTTGTGCTGGTGAGTTCACCAAAGCAGTCGAGTGCAGAACAGTGTTAAGAAGGAGGGCTTTGGAGTCAGCCAGACCATCCTGTGTAGCCTTGGCCAAGATCCATAAGCTCTCTATGCCCTCGCCTCTCGTCTCTCAAGTGGTGGTACGTCACCTCTCTAGGGTTGTTGTGAGACTGAATGAGAACATATGCACGAGGTCAGGGATTCTCAGCCTCGGCACTGTTGACCTGTGGGGCCCGGTAGTTCTTTGTTGTGGGGACGGAGAGCTGTCCTGTGTGCTGCAGGAGGGTTAGCAGTATCTCTGGCCTCCCCCAGTAGCTGGTAGCTTCCTCCTAAGCCCCCACAGTTGTGACAATCAAAATGTCTCCAGACATGGCCAGATGTGCTCTGTGGGGCAGAATTGGCCCTAGGTAAGAATCACTGGTCTAGGTCTGTGGAGCAATGTCTAGGGAAAGGAAAGCTAATGTCAGGTTTTATAATAATAATGGTAATGCTGGTACCAGTGGTGCTAATATTGATGCCATCCTCAGGCCCCTGGAAAGACATCTGTCAGCCTGTCCTCTGTTCTTTAACTTTCTACATCTGTGTCAGAATAAAGTCCATATTGATGTGGATTAAGGCTGCCCCAGGTAGAGAAGCCCAAGGTGACCTGGCCTACATGCCAAACTATATGACCTGGTGGATTTTTATGGTATGAATTAGGGCTGCCCCAGGGAGAGAAGCCCAGGGCATCCTCACCTACATGCCGATCTATATGGCCAGATTCGTATCTAAATTTATATGACCGCACAATAACCAGACCCCATCTGCACTGAAATCATTTAATGACTTTTTACATCATCTTTTCTTTTTCCAGTAAAAGTAAGTCACGTACCCCTGCCTTATAAATTTAGCCCTAACCCTCAACTCAGGGCAGCAGCAGGAGCTCTGACTGCCCGTGGGTCCTGTCCCCATGCTGTTCTGTACTATTCTCTAAATAAAAGAGCACCACTGCCAGACCTTGAGAGTCCAAGAAATCTTTCTTTCAACTCTTCGGCTCGCTGTCCCCGCATCACATATGGGTTAAAGGGTAAATGTAAAAAGATCTACCTTTAAAAAACTAAAAGAAAGAGAAGTAACAGATCTTTAGATTTGGAAATAAAGGAGGGGTTTCCAACCTTGAAAGCAGTGGTACTTTTCTTACGTTTAATGTTGGGATCAAGTCATATTGGGGATCTCACTACATATCATGATTGGGATGATTTCACTACATTAAAAATAAACGAACATGCATAATCTGTAAAAACTTTGTAATTACACTTAAAAAGCAAACTGGATAAAACAATTGGGAAAAATAGGACAAAGTAGTGTTAAGAAACTGATGTAAGTCAAGAGGAAAACCAAATATATATGTAAATTCCCCTACATAAGGATGAAGGAGGAAATGTAGTGAGCTTATAAACATTTGAAAATTGTTCAAATTCAATAGCAATTAGGAAGTTTTTAATCTTTTTTGTCTAAGTTGGCAAAGATTTTAGGCAATAGCATCTCATTCCATTGTACAGTTTCAAGGAGTCATTTTCCGTGTTCTTTTTAGGACAGTGGGTTGGGTACAGCCGCCCTGCAGAGAAACTTGTTGACAAGTATACCTTAAAAATTGTTATACCATGTAGCCCCAAAATAACATTTGGAAATAATTCCTACAGCATAATTTGAAACGTAGACAAATATTTATGCATGAAGATGTTTCTTGCAAGGTTATTTTAATAGAATCCAGCTAAATGTCTAGCATTAGAAGAGTGGTTAATTATAGCTTATGATAAATAATAAGCAGCCCTTAAAACAATATTTACAAAATGTTTCTAATGGCATGCAAAATTCTTACTGTGTTAAATGAAAAAAGCACGTTTTAAAATTGCATATGCAATATAAAATATAAGGTCAACACTGAATAAACACTGGAAAGGAATATGCAAAATATTAATAGTATTTGCTCCTGAAAGATTGAATTATGGATAATTTGTAAGTTACTCATAACTGTATGATTAAATTGATCATTTCATGGCAGATCTAGACTTTTTTGTGGTGTCTATCCGTTTTTTAATTGATGTCATAATAGATTATATCATTGTGAAATTTCAGTTATACATTATTATTTGTCAGTCACCATGTATAGGTGCCCCTTTACCCCTTATGCCCACTCCTCTATCCCTTTCCCCTCTGGTAACCACTAATCAGTTCTCTTTGTCCATGTGTTAGTTTATCTTCCACATATGAGTGAAATCATACAGTGCTTGTTCTCTGTCTGGCTGATTTCATTTAACATAATACCCTCAAGGTCCATCCATGTTGTCGCAAATGGGACAATTTGGTCGATTTTATGGCCAAGTAGTATTCCATTGTATATATATACTATATCTTCCTTATCCATTCATTAGTTGATGGGCACTTGGGTTGCTTCCACTTGTGAATAATGCTGCAGTGAACATAGAGGTGCATAAGTCTCTTTGAATAGTTGGTTTTAAGTTCTTTGGACAAATACTCAGTAGTGGGATACCTGGGTCTTATGGTATTTCTACTTTTAATTTTTTGAGAAATCTTGATACTATTTTCCATAGTGGCTGTACCAGTTTGCATTCCAACCAGCAGTGTATGAGAGTTCCCTTTTCTCCACATCTTCTCCAACATTTGTTGTTTTTTGTCTTGATAATTAATAGCCATTCTGACAAGCGTGAGGTTGTATCTCATTGTAGTTTTGATTTTCATTCCCCTGATGATTAGTGATGTTGAACATGTTTTCATGTGCCTATTGCCCATCTGTATATCATTTTTGGAAAAATGTCTGTTCATATCCTCTGCTCATTTTTTGATTGGGTTGTTTGTTTTTATGTTGTTGAGTTGTATGAGTTCTTTGTATATTTTGAAGATTAACCCCTTGTCAGATATATGATTTGCAAATATTTTCTCCCAGTTGGTGGGTTGTCTTTTTGTTTTGTTCATGGTTTCCTTTGCCTTGCAGAAGCTCGTTAGTCTGATGACATCTCATTTGTCTATTTTGTATTTTGTTTCCCTTGCCCAAGTAGGCATGGTATTCGAAAAGATCCTTCTAAGACCAACGTCAAAGAGTGTGCTGCCTGTTTTCTTCTAGGAGTTTTATGGTTTCAGGTCTTATGTTCAAGTCTTTGATCCATTTTGGGTTAATTTTTGTGAATGGCGAAAGATAATGATCTACTTTCATTCTTTTGCATGTGGCTGTCCATTTTATCCAACACGATTTATTGAAGAGACATTCCTTTCTCCATTGTATGTTCTTAGCTTCTTTGTCAAAAATTAGCTGTCCATATATGTGCAGTTTTATTTCTAGGCTTTCAGTTCTGTTCCATTGATCTGTGTGTCTCTTTTTGTACCAGTACTGTGCTGTTTTGATTACTATAGTGTTGTAGTATATTTTGAAGTCAGGGATTGTGATGCCTCCAGCTTTGTTCTTTTTCTCAGGATTGCTTTAGCTATTCAGGGTCTTTTGTTGCCCCATATGAGTTTTCGGATTCTTTGTTCTATTTCTGTGAAGAATGTCCTTGGGATTCTGATTGGGATTGCATTGAATCTGTAGATTGCTTTAGGTAGTATGGACATTTTAACTATATTTTATTCTTCAAATCCATGTACATGGAATATCTTTCCATTTCTTTATGTCGTCCTCAGTTTCTTTCAATAATCTCTTATAGTTTTCATTGTATAAGTTTTATACCTCCTTGGTTCAATTTATTCCTAGATATTTTATTAATTTTGTTGCAATTGTAAATGGGATTGTATTCTTGAGTTCTCTTTCTGTTAGTTTGTTACTAGAATAAAGAAAAGCAACTGATTTTTGTAAGTTGATTTTGTACCCTGCAACTTTGCTGTAGCTGTTGATTATTTCTAATAGTTTTCCTATGGATTCTTTGGAGTTTTCTATATGTAAAATCGTGTCGTGTGCAAACAGTGAGTGTTTCACTTCTTCCTTGCCATTTTGGATATCTTTTATTTCTTTTTCTTGCCTAATTTCTCTGGCCAAAACCTCTAATACTATGTTGATTAAGTGTGGCAAGAGTCGGCACCCTTGTCTTCTTGATCCTGTTTTCAGAGGGATGGCTTTCAGTTTTTCCCTATTGAGTGTGTTGTTGGCTGGGTTTGTGTATATGGCCTTTATTATGTTGAGATACTTTTCTTCTATACCTGTTGTATTGAGAATTTTTATCATAAATGTATGTTGGATTTTGTCACATGCTTTCTGTGTGTCTCTTGAGATAATCATGTGGTTTTTATTCCTCATTTTGTTAATGTGGTGTATCACATTGATTGATTTGTGGATGTTGAACCACTCCTGCATCTCTGGTATAAATATCCTTTGATCATGGTGTATGGTCCTTTTAATGCATTGCTGTATTCAGTTTGCCAAAATTTTGTTGAGGATTTTTTCATCTATGTTGATCTGCCATATTGGCCTGTGATTTTCCTTCTTTGTGTTGTCCTTGTCTGGCTTTGGGATCAGGGTGATGTTGGCCTCATAAAATGTGTTAGGAAGTGTTCCATTTCCTTCAATTTTTCTATAATAGTTTGAGAAGGATAGGTATTAAATCTTCTTTGAATGTTTGGTAGAATTCTCTGGAGCAGCCGTCTGGGCCTGGACTTTTATTTTTTGGGAGGTTTTTGATTACTGTTTCTATCTCTTTACTTGTGATTTGTCTGTTCAGATTCTCCATTTCTTCTTGATTCAGTTTTTGGAGTTTGTGTGAATCTAAGAATCTGTCCACTACTAGATTGTCCAATTTGTTGACATATAGTTTTTCACAGTATTCTCTTATAATCCTTTGTATTTTTGTGGTATCTATTGTAATTTCTCCTCTTTCATTCTAGTTTTATTTATTTGAGCCTTCTCTCTTTTTTTCCTAGTCAGTCTGGCTAGTGGTTTGTCAATTTTATTTATCTTTTCAAAGAACCAGCTCTTAGTTTCATTGATCCTTTTTGTTTTTTTGGTTTCAGTTTCATTTCTTTCTGCTCTAATTTTTATTATTTCCCTCCTTCTGCTGACTTTGGGCTTTGTTTGTTCTTTTTCTAGTTCTTTTAGGTGGAGTTTAAGATTGCTTATTTGATATTTTTCAGTTCTGTTCCATTATTAAGTTGGGCCTGTCTTGCTATGAATTTCCCTCTTAGGACTGCTTTTGCTGCATCCCATATGAGTTGGTATGGTGCATTTTCATCTTCATTTGCCTCCCAATATTTTTTTATTTCTCCTTTAACTTCTTCAGTGATTCATTGGTTGTTCAGTAGCATGCTGTTTAGTTTCCACGTATTTGTCACTTTCCCAGCTTTTTTCTTGTAGTTGATTTCTAGTTTCATAGCATTATGGTTGGAAAAGATGCTTGATAGGATTTCAATCTTCTTAAATTTATTGAGGCTTGCCTTGTTTCCCAACATATGATCTATCTTTGAGAATGTTCCGTGTGCACTTGAGAAGAATGTGTATTCTGCTGTTTTTGGATAGAATGTTCTATATATATCTATTAAGTCCATCTGGTATAGTTTTTCATTTAATTCCACTATTTCCTTGTTGACTTTCTGTCTGGATGATCTATCCATTGATGTAAGTGGAGTGTTAAGGTCCCCTGCTATTATTGTGTTGTTGTTAATATCTCCTTTTAGGTCTGATAATAGTTGCTTTATGTACTTTGATGCTCCTGTGTTAGGTGCATATATATTTATGTGTTGTGTCTTCTTGGTGGAGTGTCCCTATTATCATTATATGCTGCCCCTCTTTCTCTCTAGTTGGCTTTTTTATCTTGAAGTCTACTTTGTCTGATATATGTATGGTAACACCTGCTTTCTCTTGTTTGCCATTAGCTTGGAGTATTGTCTACTATCCCTTTTCTCTGAAGCTATGTTTGTCCTTAGAGCTGAGATGTGTTTCCTGGAGGCAGCATGTTGTTAGGTCTTGTTTTTTAATCCATCCAGCCACTCTGTGTCTTTTGGTTGGCGAATTCAATCCATTTACATTTAGAGTGATCATTGATATATGAGGGCTTAATGTTGCCATTTTAGCACTTGTTTTCCCATTGTTCTGTATTACCCTGTTTCTTGTCCCATGTATTTCGGACTGCCAATTCAATTTGGTGGCTCTCTGTGATGGTTTTCTCAGTTTTCTCTTTATTTATCATTTGTGTCTCTCTTCTGATTTTTTGTTTAGTGGTTACTGTGAGGTTTGTATAAAAGATCTTGTAGATGAGATAGTCCATTTTCTGATAGCCTCTTATTTCCTTAGTCTAAGCCATTTCCATCCCATTCCTCTTCCCCTTCTAAGTTATTGTTGTGACAACTTATTCCATTTTGTGTTGTAAGTTTGTGGTTAAAATGAAGTAATTTTAGTTATTCTTGATGTTTTCTTTCCCTTTATCTTTAATGTTATAATTGTTTGCAAACCTGTTCTCATCGAAAGCTGCAGTTTTCTGATTTTGTCTTTTTATCTCCTTGTCAAGGCTCTGTAGACTGTTTCTTTTTCTTTTCAGGTATAAGGGCCTTCCTGAACATTTCTTGTAGGGGAGGGTCTTCTGGCAATATACTCCCTCAGCTTTTGTTTATCTGGAAAAATTTTTATTTCTCCATCATAGCTGAAGGATGTTTTCACTGGATAGAGTCTTCTTGGCTGCAAGCTTTTGTCTTTCAGGATTTTGCATATATCATTCCAATCTCTCCTAACCTGCAAGGTTTCTTCTGAGAAATCCGTTAAAAGCCTGATAGGGGTTCCTTGGTAGGTTATTTTCTTCTGCCTTGCTGCCCTTACTGTTTTTTTCTTTGTCACTGACTTTCATCAGCTTTACTAAAATATACCTCGGAAGAAGGTCTTTTTACATGGATGTACTTTGGAATTCTTTTTTTTAAAGATTTTATTTTTCCTTCCAAAGCCCCCCAGTACATAGTTGTGTATTTTTAGTTGTGGGTCCTTCTAGTTGTGGCATGTGGGACGCTGCCTCAGTGTGGCCTGATGAGCAGTGCCATGTCCGCACCCAGGATTCAAACCAGTGAAATCCTGGGCCACAGCAGCGGAGCGTGCGAACTTAACCTCTGGGCCACGGGGCCAGCCCCTACTCTGGAGTTCTATTAGCTTCTTTTACTTGTAATTCGAACTCCTTCCCCAGGTTTGGGAAATTCTCAGCTATTATTTCTTTGAACAAGCTCTCTGCTCCTTTCTCCATCTCTCCTCCCTATGCAATACTTATATTCTTTATGTTGCATTTCCTGAGTTAGATGTTTCTCAGAGAATTTCTTCATTTCTCTTTAGTCTTAGTTCTCTCTCCTCCATCTGAAGCATTTCTATATTTCTGTCCTCTAAATTGGTAATTCTGTCATCCATAATATCAGCTCTGTTAGTTAAGGACTTCAGATTTTTCTTTATCTCATTCTTTGTGTTTTTCATCTCCAACATTTCTGATTGGTTTTACTTTATAGTTTCAATCTCTAGGTAAAGAGTTCCCTCTGTTCATTAATTTTATTCCTGCTTTCGTTGAACTGTCTTTCTGAGTTTTCTTGTAACTCGTTGAGTTTTTTTATGATAGCTGTTTTGAATTCTCTGTCATTCAGATTGTAAATTTCTGTGCCTTTAGGATTGATTTCTGGGTATTTTTCTTCTTCCTTCTGGTGTGGAGTATTAATATACCTCTTCATACTGTTTGATGGGGTGGATTTGTGCCTTCATACAGGGGTAGTATCTGATCACAGATTCCACCTACCACCCCTGGGTGGGGGGTAGAAGCTGTGTATTCTGAGTCCAATGCTATCTCTGGCAGGTGTGCCTGTCCGAGCCTAGGCCACTCCTTGGCCACAGCGGCACTATGGGCTCTCCCATTGGATGGGAAAGTGATCACGTGGGGTCTCAGGGCTGCCATCACTTGTTCCTGCAGTTGCACCAAGATGCGCTCCCACCCTTGGGGCTGCAGCAGTGCTATGAGTGCTCCCACCAGGAGAGTAGTCCCACGTGTGCACTGGGCTGCTTGGGAGCAGGAGAGTGCTCACCTATCTCCACCACCTCCCCAGGGGTGATCCATCCACCTTCAGCTGTATTGCGGCACATGTCTCTCAGGCTTCCTGTTGTGCTGTGTGGGTGTCCTCCATTGACTCATGAATGGTAGTTGTAGTTGTAGTTTGAAGGGGGAGAGAGAAAGGGATCAGCTCATTCCACCATGTTGCTGATGTCACTCTGGGTGTCTTTTCTTTTCGGTAACTTTTAGATTTTATGCATTTCGCTAGCTTGGAAATGAGGGTGAAAGAATTCAAGCTCTGTTTCTCTGAATAAGAGAAAGCAAAAAGCAGTTGTCAGCGTCTTGAAATGCAGCTTTATATAGTAATAAATTTCTCATAAGTTGCAGTAGGAGACCAGTTTTTTGGAGGTAGACTGCTTGCTCTGGGTGAGGTGAATTAATGTTTTCTTTTTTACACCATGTTAATCTTTTTGTTGATAATTTTTAAGGGTATTTATTGTAGCATGTTTCTTGATGAAAAAATCTTTAAAATGTTTTTTAAAACATTTTATATATTTTTTTATTTTTTTTATTTTTTTTATTTTCATAGTGTGTGCAGAAGCTTATAATCCTGATGAGGAAGAAGATGATGCGGAGTCCAGGGTATGTAATTAACTGAATAAATTCATTTAAAATTGATACTCCTATATTGTATAAGGAAAATAATAATAGAAAAGATGTTAACAGGCATCTAAGTTAACAGGAGGCATAATGGAATTATTCTGACTATTTCTTTCCCTGGTCTTATCTCTGATAACCTACTTCTACTTCAAGTCCCATAGAATTGCTTTTATCCAAAGGTTCTCTCTCTTTGGATAAAAGGAAAGCTGAACATTAAAAGTTCAGTGTGGTTGTGGTTTTATTTCTCTTGCAAAACACAGCCTAGTGATGAAAAATGTGTTTAACTATCTTCCTCATAGTGGTAATGTTGTTTTTCTTAGTTTTCCTAATAAGGAAAAATACTTGGAAAAAAGCCTTTTGCTCCTATGAATTTTTAACAATAGAGGCTTACTGTGAAACAAAAAAAAGTGACAGTAAAATTACAGGTAGAGTGTCAGTAGGGCAGTTATTATTATTTTTTTAATCTATGAGTCTGGTAGTTTTTGCTGAGGAACTGATTTCTTGGGAGTCCTAATATTTTTGTAAGAATTTGTCCATTTTGGTTCGAAGCAGTTGTTAAGCTGTGCGCTTTAGCTCTGTTCTATTATTTATTTAGTAAAAAGTAAACTAAATAAGGGATTACTGTGCCTGGAAACGGAAAGTTATAATTTACCCTTTTCTTTTGAGTACATACTTTGCAAAAGTTCCCCTTTTCTATTTGCCTTAAAAAATATAAACAAAATTCTATTTCTGTAGCTCTGAAAAATAGTTCAATAAGATTGAGTTTTAATATGGAAAAGCAGATACTGTGTCCCTAAGTCCTTACATCATTGAGCTCCTTGAAACATATGTCAAATCCAGTGGCAGAAAGATCAGGAATCCTACATGGTACAGGAGATCTTGAAGGAAATCCCATTTTGCTCTGTCCCCATGGGGATTCTCAGCACCAGGGTTGTTGAGCTCATTTCTCACTACCACAACGTAAATTATTTTGATAAAGTCCACAAACCCCAGCCTGAAAACTAGTTGCCTTAGGATTAAGATATCTTTGCTCAGGTGTAACGTGCTGTTACCACTTGGCGTAGTCTGAAAACTGGACCTCCCCCATTGCATGCTTGACTTAAGTATCTAGCAGAAACAATAATGGGTGACTGAAGATTACTTGCCTTCTTTAGACTTGTTTATAAATATATGTGATAAAACTCAGTAGTTAAGTTTGATGACTGGTTTAAACTAGTAAAAATCTGAATTAAATAACATTTGAAAATACAGTTTGAAAACAATATATAGGATCTCATAGACTCGAAAACCGTTAGCTACCATTTGGTCCAGGAGATAGGTAAAGTCATTTGGCTAGATCACGCCAATTAATTTCTAACAGTTTTGCTGGGGAGGCTAGAACTAGTTAAGACTTCATTTGGCTGCATAGAAGAACCTAATCACATTGAGATAAAAATGAAAAAGAAAATATTGGGGAAAATTATTGGAAATCTTATAGAATTCCAGAAAGAGTTAAAACAACCCAAGCTGTAGGTAAGAACCAGCCCACCTCTGGGGTGCTTCCATAGCAAGGGTGCAGGACTTAGACCATTGTCACTGAAAGGGCTATCTTTCAAATTGGTAGATAACAGTTACTCTTAGTGTTCTTCTCTTAGTTCAAAATCCCAGAATTCACACTTCGCCAAGAATAGCAAAAGCAGGAGAGAGAGAGGAGGAAAAAGCTGGGCTTTGGTGTGAGGGGTTCATGCGAAGTTAATGGGTCGGGGAGCAAGACTTAAACTGATGGCAAAAGGAAAGCCAGCTTCAAGATGATGTTAAAAATGATTAAAGATGACAATTTAGGTGATACAAACTAACTTGAACATTTCATGAGTCGGGCAGTCTCTGTTCCCAGGAGTGCAGAGAACTGTGAACTGGCATGGAAGGCAGGAAGCTTTCATAGGATAAAGAAAAGGAATGAAGATTGCTGGGAAGACAGCAGCATAGGAGGACTCTGAACTCACCTCCTCCCACGGACACAACAAATTTACAACTACCTGTGGAACAGTTACCTCTGAGAGATCACTAGAAACTGGATGAAAAGAACCCCCACAATATGGGTCAACACTGACTGAGGCGGAAGAGGCAGAAATACCTTTCCTGAAGAAAAAACCACATTCTAGCTGTGGCACTTCATGGCCGGGAGCAATGCTAAGGTGTGAAGCCTTTCCTGGAGGAGTGGGGCATCTGAGCGGGACAGCTCTGTCACAGTAAGCAGCTGTTGAACTCAGCACACCCAAGACAAGTGTTACGATATGTGGCTTTGCTGGCTATTAAAACCAATAGGCAATACCCCTAGAAAAGCTATTGAACATAAGAGAAAAAAAAGCCTGCTCTTAAAGGGCCCATGGGCAAATTCACCTGCTCTAGAAATCAACACAAAATCACCAGAAAGAAAGGTGCACAGTCCTTTGGTAAATGAGACTCTCTTGATAAGCTCTGAGTGCATCTCAGAGAGGCAGGAAGCGGCTGAGACCACCACCCCCAGGGACTGAGACACTGACAGCGGCCATTATTGTGACCTAGTACAGACGTGCTGACACAGCTGCTGGCAGACACCATTTGGTTTCTTCCCCTGGCCTGTTAGCACAGTGGTTTGCCCCAGCCACTAGAACACCAATTTAATCCAGCTCAGCCAGGGCAGGCAGCCTGTCCTAGGGTCTGGCCCTGCCCACCAGCAAGCCCTCTGGGAACTTGTAGGCAGGGTGTGTGGGACCTTGGCAGTAGGGCAAGTGGGTCCTCCTTGGTGGGGTGTGTGCATGAGATGGGACTGCACTGTCAGGGTGTGCAGGCCTTGGGCACTGCAGCTTGTCAGCTGCAGCTGACTTGTGCTGTGGGCCTTCTCAAACAGCTGCATGAAGGATCTGCCCCACCTTCCAACACCTGAAACGATTGTGTGCTGCTATGCCTGTGGCCAGCCCCACCCAGCTGTGTTCCTGAGAGAGCTGACAACAGCCTCACAGGCCAGAGGCCTACCGCAGTTGTGAGGCCCTGAGCCTAGCAACCAGCCACATTAGGGGCCTGACTCACTGAACAGACAAACTGCCCAGGTGTGTGCTATTAGACCTTGCCACCAGCTGTGCTGGAGCTTCCCCTGCCCAACAAAGTGACTAAAGTGACTGCAGCAGCTGCAGGCAGCTGAGCCTTACAAATAGCCAGCCAGGGGGACAGCCTGGCCTCCGTGGGCACCTGCAGCAAGAGCAACCCTCCTGCCACAACAGAAGGGCCCATGTAGCCCACACAGGGGACACTCCTGGAACATTTGGAACTGGTGACGAGAGGGAAGCACATTGCTGGGTCTCATAAGCCATCTCTTACATGAGGCCACATCTCAAAGATAGGGAGACATAGCCGATCTACCTAATACCTAGATAGAAGCACAGAGAAATAGGCAAAAGGAGGAGACATAGGAATATGTTCCAAATAAGGGAACAGGACAATCCTCAGAAAAAGAACTAAACAAAACAAAGATAAACAAGCTACCTGATAAAGAGTATAAACTAATAGTCATAAGGATGCTCACTGATATTGGGAGAAGATTAGATGGACACAGTGGAACTTCAACAAAGAATTGGGAAATATAAAAAAGAACCATTCAGAACTGAATAATACAATAATGGAAATGAAAAATTCACTGGAGGGGATCAACAGCAAAATAGATGACACAGAACAGATCAGCAAGCTGGATGAAAGAGTAGAGGAATTACCCAAACTGAACAGAAAAAAGAATTAAAAAGAATAAGGACCGTCTAAGGGACCTCTGGGTTAACATCAAGTACACTAACATCCGCAGTATAGGTGTCCCAGAAGGAGAAGAGAGAGACAAAAGACCAGAGAATCTATTTGAAGAAATAACAGCTGAAAACTTTCCTAACCTATGGAAGGAAACAGATATCCAGGTACAGGAAGCACAGAGAACCACAAATAAGATGAACCCAAAGAGGCACACACCAAGACACATTATAACTAAAATGTCAAGAATTAAAGATTAAGAGAGAATCCTAAAGACTGCAAGAGAAAGGCAACAAGTTACATATAAAGGAAACCCCATAAGGCTATCAGCTGACTTTTCAGGAGAAACCTTGCAGGCTAGAAGGGAGTGGCATGATATATTTAAAGTGCTGAAAGGGAAAAACCTACAGCTAAGAATACTCTACCTGGCAAGGTTATCACTCAGAATGGAAGGAGAGATGAACAGTTTCCCAGACAAGCAAAAACTAAAGGAGTTTATCATCAACAAACTGACCTTACAAGAAGTATTAAAGGACTCATTGAAATGGAAAATAAAAGACCATAAATAGGAATAAGAAAACTATCAAAAAAATAAGAAATAAAATGACTGGTAAAGGCAAATATACAATAAAGGTAGCAGATCAACCACCTGTGAAGCTAATATGAAGATCAAAAGACAAAAGTACCAAAACTATCTATTTCCGTCATCAGAGGTTAAGGGATACAGACACACAAAAAGGAGGTTAAACATGATGTCAAAACATAAAATGTGGGGTCAGGGGAGTAAAAGAGTAGGCCTTTTAGTAAGAGGTCAAATTTAAGAGACCATCAACTTAATATGTGACTGCTATTTACACAGTATTTATATGAATGTCGTGGTAGTCACAAACCAGATAATAAATACACAAAAACTTAAGAAAAAGGAACCCAAACGTAATACTTTAGTAAAGCCATCAAATCACAGGGGAAGAGAGCAGGAGAAGAAAGGAACAGAGAACTACTAAAACACTTAGACAAAAATAACAAAATGGCAGTAAGTACATACTTATCAAAAGCTACTTTAAATGTCAGTGGACTAAATGCTCCAGTCAAAAGATATACGGCTGCTGAACGGATGAAAAAAACAAGACCCATATATATGCTGCCAAGAGGAGAGACACTTCAGACCTAAAGACACTCACAAAGTGAAAGTGAAGGGATGGAAAAGGATATTCCATGCAAATGACAAAGAAAAGAAAGCAGGATTGGTAATACTTATATCAGACAAGATAGACTTTAAAACAAAAACTGTAACAAGAGAAAAAGAAGGACACTACATAATGATAAAGGGAGCAATCCAACAAGAGGATATAACACTTGTAAATATCTATGCACCAAATATAGGAACACCTAAATATATAAAGCAGTTATTAAGAGACATAAAAGAGAAATAAAAAGTAACACAATAATAGTAGGGGACTTTATGACACCCCACTTACGTCAATGGATCAATAAGGAAACATTGGCCTTAAACAGCATAATAGACCAGATGGACTTAATAGATATATTCAGAACATTCCATCCAAAAACCACAGAACACACATTCATTTCAAATGCACACGGAACATTCTCCAGGATAGATCACATATTAGGCCACAAAACAAGTCTCAATAAATTTAAGAAGATTGAAATAATACCAAGCATCTTTTCTGACTATTGGGTCAATGAAGAAATCGAAGGAGAAATAAAAAAATACCTGGAGACAAATGGAAATGAAAATATGACATGCCAAAATTTATGGGATACAGCAAAAGCTGTATTAAGAGGGAAGTTTATAGCAATTCAGGCCTACCTCAAGAAACAAGAGAAATCTGAAATAGTCTAACAGTACACCTAAAGGAACTAGAAAAAGAAGAACAAACAAAGCCCAAAATCAGTAGAAGGACGAAATAAAAAATCAGAGTGGAAATTAATGAAATAGAAACTAAAAAAAGAAAAAGAAAAAAAATCAATGAAACTAAGAGCTGGTTCTTTGAAAAGATAAACAAAATTGACAAACTTTTAGCTAGACTCACCAAGAAAAAGACAAGACTCAAATAAATTAAGTCATAAACAAAAGAGGAGAAATTGCAACGGACACCTCAGAAATACAAAGGATTATAAGAGAGTACTACAAAAGTTATACACCAAGAAATTGGATAAGCTAGAAGAAATGGATAAATTCTTACAATCATACAACCTTCTAAAACTGGATCCAAAAGAAACAGAGAATGTGAATAGACCAATCGCCAGTAAGGAGATCAAAACACTAACCAAAAACATCCCAAAAAACAAGAGTCCAGAACCAGATGGCTTCCCTGGTGAATTCTACCAAACAGTCAAAGAAGATTTAAAACTTATCCTTCTCAAATGATTTCAAAAATTTGAAGAGGAAGGGAAGCTTCCTGACTCATTCTGCGAGGCTAACATTATACCCTGATAGCAAAACCACACAAGGACAACACACACAAAAATTACAGGCCAGTATCACCAATGAACTTAGACACAGAAATCCTCAACAAAATACTAGCAAATCGAATACAACAGAACATTAGAAAGATCATACAGGGGCTGGCCCTGTGGCCTAGTGGTAAAGTTTGGTGCACTCCACTTCGATGGCACAGGTTCATTGGTTTGGATCCTGGGTGCGGACCTACACCACTCATCAGTCATGCCATGGGGGCAACCTACCTACAAAAAATAGAGGAAGATTGGCACAGATGTTAGCTCAGGGCTAATCCTCAAGTGAAAAAAGAGGAAGCTGGGCAATGGATGTTAGCTCAGGGCAAATCTTCCTCAGGGAAAAAAATAGATTATCCACCGTAATCAAGTGGGGTTTAATCCAAGGATGCAGGGATGGTTCAACATTTGCAGATAAATCAGCATGATACACCACATTAACAAAATGAAGAATAAAAGTCACATGATCATCTCAATAGATGTGGAGAAAGCATTTGACAAGATACAACCTCTGTTTATGATAAAGACTGAATAAAATGGGTATAGAAGGAATGTACCTCAACACAGTAAAGCCCACATGTGACAGACCCACAGCCAATATCATACTCAACAGAGTAAAACTGAAAGTTCTCCCTTTAAGATCAGGAACCAAACAAGCATGCCCACTTTTGCCACTCTTATTTAAAATAGCATTAGAAGTCCTAGCCAGAGCAATCAGGCAAGAAAAAGAAATAAAACGGATCCAAATTGCAAAGGAAGAAGTGAAACTGTCACTGTTTGCAGATGACAGGATTGTATATATAGAAAACTCTGAAGAATCCACCAAAAAAACTATTAGAAATAATAAATAAGTACAATAAAGTTTCAGGATACAAGATCAACATACAAAAACCAGTTGTGTTTCTATACACTAACAACAAAGTAGCAGAAAGAGAAATTAAGAATACAGTCCCATTTGCAATTGCAACAAGCAGAATAAAATATCTAGGAATAAATCTAACCAAAGAGGTGAAAGACCTGTACACTGAAAACTATAAAACATTGTTGAAAGAAATTGAAGGAGATACTAAGGAATGGAAAGATATTGCATGCTGTTGGATTGGGAGAATTAACATAGTTAAAATGTCCATGCTTCCTAGAGCAATCTACAGATTCAATGCAATCCCTATTAAAGTTCTGATGACATTTTTCACAGAAATAGAACAAAGAATCCTAAAACTTATATGGAACAACAACAGACCCCAAATAGCCAGAGGAATCCTGAGAAAAAAGAACAAAGCAGGAGTTATCACACTCCCCAATTTCAAAATATACTACAAAGCTATAATAATCAAAACAGCATAGTACTGGCACATAAATAGACACACGGATCAGTGGAACAGAACTGAGAGCCCAGAAATAAACTCACACATCTATGGACAGCTAATTTTCAACATGAAATCATATAGCAAGAACATACAATGGAGAAAGGAAAGTCTCTTCAATAAATCGTGCTGGGAAAACTGGACAGTTACAGGCAAAAGAATGAAAGTAGACCGTTGTCTTATACCATACACAAAAATTAACTGAAAGTGGATTAAAGGCTTGAATGTAAGACCTGAAACCATAAAACTTCTGGAAGAAAACATAGGCAGTACACTGTTTGACATCGGTCCTAGCAGCTTCTTTTTGAATACCGTGTCTCACCAGGCAAGGGAAACAAAATGAAAAATAAACAAATGGGACTACATCCAACTAAAAAGCTTCTGCACAGCAAAGGAAACCATCAGCAAAACGAAAAGACAACCTCACAATTGGCAGAAAATATTTGCAAATCATATATCTGATAAGGGGTTAATATCCAAAATATATAAAAAACTCATACATCTCAACAATAGAAAAACTAACCACCCAATTAAAAAATGGGCAAAAGATCTGAACAGATATTTTTCCAAAGAAGATATACAGATGGCCAACAGGCACATGAAAAGGTGATTGACTTCACTAATTATCAGGGAAATGCAAATCAAAACTACAATGAGATAATAGCCTCACGCCTGTCAGAATGGCTACAATTAACAAGACAAGAAATAACGAGTGTTAGAGAAGAGGTGGAGAAAAGGGAACTCATAAACTGCTGGTGGGAATGTAAACTAGTGCAGCCACTATGGAAAACAGTATGGAGATTCCTCAAAAAATTAAGAATAGAACGACTGTACAATCCAGCTATTCCACTGCTGGCTGTTTATCCAAAGATCACAAAAACAAATGCATAAAGAAACATGAACTCCTGTGTTCATTGTAGCATTATTCACAATAGCCAAGACTTGGAAACAACCTAAGTGCCCATCAAGAGATGAATGGATAAAGAAGATGTGGTATATATACACAATGGAATATTACTTAGCTATAAAAAAAAAAAGATGAAATCTTGCCATTTGCGGCAACATGGATGGACCTTGAGGGTATTATGCTAAGAGAAATAAGTCAGACAGAGAAAGTCAAGTACGGTATGATCTCACTCATAAGTAGAAGATAGAAACAACAACCCTAAACAAACACTTAGATACAGAAATTAGAATGGTGGTTACCAGAGGGGAAGGAGGGAGGGAGGAGGATGAAAGGGGTGTTTAGGCCCCTGTGTAGAGTGAGGGATGGTAATTAGTCTTTGGATGGTGAACATGATGTAGTCTACACAGAAATCAAAATATGATGATGTACACCTGAAATGTATATAATGTTATAAACCAGTGTTACCTCAATAAATAATTTTTTTGAAAGAATAAGGAACAAGGAAGAGAAATAGAAAATAAACTAAGGAACAAGGGAATAAGTATAGAGCCCAGAGCTGGCTTGGCATTTGGGGACTGGCTGGCTGGATAGACTGCGTTTGTGGTCAGGAGGAGCATTTCTAGGGACACGAAAGTTAACCTAAGTTTCAGTTTGCTGACGTGGCACCCTGGGCTGGACCGGCTCCATCTTGGGCCGAGAAGGTCATTTCAACAATGGTGACATGGTATCCCCAACTTTTTCTCTCTGAGGATAGAGCTTCTCAGTGGACAGACATTCATGATTGCTTCAGTGTGAAGTTCTAGATGGATTTTATTTACTGAGAAATATCTTCTGTTTTATTGTGTTAGCCTTCCTTATTTGAAGTAGTGAGAAGTAAATTTTGGTTGGCATGATTTAGTTAATACCCAAATTTTAGAAGTTTCTTGTATCGCGGTGAGTTAGTAGGTATCAGGCTCCATTTTTTCTCTGTCTATATGTCATCTTAGAATCTAGTTTGAGATGAGTATTGATTAGATAGTAAGCAGAAGTTTGCATATAGCTTACTTGTGTAGGAAAAAATGCAATGATTTCCTCTCTCACTGGCTATTAGTCTTTTGTGTAGTATGTAAATAATACATACAGGAATAGTACACAGGTACTATAAATTTCCTCTTTTCTTCTTGAGCCTATGATTTTCATCAATTTTTAGCCACCTGAGATGGGTTTGAAATGCTGATTTTAATTTCCCATTATGAGTTTCGGTATATTCATGGCCACAGAACTCACCACTGCCTGATTCCGGTTGCTCTGATGGAGGGGCCAACTGACTGAAGAGGTGAGGCACCTGCTTGTCACCTCCTGGTCACTCTTTGAGTGAACATTATAACAGGAAAGGGTGGCATATAGGTCTCCAGGAGACCGACCGATGCCTGCTGCTTTTAGGACTATGTCTGGCCTCTCGAACTCATTTTATATTACAAACTATCAGTGTTCACAAAAGAAGGGGCCTTTTGGTCCAGGTCAGTTGAGCCTTCTGCTGGTCAAAGGGGACTCTGGGGAGCTCGCAGGCCTCACTTAGAGGGCATTCTATCGGTCTTCACTCTCCTGGAATGAAAATTTAGTTGAGTATATAGTACCCTGGTTTTGTTTGAGCTCATTCTAAAATGAATGCACCAGACCATTGCATTCGTTTTCCTAAAGTGATACTGTCTTGGGTGGCAGTGCGTGGTCGCTTGCTCCCTTTGGAAAATCACCCCTGCGGGGGTCGTTACATACGTGGTACACAAAAATATATTTAACCTCTAGTGCCAGATGCGTGTAAGAATTTACCCGCTTCTAGAGACTTTATCAAGTTTCAGAGGAAACGGCTACATCCTGAAAGAGTATTATTAAACTCAGTGTTAGAGAGTATCCAGCAACATTAGGGAATATTAGAAGAATGTTCAATGGAATAGAGGCAGTCACTAGATTTCCAGTGCAGCTGCTGTGACCTGTTGTCCTTTTATGTGTTCCCACCAGCTGGGAGCTTGACAGTCTTCAGTGATCAGCCGTCACAGACCTTTGCAAAATGAGCTTGCTAATCTGGGGAGAAACACTCTTGAAAACATTGAGGTGCTGTATTGATGAGCGGGCATCACCTCCCTGAGATCAGTTCTATTTCTCTCCTCGACTTGCTGGGCTGGTAGTTAATCTAGGCACCTAAAGTGAAAACCTCAGCAATAACAGTTCTTCCTTCTAACATCCTGCTGGAAATTTTATCCCTTGTGAGTAAGGTGACTACATTAATTGTCTGTCTGTCTATTTTTTAATTTGTTGTCCTTTTAGATTATACATCCCAAAACCGATGATCAAAGAAATCGATTACAAGAGGCTTGCAAAGACATCCTGCTGTTTAAGAACCTGGATCCGGTAAGATAAATCTCAATAACAGAAATGGGTTTTTTCGGTGTCAGCGTGAGGAAGGTGCAGTCTTGGCTTTTCACCTCATTCCAAGCTAACGTCACTCGGGTGACGTGAAGGCCTCATTGTGGATGGCTGCACGTGCGGTAGGTTGTGTCCTAGGAGAGAAATACTGGTTTGGGAGGTCCGCTGCTGTTAGGCAAGGAGTCACCAGGCCTGCTGTTTGTCTGGGGGAGGCATCATCTCGTCCTTCAAGGCTGCTTCTGCAAACCTAGCCCTGAGAGATGGCGCGGGCCAGGAGAGCTCTGCATCTCGCGTTCTCCGTACATCCAGCAGGAAGATGCAGGGGCGCTCAGGGCCTGTGGTGTCACTGCCTGTCTCGGCAGCCAGTAATAGCAATTATATTTTAATGTATAACTTTTATATATATTTTTTGAAGTAACCTTTTACTTGGCTTTAAAGATGGGGGGATGTTTTTGTTCTTTGTAAGGATTTTGAAATTTCTCTTTGGTTTGGGGTGTATTTCTAGAATGCCCTCTTTCAGGTATGAGTGAGCATGCTGTCCAGATTTTGCCCTGCCTTCTAACCTAAATGTTCTGTTTCCTTCACTGCAAATTATGCTTATTCATTGCAATACAGTCAGTTGGAAAAGAACCCCGACTGCCACGTTCCACGTGTGAAAACCAAACCAACTTTTGTAACTTACCTCAACTTTTTTTTGGTCAAACTCAACCTCTTATAGTTTTCAGATTGATGCCTTAGGGAAGAAAGCGTAAACTAAGACCCACTCTTTTTAAGATGTCTTGTTAAAAAGGCCATTTTTATAAAGAGGAATGCAGTGCGTCCATGCTGCGTCTTCTACCCTGGGTCGTATTGCACCCTGACATATTACAAAAAGCTCCTTTGTTTCTAATACCGTTTATGTTTACATCATGTCCTCCAGGAACGTGGATTACATTTTATGAGTTTGGATAACTTGTTTGAGGACCACACATTATAAGTTTATCTCTCCATCTCTGAGGCCAGATTACAGTCTCCGACAGGCCCAAACTGACCATACCAAAGATCCATCACTCGCCTTATACGCCCGTTTTCTGGAGGGCGGGAACTTTGTCTTTGACATCATCATGTCACTCTTCAGTTAGCATTTGCCACTCTAGGCTCTCGAAAAGAAAACATGGGACAAAGACAAGAATGCTTTGAGTTCTTTTTTTTTCTTTAAGATTGGCACCTGAGCTAACATCTGTCGCCAGTCCTTTTTTTTTTCCCTTCTCCCTAAAGCCCCTCAGTACGTAGTTGTATTTGCTAGTTATAGGTACTTATAGTTGTAGCATGTGGGATGCCGCCTCAGCATGGCCTGATGAGCGGTGCCATGTCCACACTCAAGATCCAAACCAGCGAAACCCTGAGCCGCTGAAGCTGGAGTACGTAAACTTAACCATTTGGCCACGGGGCCGGCCCCTTGGTATTATCTAGGTGTACATTTTTAATAATAAATTACATTTTGGGATATGTTATTTACTTGTGAGCAAATGATGGTATTTAAGTGATCTCAAACTCAAGCCTTGCTAAAAGTTAGACAGACCCTTCAAACACTCTCATAGCATGAATTAAGCCTGTTCAGAGTGGCCCTTCCAAGTTGATTCACTCAGTTCATTCAACCCCCATTTGCCAGTACCATCACTGTACCAGGAATGGTGGCTGATGTGGCCTGCGTATCACGTGTTCTCTAAGGCAGAGCCTCTGGTCCGCTTTGATCCATGTCCTCCAGAATTATCACTGAGTTTGCAAAACTAGGAGCTCTAAAGAATGGGGTTGCTGCTTGTTCTCTCTAATAATGGAAGAATAAGAAATGGAGTTAAGATAGAAAATTTGG
This sequence comes from Equus caballus, assembly GCF_041296265.1. NCBI lineage: Eukaryota > Metazoa > Chordata > Mammalia > Perissodactyla > Equidae > Equus > Equus caballus. The sequence continues at coordinate 7,161,531 of NC_091687.1, forward strand.
CCATTTCGTTTAGGAATGGAAAAATTTCCTTATAGTATTACGTAGTGGAATAAGTGACTGAAGGGATCTGTAAAGTTTTAATGGGCTTCCAGATAATCCCAAGTCTCATTTATCTAGGATGATAATGATTCTGTGAAAATAAAGGACACTAAACTGTGTGATCTCTCATGATCACCCACCTCTGGGAGTCCAAAGTATTATTAGTGTAAAGATAAACTTTACATGCGTGTGTGTATGTAGAAGATGATACTTTTACCTTTGGAATTAAACTAATTTAGTATTTAACTCTTTTGCTGCCAATGCGCACAAAAGACAGCTATAAGCTTAATCCTTAGTATAACCGTTAGGAGTAGGCTTCAAACAAGGAGATTCTCTATTTGCTGGCCGCAAACATACTTTGAGTAGCGAGGACAAGAGCCAAACGTGAAAATGCTGCAGTTCAGTATTTTGGTACCACCATGTGTTATTTTGTTTGCATACCTCCCTATTCAGTGGAACCAGCAGTGACTAACAGTGATAGTCTGGTGTCCACGTACCAAGTGATGAACAGGCATGAATGAGATTAATTGCTACCAGTTATACTTTCCCAAGATGCTGCCTGTTCAGTGGATTTCCTTTGTCATTTCAACATGAGCTCTTTTAAAGCCTTGTGAAAATTTTGCTTGCATTTAAAATTATTTTTAAAAACTTTTGCTGGTATATTCTGGCGAAGAGCATCTTTAAAGTGATTATTTTTATTAACGGGAATTTTTTTTTATTTTTTTACTGCTCTGTTGAAGATCTTCCATGTATGTATGTATGTATGTATGTATTTATATTTTTGGTATCGAGTGTTCTTTATGTTTCTAGCATTTTATTTATTTTATATTGAGGTAACATTGGTTTATAACATTATATAAATTTCAGATGTACCTCATTATATTTCGATTTCTGTGTAGGCTACATCATGTTCACCACCCAAAGACTAATTCAATATATATATTTTAAAAGGCAGTTCATGAAATTACCAAGTTCACGAATTATCATTACTGAATGTTTTATAGGAAGGAAGCAAACATATTTACATAGTTGTTTCCAGAAGATCTGTTTTTGGATTTGAGCTCACACCATCTTGACATATTTCCCTACTCAAATCCTTCTAGGGATGATGTGGGGTATAGATGAGTAAAGCTTTATTCTTCTCAACAAGTTACCACCTAATATAAAACATTTATGCCCAAACATGGCAGAGTGAAGATTTTAGGTTAAGCTCATATTTTAAGCAGCTTTCTAGTTTTTTATGATATACATTGTTTACGATAACCCAAACGCATTTAAATTGAATTTCATATTCAACTTACATAATCTGCTTATCATACAGCAGCTCCTTTCAGTTCAATTCCTTGACTGTCCACTGTGTTCCAAGGCCTGTGTAAAGTGTTGGAGGTGACAAAATACTCAGACATGGTTCTTGTCCTCTTGGAGCTTAGAATTTTTAATCTTTTTTTTTTTTTGAGGAAGATTAGCCCTGGGCTAACATCCTCTGCCAAGCCTCCTCTTTTTCCTGAGGAAGAGTGGCCCTTAGCTAACATCTCCCTCTACTTTATATGTGGGATGCCTACCGCAGCGTGCCTTGATAAGCGGTGCGTAGGTCAGCGCCCAGGATCCAAACCGGCAAACCCTGGGCCATTGAAGCGGAGCACGTGAAGTTACCTGCTGTGCCACCAGGCCAGCCCCTCTTGGAACCTGTAATTTGATGAGAGAGTCAAATGCACGTTCAGAGCAATTTGGTAAAACATGATAATTGCTGTAATATGGTCAGAGCACCGTGAGAGGATGTGGGTCTCTGAGGCTCACCTGAGGATTCAGGAAGCTGGAGAGCCCACCTGAGCTGAGCCTCAGAAAATGAGCAGGAAATTGCCAGTTGAAGAAAAGTACAGAGAGTGTTATCACCAAATCCTGAAGCGGAGGACATCCAGGTATGCGTGCTGTGTCGTGAAGGCCCATTCTTAAGTGCCACACTGTGACGTTGGACACATGCTGTAGGCCGTGGGCAGGTCCGGTTGAAGCATTTTAAGCAGAGAATGGAACAGTCAGATGTGTTTGAGGTCACTGTGGTGGCAGTGTGGACGGTAGGGTTAAAGGCGGGAGAGAGACAGGGCAAGGACAAGGAGATGGGGCTCAGTGAGGAAGCCGTGTCATGATCCAGGGAAAAGCAATGGGCCTAACTAGGGAAGAGGGGAAAAGGAGGGTCTCATCGAATCTTCAGGATGAGAAGTTGATACCTGGTAATTAAATGAATTGGGGCCTGACCGAAGGAGTCTAGGATGACTCCCAGTGTCCAGCTGGAATGACTGTGAAGGTGGTACGTTTTCCTGAATGGGAAAACTTGAAGGAGGAAGGGGACGAACCAGTTACTAACTTGCCACAAGAATGATCTTGGCTTCGTACCTACTATCTCATTTGAATTTCCTGAAGTCATTGTTTAGCTTGGAAATCTTTTACCTCCCAGGCCTCAGAACCTTTTTCCTTGGAGTACTGTATATTCATACGTTGAGCACAGCATTTATAATTATTAATCTCTTTGAAGATATTCTTTTCATGAATATTTTAATGCTCGACTCAGTAGGCCATTTTTCTTCTGAAATATTTCTAATTTGAGGCAAACTGAAATAATTTTCCTATGCTATATGATACGCTCTTTCATTAATGGAGAGTAAATTGTTATTTTTTAAGTGAGTCAGAGTCCTTTTACTGAGCTCAGTCTCGAATTTTCATTCTATAGGAGAATAAGATGTGGATTTCCTACACTCGCCGTCAGTCATCATGATAAGCCTTTGCATGTTAAATATTTCCTAAGTTCTTTTTGCTCTGTGCATAATTATAGGGAAATTACCTTTTGATTGACTAGAACAGACACACGTCACTTACAGAAGTTCTAGAAGAAATAATTCTGCATTTTCTCAGGAATTACTTTTTCGTATATCTGTATATGAATTCTTAAGCTTTAAGATGTTTTAAAATGCAGCTAATTCTAAGATAAGGAGAAATTGTACTATAGCAGTGTATTTTGTCTTTTTTTCCATGTGACATTTAGAGTCAGAGCTAATCAATAAAGCTGATATTACCCACTCTGTCTGCCCTGAAAGAGTTGAAATATAAATAGTAAGCAAAACAAATATTAGTAAACCATTTAATCAACCTTCAGAATTTTGATGGTGGACCATATGCTGCCTGGGTTGATGAGTTCATTTGGGTAAAATGGTCCCCGTGGGGCCAATTAGCGCCACATCGAGAAAGCACGGTTTTCCTGACACATTGGCATCGTCTTTGGCCCTAACTGCTGTTCCACAGACAGGTGCCAGAGCTCACACAGGGACCCACGGAGGAGAGGAAAACCATTTCATGCAAACCCATCACCCTCAGTTCTCCAAAGGTTTTTCTTAGCACACGTAAAGATGAGATTTTATGTTCTCTGTTTAAAATGAAAAGTTTGTTTTTTTAATTAAAACTTTTAATTATTCAGTATACATATACAATTGACAAAAATGCACAAAGAACAGATGAGTAGTCAGTGAAAGGAAATCTTCCCTCCATCTCTGTCTCCCAGCAGCTCAGTTTTTCAGGAGCCAGGTTCTTTTCGCATTGCCGTGTGTATTTTTCCAGGGTTATGCTATGCATATATAAGTATATTCTTTTCAAAATTTTGGTGGCAGCAAACTCTACAGTGTTCTACCCTGTCCTCTTTTTACTTAACAGTGTATCAGTATTTATTGAGATTTCATATTCTTTTTAAAAATTATTTTCATCAGTATTAATTTATTTATGAAAGTGTAAAATGGTACTATTTATGTATTACAAAGCTAACTCGTGAAAACACATTAACATTTTGTTGTCATCCAATATGTTAAAATTGTATATATAACAGGGAGGGGCCCAAATATCAAAATAATATTGAAAAAGAAGACGAAGTTAAAGGACTCACACTTCCAATTTCAAAACTGTTACTACAAAGCTACAGTAATCAAAACAGTGAGTTCCTGGCATAGGGATAGACGTAGAGAACAATGGAATAGAATTGAGTGTCTAGAAACAGACCTACACGTCTGTGGTCAGCTGGTTTTCAACAAGGTGCCAAGACTGTTCCATGGGGAAAAAATAGTCCCTTCAGCAAATGGTGCTAGGATAGCTGGACATCCACACACAAAAGAACAAAGCTGGACTCCTCCTTCACACTATATACAAAAATTAACCGAGACTGGAACAAAGACCTAAATGTGAGAGCTAAACTATAAAACTCTTAGAAGAAAATGCCGAGGTAAGTCTTCCTGTCCTCAGATTTAGCAATAGATTCTTAGACAGATGCCAAAAATGGGAGCAAGAAAAAAAAGAGATACATTGGACTTCATAAAAAATTTTGTGCATCAAAGGACATTATCAAGGAAAGTAAAAAGACGGCCTACAGAATGGGGGGAAATATTTGCAAATCATATATATGATAAGGTTCTAGTATCCAGAATGTATAAAGAAGCCTTACAACTCAGCAACAGAGAGGCAACCTAATTTAAAAACGAGCAAGTAGACATTTCTCTGAAAAAGATATACAGATGACCAACGAGCACATGAAAAGATTCTCAACGTGATTAATCATTAGGGAAATGCAAATCAAACCACAGTGAGATACCACTTAACTCCCACTAGGATGAGTATAATAAAAATAAATAAATAAGTGTTGGTGAGGATGTGGAGAAATCAGAAGCCTAGTACGTTGCTGGTGGGAAAGTAAAATGGTTCAGGCACTGTGGAAAACAGTTCAGCAGTCCCTCAAAAAGTTAGACAGAGAAATACTGTATGACCTAGCATTCCATTCCCAGGTATAGACCCAAAAGAATTGAAAAGAGGTTTTCAAACAAATACTTGTGTGTGAATGTTCATAGCCCCACTATTCACAATAGCCACAAGGTGGAAACAACCCAAATGTCCGTCGATGGAAGAATGGATCCACAAACTGTGGTATATCCAAACAATGGATTATTATTCATCCATAATGGAAAAGGAGTATGATATATGCCGTCACAGGGATGAGCCTTGAAAACATTATGCTGAGTGACATAAGCCAGACCCAAAAGAGCACATATTGTATGATTCCATTATATGAAATATGCAGAATTTGTAAACCCACAGAGACAGAACACAGATTGGTGGCTGCCAGGAGCTGGCTGGAGGGGAGAATGGCAAGTGACTGCTTAGTGCGCACAGGGTTTCCTTTTGGAAAGTGATGAAAACGTTTTGGAACTCGATGGAGGTGGTGGTTGTGCAACTTGGTGGCCACTGAATTGTTCTAACTTTAAAATGATTAATTTTATGTTATGTGAATTTTCACCTCATAAAAAAATTTGTATAATCCACCTGAGCATTTTGATTTTTATTAGTTTTAATATTTAAAGGCTAAAATACACTTTAAGGATGCAGTTAAATCACCTGTGTACAGAATCAGTCACTGAAGCGTCTCCACAAAATCCTGGGCTCCAAAAAACACACCTGAGAAGCACTGAGCTCTTCTGACAGCGTGTGGAAGATGGAAAGCCTGGAACACCTCCCTTGAGTGACAGCTCTCACTCTTACGTCTTTACGTTCTGCCAAAATCTCCATGAAACTTCCCCCCAGCTGCCCCAGTTCTGGCCTCTAGAATCACTGCATCGTCACCCAAATGCCCCCACTTTCCTGAACTGTTCCCCCTGTGGCTGCTTTTCACCCGTCCTCGCTACCTTCTTTGAGTGTTCTCTTGCTCGTCAGTGACTCCATTGGAAGATAAATGTCTTGAAGTCCCCACATTCTTTTTTTAGAGCTGCATAGCTTTCTCATGTGTGGGTAGACCGAACTCATTTATGCAGTGCCCTGTGGATAAACATTAGTCTACTTCCAATCTTTTGCTCTTATGATGCTGCAAGGAAAAATGCCAGGGCACGTGTCATTTCATAAATATCTGTGGGATAACTTCCTAGAAAAGAAACAGTGGGTGGAGGGTTTGCATGTTTGAAATTTTACTAGATATTGAGAGCTTGCCCTCTGGAGAGTTTTGCTCCGTCTCACCTTCCCGTCAGCCGTCTGTGAGAATGCTCTTTGCCACACCATCTCCAACGTGGTGGCTTGGTCTGACATTTTTATCATGTTGATTTGGACAGGTCAAAAATGGTATATCATTTCCATTTTAATTTGCGTTTCTCTTTATTTTGAGAGAAGTTGAACATCCCCACCCCTTTTCTGGAAGCTTTGCAGATTTCTTCTTTATCTTTGGTGTTCTAAAACCACATTGTCATGTTACTGTCGTTTGGTCATCGAATGTGCTGGACTCTTTCAGTCTGAGAACTTATGTACTTTGGTTCTAGAAAATTCATCCCGTATTTCTTTGATTAGTTTTTCCCTTTTGTTTTCTCTCTTACCACTTTCTCTGTAACTCCTATCTTTTCATCTCTTTCTTGGCTTTCTTTGAGGTTTTTGCTTTTAATTTATCTTCCTGCCCCTTTACTTTTTAAGAAACTTTGTAATGGTGGGTGCATGTCATTATACATTTATCAGAACCCATAGAGTGTACAGCACCAAGAGCGAACCCTAATGTGACCTGTGGAATTTGAGTGACTGTGGTGTGTCAGTGTAGGGTCATCAGCTGTAGCAAATGTGCCCTCTGCTGGGGTCGTTGATAGTCGGGGAGAGCTGCCAGGGTGGATGGGAAGGGCAGGGGGCTACATGAGAACTCTCTATACTTTTTGCTCCATTTTGCTGTGAATCTAAAACTGCTCTAAAAGATAAAATATTTAGAAGCCAGAAAAAAAACGGGTAGTCATATTTTTAATTTCCAGCTTACTCATTTTTCTCTGATTTGCTCTTTTCCTAAATGTCCTATTTTTTGTGTCATGCATCTTGAATATCCCTGGGTGTACAAAGTAGAGCCTTCTAAGAGCTCTCTACTGCCCCTGAATTCTGTATCTCGTCTGTGCTATTTTGCGGTGTATCTTAGTCTTGTAGGCTACCGGAGAGGCCACACAAAGCTGACTTAGAGCGGCGGATAAGGAGGGCAGGTCTGTCAACCAATGTACTCTTTAGGTTGAGTGCCAGGGAGCAGCTGTGATGCGGGGGAACCCCTAAATCCAAACAAGTGAAGGCCCTTGTTCCAGGACACCAGTGTTCACAGTAACTGTTCAAGTTCTCTCTCATTTGTTCAGTTTCTGCCAAGAACCTGACTCTGATCTCTTGTGTGGGAAGAGTTGGGTCAATACTTGCCTGATAGGCGTTCTGTTATCCGGATGGAGTCATTCGGAAGGAGGGTATCAGCTGAAGTATAGGACTCTGAACAGTCCACTCATTTTCAGCCTCTCCATCCCATCCTGACCCAACCGTGTTTCCCAGTCTGCAGCCTGGAGGTGCTCTGACAGGCGGTTGGCCCCCCACACTGCAGCTCCATCTGCCCAACTCTGGGCTGTGCTGTCTGTCTGCCTGCCCCCATGTAACTTACTTTTGCTCTAGGAATCTCTCCTCCGTCAGTTTCCCTTCCCATACTCTATATGGTTGTGGATTCATACCTTCATATTCCCTATGAAATGTTAATGGGGTCTCACAAAGAAGAGAATCAGTGTGGCCTGTTCATGCTTTTGATCCAGAATATCTTGTTTCTTCAACCTGTGTTTTCCACTTACATCTTTTCCCCCCTCTAGTCTATCTTCACCTCGTTAATTTACTTATGATAATCATTGATTTGGGCCCCAGGCGGTTAGTGTTGTACCCTTTTTACACCCATAGAGAGTGGTTTGATCAAGTGCTCAGAGGTAATAAGTGGTCAAGCAAATAACCCTCTTGAGTCCTCTGACTTTTCTGTGACTCCGCGCTGTGCTATTTCTCCATATCCATCTGTTCCATCTGTCCAAGTTCTTTGAATCGTTCCTGTATTTGCTCTGAGAGAAGATTTCTTTCACCGCCTAGTTTATTCTCAGCTGAAGTTTATCCTTCAGCCTTGTCAGCCACACTTTAGCAGAATAAAAATTTTATATAGTTTAAGTAGTTGTTGAATAATAGGTTGGGTGTTTCTGGCTTCAGTTCTGATAAATCTGCCCTGGGGAGGTAAATGGTTGCTTCTTGAGGAGAACCTTAGTGACAAATAGTGATGGAATATTTGCCACAGTCGTTCTTGGTTTTGCTTTTGTTGTGTTTCTGTTTTGTTCTGTTTGGGTTTTGGTGCTAAACCAAAAAGGATTGGCGCCAGGATTTGAATTCTCTCAGTATTTAGGTAATCTCTGTAAATTCTAGTGATGACTAATATAGGGAAGTTTTCAAAACAGGTATCTTTAAAAGACATTTGCAATAGTTCTTTACTGACCTGGTCATTTTAGTTGCTAAAATTACATTTCACGAGGTATATGGCAGTTTGGTGGTTAATTTTTCATATTAAAGTGGTGATGGTTGGAAATATTCTGAAATATAGTAAATTATAATTACTTTCATTCAGATACTGAATATGCGAGTAAATATGTAATCACCTCGTTTGTATGGAGTAAGGAAGACTGTCCTGGGGACTTTTTTGACGAGACTTAATGGCAATGATATTTCCATGTCTTTGAGCTTGTTGATAGACATACAGAACTTATTATGGTCACGTAAGGAAACACGTTCTAGACAAGCATAAAGATTCTGTCTTTTCTCTCTTTTTTTTAATAGGAGCAGATGTCTCAAGTCTTAGATGCCATGTTTGAAAAATTGGTCAATGAAGGGGAACATGTCATTGATCAAGGTGACGATGGTGACAACTTTTACGTAATCGATAGGTACGTTTTGCATAATTTTCACTACTGAAATTTAATGCACCTTTTGTGTAAAATCTCAGTGGTTATTGTGACAACTCACAGATTAATATATGAAAGTTGCTCTTGCCGCTTCCTCTTATTACTGTGTAACAGGCGCGGTAACCCTGCAGTGAAGCCGTACTAGACCATGAAAGCAGGCCTAGTGTGTAGAGGATTGGCAGCAGATGTTAGCTCAGGGCTAATCTTCCCCCCCAAAAAAAAACCAAAAAAAAGACACAGTGCGCTTTACGCAGTAACTAGACAGGAGACCTAAAATGTGGTAGGGGAGCAGTGTGCACTGCGTCTTGATTTCTGCCCTTTTGTAAAGCGATGGTGAAGTGTTTATGGGAGGGCCGGTACCCCCAGCCCCTCCCGTTACGTGTGGAACACAGATCATCTTCCAGCCGGATTTATCGCATTACGTTTGCCTCTCTGGGTAGAGTTGTGTTCAACTCAGAGGCCCTGCAGAAAATCACTCCTCGTCTGTCTGCCTGGGCCTTTTTTCTTGCCCTGGGCCCTGCTGGTGGTGTCTCGCGTACATCAGTAGTGCATGCTCTCCGAATCAGGGGTTTCCACGGATGCCTCACTCCGTCCTCCCTAATGCCTTGGTGCCCTGTGGAGCTGTTGCCGAGGCACGGCCCAGGGCGGGGGTGGAGTCTGTGATTTTAGACTAGAACAGAACCAGTTATCCATATGTGAATTGAAATCATGATTTTGTTATGAAACAGCTCAGAAGTTCTCTCAGCTGTTTAACTGTATTTAATTGTAGGGGTGTGTGAGAACCCCAAATACAATACAGGATTAATCGTCCGTAGTAGTTATTTTGGCTACAAAAACCGCCTTACGTTTGTATATAGACCATTCCCTTTTCAGTCAGATCCTGATCACCCACTTGACAGATGAAGACTCTCGCTCAGGCACACAGAAGGGACAGGAGTGGGGTACGGTCACCCAGAGGATCAGTGTGGAGCCGACTTAACAGCCAGGTCTCTTGGCCCCCTCTGGGCTCTCCCGTGGCTCTGCGCTTCTGAGGCCTCACGTTATCAGGGGAGACATCTGTAGGAAAGAGCGGCACACGGGATTTCAGCTGGACTGGTAGCCCATCTGACGTCTCATCAGCACGTTTGTTGTATTTTTTGTCCTATTCAAAGTAGAAATGTAGGAAACAGTTTTAGTGCAGCATTGTAGATAGTGTAAATAGAGGAATTAATCTCTACTTGAAAAATAGTCATGCAACAAATCTTAGAAGGTATCCTTGAAACAGCCATTCTATCCATGAGTTATATTAAAAACCAATTATTCTCTTCCTTAGTCATTAATATCTTTGGTCTATTATCTTATTTTTTGTTTCTATTGTATCTTTGTCATTCATAGTCCTTTTCTAATCTTAAAACAACTCCCTTTTTTCTCTTTGTTAGAATTTAGGCAACAGAATAAAGCCAAATGATTTCTCCTGTCTGCCCTCACAGGTGCTTCAGCAAGCCTTAACCCCATATTCTCTGATGAAATACAATATATGGAAAGACAGTCCTCCACAAGGAGGATGTGGTCCATGTAAATACAGAATCTGCATGATACGTAGTGCAGTGACACGAGACTGAGTCTTATTTGCCTAAAAAACAAACCCCCATTGAAAGACAAGCACAGAAAACCTATGAAAAGACCAGGATCAGATATTTAGTCTGAATTCCTACCACTTTTTACTTTAGACTGAGGTTACTCTAAAGTAAAGGGCCAGTTGATGTAAAGGGCCGGAGAGTGTGGTCTCGGTCGCAACTGCTCGACTCTGCTGCTGGGGTGCACACCAGCTGCAGAGGGTGCAGAAAGAAGCCCGTGTGTTCGTGTTCCGATAAAACTTTCTCTACAAAAGCAGGCGGCCAGTCTGTGGGCCGCAGTGTCATGGCCCCTCCTTTGGGTGGTAAGAGACCCTCGTAAGTACTGCAGAGTAGTGGCTGACCAACTTGTTAGAGCTGTGTTCTTTTAAAAAAATGGTTATTTTTTTCTGATCACAAAAGTAATGTGTGTTCATTTTAGAAACAGAAAACTCTTTAATCACACAGTGACTGTCCCTGGAATCCTTCCCTTTCTTACACTCAGAGGTAACCGCAGGTGGCAGTTTGATTGACATTCCTTCAGGTGGTCGTCTGTGCGTTTGCTGTTTGGTTACAATCTTAGTTACGTTTTTATCATTTATTATCTTGAGTTGTTATCGTTTAGTCTCATTTTCCCAGCAGGCACGTGTGTGTCCGTCCCCTAGTTTAGAGATGCTTGTCAGGCACAGATGGCGTCTCCGGCACCTATCGATGCCCTTTTATTACTTATTGTCATCACAGGGGAAAGGGAGGCTGGAAACGAGATTGTATTGCACAGGCCTCTTGTCTGAAATAATGTTTTACTGTAATGAGATTTTGCGTGAATTTCTTTTGTCTCTTGTTTTTCATGTGTGCAACAGGGGAACGTTTGATATTTACGTAAAATGCGATGGTGTTGGAAGGTGCGTCGGTAACTACGACAATCGTGGGAGCTTCGGCGAACTGGCCTTAATGTACAACACGCCCAGAGCGGCTACAATCACTGCCACGTCCCCTGGTGCTCTGTGGGGTTTGGTGAGTGAAGTATTTGTTGGACCTGAATGTTATTTGTCAAAAGAGCTGTGACAAAAGCCAGGTAGATAGAGAGTATTTGGGCAGATTGATTTGGGATCCCTGGTCGTCAGGGAAGTTATTAAGTCGCTGCTGGATGCTGAACTGTTGGGCACTGAGACCGCGCTGGGTTCAGTCTTTGTGTTCTTTTCCTCAGTCAAGTCAGGATCCTAGGTCCTCCTGGCCCTGGGAAAGACACGCAGATCCAAAGTGCTCCTCTGTTACTCCCTCTTAAAAAAACAGCCAGCCACACAAAACAAACACACCTTCAGTGTTATTTTCTCAGATAGCTTTCTGAGGTGAGTATCATCATCTGTGGTTCCCAAAGTGTTGCCCCTTGACCACCAGCATCTGTATTACCTGAGAACTTGCTAGAAATGCAGATTCTGGAGCCCCACTCACTGATCTGAGCCCGCTCAATCGGAAACTCTGGAGAAGGGGCCCGGCGATGTGTATCGGAGCGAGCCTGGCTCGTGATTGGGATGCACGCAAGGGTGTGAGCGACCACGGTGGACGGCGGACAGGTCCTCTCATGTGGCAGACGGGGACTGGGAACAGCTTTGCCGTGGAAGCAGCCACATGGAGAACAAGCACTCCAGGCCCCTGCTGGTCACCTGGCCGCGCATCGGAATTACGTGGGGTGTTTCAAGAAAAATCCTCCTGCCTAGGACAGATTGAAGCAGAATCTCTCGGGGCGGGACCTGGGCTTTTAAAATAAATTTCTTACTGTGGTCTTTCTACAAGACTGAAAGTCTCGGAGGTGACACCAGGATGCAGCGGCAGGCACTGGCACAGCTGGCCCTCTAAAGAGTGTTGAAGGTGGCACGCTGCTCAGACTGCCGTGCTTGCGGGTCACCGTGACGAGGCAGCGGGTCCAGGGTGAGGCCCGTGAGCCAGCATTTCTCATAAGCTCCCGGGAGACCCCGGCGCTGTGGGTGCTCAGAACACGCCTTCAGCACGGATTTAGTGGAATGTTTACGATATTTGTATTTTCTTGTCAAATTGTGGAAGACAGCCGCCTATGGTTTTGTCATGCGTTTTCCAGGTTGTTTCTCTCAAATCCTTTTGTGGAAGCAGGAGAGGTTGAGATCCTTCGAAGCATGTTCAAAGTCTCATTGCCGAGGACTGCAGTGTTACAGAAGTTACACGTTCTTCAGTCCTGACTCGGGATCTGATGAAGTGGATTCAGCTGGGAAAATATCTGTTCATCAGAGAAACGAGATATACTGTACATTACCTCTTGTTAGAGCCAGGCAGTGACTGTTTACTTATTAAAAATGGGACGAGTTACTTTTTAAGTTGTAGAAGGAAAACTGGAATTGCTTCAGGTGGAAGAGACCTCCTCATCTGAAGTGTTTTAAGGACTAGCAGAGATTTGAACACCCAAAGCCAGCAAAGGAAAAACTCCAAACCAGAGCAGACTTGGGCCGTAGAAGTGTGTGCCTGTCCTCAGAGTGGCAGGGGAACCTGAGGTCTGCTGTGACCTGTTCCATTAAGGAAGCTATCATTTGAAAATTCAAACCCCTCCCAGTGGGGTTGCCAGCCAGGGTCAGACTGTCACGTGGAAGGAAGCCACCTCCTTGCACGTCCTCGGTACAAGATCACATATTTTGCAGGCGGGCCCCTTTAGAATACTGATAGTTTTCAGCCCTGGGAGAAACCTTATTGAGGTATCAAGTCCCAGCATTTCCCCGTGTGCTCAATACTTAAGCTCTCAAGGAGGATTAAGCATTTTCAGAGATCTGTACTAATCTATACATGTTATTAAACTTTATAATAAAGTGGGCAGTTTGTGAGGATCACCTTGGGGTATGTGCATAAGTCAATGGCTTTTTAAAAAACTTTTTAAAACACTTAGAATTAACAATCAGTTAATACTTCAAATCTGCTTTTTAAGACCAACTCACCTAACTAGCCCCTTTTCAGAGAAAGTCGACTGGAAAAGATATTTTTCTTTCAAGGCCAACAGATTGGAGCTCTGCCATATACGTGCTGGTGTAAAGATAAGGAAATCCCAAGAGAAGAGTCCATTGTAGTGTAGCCTGACTTTGTAAATGCCGCTCGGCCGCTGGGAGCCTCAGAGGATTAACTCATCTGCACAGCCGTGCTGATGGTTCAGAGAGGCGATTACTGCAAGGACCAGGATGAAGACATTGGAAATGGCGCTTTCTGGACTTGATTTGCATGTCACAGTGGGTGTGAAGAGCTGGGCCATTACTAGGAAATTCTTCCTGAGACGTATAGCTCATTGTAGTTAATTTCTTTTTTCCTTCTCATTTTATTTTATTTTGTCCTGTGCTCCCGGTATCTCTCTCTCCCCCTCCTCCTCTCCCCCCCGTTGTTAATTTCTAAATCACTAAACTATTTCTAGTTTTCTCTGTTTTGCAATAAACTCTGTCCGTAAAATGGTGTTGCAGCTGGTTCTCAAATCTGATTATGTATCAGGATCACTTGGGGAGCTTTTATGAAATAGAGATTATTGAGCCCTGCATACAGAGATTTGGAGTTATTAAAGTCTGGGATCTCAGAAACCTTTGGGTTTTTTTTTTTTTTTTTTTTAACACTATAGCTGATTCTGATGCAGAGGCAGGCTTGGAAATTATTTCAATATTTTTATTAATTGTGAAATTTTCTCTTCTAAAAAAAAAATTAAGAATACAAGTCCAAATTACCACCCTTATAAACTGTAGTAAACTAAATTAGAGAACAGGATGTTTAATTTGCTAGAGACTTGCATCCACACTGGCATTTTTCTTAGTTGTAGCAGTTCATTTAAATTCAGCCTTAATATGTTGGCACAGTAATTTATTAATTAAATAACATCTTTTATTTTATATTAAAATTATATAATTCTTAATGTTATTAACAATTTTATTTTGTGTTAAATTATTTTTATTTTATATTAAAATTATATAATTGTTTATCAATGTATGCCAAACTAACATAATTCTGAGGGCTTTTAATTTAGAACTAAAAGTTTTTGCAGGAATTTTTTGAAAATAAAATTTATAGGAAAACCATTTTTTGAGCTATCTTTAAAGATTGCCCTGGTTTCTTAATTAAGTTCCTCATCTTTGAGATTAAGTAGTATAAACATAGGAACATTTTAAAACTATGAGCATGATAAACACTGGAATTAAACCCTACTCAAGAAAGTTGTAATTTCTCTGTGCCTTCACATTTTTAAAAAAGAAAACTAACATAATATGGGTGTGGCAAAGAAGCTAGAGTAAATAATTTTTCAAGATCTCTTACATTATAATTTCTTTATGACTAAAAAACATTTTCTAATAGTGTTTTTCATGTACTTTTTACTGCAGTCCACTTTAAGAAACACACAGAGACATCATAACCACTGCATGTGTGTGTGTGTCTTTGTGTGTAACTGAAGTAAATATTGAGCAAGACAACACTTTGCTCTAAGGGATATACTCTGAGATTTTCTGTTCTACTTTATTTCTTATAAAAATGCTGTCATGTCCCACCAAGTTGATTGCGTAACACTCTAGGGCTGTCACGCACAGTAGAAGAATTCAGTGCTAGCCCAGACTCACGGAAACAGATTGGCGTGGTGGTTGGCTGGGGGTGGGGAAAGGGCACGATGTCAAAGGGCACAAACTTCCAGTTATAAGATGAATAAATTCTGGGGATCTAAATATATACCAAAAGTTGCTAAGAGGCTAGATCTTAAATGTTCTCACCATAAAAAAGAAATAGTAATTATGTGACAGGATACAACTATTAAATAACCCTACTGGGGTAATCATTTTGCAAATATGTGTGTCAAATCAACATGTTATACACTTTAAACTTAGACACTATTATAGGTCACTTCTCTCTCAAAAAAGCTGGGGAAAAAAAAGAACTATACGCCAGTATCCATTTTTTTTAAATGGTTCAAGAGCGCCACCCTGTGGGTATAGCTAAATTATATGTTTGTCAGATTTCCTTCTGAATTAAAGTGAACTGATGCTTCCTTTAAAAAAGTGAAGGTAACATTTTATATGATTTTATGTTTTATGCTTGAAGAAACAAAAATCTGAAAGGAGTTGCATTAAAAGTATAATAATATTAATCTTTTATTTCTAAATCTTTCATTATTGTTTGTTCCATTTAGGGAATAAAATGAAACTCTCTCTTCAGACTTTTTTCCCCCATAAAAATCTACCTTTTAACTGTCCTTGTATTTGATATCCTGATTTTAGGACAGAGTAACCTTCAGGAGAATAATTGTGAAAAATAACGCCAAAAAGAGAAAAATGTATGAAAGCTTCATTGAGTCGCTGCCGTTCCTTAAATCTTTGGAGGTCAGTCTCTGTTTATGCTTTCATTTTGCTTTGCTTTAGAAGCGTCTGTTTTGTTAGGAATATTTAGTTGTATGGAAAAGCTTCTTGGTGTAAAAATCTATCCATATTTTCATTTGAAAAGATTAAATTGTGGCGTTTGTATAACTAAGTATTTGTTTTACTACCTGTCATTATACCAGAATCTGTAGCACATTTATATGTGGTCTTTTAAAAGCAGACTTAGAACAATCATGTAGATACAGGTGGTAGCCACACCAGTTAGACCTTTACAGGAGAGGTTATCTAAATAGAAAATGTCCTCACCAGCCTCTCCTTTTCACTCATCTTTGCTCTTTATTCCTCTTCTCCTTTCCTCTTAAAATTGGCCTTCCCTTTTTTTCAGGCTACACATATTCACTTGGGGAACTTGTCAGGTCCCCTAGCCTTAAACACCTACCGTCTCTGTGCTGATGGGTCTGAAAATTGCCATAACCAGGCCAGGCCCCTCCCTTGAATGCCAGACTCATTTATCCGCCTGCGTATTTAACATCGCCTCTCGGATGTCTAACAGACATCTCGAATCTACTCCACCCCTTCTTCCCCTCCTTAGTGGATGGCAGTGCCTTCCTTCTACCACCATGGCCGGAAACCTGGGGGTCAGTTCTGACTCATCTGCTGAAATCTCTCTTTGTTGGATTGTCAGTTTATGCCTGGTAGAAACTTTGGCCACATTACAGATGCATATTAGGCAGCTCATCTTCTCTAACAGCATATCTCTTTAAATAAAAATAGATCAGGGCTTGTAAATCCAAATGCCTTCTGAGCTAGGCAAGTAACATAAAGAAGGAACCAAGCCAGGAAGGGACTTGAGTAAACTGGAGAACATGTGCCCCATGTAAAAAACCAGCTGCTGTGCCACCATAGTGTGTCGTTGCCGTGTGGAAATAGGGCCTGTGTGTTGCTCAGTTTCCTGATTTTTTAAGAGAAGCTGGAAATTCGAATTTTTGTGAGAAATTTGTTTATTTTACAATGCTGGTAATTAATATAAGACACACACTGCTCAGTTTATTTGGCCTAGAGGCTACCAATTTTTAACCTCTGAAATAGACAAGATTACTCCATTAGTCTGTTTCTGTTTAATATTGTCTTTTTTTCTTTGTAGGTTTCTGAACGCCTGAAAGTGGTGGATGTGATCGGCACCAAAGTCTACAGCGACGGAGAGCAAATCATTGCTCAGGTATAATGCTTTTTTACGTAATTCAGTTTCGGGTTATATTCCAAAAAGTTCTTATACATTGTAAATCTTGACCAGGTGTTCTTATGTGTCTGTAATTAGTCTGTAGTGATGGATTAAATGAATATTACATCCATCAAATGACCTGTTACAAATGGTTTAATTTACAGCCATTGAGCTATTTGAATATTTTTATTTACATCATTAGCTCCTGATGAATATGTATTAAATCATCAAATGGCTTTCTGCATAATTTTACATTTGGACATGACATGAAATTCACATATATGTAAAGAAGAAGATGTCATTTATAAGAGGAAAAAAGAGCGAGTGTCCATGAGATTCGTGAGGACTCGCAGGGTGCGGTGGAAGATACTGGAGAGTTCTGAGTCATCACTTCATGATGAGGCTCCTCCCTGATAAATTAACCAAGGAGGGAACACACTGCTCACAGACCATCCTGGCCTGCAGGCATCAGTGGGGCTAAGGGGCTGTTCAACCTTTATTCCTTTGCTAAGATCCCAGTTGGAACCAGTAGTGTCACATACCTTGCTTAGAGTAGGGCTGCCAAGAAGTAGGATTTATGAAGATAGTTGAAGTTCACAGGTAAAGCATGCAGATGATAGCACCTGATTTCCTAGGTACAATTTTTGAAGAACAGATTTGCAATAGATTCTGTAATTTTTGTACCATGACATTAAACTGGATTGTGCTCTTTCTCTAAAATATTCTCTCTTCTTTTGATCTCTGTAGAACAAGATTCAAAGTGTGTGAGACTGAGGAAAGAGTAATTGTTTTAGAAGGCAAAGAAACAAGTAAATCAGTCTCTCCACACGCACACGCACACATGCACACACACACACGCACATGCACAGATTAGAGCAGTCAGGGATTGCGAAGTGGAGTCAAATTAGAGAACAGAGCTGAGGTTCTGCCAAATAAATTGATAAATGACAAAGTATAGAGCACTCTTGGAATGATTTCTTTTAGCCTTTTCTTTTGAAATAATTATAGATTCACAGGAAGTTGCAAAAACAGTACTGAGAGGTCCCAGGCACCCTTCCTCCCGTTTCTCCCCGTGCATCTGGCACCACTGTAACATCACATCAAGACTAGGACACTGACACCGACACAGTCCACAGACTCCATCCAGGTTTCACATGCACTTAGAACATGTTTTGAAAACAAACAAAACGACACAGTAGTTGATAGACCTATTATGATTCAAAACATTTGAAAATTTAACATGAAGCTCTTATGAAAACCTCATATAAAGATAAAGGAAAGAAGATATGTATATTATACTTAGGGTTTATCAAAGATATTTTGAGGTATTAGTTGTCTTTTAAGCATTTATAAACATACATGTCAGCACTATATTATATAAACCTAGGCTCCACATTTATTTTTGTCATGTAATCTGATACTGTATTTCTTGAGTTGTCCTAAAGAGTTGTGAAATACCTAGGTTTCTCCAGAACCACTTTGAGAGGCTCAGAAAAGCCAGTATTTGTTTTCTTTCGTATTATACTCTTTAATTCAGAAGGCATCGTTGGAAATGAAGACAGCGTTCATTCAAAAACAAAGCCAAGAAAAAAAAACGGGTCTGTAGTTAGAATGGCAGCACTTTTCTTTGGGAAGTCGTTCAGGGCCTTGCGGTGGAGTGTCAGGAAACTGGCATCTTGGAGTTGGGTCCCTAGCTAAGGGCAGTGAAAGCCGCAGGCCCACATCTCCCGTTTCCCAGTAACTCTGGGTGCTTTCTGCTCTTTGGGAGTCAATAGGCTCCCTCACGTCCCCAGGCCAATGTATTAGGATGACACAGGGTGGACAGGATCGGCAGACGTGTGCCTGCTGACTGCGGAGACGCTGCTGGGAAATGGTGCCGCTATCCAGGCTGAAGTTGGGGTCAAATTCTCACCCCCATGTTACTTGCCATATTTTCTTGGCTAGTTTTAGCAGAGATGCTATAGTAGAGAGTATTTTATTTCAAATAATTTTACAAGTGAAATCGTTACTATATAATTGTCGATCGTAACCTCTCATTTTAGAAAGGTAGTTTGTTCCTCGAGGCCTCACTTTTCAGGCAAATCGTGTGAACACTGGGGTCAGATTGATTTCAGGGGTTTGATGGGGAACAGGAGTGCCGTCAGCTGCATCTGCATTTTCACCCTCTGTTTTTGTTTTATTCTCACAGGGAGATTTGGCTGATTCTTTTTTCATCGTAGAATCTGGAGAAGTGAAAATCACTATGAAAAGGAAGGTAAGCGTTCGTTAAGTCTAAAAGTCCACATAAAATTAGAAAGGAACATAACAGATTTTCCTTTTGAAGTTTAGACTAAGGTTAACTTTCATTTTTCATACGCTGGGTAAGAGTTAATGCTTTTATCTACCTTGCCAGGGTAAATCAGAAGCAGAAGAGAATGGCGCAGTCGAAATCGCTCGGTGTTCCCGGGGACAGTACTTCGGAGAGCTGGCCCTGGTGACTAACAAACCTCGAGCCGCTTCCGCTCACGCCATTGGGACCGTCAAATGTTTAGGTAGGACTCATAGCGGTGGGCGTGCTGCTCCTGGTTGAAATTACGTCTGCACTTCATATATTCACGTTGTACGCGTTATTTTATTGGGTTCACACGTCTTATGGTCCCCACAACATATAACAAGGTTAGGATTCATGGCATTATAAAATCAATTTGCGGAAGCCATTTTTTTTCTTTAACAATCTTTACGTACATACATATCGTGTTCTTTTTTTTTTATAGGCATGAAATAGCATCTTATTTTAGGAGTTAAAATGAGAATTCCAAGTACCAGGTTTATATCTAATCTTTCAAAACAACATGCACTGTGTTCCTCAAAAAAGAAGGCTCAGACGACATTTTTATAAAGTACGCTAAGCTGTGCAGGGAGAGTCGGAATGTCTGTGGGAGTACTCACTCCTCCTGGTCCTCGGAAGCAAAGGTTCAGGTCTGTCAGAGCACAGGGAAATTTTCTTTGTGGTTCCACTGTTTATTACTTTCTTATACTACATAGCAGCCTGACAGAAATGCCATCTTCGGCTGGAAGACCTCTCTCTATATATGAGACTTTATATACGAGAAATAGCTTCCTTAATAATGAGAAACGTAATTCAGGAGGTGTGAATATTGATGACATTTTCTTTAAGAAAATTGATTCAAGGGGCTAGCCTTGTGGTGTGGTGGTTGGGTTTGTGTGCTCCACTTTGGCGGCCTGGGGTTTGCCAGTTTGGATCCAGGGCGCGGACCTAGGACCACTCATCAAGCCATGCTGTGGTGGCATCCCACATACAAAACAGAGGAAGATTGGCATAGATGTTAGCTCAGCTGCAATCTTCCTCACCAAAAAAAAAAGAAAGAAAGAAAATTGAGGGGCTGGCACAGTGCTTAAGTTTGCACACTCTGCTTCAGCGGCCTGGAGTTAGCCAGTTTGGATCCCAGGCACGGACCTATGCATGTTCATCAAGCCATGCTGTGGCAGGCATCCCACATATAAAGTAGAGGAAGATGGGCACAGAGGTTAGCTCAGGGCCAATCTTCCTCAGCAAAAAAGAGGAGGATTGGTGGCAGATGTTAGCTCAGGGCTAATCTTCCAAAAAAAAAAAAAAATTGATTCAACAGTAATTAGCCACTCTGTGCTCCTCATCCACAGTTCAGTAGAATAAACTTAGCTTCAGTGTTCTTAAGATTTGCAAGTATCCTCAGAATTAACTTCTTACAGAAGTCACTTTTTAAAAGGTTTTAAGTAAGTATAATATTAATCAAGTGTTATGCTTGGATGAAAGAGAACACAATTAGAAACTGACAGGTAATTTCCCTGAGTGGAGATATTAGACAGTAAGAGTAAAGGTGGTGTGAGGGAAGTCCTGTTAATTTCTTGCTAGAATAAATTATTCTATTCACATTAAAGGAAATTTGAGAAATACAGAAAAGGCAGGAAAAACCAGGAGTCACCTGTACCACCACCAGCCAGTGACTTCCACATCCTAGTGTAATGTCTTCTTGTCTTTTTTTATTTGCATGAGTTTCCTGTTTTTAATTTTGTAAACTGCTTTTTCCATTCATTATAGCAGAGCCATTTTCATTCATTTTATTACATCAAATTGTAATATTCTATTAGTTATCTATGCACATTATACATGATTAATCATTCCCACTGGTAAATATTTTGAAGGTTCTGGCTTCATTTTGGGGGTGAGCAGCTTCCTGGTGTGTGTGGGTCTAGACTGCTTTTCCATATATAGGATTTTTCCTTAGAAATGGTCTCAGAAGCTGGTTTTCTCTTTCTGGCTTTTGGTATATATTGGCAGATCACTTTTATTTGTACCAGTTTGCATGCTACCAGCAGTGCAAGAATGTCCACGCACTCAATTCTTGTAAACATTGCCTTTTTACCTTTGTGAATTTGAAAGCCAAAACCCCCGGTATTTTAATATGTATTTCTTTGGTAGAGAGTGTGAACATATCTTCCATGTGTATATTATAAATTTACTTTAAAAAATGCATGAGACAGGCAAGCAAAGTGACATATGGCACAAACTCATGGAAATGGACAGAGCACAATCTGGGTTGCCATTTTGAGTTGACTAGACAATAGTATGAAAGAATAAAAATGTAACAGGTCCCACTGGGTCTTCACAACATGGCCTTGTAAACCCCGACGAGGGAAAACAGGGTAGAAAACACTGTCTTGCCTTAAGGAGTTTCTGTTACTAAGGTGGTGACATCAAAACCGATGTAATTTTTTAAACTCCAAGGCCTTGCCATGACAGTCGCTCCTTCTCTTCCCAGCGCGGATGGGGAACCTCCCGCCAGCCTCGTGGTGCACATCGTGTTGCCGAGGGTGCCCGGCTGCTTCCTTTGTGAAGTGGAACATTTTCCCTTTTATGCCTTTCTCTTGTGTGTTATAATATTGATCTAAAAACACCGTTGCGTTGTGGACATATATGCAGAATGGGTATCACAGACGACTTAGAAATTCTGCAGATTTACAGAGACGGTGATTGATTTGTCTTTATTCTCCTCTTTGCTCAGCCATGGATGTGCAGGCATTTGAAAGGCTTTTGGGACCTTGCATGGAAATTATGAAGAGGAACATTGCCACCTATGAAGAACAGTTGGTGGCCCTGTTTGGAACCAACATGGATATCGTGGAACCCACTGCATGAGGCAAAAGTGTGGAGCAAGAA
The DNA here is from genome assembly GCF_041296265.1 of Equus caballus. Classification (NCBI taxonomy): domain Eukaryota; kingdom Metazoa; phylum Chordata; class Mammalia; order Perissodactyla; family Equidae; genus Equus; species Equus caballus. Next base: position 7,183,709 of record NC_091687.1, read on the forward strand.
GGCCTGTAGTGACCAAGCAGGCAGTAGTGGTTAGCCCACTGACAATGTGTTTGTGTAGATGCCAAGCATTTTCTGTGACTCCAGGTTTTTCCTTTTTCTACATTGACAATGTATCTGTAAACAGAGTAGTGATTTAATAGTCAATAGGCTTTAACATCACTTTCTAAAGAGTAGATCATAAAAATATCGACAAACTGATAAAAGGACTTTCTACTCCACAGAATTATGATTTGACTGAAAAAGTTTATTCAAATGATTGTAATATATGGAAAGTATCAGTGTTTAAGAAGATAATTCAAGGGTGTTCTCATAGGTGGTGTGTGTTCATTTTGACTTTCTCCGACTGCTGTGTTAGTGATATGCCCGCGTAAGAGGGATCCTGGCAGTGAATCATGCTGTACAGCATGGCCTCATACTCTTTTTACAACTCACTATAGCTAGTAAGTACAATTTTAATCATTTTTGTTTTAAAGTTCTTCTGGCTTGATAAGTTATGTGCTGGCCTTGGCCTATTGGTGAAATGGTATAAAACATCATATGCAATTTAAAGACCTTTTATATTTTTGCAATAAAGTACATTTTGACTTCTTTGGCATATGTCAGTAACCTACATATTCCAGTGGTTTTAAGGACAGGCAATTTAGTCATTAGGATAATAGGGAAGGAGAAATCTTTTTTAGATGAGAGATCATTAACACATTTTCCTCGTAAAGAATATTTCTCTGCTTCCTTTTTTCATTTTGCAATTCTCTGTTTTCTTTATCTTTAAAAATTAGTTTGACATGTAATGTCACAAAGTTTTTTTAAAAAGCTATTTAAACTTATCTGTCTTCTAAAAGCCCGAGATCTTACATATACTGAAAAAGAAAAAAAAAAACCCTCCTATGCCAGAACTGTTTTGGGGTCCTTGTCACCGTGCCCACAGGATGTTTCTTTGTCCTTCACTAGGCGGACACAGTACAATCCTTTGCAGACACCTGCTCCCGTGGTTTCCCTGAAGGCCGTAGAGAGAAGTTTTTATCAGCAAAACCATATGTAGAGATAAAAGGGGTTTCCGTCCATTCCAGGTGTCCCATTAGGCCTTGCCGTTTGCTTTCATGTAGATTCATAGGTAAAAGGGCAGAAGGAACTCAGACTGAATAGATTTTCATTGCTAACTGCTCTGCTCATTATTCTGCTCCATAAGGTGAATTTAATTATATTCAGCCAAAGCAATATACTCTTATGTGATTTCTAGGCCTCCAATGACCCCAGTGTCCAGAGAGATTAATTGTAACCAGTTCATTTTTAAATGCGCAATTTCATTTTGGGAAACTTGTTTCATAGAAATAAATATACATGGGTAAAATTATTCTGTGGCTAGGGTGGTCTTGTTCGAGAATGTTTATGGTCTTACTTGTAGAATGAAAACGTGGTTAAAATATGTTAATCAGATAATGTATATATAAGAAGTTAAAGTATGTAAAGTATAATAACTTCAGCCACATTTTAGAACACTGTTTAACAATTTTGCAAACTTTCTGGTAGGAAGAGAGCTGACTACATGAAGATGACTTCTTTTCTATTTCAGATTTTATTTTAAAAGCAGTGTCTGTTAAACAAGAAAAAAACACATCAAACCCCAAATTCCTGGTTCGTCATTCTGAATTCTTAACTTGATTCACTTTTTCCAGTTACGTATTTTGTTGCATAAACTGATTGTTAACTCTTCATGGAATAGCAAACGAATTCCTCTCAAATAAAGAACTCTGACCAAGGCTGTACATGCCAGTTACAGTATTTTCAGTATTGTTGGTTATATTTAAATTTTCCTTATAATAAAGCACACTTTTATAATAAAATATGTTGTTTTTAATGAAGTTTTTTTTTTTGGCTTGTTTCTTTAGTATGACTTACGTAGTGCATCCTGCATTATGTGAAAGCATGATAGTGCTGTGGCCTATGTGGCAGCGATCCCCTTGGGCATAATACAGCAAGAAGTATTCTGTATGGCAATAGGTTTTCTAAAATTTTAACTATTAATCATATGTGATATAAATAACTGTGGTATATTGCAGACTAATTTGGCCATTTGGAATAACTAAATAAATCTGGGAATTTAGGGAATTTCTGTGTTAAAGTAACTAATTAAAATACCTCTACTTTGACTCGTGGATGTCATTATTTAATCACTAACCAAGAATCCTTACCAGGTGGAAATTCTCTGTTGAACTTTTATTCAAGGATGCATTGTAGGTGGTAAGAATTCTTCTTGGAGAATTTTTTTTATATATAATAGTTTATAACATTGTGAAATTTCAGTTGTACATTGTTACTTGTCCATCACCATACATATGTGCCCCTTTACCCCTTATGCCCACCCTCCAACTCCCTTCCCCTCTGGTAACCAGTGATCTGTTCTCTTTATCCGTGTGTTTATCATCCACATATGAGTGAAATCATATGGTGTTTGTCTTTGTCTGGCTTATCTCGCTTAACATAATACCCTCAAGGTCCATCCGTGTTCTTGCAAATGGGACAATTTGGTCTTTGTTATGCTGAGTAGTGTTCCATTGTGTATATATAGCACATCTTCTTTATCCATTCATCAGTCGATGGGCACTTGGGTTGCTTCCACATCTTGGCTATTGTGAATAGTGCTGCAATGAACATAGGGGTGTGTCAGTCTCTTTATATTGTTGATTTCAAGTTCTTTGGATAAATACCCAGTAGTGGGATTGCTGGGTCATAGGGTATTTCTATTTTTAATTTTTTGAGAAATCGCCATACTGTTTTCCATAGTGTTTGCACCAGTTTGCATTCCCACCAGCGTGTATTAGGTTCCTTTTCTCCACCTCCTCTCGAACATTTGTTATTTTTTGTCTTGATGATTATAGCCATTCTTTTTGTTTTTTAAGATTTTTTTTTTCCTTTTTCTCCCAAAGCCCCCCAGTACATAGTTGTGTATTTTTTAGTTGTGGGTCCTTCTAGTTGTGGCATGTGGGATGCCCCCTCAGCATGGCTTGATGAGCAGTGCCATGTCTGCTCCCACGATTGGAACTGGTGAAACCCTGGGCCACCGAAGTGGAGTACGCGAACTTAACCACTCGGCCACGGGGCTGGCCCCAATTATAGCTATTCTAATGGGTATAAGGTGATATCTCAATGTAGTCTTGATGTGCATTTCCCTGATGATTAGTGATGTTGAACATCTTTTCATGTGCCTATTGGCCACCTGTATATCTTTGGAAAAATGTCTGTTCATATCCTCCGCCCATTTTTTGATCGGTTTGTTTTGTTGTTGTTGTATGAGTTCTTTATATATTTTGGAGATCAACCACTTGTTGGATATATGATTTGCAAATATTTTCTCCCCGTTGGTGGGTTGTCTTTTTGTGTTCCTGCTTTCCTTTGTCTTGCAGAAGCTCTTTATTCTGATGAAGTCCCATTTGTTTATTCTTTTTGTGAGGAAGATTGGCCCTGAGCTAACATCTGATGCTAATCTTCCTCTCTTTTATGTGGGATGCCACCACAGCATGACTTGAAGAGGGGTGCTAGGGCTGCACCTCGGGATCCAAACCTGCAAACCCCAGGCTGCCGAAGTGGAGCACGTGAACTTAACCAGTACACCACCGGACCAGCCCCATTTGTTTATTTTTTTCTTTTGTTTCCTTTGCCTGAGTAGACATGGTATTTGAAAAGATCCTTCTAAGATTGATGTCAAGAGTGTACTGCTGGGGCCAGCCTGGTGGCGCAGCAGTTAAGTTCGCATGTTCCACTTCAGCAGTGCAGGGTTCGCTGGTTTGGATCTCAGGTGTAGACCTATGTACCACTTATCAAGCCATGCTGTGGCAGGCATCCCACATATAAAGTAGAGGAAGATGGGCACAGATGTTAGCTCAGGGCCAGTCTTCCTCAGCAAAAAAATAGGATTGGTGGCAGATGTTAGCTCAGGGCTAATCTTCCTCAAAAAAAAAAAAGTGTACTGCCTATATTTTCTTCTAGGAGTTTTACGGTTTCATGTCTTACCTTCAAGTAATTTTTGTGTATGGCAAAAGATAGTGGTCTCCTTTCATTCTTTTGCACATGGCCATCCAGTTTTCCCAACACCATTTATTGAAGAGACTTTCCTTTCTCCATTGTATTTTCTTGGTGCCTTTGTTGAAGATTAGCTGTCCAGAGATGTGTGGTTTTATTTCTGGGCTTTCAATTCTGTTCTATTGATCTGTGTCTCTTTTTGTACCCAACCATGCTGTTTTGATTACTATGGCTTTGTAGTATATTTTGAAGTCGGGGATTGTGATGCCTCCAGCTTTGTTCTTTTTCTCAGGATTGCTTTAGCTATTTGGGGTCTTTTGTTGCCCCATATGAATTTTAGAATTCTTTGTTCTATTTCTGTGAAGAATGTCATTGGGATTCTGACTGGGATTGCATTGAATCTGTAGATTGCTTTAGGTAGTATGGACATTTTAACTTTCTTCCAATCCATGTGCATGGAATCTCTTTCCATTTCTTTATGTCATCGATTTCTTTCAGTAATGTCTTACAATTTTGATTGTATAGGTCTTTCACCTCCTTGGTTAAATTTATTCCTAGATTTCTTTTTTAATTTTTGTAGCGATTGTAAATGGGATTGTATTCTTGAGTTCTCAGAGAACATTCTTTTAACGCAAAGATGCTTCCCCTTACTTGTTTTAAATAAATATCAAGTGTGTGTCTAGGTGTGTGTGTGTGTTTCCTACATATCAATATGAACTAGGGCTTGGTGCAAATATTTTAACATATACACTATGTGTGACACAGCTGGGTGAATGTATTTGGCTTACTGTTAATAAACTCTTGCTAGCAGACTATTTAAAATGCTAAGGAAAGCTGCAAGTGAAACAGGGCGTGAAGCAAAGGCCTCTGATTTTATTGAAATATGTAAGATTAAGTGCTAGTCCTTTTCCTTTCTAAAGCATCTTTAAAATACTGATATAATATTCCCTAATTTTCTCAAGAAAATGTCATGTTTATAACAAGGATTAGATGACCTTAGGCATTCTTAAAGAAACTTATACGCTGTAAGCCTAGAGCGGTAAGTAAAGCATCTGCATAAGCCAAGGCTTTGTTAAGGAACTGAAGAAGGCATTCTAATATCCAATTATGTTAATACCTAAGGGAGAAGCAGAATTATTAATACATCAGGGAGAAATAGAATTATAAGGAATGTTGAGTGACTGAAACTATATAGTTGTTAGCCTTCACAGGTATTTTTTAAAAACACCTTGAAAGTATTATGGAAATAGAAGCAGTAAAGTACACCAGCTATTTTCCGAGGACTTGTTTGCCCGATAATAACTATGAGAACTTAAGTCAATTCACCTGTATAACCCAGGAGAATCAGGAACTTGAAATTCACCTACTTTGTGAGTCCATGGCAGAACTCATGGGCCACTGAAAGCTCTTGGTTCCTTGGGCAATTCTTGGCCTCATATATTTTCCTAATAATGAATTTATTGAGCCCACTGTATAGAGATATTTGCATAAAGTTTCCAAAGGAGACATTAAGATTTTTTTGAGAGCAGAACTTTATTTGACCAACAGATCTGAGTCATTCTGTCCCTTGATGCTCAGTTTGTAAATCTAACATTGCCTAGGAAATCCTGAAGAAGCATGTAACATTGATACGTGGGAAGATGTGATGATGTGTGATGTGGAAGTAAATGTCTATACCAGAAAAATGAAATGCCCCCTTTGAGGTGGCTCTCCCAGATTTTGATTTAACCACAGCCTGACCCTTGCCATTTTCCCAAATATAAAAAATACTACTGCAGAATGTGCAGACAGGAAATGTTTTGTTAGTACCAATTATAACGGAGTTGCTGTAGTAAGGAAAGGCGTTTTGTACTCTCAACTGGAAAACCAGAAGAAGGCCCTTATTTCCAGGTGCAAGGGGAAGTTGCAGTGCCACCTGGAAATGGACTCTGAGGTGACAAAAGCAGCCTTGGCCCTTGACTGCAACAACCCGGAAGTGAAACCCTAAATGTTTTCTATTTTTGTTTTTTAAAGATTGGCACCTGAGCTAACAACTGTGGCCAATATTTTTTTTTTTCTTTTTTGTTTTTAAAGATTGGCACCTGAGCTAAATGTTTTCTATTTAACAGGAAAAAAGGTAACAAAGTGGAACCCTTGAATGAGTTTATGAGCAATAAATATAACCAGTCAAAATGTTGGATAAAGTTCTGATCGCTGATTTTCCATCTTTGTCCTAATTGGAAATGTCCGTGTATCCTGCTGAGGAACAGGAGAATAAATGTGTATTCCTAGCATTCCACTGCCTCTTTTAGGCCAAAGACTGACAGTTAATACAAGTGTACTTCCCTTTACAAAATAACTATATTCTTGAAATGTACACAAATGACATTTTTTTAAGCCAAATCATATTTTATTTTAGGAGAGGTGCTTGCTATAAAGACATCTTTAGCAAATCTTTTTCTCCTAATTGCTCCTTAAAGCTGAACTTAAATATCCTCAACATTTTTATTACTATAGCACATTATGACATGCTGTTTAGCTTGAAGAATTGAAGTATATTAATTAGACACATGGTGTTTGCCTTTGTGTGACTGACACCGTGAGGAAGACGCAGAATAGTCCCTATTATATAATGTAGCTAGAAGATGAGACCTGTTCTCAAATGCTAGTGATGAAGATATAGAGCAAGAAAGCACATGGGAGCTATTCGAGAGTCAGTGTTCAAAAGAGCATATGACGTACGGCCTAACACATAATCCACTACATGTTAACATGAAAACTCATGCTGCTTGTTTTCCCCTATGTTTTCACTCATTTTTTCTGCAGGCATCTATTCATTGCCCAGACAAAACGTTGCGTAAGAGATGGTGACTGAGAGAGGAGGAGGAGCTGATGTAAACACTGGGGGAAGCAGAAATATCAAGCGTGGCCCAGTGTGGTAAGACTACGCACATACTGTTCTTATGGTTTTAATTGCATTGTAGCAGACTTAATTGTCTCTAAAATGAGGTGCATTTGACTGGAAACTGAAAGAAAATACACAGAGAAGGGCCTGGGATACCAAACAGACATGAGCAGAAAAAAGTGTGGGAAATTGTGGTCCACGGTTCAGATAACAGGAATTATCCAGTCTAGAAAATTTCCAATGAAAGACATGAGAAGAGTCATTTGAGCAAATGAAAATCCTCATATTGCTGCTGCTTGTTTTTCCAAATTGGAAGTAGGATTAAGTAGAATTATTTGTTGCCCTCTCTAAATACTCACATTTTCATTTATACCAAATGGGACAACTTAGAACAGCTTTTTGAGGGCAATTGAAACCACATAGGTAGTCCCCTCTATGTCCTGAGGATAGCCAAGTTTATTTCTCTAGACTTGGATCTTCTAAACTCCAAACATGTTCAGCTGCTAACAGGAACCCTGTACATCAATTTCTTGCCTACACAGCCAGTTCATCATCTAAAGTTGAACCCATCCTTTCCCCTCTCCCAGTCTCCAAATCTGTTCTTGCCAGCATTTCCTATCTCAGTCAATAGCATCAACAAAACACAATCACCTAAGCCAGAAACCTTACCCAAGCTAGAAACCCAACAATCATTCTTGATTTCTCTTTTCTCCCTTGACTCTTCCTCCTGCTGGTGGTAATGTTGACCCACATACTGACTACCGAAGAAGGGTCTTGCTTTATGGTCATCAGAACCAAATTTAAACTTTTAGTTGCATCAGTAATTACAAGCACAAGAAACACATAATACATCTTTGGCTCCTAGGCATTTCATTACGATTTGAGTTTACCTGAGTACTTTCAACTAATTATATAACTTTATAATAACTCATTTTAAAATATGGTAAGATATATGGAAGGATATCTGTGAGAGTTTAAATAGTCTACCAAGAAAGATGCTATCTGAAAAGTGTGGGCACTTACTGTTTTAGACCACACATGTGCTCCATTTCCTAATTTTAGTACTTGATTTGAGTGATTTCATTTGCTTACCTTTTGACAATTTGAAAAGCGACATTCTCAGTATTCAAGCAGTGCTGTGTGCTTGAACTTTTTTCTTAGTCCAGCAGTGTAGTCATTGGTAGGCCAAATGTGGTGGAATCAAGGGAAATACACTGTTTAATTTCACCCCTAAATAGGATTTACCTTTTTATTCTTACTATCTTTAAAAAATTAGAACTTGATATTTCATTATGATAACAGAAGTAACTTTACAACTGTTGAAAAGACATCTTGATTTTAGATAACTTCCTGACACATTTTGGCATAGTTTATGTGTATAATTATGTGGGTGTATATATATTGTACCTGTGCTAACCAAGAGTGTTATTTAAAGACACTGATTTTTTAATGTTAATTTTATCGTGGAGACATCTGAAGAACAGATAAAAGTTCTTTAATTATATCTGTTTCAGTGGAAGAGTAGAATTTATATATGTAAAGATTTCCAAGGAGATCTTACTAGTTTGGTGCTTTAATCTTTGTTCTGGCTTATGAGTTGGCTGATTTTGTCAGTCACCTAAATAATAATAAGGATGTTCCTGTTGAATATACATCAGGTACTAATGTCATCATTTAGTTTCCCAGGGAAGTCAGAAGACAGAACTAATTGTCTACTGAAAGGGGTAGAGAATTCTAACACAGATACTTAATCAGTTGTGACTGAACTATCAGAATTTTACCTTTATATTCAATGACTTGGGCAAAGATGAAAGTATGTGAAAATATTTTATATCTTTGTATCTTTATCAGTCCAGCACAGTGGGCAACAAATAGTAGGAACTAAATATTTTTGAATGAATGAGTGAACAGAAAAAACTTCACAGTGCTACTAAAAGATAAATTCTTACTTCTAAGAATGCACAATATCTTGATCTGAAGTGGAAATTATTCTTCCCATCACAGTGTCCACGAAGAAAAATATCTGCACTAAGCCTTTAGTAAAAACTTTCAAATAGAAAAACTTTTCAAATAAAGTAAGGTTTAACCGAAAGCAGAACTCCTGGTTTATGCAATGAAGAGGGAAAGGAGGGGTTCATGCTCTTGAGAGCTCATTCTTTTGAAAGGAAAGCTTTTTAGTTTCCTGGAGGGAGTTAGTTATAAATATCTCAGATTTTAATTTTAAATGAGTAAGTAAATTCCACGGATTTTTCTTATGAAGAACTTACACATTGGAGTTTATAGTGTCAATTTTGGGGCGCAATGAACCTCCACTGAAAAAACAGAGGAGGAGGAAATGAGGAAATAAGGATCTACAGGATAGCAGGGACACAGTCAAGTTCTTTTTTGGATCACAATCTCTGAAAGATGATCGGTTCAAATCTTGTACTTTTTCCTCAGGGAAAAACGGAGGCATTTTCTTGGCCCTCTGAATTATCTTAAGAAAAAAAACCTGTTTGATTACTATTTGTGAATACAGAAAGTACATCTTTGATCACAGAGAGGACTATCTTACAAATAATTTCACTTCAAGGATTCAAACAGGGAATCACTAAAAGAACTGAAAACTCATTTCAACATAGGGTTATTTGGGATTTCTTCATTTCTTATGTTACTTTTAGGTAGATTTAAAAATTCAAGAAATGTAGGGAGTTTAAGAATAATTAGCTATGATTTCGCGTTCTTTTCAAAAGTTTGACTTTACGGATTTCTTACTAATGTAAGTTCTCCTCTTAAACACTAAGCATACATCTAGTAACCTAAAGATATAAAACCTACAGCATAAATGATTAAACACCAAAGGTTCAAAGGAAAAAAGCTTAATCATGTCTGTGTAACGTGAACGGTAAAACCATCAATTACAAAATAGGTGGACTGTGCTGGGCAGCCATGTTTAAAGTGAAGACAACTATAAAGCCAGAGAAGCCAGCCTCTGGTGAGTCAGAGCATTAGTAAGTTAAGGAGGAACTCCTAGTAGAAACGAATTGGAAAGACATTCTTCTCTTTCATCAGTGACCAGCTGTAATGAGGGGGAAAATGGCTAACAAAAACTCACCAGAGAAATTTAGACAATGATTCCCAAATTAAGTCAATTTAAGTCACAAATTATACCCCTCTGGATTACCTTAACCCCCCGAGCAAGCCGGTCAATATAGAGAACACCAGTTTGACTTGCTTCAATTTCAAAGTCAATAGTAATCGCCCACTCCGCTTCCAGCTTTGTAAATTCTCTAGACCCTGAGCTTCTCTCTCGCTGTTCATTCCCAAGCCTCTCAGTGCCTGGCACATAGCCGGCATTCAACAAATCTTGGGTGAACTGAACAGAGCTGGCAAAGAAAACCTCTCAAGTGTCTGTCCCGGAGGGTGGCGAGGCAAGGCTCAGGAAAAAGGAATTCTAGTTCTTCCCGCTGGAGCCCAGCACCACCTTTATTATCCCCATCATGCCCGCGACCGTGATTTGTGGGTGACTGGGTCCCTCGCGAGGCTGCTGTGCTTCCGCTTGTGCAGTCATCTCCTTCCCCTCGCACTAAAACAATACCTTGGCCTCCAGCCAAACTCGAGCAGCGAGCGATCCTGCCTGTTTATGGCCCGGAATGGGTGCTGCTCTGAGACGTTGGGCCTGTTCTGAGCGCTAGCACAGGCCCAAAGGAAGGGAAGAGGCCAAAGCTTTAAAACACTCCCTTCCTCCGCCCCCTCCCTTTTGTCCTAGACACCAAAACAAACGAGCTGATACACGTGTCCCTATGACTCTTGTTTACTATCAAGACTGCGCTTTCCACGCACCTCTGGGATATGTAGTCCAACCGGTTCCTCCGGCCTGCAGTTTCCCAGAGAAAAGGAGGAAGGTTGAGACTACGAACCCACAATCCATTTCGTGGGCGAAGTTTGGCTTGGGTCCCCGGAGTCTCGGCAGCAATCCAATCCGAAGCGCTCGCTGTAGTGATTGACACGCCGTCTTCTCCAGTAAACACAACACAAAAGTCAATACAAGGCCGCCCCCCGAGACGGACCACGGTATCACCCAATGGGGAAGGGGAAGGCCCGAGTGGCAGTCCCGCAGCCCAATGAGGGAGCGAAAGAGCTGGGAGGAGGCTCAACCCCCGGGGGGTTGAGGGGAGGGGGAAGACGGAGCTTGAAAGACTTGGTAATGGCGACGGGTTTGGTAAGTAGGAAAGTTTCGGTTGAGGAGTGAGAGAGGCGGCGGGAGCAGGAACGCGCGCCAGGGAGGCCGGCGACAGTCGGAGAGGGGGTCCGCGAGCCGCCGGCGGGGTTGTCGCGGCCGGGGCGGCCCGCGCCGGAGCTGCCCGCACTCGGCGGCGGGTTTGTTGTCCTCCCGTTCGGGAAGGGGTGGGGGTGGGGCGGGAGGGGCAGGATCCCGCGGGGCCCCGGCGGCCGGGCGAGCCCGCGGCCGCGCTCAGCGTCCTCGGCGGGCGGCCCTCACGGCGGGGGCAGCCAGCCGTCCGGGCGGCGAGCCCTCGGGCGCGGCGGTGCCGGGCTGCGGCGGCGGCGCGGCCCGAGGGGGTCCCGGGGGCGGGGGCTGGGAGGAGCCGGCGCGGCGGCGAGCGGGCCGGGCCGCGCGGTGGGTGGCCGGGCCGGGTGCGGAGACGGGGCGGGCCGGGTCGGGCCGGGCGGGGAAGGGGCCGCCGCGGCGCCGGGGCTGCCCAGGAAAGTTTGACTTCAGCTCCCCGCGTGTGGGCGGGGGGCCGGGCGGGCGGCCGGCGGGGCCGGGGGAGCCCGGCGAGGCGCCGCCCCCTGCGGGGCCGTGAGGGGCTCGGGCCGGGCCGGGCGGCTCGCTGAGCCCCTGGGCCCCGGGGCTCATTGTTACGCAGTTCGAATGAATGGGCTCTGACGCGCCTGCGCGCTGGGGCTGAGCCGAGGGGAAAAACAAGCCTGGAGTCCAGGCGGCGGTCACATGATGGGGGGAGGGGAGGGCAGCGCGATGAATGGCGAAAGAGGGTGGGGGATGGCCCTGGCGAGCGCCGGGTGGCGCTGCCGCGGGGTGACCCGCAGTCGGGGCTTGGCAGGCGATCCCAGGCCCCGCCTTCCAGCCTGCGCTGCTGCCCCGGGCCGAGGAGAGCAAAACAAAAAAGAATCCCGGCGAAGTCGATAGCCAGGGCCCGGTGTGGGTAGCTTCTGGAAACGCTGCCTGGGGGAGTTCCCTCGCTGGCTGGAGTTCATTCCTCAGTGTGTTCAGCAAGAATCCTTTTTCCGAGGAGCGCCGGCCGCGGGGCTCCGCGCGAGTCCTTAGCTCAGGGGGCCGCTGATGCTGAGACGGGAGGAGGGCACGCGGGAGCTGTGTACACTGGGAGGGGTTGGCGTGCCACCAACTATTCCGACGGGGTGCTTTAGATTCTTTCCCTCGAACCAGCAGTCGCAGATGACGCCTAACAGTGGTTTTGAAATTAAAGTTACCTTTTGAGAGTTGGAATAATTTTAACGTTTGTGAATACTTGTCTGTTGTTTAACTGTTGATCATCTCCGTTTGTAAAGTATTCCGAGTGCCTTCCGTCTTTGTGGGTGTTTTTTTTTTCAATTTTATGCTTTAGCTCTCTGACAAGAGTGTTAGGGTCATCTGTTCAGTTTCTTTGATTAAACTGCTCAGTTCTTGCTGGGTAGGCAATACTCGACAAAGTTTTAAGGAAATTCGAATTCTATTCAAAAGAATTAAATCCACTCCGTAACTTTTTGATCTACTTTTGAGGAAGCCATTTAACCGCTTTACAGCGCAATACTGCTGTTTATTCTAACTTGACTCGTAGATTATTTATAGAATGAAAATTTGATTTCACTTTCTAGTTTCCGTGTTTAGTTTCATAAGCCCAATTACCTTTTCTTTCTGTTTGGACAGCCCTTCCCCTTCGTTCAGTTTGCACACTTCTAGCACGTCCGTTAGTTAAAAAGTTCCATTGTCCCAGGATTTCCCTGCACACCGATCGCCCCCGTTTTCCACGCTTCACACTGCCTCCCTCTCAGACTTCAAACACGGTACTGGTGCTCTAAGAGTTGTCTCCTCCACTGTATTTTAATTTCTTTGAACCCTTTCCTCACTATCCTTATGCTCAAGGGTGAAGGCAAATGGCCTGGGCTTGAGGACGGAATAAACTGCTAGACCCTAAGGTCCTTGACGGACAATTGGTTTTTCTCTTTGAAATGAAAATGTCAGTACTTTTTTTCTGTCATAAATGATAAGAAGTAACTACCGTGTTAGTGAGACGATGCTAGGTGTTTTGCATGTATTATCTCTTAAGTGTGAAAATGACTATTAGAATGGGAAGATCAACAGATTAATCTTTTTTAAGCCGACAAATACCTTGTATGTCACAAAATTTACGAAAAATGATCTTCTTGTTCGTTAACACATGAGTAATCACATTCCTTCATATTTTGATCTGCCTTTACTTTGATGCTTCATATAATTTATACTATAGTCTTCTAGAGAGAGAACAGAAGAATAGTTTTCTAATGGAGTTGATTGAATTTTTAAAGGCTAGCGATAGAAGCCTTTAAAGCCTAGAAAAGCTTTTTTCACAAGTTGTTATAGGTAAGGTGAAATGTTTTGGATTACAGTCAACTTTAAGAAAACAAGTTTCTTTCACATATGAATTTCTAGATGATTTCAAGTTTTTTAGATACAGTGACTTTGTCTTGAATACTATTTGAGTTGTCGATACTCTCTTCAACAGGCTTGTGGACGGCTTGTACTGGTGTATTTGGGTTTTCTGTTGTCTTCATCAGTATCAGCTTTCCATGTCAAGTGAGCACAAAATTGATAAGAACTTGTGTAGCTGTGATTAATAAGAGCTTGTGCGGGCAGCGCTGGCCCTGCCAGCAAAGGCGGAGTCTAGTGTGGGCAGCAGTGACTGATGAGATAGAAGAGTGCTCTGGAGCCAGGTAAGGATATGGGATGCAGCATCTTTTACACCTCTCGTAGTTACCATGGGTAGACAGATGCGCGTCCCATTTACGAAAGAGAAACCTTGGGGTAGAGGGTAAGTGTTGAGAGCCGTAGAGGTGGTGAGGGACGGTCCAGATTTGAGTATTTCACTGAGAGACCACCACCCACCGTTGGGGGTTGCTTTTGTTTGTTTGTTTTCTTAACACTGTGGCAATCTGGAGTTGCAGAAACATTTCTTTGAAATCTTTTGTTTGAAGTTTCAGTGAAACTGTTCTAGAAGAACTGCCTTAGGGGCCCCAGCTGCTTTTGGTGGAGAAAGTTGGATTTAATATAGTTTGTTATGGGGGCTCATTTTAGCTTGGAATTATATAATGTGTTTTAAATACCTCAGTTCCTCCTGTTACAGATATAAATTAATTGCAAATTATCTTCTCTTCACCCCCTCCTCCCAAACAGTTTGAGCTTGGTATAGAAGTCGTTCAGGATTCGGGGAGGGTGGATGGGAGATCTTTTCCTTGATATCTTGAATAGGCTCTTGAAAGTAGGAGTCTAACCCATGTTGGTCTATACCTTTTCCCTTTTTTCTCAGTTCTTTTCAAAAAGAAAATGGTCCCATTCAGTCTTTGGAGTCCTCTTGTCCTCATCCATAGTACTACTTTGTTCACAGAGCTGTTTTGAGATTCATGTGGAAGTAGATGAAGTATGTGGAAATGCTCTGCACATGGTAGGTAGGCATTTAGTAAAACCTGATTTCCTTCTTTTTCGTTCACTGAGAATTAGCCATGTCTAGTCCCCTCTTCCTCTCCGTTTGTCTCTCCAAGATTTTGTGGATATTTACTTCTGAAAGTTGCAAAACAAAAGCCATAGGGCCTTCCCATGCCCACCCAATAAAAGTTTGTGATATTGAACGTGACGTTTCAAAGCACAGCTGCTGGAGCGTTTTACTCTTCTCTTTTGAGAATCACTGATCTAGTGAAGAGTTGACATGTGCAGAGTTACTACAACACATGGCAAATTCTGTCGAATCCTCTTCGACCAAAGCAGCGCACAAACGCATGAATGAACAATAGGGTTAGCTCTACCAGGAGATGTTTGAAAGAGCAGCTTGTTGTCAAAGCGAATGTCTGACTGGTGTAATGTCGGGGCTGGGGGGGCATTTTTGAGTATGCTCTTCTGGTGTTCCTTTACTCTGTCAGGCCATGCTTCCCCCGGATATTTGGACAGAGAAAAATGAGAGTCAGAAAACTTACATTTGTATATAGATTTGAATTTTGTTTTCCTGTATTTATTTAATTCTCACAATAGCCTTGTGCGATAAGTAGAGGTACATGAAGTTGAGGTTAATGACCTGCCCCAGGTTTCATGGCGAGCACGAGTGAAACGCAAGTCTGTGGCCCTGAAGTCTAGGCTGCCGTTCACTGTACAGTAGGTTTACAGAAGCAAAACCTCCATCATCTCAAGACCAAACTTTGGATGGCTTTGAGCAGTGAGAGGGGCCAACACACAGAACTCAAATTTAACAAGTATTTATTTAGTCCCTTTTGTTATTTGTAGGTAGCTCTGTTTTGAAATTGAAATGTTTTTTTCCATCTTCACTTGAGGAGTATTGTGATGGGATGTTGGTAGATAACGAAGACACAGTGCTGAAGAAATGATAGAAGTTGCCAGGAGATGTTAGTGTCCTGTAAATGGTGAATGGTGGACACTGCAGGACGTGCTGATGGGGAGAGAGAATCGAGGTGGGGAGACTGAGAAAACCCCAGAGCTCTGCAGAGGGAGGGGGAAGAGCGGCCCAGCTGCAGCCCTGTCTCTGTGTGTTCCGAGAGCCCCTCGGGTTCAGACGCTTGGGGCTAGCTCTGAGGAGATAGATCTGCAGAGTGCCGCCTCTGAATTTCCTAAAGACGTAAAAAATGAGAAAACTTTCAAGTTTAAGATTGCCGCTGGGGCTGACTTGCACGGATCACATCTGTATGTGAAGCAGAGTCGAGTAGATGTTCATGTCGCTCCCCAGCAGATTTGCTCTAACTATATACTAAGACTGTGATTAATCGGACTGTAGTAGATCATGCTAAACTAGAAAAGTGTTAGTTTCTTTTGGATTTCTCCAGCATCTTTAGCTAGATAAACTGTTACTTGCCTAAAGTAACTGCGTGAGTGATACCTCACTTACTGAGATGTGCTGGATAACTTGTCATCATATTTCCCAGGGAAATACGGGAAATTGCTGAAGCTGAATGGCTGGCTGGTTTCCTATTGCTACTATTTTCAGTAACTGTTCGGTTTAGGACATTAAGTGCCCAGAGTACGTTACAGTTTTGCGCTATGTCAGTCTAAGGATAAGAAAGTTTTTTAAGTCGTCTTACATTTCGTTCACTCACTCTGTTTTGGTTCATCCTCACAGCTACTCTGGGCGGAAAGTAGAACGGAACCATTAGCCCCAGTTTACAGATGAAGGGAGTGAGTGAGTGAGAAGCTAGTCACTTAGGTCATATTCAGTGATCAAGCTGGAATCAAAACCCTTGTTTCTTTCCACCTAACCCAGTGCCGTTTTCCCTACTCCGTATTACATCTTACAGTTGGGATTGAGTAAGGCTCTACAGCAATGCCCAGGATATGGGTCATCTTTGAGGGTTGCATGCAGAAGGTATCCAAAATAGAATGTTGGCAAGAAAGTGAGGCAATAGGCAGTTTGGCTCTCTGTGATAAGAATCTTAAGATGTTTAATTGCCATCCACCTACTGATCTGTCTCTAGGATTCTAAAGAAATAATCAGATGTAAACAAATACTTTTAAAAAAATAAAATGTAACTTCAGTGTTATTTAGAAGAGTGAAAAAACTGGGAACAGTGTGCTCAACAGTAGGAGGGAAGTGTAAATTTTGGTACATCTTTATAATGTATGTTACTTAACTTTAAAATAGATCTTTGAGAAAATTAATGATATAGGAAAATGCTTATGAACTTAGGTTAAGGAGAAAGATAATATATATAATATGAAGTGTGAAGAAAAGTATATGATTGTAGATATCTACATGAAAAAGAGATTGGATTGTAAGGTAATACACCAAAATGTTAACGGTATCTAAATCTGGTTGGTGGGATTAGAAGTAATCATTATATCCCTTTTTTTAAAAAATGCTTTTTTTCACTCTTTTCCACAGTGATTGTATATTTTATAGCCAGGAAAACATATTTCATAACAAAAAGATCATGAAAAAGCCTTTGTAGAACAAAATTTGTCCCTGTTGCCAGTATTTGCTGGTGATTACATCATGGCTTAGAAAGCTCTGGTATAGATTTTAAGCAAGAAACATCTTTTCACTGCATTTGTGTGTGTGTGTGTGTGTGTTTGTGTGTGAGGAAGATTGGCCCTGAGCTAACATCTGTTGCCAATCTTCCTCTTTTTGCTTGAGGAAGATTGTTGCTGAGCTAACATCTGTGCCTTTCTTCCTCTATTTTCTGTGTGGGATGCCGCCATGGCATGGCTTGATGAGCAGTGCATAGGTCCACGCCCAGGATCCGAACCCAAGAACCCCGGGGCACTGAAATGGAGTGTGCTCACTTAACCATTACACCACTGGCTTAGCCCCACGCTGTATTTTGTGATCAGCCTGGGCTGGGGTACTTGACTTTTAACATTAATATGTTGTATTGTTTTATTTTGAGGAAAAACTATCTGTTATGTTAGTGAGAATTTTTTGTGTATTTCATATTAGCTCATTAGAATTTTTTTTTAAAAGAGATTTGGACTGGAGTCTGAGAAATCAGGAAATCTTCCTGCTGTTGTCACCCATTAAATAACCAATTTGATCATTATCCAAAGGCTGGAGCATAAGGGTATAACCACATTTTACTTTCATAACAGAGTTTGGTTGGTGGACTTTACTGAGAAACTATTTGGGTGTATTAACCTATGTGATTTTCTTCCTTGTGATAACTTTGTAGGCTTGAAATGAAGGTGGAGTTACTATTTGTTTAGCTAAATTTCCCATGATTATTCATTTTTCTAGGAATAATAGCTTATTCAGAAGAATAGGTATCTTTTTATTATAGCTAGGTCCCAAATTCTCATTAAGAAAACATAAAATTTTTATTTTCATGAGAAGTATAATATGTGACTATTCTAAGAAACTCTCTCTTAAATATTCTTTAGAGAATGTAATTTTAGGTGTGTTAATCCTGGTCACTTTCAGAAGATGGGAAAACAAAATACGGTCATGTGCCACATGACAAGGTTTTGGTCCTTGTTACGATGGTGTTCTGTAAGATCAGTACCGTGTAGCCTAGGTGTGTAGTAGACTATGCTGTCTGGGTTTGTGTAAGTCTGCTCTGTGACGTTCACACAATGATGAAATTGCCTAATGACGCATTTCTCAAAATGTATCCCTGTCGTTGAGTGACACATGACTGTAATGAACATACTTTGTAAATAGAGAAATTAAAATAATTCTTCAAAAAATGAAAAGAATAGAGTATTCCTTTAGTCTTCTGTTAAGTAAGGAAAGTTTGTTAATTTACTTTTTCTTTTAATTTACTTTTATGAAACTTGAATGAAGTTTTTTGTTTGTTTGTTTTTTGTTGGGTTTTTCTTTTGTTGGGAAAGATTCGCCCTGAGCTAACGTCTGTTGCCATTCTTGCTCTCGTTTTTCCCTCCCCAGAGCCCCAGTGCATAGTTGTCTGTTATAGTTGTAGGTCCTTCTGGTTCTGCTGTGTGAGCTGCCCCCGCAGTGTGGCTGCTGACAGGCAGGTGGTGTGGTTCTGCGCCTGGGAGCTGAACCTGGGCCGCCGAAGTGGCGTGTGCCGAGCTTTAACTACTAGGCCTTCAGGCCTGCATCTTGTTAATTTACTTTTAAATTTGAAGATACAAGTTTAAAAGAAAAGTTTCCTTGGCCTCAATATTTGGGTCTGAAAGGAGAGTTACTAGGTTAAAGAAGTAAAAGTATATATAACTGTGCTGTTATTCTTCTAAAGAAAAGACGTTTATAACTTCAAGATAATAATCCTTTGGGATTTGGGTTTCATTTAGAGCTGACTACGTGGGTGTAGGCCAGACTATCAGGGAGTCATCCTGGTGAGGGTTTGAGGGGGATACAAACAGCAGTGTGTGGTTAAGTTAAAGCTACAACATTGTGATGTCTCTGATTGACTTTATACTTATATAATCTCCAGATCACATGACTTACATTATTTTTATTTTCAGTCGGAGCACCATAACATGGTGTGGGAAGTGAAGACAAATCAGATGCCTAATGCAGTACAGAAACTCCTGCTGGTAATGGACAAGAGAGCTTCAGGAATGAATGACTCATTGGAGTTGCTGCAGTGTAATGAAAATTTGCCATCTTCACCTGGGTACAACTCCTGTGACGAGCACATGGAGCTTGGTAAACAAGATTAAAAGTTTTTTAGGAATCTCACTGAGATTCAGATTAATTTTCATGTTTAGTCAGCTTTTCCACCTACCTTGAACTGCTAAAAAGTATGTGACGTTTTTGTTCACTAGGAGTTTTCAGTGTTCTCTTGTTAGTGCTTGTAAAATATTACTTAAACCCAATCTAACTTTGGGCTATTTATGTTTATCACAGAGACTCATCTATAAATTATCAAGCTAAACTGCCTTGGGGGTAAAGTTTGGGCTATTAAACACCGTAGGAAAACCCTGCTGTGTGGCTTTTCAGAAGAGGTTACTTTGAAACATCCCAGTGAGCTCAGTAAATGATGCTTGGCCGTTCTTCATGGCTGGTTTCTTGGTATGATGGGGAGATTACAGTGGACCCTTGAAACTTGAGGATCTGACGTTTGTGGTTATCAGTACTGCTGAGCTACTCCAAGCCGTGTGACCTGTAGAAACATGTAGGTTGTTGAGGTTCAGTTTTGAATTGTATTACTTTGAGGCCAGTGTTAAAGAATACACACCTAATGAGTGACCTTGGCTTGCTGCCCAGCTTTTCAGCTTGGCTTTGTCCACATTTAATGTGTGGTTTTCCTTAATGTTCACAAGAACCCTGAGAAGATGTCATTATCCTCATTTTACAAATGATGAAATGGAGGAGATTATATGCTGGAGTGCTCTCTGGGAATTCGGAGATCCTGAAGGTCTGGGGACATAACCTGTTTGAATGCCAGGGGGTTACGGGGCCCTGATATTCCTTGAGCAAGGAGCACCATTTTAATCAGGTAGTTGATTCTCCACCATCACATTTTCAGGAGGAAATCGGGAACTTAGGGCCCAGGGGGTCAAAAACTTGCATGACCCCTCATTACTTCAGATTAAAAGTAGTTAATTTTCTGAACTTGAAAAACAGAACTGAACCCTTTACAGTAAAGAAGAATGTTGGCAGTGAGGGAAGGGATATGGCTACAGCAGCATGAGAGTTCCCGGTGAGGTGAGCCTGAGTTGGTGGGATATTTTGGCTGCTCCGTGAAAGGGAGATATCTTGTAGTCGGTTTGATGAATGGGTCTCCTGAATCAGTGCTTGTAAGTAAGACGTTTCGGTTCTGGCAGCTCTTATGGGATCTTTGTCTGAATAGGAGTTGTGTATGTACTTCTATAGTGACGGTTCAGGAGGACTCCCAAGACTAGAGGGGTTTCTTGACTTACATACTGAAGGTGTGTTTCATAGAGAGGTTTTTTAAGGCCTGCAGGATGCTTTTGCTCCCCTCCTTTCCTTTTTTAATTTGGTTTTTAGAATGCAGTCTTCCTTATAGTGTTGTAGCCTTGGTGTGTGGAGCGGTACCTGGGTACTATTTGTAGTTTTCTCTCTCGGGGAGCTGAGAGTCTGTCAGGAACTACCTTTCAGGAACACACTTTTAGGAAAAAATACCAGTAAATATTACTGAGTTCAGAATTTCTCAGTAAAAAGAAATAATTTAGCATAGACAAAGTTGAATAAGTAGTACCTAAACATTTATATGATCTATAGTCTTATCTTTGAAAATTGTTGTTTTCATAATTGCAGTACAGGTTAATAAAGTATGTGAACAGTAAATACATATATGCACGCATAAAATGCCTTTTTCCTCATTAACATGTTACTGTAAAAATGTCTGAGTGGTATATGGATTATTCCCAGGTGAGCTATAAAAAACGGGGGGGAAGATCACAGATCTGGTTTTCCAGTCTGAACAGTGGTGGTGATTACATGGTTTGGGTAGTGAAGTCATCAGTACATTTATATCTGTTAGGTTTACTTTCCATCAGACTCTGTTGACCCTTAAAGTTATAAGGTGTCATTTTTTTTAAATTGAAGCTTGTTTTATTCAGGAAAACATTTTAACTTTAACCTTTTCCTCTCACAAAATTAATTAGCTAAATTTGAGGACGTCTCTTCCGACTGTAATTATAACACCATTCCCCGCATTAATTTCCTCTTGATGATTTTGAGTGTGCTTGTTTGCAGATGACCTTCCTGAGCTTCAGGCTGTTCAGAGCGATCCTACCCCATCTGCCATCTACCAGCTCAGTTCAGATGTTTCACATCAAGAATATCCAAGGCCATCTTGGAACCAGAATACCTCAGACATATCAGAAAATACCTACCGTGAAAATGAGGTGGATTGGCTAACGGAATTAGCAAATATCGCCACCAGTCCACAGAGCCCACTGATGCAATGCTCGTTTTACAACAGGTAGGAACACTGCTTATATTTTTATTGAAAACTTCTATCATTACAAAAAGCTATGAATTATTTTTTTTCCAGTTTAAAAAGTAATGATGCTATTAACCATCTAATGAATGGTTTTCTTACATTAGAATTTAAGTAATTAGAATTAAGCTTCTTGTCTTATAATGATCAAAGAGGTATTTCACCGAATATCATGATTTCATACTTTTAGAATTAGATAAAAGTGTTATGAGAACAGAAGAGTCAGAAAATGTTTGTAATTATTTTAAACTCATTGAAAAATAAGTCAGGGGTTGGTCCCGTGGCTGAGTGGTTAAGTTCGTGCGCTCTGCTTCAGTGGCCCAGGGTTTCGCCAGTTCGGATCCCGGGCGCAGACACGGCACTGCTGGTCAGGCCATGCTGAGGCGGCGTCCCACATGGCACAACCAGAAGGACCTACAACTAGAATATACAACTATGTACTGGGGGCTTTGGGGAGGAGAAGAAGGACGGAAAAAAAAAAAAGATTGGCAACAGTTGTTCACTCAGGTGCCAGTCTTAAAAAATAAAAAATAAATCAGACCAGGAAATACTTTTATTATATATTTTTGCTTATAGAAATGAAAAGTGTATTTGTCTAAAAAACCGTAATTATAATAAACTTTACGTTTTAAACTTTTATCAACCTTGAGTTTGGTTCCTTTTGGTCTAGGTTTATTTCCTTCTACTATGTATGTGGCCTTATTTATCTGTTTGCTAATAGTAAAATTTCTGATATTAAAATCTTGAACTTATAAAAGTGGACTCCCATTGGTAAAAGCCGCTGTTTTATCTACTCAGACCAGAGTTTAAGAAAATGAGTTTTGTGCTATGAAATTATGAAAGCTTCCAGCTAATATTCCTAGAGACATCTAAGTGGATAATATTTTATTAATTACCCGTGAAATTATGAAATTATCTGTGCAGAAAGACATGGGTGAATGAGAGTTTGTAGGGGAGAGCAGTGCGCATATTTGTGCTCGTGTGGGTGGTAAAGCACACCCCACGCTAGGCGAGGCAGGCATGACTGGGTTTGGGTAGCGCTGCTAAGAGCATACTTCTTTGCTAAAGAATACGCTTCTTAGGTGTGAAGCCCTGGTTTTCTTGCAACTCATTGTTATGTGTTTTCTTCTCTTTAGCAGGATATTGGTCTTGATTTGAGCAAATTCAGTTACCTTTGGTTTAATTCCATGAAAATTTCCACAGGAAAGAAAACTTGTCTGTCAGAATAGTAATTCCTTTATAATCCCAGTTTTCATTATAACCTTAATAGTCAAAAAGCTAAAAATTCTTTTACAATTTAAAAAAACAAACCCTGATTTTACTGTAGGACTTGCTTTTCCCCCCTTTTCTAGTTTGTAGATAATACTGGTTATTTTTCATAGCATACTCATGAGGACTAATAGTTCATGGGAAGTTGAGTAAACCCCTCAGAAGAAAGTCAATATAAATAAAAACACGAGTAAAGGCGTATCTCCCAAAAGATGTGAATTCGTCCTCTGCTGCCCTTTCTGGGCTTCCTGTCCTCCTAGGGGAGCAGACCAGGAGTCTTGCTCTGCAGTCTTGGCTGCCTTCTCCCGCTGTCAGTGGCTGTTCAGGCCGCTCCTCGTAGCGGTGCCCTCTGTTAGCTGTTGAGCTGTGGATGTCTGAGTCCTAACTGTGTGGTTCCAGGGGGTTGAGGACAGGTAACATTGATTATCCCTGCAGAGATAGAGGGCTGGAGAGACCAATGGTAATAGTGTTTTAGACACGTTCAGCATGTTGATTTTTACAGAACATTTTGGCCATATACATTTTAGAACATTGTATTGTTACTTCTCTTGTAAATGGTTAGACAGAAGAACTGATAAACTCTTTTTCTTTTATTAGTCATGAAAGCAGGGATGAACTAAAGGAATTTTAACAGTTTGGCCATTCTCTAATATTTCACAAAGATCTAAATGTATAATACAAGGAAGAAATTGGCAAAGATGAAAACATTCAGTATTGGTATTTTGAAATCTAAAATTGATTGGAGAGTATACTAAGATGCATGGAAATTTGAGGGGTTTTTATTTAAGTGATATGAACATAAAAGCAAAGTAGATCCTCATTTAGAAGTAATTTCTGCAAAAGTATAATGAAAAATGTTAATGAGGATAAAATAAAAATTGAGGGGCTAATTTCTCAGGGAATAAGGGAAGAATTGGAAAGTATGATGTCCCTCTCCTTTTTTAGAAGAGGGTTAGTACAGACATGCTCAAGTTTTTTTCTGTTAAGGATCAGATCCCTATTTGACATGGCAGAGAATTGACCTGATTGGGTCCTTCAGACAGATTTGCCCCTAGACCCTGTCGTCCTGGCTGCTGCTGTCCGCATCCTGAGTCCGTGCACGTTCCCGGTCGTCCTTTTGGGCTTGCGGCCTCTGCTGCCCCCCCTCTGAATGGCTGATCCGTTTGGGCAGGGAGGCTCCCCATGCGCTCATGGGAGCGCCGTGTTCTCTGAAGGAGCATGCCTGGGAAAGAGACTTGGGAGAGGAAAGGGGAGAAGGGATGACTTTTTTTAAGGTGATCCGAGGGGGAATCTGGCCTTATGTGTAGATGGTTTTCAACAAGTTTGTATGAGAAAACAAAAAATAGTGTCCGCTTAAAAGAAGTTGCAAATAGGCTGCTTTCTGCTATAATAAGTTGCAGCATTTTAGCTTAAGGTCGTTCGTTGTATCTGCCCAGTGATGGGGTGGTTGGTGGATGGAGTTCAGTCAGTCACGTTAAGCTTAGATGCCCTGTTGATATTGAGAGTTTCTGACGACATCAAAGTAGAAGAGAGAACTGGACAAGGAGCCCTGCCTGGGGGTCTCGTCCTTCATGAGTGAAAATATGCGCATTTATATGTACTTAGTGATATGAAAATGAGTGAATAAATAAATAAGTGAAATGGTAATTTGGAATTTAAAATACGTTGTCAAAGCTGGAAAAGATGATGTTTAAAGTGTGTGAAGAGGGCTTGGGTAAAAGTTGAGTTAAGGAATAGCGTACTATAAATGAAGTCTCGCTGTCTTTATGCTAGTTTCCCATAGGTGTCTTACATGTAATAACACTAGCATTATGAATATGGAGTTCTTTTCATCAGAAGGAAAGATATACTTTAAGGATCTGTGCTGTATGGTGAAAACTGCTGCTTTATTTCAGATCATCTCCTGTACACATCATAGCTACTAGCAAAAGTTTACATTCCTATGCGCGCCCTCCACCAGTGTCCTCTTCCAAGAGCGAGCCAGCCTTCCCGCATCACCATTGGAAGGAGGAAACACCAGTGAGACATGAAAGGGTGAGTTTATTCATGAGATTAAACTTTTACTGAGTTTGCACAACCGTTGAAATATATTAACTTTCCCTAAGAAATTCTTTCGAAGCACATACAGATGGGAAATAGTAAGTCTCGCTATTCAGCCGCTGGTCTGGTTTAGATTTCATGTCCACATCCATTAACTGTTAGGAAAGTTCGTTACTAGCAGGAACATGCATTTAACTAAAACTTCCCAGAACTTTGGTTTTCGAAGGTCTATTTTTTCCTAAGTTTAGAATTATTAAGTTATCCACGAATAAGAAGAGAGCCTGAAGCATTGAGATAAAGACAGATATTAATGAAATATGTTAAAAAAATAAAAATAAAAAAGTGGTAATATTTTTCTCCATAGGCAAACAGTGAGTCAGAATCTGGGATTTTCTGCATGTCCTCCCTCTCAGATGATGATGATTTGGGATGGTGCAATTCCTGGCCTTCAACTGCTTGGCACTGTTTTTTGAAAGGTAAGAGAAATGCTTGAATTTTCTACAGCCTCCTCATGTGGCGCCCTAGGCACATATCTAATACTTGTTTTTACTTCACCTTTAGGCACACGACTGTGCTTTCATAAGGGAAGCAATAAGGAGTGGCAGGATGTCGAAGATTTTGCTAGAACCGAAGGCTGTGATAATGAGGAAGATCTCCAAATGGGCACTCACAAGGTTGATTTAAAATTTTTAAAACTTTTTGAAATCTTTCAAAAGGTATCCTGAGGTTTACTATTGGTCTACAGGAGTGCCCTCCATTTACTTTCGTACTTAAATGGCATCTTACGTTTTAGGTAGAGGTTTTGTGACCACTCGTTCCTTAGCCTCGTGGAGAGGAGCAGTGGCTGAGCTTTTACCTTTGTAACTGCTTTCTTAGATGGGGAAAAGAGTGTATTTCTTAGCACTTTTTATATGGTTTATGTTGGGAAAAACTAAACTGGCATTAAAAATAAAATGAATAAATAAGCAAACCAAAGCCTTCTCTTAGGTAATGTACAAAGTGGTTAAGTCCCCTATGGATAATTGAGAGTTGATTATTTTAAGTTACTTTTTAAATGACTCTGTTTCAAAACACTGGCATTTGCTAAGGCGATAAGTAAAGCAGCAGTGGGCAGCAGTAGGATAAATAGCGGTGACACCTTACTCTTTGACATCTTCAATTTCTCCATTTCCGCTGTAGGCAGAGAACTTGGGCATGTCAAGTGTGCTTGTTTAGAATTCCTCTTTGGATCCTGCTGTCCCCTACTATTGAGTCTCTTGAAAAAAATAGTCCTGACTTGGCTGCCTTCAGCCCCTCCTGCTGTTGCTCGTCAGTACAGTAAAGTTGGCGGCAGTCTGCCTGTGGCCTCTGCCACTCTTCTAAAATTGTCTCGAAGGTTACCAGCTTTATTCTCATTTCTAGGGAGACTGCTGCTTGTTCTGTTTGACATCTCTGCAGCATGTGACACAGTGGGCTGTCTTCTCTTGATTTGTGCGTGTGGCAGTGCCTTGATTCTTTCTGCTGTCTCTGTCTTTTTGACTGGTGGCTTGTCCTCCCACGATGTTGAAGGTGCGATGAGGCCCCCCACCCCAGCTCCTCTCTGCTGGGAAGGCGGCAGCTTCCTAGTGGCCTGCTGTGAAAGCTCTCAGGTCTTGGAGTCGGAAACCTGGGCTCTCTGTCCAGCTCTTCCAGCACCCTTTTGTGTGACTGACCTCGGGCAGATTGCTAACCCCTCTAGGCGCTGGCTTCCTGATCTGTGAAATGGGGTTACTTTTAAGGTCTTAATAGCTCTAAGAATTAGAAAATTCTGTAATTCAGTTATTTACAAATACATGTCTGTAGCTTTTGCCCGCATGTTTCCAACTGCATGTTAGCTGTCTGTACATGAGTGTGCCAGTTCTTCAAAGTCAGCCTATTAGTATAACAGAACTGGACTCACCTTTTTCTTCCCGTTCCTGGCCTACCTTCTCCCTGTTCTTTTAAAGATTATTGTCCTCCTTGATTGCCAGATCCACAGCCATGAAGCTGACTATTCCTCTCCTCCCTCCACATTCACTCGGTCACTTGTGTTCCTTCAGGACTTTTCACAGTCATCCTCCTCTCTCATTCATTCTGTGTTCACGCGCTGGTGTAATCGTGATCTGGTGCTGTAGCTAGCTGTGGGCGTGTCTCTCTCCTTTGTTTTTCTGTGAATTTAAGAGTAGGGATCATGTGTTGTTAATGCTTGTTTTTTCAGAACCTAGTACTTGGCATGTACTAAGTGCTCCAAGAAAACCTTAGTTGAATTTAAGTTCAGCCTGGTTCTACCACCACTGCTCTGCTCAAGTCAAGACACTAATGGGTCTCTCTCCTTACATCTTCAAATAAATCGAATACTAGATGTACCTTTTATTCTGCTGTCTTTATCATCCTAAAATTGACGATCATATTAATAAAAATACTTTCATTGACTTCCCAGTACCCTCTCAAAGGAGAGTTTAAGCACTTTGCCTGTCTTTAAGATCCCTTTACTTACGAACTGGCCCCTCCTTTCAGTCTTATTTGCCCCAGCTCTGGAATGCACCTTGCGTTTTTAGCAGATACTCAGCACTCGGCAAAGAAATGGTTCATTATAGCTGTTGCTGGTGTGAGGCATGTCCCTCTGCCTTCCTAAATTTCATTCTTCTTTTAAAGCCCAGCTCAAATGGGAGTCAGAAGCCCTCCCTAATCTGTCTTTCGGAGTTCTAGCTTCCTGTATTAAACTCCACTAGCGTTATTTGTCCTTGAGTTCAAGTGCTTATTCCAGTCTGCTTCGTACTGTAGTGATTTGTTCATGTGCCTTTCTTCACGCTCAGACTGAAAGCTCTTAAAGACAGGGCCTCCTGTCTTGTTTATTTTACCTTTTCCACAAATTCTTCCACACAATAGGAGCTTCACAATGTGTTGAACTGAATGTTGCCAATTAATTCACTCTGCATGTATTTTCAGGGCTATGGTTCTGATGGTCTAAAGTTGTTATCACATGAAGAAAGTGTCTCATTTGGCGAGTCTGTACTGAAGTTGACTTTTGATCCTGGTACAGTAGAAGATGGTTTACTTACTGTAGAGTGTAAACTGGACCACCCTTTCTATGTTAAAAATAAAGGTAGGGCTTCAATTTGAATTTGTAGTAACTTTTTAAAGAAAGCTTCTTAAATCTATAATTATGTCTTGTGGCATAATTCTTTGATGATTAAGAAAAAAAAATGAAGGAAAAACTTCTTTCCAACTAAACAAAACTACCGTAGGAAGTGCCTTATCCTAATGCCTAGTGAGGCCTCAGTGTCTTCGCAGGAGTCAGGCGCAGCTCTGCTTGCTGGGCCTGAGCTTTTAGACTTGGGTAGTAGCTGTAATAAGCTCTCTGTCAGCTTGATACAGTTTGGGGAGGGGAGTATTCTGGTAATGGCATTTTGATTTAGGGTTACCAAATGTTCCACATACTTGAATCACTTTTCAGAGCCTTACGACGACAATACCATGTTAAACATAATCATTCAGAGACTATTTCATGGTCTCAGTCATCATCATTTATCACTTACGAGCTTATGGATTGATGGAACTGCTGCTTGATAGAATAGAATCTGTATGTTAATAAAATGCTGAATTAAACTAGTTTTGGAGGGCTTTTGCATTCCTTAAAGAAAATACTTGGACTTGCTGTGTGGCAAAGATATATGCCTTGTGTTAAAAATCTCTTGGGACTTACTTTAGGCACTAACTTTTTATTCTTCAGAGTCAATTCCCATGCCTGAGGTAACTGTCGTTTGATTTCCCTTTAGGTTGGTCGTCGTTTTATCCCAGCTTGACTGTGGTACAGCATGGCATTCCATGTTGTGAAATTCACGTTGGTGATGTATGTCTACCTCCTGGACACCCCGATGCCATTAATTTTGATGATTCAGGTGTTTTTGATACATTTAAAAGGTAATAGTGGATTGATTGATTCTTTTTTTTCTTTTTTCTCTTAAAGTTTACCCATAATCTCCCTAAAGATTGCTAAGTCAAATATTTAGGAGGGTAAACCTTTCAAGATTTGAGAATTATAAAAGGACTACTTAGAGGAAGTATATATATGACTAAATGAAAGAACATTAAATAAGTAATAGTTCGAGGGGAGTTTTCCGTGGAGTAGTCATCTGGGAAAAGTGGGTTCCTAAAACGTTTAGGATTCGATTAGGAAAAATGCTGCACGTTGTATGACCGAGAATTAAATAGTCAGCTCTGAGGGTTGTATTAAAAAACCTGCTGTATCTGGCCAGTTATTTTTAGCCAGTCCATAAGTCTCTTAATAGTGTTTTTTGTAGTTAACTGTATCTTTTTTCCCCTTTAGTTAACTGTATCTTGTTTAATAATCATTTTGACCAAGTACATTAGTTGCATGGATTAACAAATGGTAAAAATGGCAAAAACTTGACATTTTGAAAGATTTCAAAGAGGGAAGTGAGTTTTCCTGAGATCACCTTGCTAGTAAGTCGTAGAATGGGACAACAGCCCTTAGGTGTCCTGACACTCAAGAAGGTTGACCCACTTTCTCAGCTTGTAGGGAACTTCTCTGTTTTAGCACTAAAGAGTCCCCCATCCCTGGAAAGCCCCCAGTCCTGGGCACACGGGACAGTTGATCACCCTCCTCCTGGAAGGCAGCCAGAGAAAGTCTGTGTGTAAATATCTGGGATTTTAAGACTCTTGAAGATAATTTGCAAATCCATAGACATTAAGTAGAGAATTCTCAAGAGTTCCTGCTGGCCTGTAGATTTTATTTAATTTTAACATAATAAAATATAAGGTTAATGTATTTTTATTTAAAAAAGATAAGTGAGACTGTTACTTAAAAAAGCAGCTAGCCCTGGGCCTGGCATGGGCTGCATGCTGCACAGACATCTGCGGGATTGGCGTCTCAGTGCCGGGGGCTTATATCCCTCGTGTACACTTCTTTTTGAAATATTGTAGAAAAACGAGACAATTTTAAGGTCTGATACTCTAAGTGTTCTTGGGATGCACATCAGTGACACCTTTCATGTTTTTGTGAGAGTGTAAACTGTTTGAAAAAAAAATCGGAAGATAATTTGCCTTTATCTTACAATGCTGAGTATCAGCATTCCATCCTTCTGTGTGTCTACCCTAGAGAAGTAAGTTCTTAGAGACGCGCACTAGGAGATGTGTAAATAAGTTCATCGCCATGTTGCTCCTGATAGCAAATGTGGGAACGGTATCAGTCCTCAGTAACTGGAGAGGGAATACAGAAACTGTGATACAGTCATGCAATGGAATTCTTTCTATCAGTGGAAAATGAATGAATCTCAGCCATACATCTTACAACATGGACCAATTTTAGAAATAATCTTAAGTAAAAATTAATTTGAGAAATACACAGTATGATGCCATTGTTTTATGGAATCAGATGTTCTTTGGAAATATATGTAATGAAATTGTAAGTTTTATTACTCACATATGATAGAAGTTATACAGTTATGCCGGGGGTTCCCCAGGCCACCCCCAGCTTTGGTGATTTACTAGGAGGACTACAGCGTTCAGCATATAGTCATACTCACGGCTGTGATTTCTTTAGTGAAAGGATACGAAGCAAAATCAGGAAGAGGAGCGCGAGGGGTGAAGTCTGGGGGAAGCGGGCCTTTCAGGAGCCCTCTCGCTGCTCCCTGCTCATTCCCTCAGCAGTGAGCTGTGACAATACAGCCGGGTCACTGCCTCCCAGGGAAGCTTGTGAGACACTCAGCACCAAGGGCTTGTCCCCTGGGCTGCCCTGCCTGGCATGTCCCCACATTCCAGACTTGCAGAAGGAAAGCAGGTGTAAACCGTGTGGTTTGGAGACACAGTTGGGGCATGGTGAGCCACTCTTAGCACTTGTGGGAAGGGTGGAAACCCTCCCGAAGTCCAAGTCCCAGGTACTAGTCAAGGGCCAGCCTTGTAAGTGAACCCTTGAAAGGACAGCAGTCAGGCCTGCTATGTTAATTCTCTTCTGCACAACAGCACATTGTACATTATGTGTCAATCTAAATGACATACTAACGTAATTAATGCTGCTATAGTATTTATATGTTGTATTTATGAATAATCTATTCGTTTTATATTAAAATTATTGAAAAAGTAAGGGAATGATAAACCATTCAGGAGAATGGTTATCTTGGGGGGTAGCAAATATGGAACTTTAGTGACATCAGAAATATTCGATTTCTTAATTTAGGTTGTGGGTTCATTCATATTTCTTTGACTGCTTTATAAAGTAAGTACATATATTATATAGTTTTTTTTTTTTTTTTTTTGGTGAGGAAGATTGGCCCTGAGCTAACATCCATTGCCGCTCTTCCTCTTTTTGCTTGAGGAAAATTGTCACTGAGCTAACATCCGTGCGAGTCGTCTTCTATTTTCTGTGTGGTACACTGCCACAGCATGGCTTGATGAGTGGGTCCACACCCAGGATCCAAACCCGCAAACCCTGGGCCACTGAAGCAGAGTTCACGAACTTAACCACTGGGCCAGCCCCAGATTTTTTACGTATCAAGTTTTGCATAGTGCAAAACTGCTTTTTTAAGCCAAAAGAAACATTTGGTTACCTAATTCCTGTTTTGCCAGGATGGCAAGTTTTCATCACTTGCTGCCACTGAACAGCAGCCAGTCTCAGGGTGACCTTGGGCACTGGTCTCATTGCACTGTGGAGGCACAGCAACACGCCTCTGTTCCCCTCCTCATCAAGGAGCAGAAACGGGCGGCCTCGTCCGGGAGGAGCCATGAAAAAGTTGGGAAGCGTGAAGCTGACGAAGCTTTCTTCGCGGGCTGGCTGGCGGCATGGTGGGCTGCGGGAAGTGGCACCTGGCTTACAGAGGGCAAGAGGGGAAAGGGGGCAGGAGGGAAGCCCGGAGCGAGTGCGCAGGCAGCGCTTCGGGATCGTGCCATCCAGGGAGGACGTCTGAGCAGACTGGAGCCTGGGGAGGACCAGAAGTCCGCGGTCGGTTCCGGGCTCCTCAGCACGGTTTGCGGCTCTGCTGTAGACGGGAAGCTCCCCAGGGAGCGCGTGGTCTGAAGCAGCCCATTCGAGCCCGTGGGAGGGGAGGCCAGTCTTCTAGGCGTCAGGCAGGTTTGAGACGGTCACTTCTGGCTGTGAAATGGACGTTTCTGTTCAAGTCATGTCATCTTATTGAGTGCCTGTCAGGACCTGGGCACCGTCCATGTCACCTTTCATCTTCACTACCCTGTTAGATCACAGCTTCATTCTAGAGAGAGAACTAAAGCTCAGAGAGGCTGAGGAAGGTGCCCAAAGCATGGCTGTAGGGTCAGAACTGGGAGTCAAGGCTCCATCTTACGAAGATGCTCGCTGCAGTGCTCTTGCTGACCATCTAGGCTCCTGCTGCGCTAAGACGAGATTACAGCCTGACTGCGTGTGTCGCCCGTGCAGCCTCTGCCCCGAGCGCTCTGTGTCTTGTTCTTTCAGCCGTGCGGCGTTGCACAGCATGTGCTGTCCTCGTCTCAGAGATAGGTAAACCTGAGGCTGCAT
This sequence comes from Equus caballus, assembly GCF_041296265.1. NCBI lineage: Eukaryota > Metazoa > Chordata > Mammalia > Perissodactyla > Equidae > Equus > Equus caballus. The sequence goes on from NC_091687.1 coordinate 7,216,003, forward strand.
GGGTCATTTGACCCGCCCAAGGTCATATTACTAGGAGGTGGCAGAGGTGGGATGTGAACTCAATTAAGGTTTTACATTATTATGTTCTCCAGAGTTACTTCTGTGACCCTGCCAGTCAGTCAGCCAACATTTGAGAGCCTGGCATATGCTGGGCTGTGGGGATCTAGTCACTCGGGACGTGGGCCTGCCCCTGTGCGTCCAGTCCAGGGTAGGGACCGCGTTAGTCGGCATCACGGTGTGGTACGGCTGATGGGCAGCAGGGGGTAGCCTGGCAGGGGCGGGAGCCCTGGCGTCGCACTGTCTGGCTTCACACCCTGGCTCTGCGCTAGATGGACTGGAGGCAGGAGCAGGTTAACTAACTTTTCTACGGCTCTTAAAAGAAATCTGTGAAACGAGGGTAATATCAAAGGGAGGATTGAGTGAATTAGCCTTTGTGACATGGGTCAGAGACACTCCACCTTGTGGAGTTTTCTTTAGCAGTCCGAGCCTGCAAGTGGGGGCATTCTGCGCATGCGCTCGAGCCCCTCGAGCCCGCGGAGGGCGGGGAGGCGAGCGCACAGGCCGCGCTTCCGTTTGCCCTGTGGGCGCTTTTAGCGCTGTGCGCATGTCTGAGTCCTGAGTGCTGACTGATGCTTCAAGACACTCTAAATTGTATCCACAATGGAAACAGATGATGGTTATATTTGTACCACTAGATGGTGGAGTTTCCAAATTTCAGTAATTAGTTTAACCTCTTTTCACGTGTTTTGGTATTTCAGATTGTAATTAAATATTTTCCTGCAGTAGAGATTAATAATTTTCTGTCAGGTTCATTTATAATGCTTAAGTTTGTTGTTTTTCTAAATTATATATGGGATGGGCTTAAGATAGCAAGAATTGTTTCTCTGACATGGTACTGATTGCTAAGCATTCATTAGCTGATTTTGGAGTCATACTTTAAGTACATTTATTTCATGTAAAACCTTTAAAAAAAATAGGCGGCGCGTGGTTGACAGCTGGCCCCGGTGGTTTCTAGCGAGCGTGTGGCCTCACTCCTGGCGCTCTGCGTCTGTCTGCAGAGCAGCCCTCGTTTCCTGCCGCCTTGCTGTCCAGCAGCTTCTGCTCCGATAGCTGACAGCAATCTGTTTGGATGTGTTACTGGCATTGCTGTTTCAGGGAGAGGATTAGGAGCTGGGTTTAGAATAAAAGGTTTTCTGCTAAGATGAAAAGTATAAGCAGTAGGGATTAACACAGTTGGACCTAAAGAGGATTTTTTGACAGGTGTATGTTTAGGCTGTTGTCTGATGGCCTCTAATTTTCAGCTAATCTGATTGTCATTTGTTCCCCTTGAGTTTAGCCGCTGGTGGTGTGGGGCACCACAGGGCTTTGGAGGGGGGCGGGCAAGCTGGGCTTGACCTGGTAGCTGTGCGGCGTTGGGTGAACACCACTTCATCTTTCTTAGCCTGTTTCTTCACATACAGACAGGGCGATGAGACTTTCTAAGTGGGCTTGCTGAGGAAATGCGGTAATGTGGGTAGCGTATGTCCGTGCCCCTGCGAACTGCACACAGCCAAGGGAAGACCCTCCCCATCAGTGCGGGTTTTCCCTTTTCAGTGACCACGGATGGCCTTAGGGGAGACTGATGTGTATACGCCTCTCTGTACTTAGACAAACGACCCAGATTACCATGTATTTTAAGTTCCTTTAGCTGCATTTAGCCACTTTGGACTGCCCTTACCCAACATTTTGTCTTCCGTAGTAGTCCTTAGGCCTGGTATATGCCTCCCAATCCATTTTAATTTTCTAGTTTTAGGCTTCTATAGGCCATGAAATCAGATTACCAAATTTGTCAAAAAGTGAGTCTAAAGTAGGAATAAGTGGGTTGTGTGGGATCTGGAGGAGGTACTTGCTATGAATAAAGTACATGGATTATAACAAATTTCTTTGTGGGGGGGGGCTTGAAGTCGTCTTTTTAACTTTTGTATTCTCTGTGGATTTTTTAAACAAATAATTATAGTCAATGCATACGTAAGCTTTCATCTTATAAGCAACTGTCAGTGGTGAAGTTGTTAAAGTAGTCTTGGTAACATTATATTTGGGAAAATACATTGAAATTGCCAATCAGACGTTAAGAGTTTTTAAAAAATTGTTTTTACAGGGGCCAGCCCCATGACATAGTGGTTAAATTCAGCGTGCTCCGCTTTGGCAGACCGGGTTTGCGGGTGCAGACCTACACCAGTTGTCAGCCATGCTATGGTGGTGTCCCACATATAAAGTGGAGGAGGATTTGCACAGATGTTAGCTCAGGGCTAATCTTCCTCAGCAAAAAACAACAAAAAAAGTTTTTACAAATCAGATAACTGAATTAAAACCACGTTAATAAATGTCTTTCTCTCTTTATTTTAGCTATGACTTCACGCCTATGGATTCTTCCGCAGTCTATGTGCTAAGTAGTATGGCCCGTCAGCGCCGTGCGTCTTTGACTTGTGGAGGACCTGGAGGTCAAGACTTTGCAAGATCTGGATTCAGTAAAAACTGTGGCTCACCTGGGTCCTCACAGCTCTCTTCCAGTTCTCTGTACGCTAAAGCTGTCAAAAACCACAGCTCAGGGACTGTGAGCGCCACTTCTCCTAACAAATGCAAAAGACCAATGAATGCCTTCATGCTTTTTGCCAAAAAATACAGAGTCGAATACACTCAGATGTATCCAGGGAAAGATAACAGGTAAGGACAGTGACGTTCCTGATGAGAAGCATTAACACCTCGTGCAGTTCCCGGGAACAGGGGTAGTTGAGTAAACTTACTCGGTAGCTGTTATTATTGCATTCTTTCTGTTTTCTTAGGTTGGCTGTAGAGTTTAGGTGGCATTTTTAGGAGCGTATGTAACTGTTCTGTAATACCTACGCAGGTAATTAGCGTACCAGTGTGAGGGTCTGCCTTCTAAAATCATGCTCCATGTCACTTGCCTATTAGAGGACACGGTTCTGACAACTGACCGTTGCGTCTTTATAGAACAGACTAGCGCCTCCTTGTGTGGGATGTGAAGAGGTGCTTACTGTGCTGCTGAGTGCCCTGTGGAACGGCAGGCGGCGGCGGCGTGTGGGCACTGCCACAGCTGTCCAAAGACTCGACTCCGAGGCGGCCGGGTAGAGCCGGGGGGAAGCGAAGTCTGCTCCTGCCCCCCATGCTCGGCCCTCGCCGCCCACCTGAGTGCTCCGCCTAGCCAAGTGAGCTTCCACTATTCCTAGTTCCCTGATCAGCAAAACTCCTGTTTCCTTTACCCTCAGAATCATGAGAAAAGTCAAATGATTATCCACGTAAAATAATGAGGTTTTGAACTCAGGTTTGAATGTCTCATGAGCTTAATTTATATATATAGTGTGTGTGTATCTATATTTTTGATAGAACTGACATACAACATTAGTTTCAGGTGTACAACATAATGATTCGATATTTATATATATTGCAAAATGATCACCACAATAAGTTTAGTTAACATCTGTCACCATACCTAGTTACAAATTATTTCTCTCGTCGTAAGAACTTTTAAGATTTATTCTTGTAGTAACTTTCAAGTGTGGTACACAACCTTAGTAAATATAGTTCCCCTGCTGTACATGCATCCCCAGGACTGACTGATTTGTAACTGGAGGTTTACCTCTCGACCATTGTCACCCATTTCGCTCAGCCCCGCCTTTGGTAACCACCAGGCTGTTCTCACGAGCTTCATTTTTAAGTATTTGCATTTTTACACCAAATGCATCTCTGATTTGGGAACTGATACGTAATGTGAATATTTCTTACTGATTAACTGGTAAATGTGTCAACCATTACATGGTACCTTTAACCCAGAGACTATAAAAACGGGTTTTTATTTTAATAAAGGAAGATGCGATACAATGTTTAACTGCATCGACTTAATGAGTAAAAAAATATATTTCCAACATGTTTAATTTCTTTTTAAGCGGTAGAGCTTCTGTGGCTGCTGCTCTCCTGAAGCTCAGGTGCCCGTCTCTCGCCTCCATATCAGTCGTTGTAGATCATTTGTGTGCACTTCCTGCCATCATTCCAGGACCTTCTGTTTTGTATGAGCCATGAAATGAACAGTCAAAAGCTCTTCATAAAAGGAAAATGGTTTATGTCCCCATGTCCGGGATGACACCATGCAGTAGGTTTGGGAGCAGATTATATAAGAAATATAAACAGAAAATAGCTTCACATTTCTATCATGATGTATCTTAGCAGCTTTGCTTCTTTCCCTTTGGGTTCACGCAATTTGCCCATAAGTACAAATACTGCCCAAGGTTTATTTCATTTCATCTAAGGAGATAAACAGTAATGTGCATAGTTAATGCCATCACATTTTCACTTTAGTTGCATGAATGAAAAAAAGACTTTTATTCTAACAATTTGATGGGTTATGGGCACAAACAGAAAGTAAGAGTAGCTTTTAATCCACGGTGAGTACTTCATGCTGCTGACACGGAACACCGTTCGCCTTAATACCTTAAACACCTTTGAGAAACTGACGGACCTGGATAGATAGAAACCATTTCTGTGAAATATTTAACTTTTCTTGTTAAACCTGAGCTTTGTAGAACATCCAGTTTTTAGCCATTTTAGATGTCCTTTGACAATTGGAAACACTGGCACTATTCCGGGAGGGTTAACTGCCAAGATGATGATGAAGGGACAGTGTGACCTGGGATTTTGCTGGAAATGACTGTAGCCTTGACCTCGTCCCTTCTCTGGGTTAGACAGGAGTTGTTTTTCTTTTATCTTTGTATTTCTTTTTCAAATAGCAGCACATGCCATGAGTTTTAGGAAAAATTCTTGCCTTCAGTAGTGTGTAACTATTTATTTTACAGAGCCATAAGTGTGATCCTTGGTGACAGGTGGAAGAAAATGAAGAATGAAGAGAGAAGGATGTATACGTTAGAAGCAAAGGCTTTGGCTGAAGAACAAAAACGTTTAAATCCTGACTGTTGGAAAAGGAAAAGAACCAATTCAGTATGTTTGAACAAGTAGTTGCTTAAAATGATCTTGACTTGCCCTCGAAATTGTACTGGCATGCTGGAATGACGATTCTAACCTTTAAAAGGTTGTGTTGATGCTGTTTCTCAGCCTTGTTAGACTTCAAAATCTAATTTTTCCACACCATGCTAGAAGGCAGCCAGCTTTTCTTTTCATTGTTAAGTGCCATCTACTCTTTTAGCACGGAAAGTAGAAGTAGAAATCTCAGGCGTGCTTAATGTTTGTCCGGAAATGTTGAGGTAGAAAAATAATTTTGGAACATAGTATTTCTAGTTGAGCTGAAAGATGATCATCATAGTAGAACATTTTTCTCATTTTGGGGGGTGTGCCTCAGCGGCCTTTCATTTCTTAATTGGTGAAGGGCCGAGGAGGATGGAGGTGTGGGCGTGTGGTACCCAGCCTTCGTGGGGACTTGTGACATCTGTGCCGAATCTCTAGATTAGAAACCTCAGGAATGAGAAGTGGGCAGGCCCAGGAGGACTGGTAAACAGGTTGGCAGCAGCATCATGCTCGCGGACAGAATTGATCCTAGGAACTTTTCTGTCACTAGAGGAGCATCTTTTCAGTTAAGCATTTTTAGATAAATTACAAGCAAACTTGACACGATAGAATGAGCTCAACTTGAAATATAATTTAAAACTGAAAGGAAGATGTCAGTATTTTGCAGGGGGGGGCTGGCCGAGGACGTCTGAAATCATTCATTCTGTGCATATGCGCCTTTTTCTTCAGGGCAGCATGCACTTCACATCCGTTTAAACTTTTCAAGAATTTCTTGTGGAGAAAGTCGGTAGGCAGATTCCAGTACGAGAGGGTGGTGGAACTGGCCGCTTGTTCTTTGCTGCCTTAGAGTTCCACGTGGTAGGACTTTACCTCCGTCCCCTTTCCCCTCGCTTCTCCTAGCCCATCTCTCTTTTCTCATCATTTTCATAAATTTTCTGGATGCTTGAGCCATCAGATATTAGCAAACTTTTTAAAATCACCACCTTTGGGAAAGCAGTCTTTCTTTAATAGTAAGTTTCTAAGCATTATCCATCTTAGCTTTCAGATGTAGAATTACTGTGTATTGACTTGTAAACATTCACTGAGTTTTATTTTATCTCCACAGGGCTCACAACAACATTAAACCAGGCTGTTCACGTTCTTAAGTCTGTATTTGCGTAAGCGTTGACTGTTGATGGAAGGACTTAAGAAGATCAAGGTCCCCCTATTTGACCTGAATTCGTGTGACCATAAGATACTGATAGCAGTGAGTCTTGAAATGATTTCATAATGAGTGAGGATTTGCTTTCTCCATTAGAGCATTAAGCTAAAACTATCAACATTGTAAACCAAATTGCCTTATTTTTCTTCCAAACTTCATATATGTCTATCAGGTAATATAGGCTTGAAAATTGATATCCTGTGGTGCTAAAGTACAGTAGAAAGAGGAGAAGTGTATACATGTTCTATTTTAAATTGTACAAAAGGGGAATTGAAGAATATGTACCTGCTGTTTATACATTGCCTCCTTACTGCTTATTAATCTGTATTGTACACATAATGGGAGGAAACGGAAGCTGGGAGTTGGCCTTTCCTTGACCGACCACCACATAGCTCAGCATCTGTGCCAAACACGGGAGCTCCTAGTGTGGCCAGTGCCAAGAGGCTGCCAGAACATGTGGCAGGTGGATGGCGTCCGCGTTCCAGCGCAACGGCCACCTGCTGTATTGGCGCCGTTATGCCGCGTGTGTGCACCAGGTGGCAGCACCCACCCACGCTTCCCAGGGGCGACCCAGCCCAGGCCGAGGGACAGTTAGTTAATAGCATTGGGATATAGTCACTGTAATGGTGCTGTTAACAGTTGACACCATTGTATTTTTTAACTTTGTGTTCTGTATCTCCTCAGCCACCTATCTTAACTATCTTATGTGTCATCGTATCTTTCTGGTGGGGGCAGACTTTGCACTTGTGACAGTGCAACACTTGCACTTTACTTTCCTCCAGCTGTCTAAAAGTAGAGCAAACACATTGGCAATGCAGCTGCTTTTGCTCTGAGCTACAATCATGGCTTGTCCTGTAATTTACCGAGCGGTGTTTCTGGTTAGGGATCACAGCTGTAAAACTGATTTCAGTTCATTATACTTTTCAGGATGTTGCCCCTCAAGTTTGCACACTATATTCTTGTATATTATTTCAAATAAAATGGACAAAATTGTTTCTCTCTCTGCCTTCCGCTGACCGTGACTGCGCTTTGTGCGTGAGTCATCAGAATAACGGGTTCAGGGGACGGGAGATGCTGACGGGGATTTTAAACGTTAAGAACAAAATATTAATGACAGGGCAAGGAAAAACAAGGACCTAGATTATCTACTGTTTCTAAGACTCTTTGTAGAGTAAAAGCTGCTTTGACTTCGCCCCTCTGCTACAAAATCAAACCGCCCTCAACGTCTGCTTTTAATAAAATGACGACGCACAAAGTGTACAGACGGCCTTGCTCTATCTTTATTAAAGAGAGGATGTGACATGTTTAAACAACACGTAACCTTATGTCTCAGCTTCAGGGTATTCCACTAGTTCCCAAACTTGGCTGCATATTGGAAACACTTGGGGAGGTGTGTAAAAAAAATACTAATGCCTGGCTCCTCCCTCAGATACGCTGATACTAGGTGCAACTAGGGCATCAAGATTTTCTGCAGCTTCCACCAGTGGCTCTAATGTGCAGCCAGATTTGGAAACCACTGGCCACCCGCTCATCCAGAGGGGAGGACTGGTTGGGAGAAGCAGGTACTCAGATAACCTGATCATATCCCTTCGGAAGCAGTGGGGCTTTGTGTGTGTACCTAGAGGGCAACTCTGATACGTGAAGGGAAAGAAATCTGAGCTAGCCTCGTAGAAAAGCCTGACAAGAGCTGGAGGTCTTTCTGGAAAAAGCAGGTCCTTGGAGTTTGATGGTGGTGGTGATGAATCTGTTTTGACGTTTTATGCTGTTTAGGGCTAAAGAGGGAAAGAGATCAACATCAAGAGGAAATTGAGAAAAGTCATTTACATTCTTAACCGGGTGGAAAGTAGCTGTCTTAAGTACGTGTCAGTGTCACTGCCAACCTTGGATGGCTTAGCGCAACGTGGAAGTTAAGAAATACTTCCCATGACTACTGAAGAGCAGACATAGCTTTTTGAAGCAGTTGAACCATTATGGGATAAACTGGTGCAAATTCTTTGCCTTCTCTACTTCTCACTGATTGAACATAAGCTTCCAGGGCTCCCCTGAAAACCAAAACGAAACAATGTCAAAAAATTAAAAGCTTAGAGGGTGCCAGTATATAAAAGAAACAAGCCCACTTCTGGAATGGCCACGCCCACTTCCGCAAGCTGAGTGGCCGACAGCCTCCCGGCCTTGGTGGGGAGTGACCGTGGTTAAGGTGCAGAGCCCCAGACACTCTCAGTCTGCGCTGTGCCTGAGGTGAGATCATAGCGGCAGAGGCTCTCTGGCCTCCCTTTGCGCCACGCCGCGCCAGAGAGACTCCTGCACAGCCGCATGCAGCCCGCGTGTGCGCAGGCCACGAGGGGAGCCCTGCATCGTGGACGGTGTGCTCCGGCGGGCCCCGCCTTTGCCACACACCGCAACACGGGAAGGGGCGTTACAGTCCTGTTACCTGACGGAATATGAACCACAAGGAGAATAAATTGCTCTTGGCTCGAAGTTTTGGCAGATTACATGCTAAGGGGGCAGACTGAATTTAGTCAAGGGTATGTGGTACCAGCCGGTTATTTATGATTATCATGTTCTTGTGCAACAGATCAGGGCAGGGGGTCAGCAAACTACTCCCATGGCCACATGCACCCTTATACGCTGGTTCCTTTCTCTTCTGTCTGGCGGCTTTCACACTGCAGCGCAGAGCTGAACGGTCAAGGCAGAGGCCACCTGGCCTGCAAAAAAGCCTAAATATTTACTATCTGGCCCTTTATGGAAAAGGCCTTCCAATCCCTCAACCAGATGATCTGTTTAAATGTCAGATCATGTTTAAGTGGAGTTAAAAACAATGGTTAAAAGATTATTTTTCCATTCTTGGTCTATTTAAGTCCCAAGTATAACAATCAAATTTTTGTCATCATCATATTGTTTAAAGTTTCACACTCTGAGGTTAGAGCATTTCTGTGAAGATGTAAGTTAACACCGTTACTCAGCTCACATATTCAATCTCAAGTCTCATCTACTATGTAACTCTGAACTGGTTTCTTTGCTCCCAAACGTGAGAATATGAATTCTCGGTCAGGTTGCTTCATTATTTCACTTCGCTGTGGGGAACACGCCCGCCCGGAGTCTGGCCAGCTCCTGGCTCATTCCAGCGTCCTCCCCCCACCATCTGCCTTCCTCGTTTCAGCTACTGTACATGACGGAATCTCCAATCTCTTATTTCTGGCCTGGCCTCCCTCCTGGTCTGTCTCCGCCTGTGTTCTGGACGTCTTTATCTGAGTTCTTCCACGTATCCCTCAAACTCAGCTGTCAGAAACTTAGGGCAGTCCAGACCCACAGACTGTACACCACCAAGAGGGAACCCTAATGTAAACTACGGACTTCGGGTGATGGCGTGTCAGTGTGGGTTCATCGATTGTAACAAGTGCACCACTCGGTGGGGGGGATGTTGATAATGGGGGAGGCTGTGCATCTCTGGGGGCAGAGGGTGTACGGGAAATCTCTGTACCTTTTCAAATTTACTGTCAACCTAGCCCTGCTCTGAAAAATAAAGTCTATCAAAAAAGAAACCTAGGGGGAAAAGTCTCCCATAGGGTAGTGATCTCCCTCCCTCCCCGGTTTCAGCAAAGGGCGCCGTCACCTCCCCGAGGTCGCTGTCTGAAGCTCTCCTCCAGGCCCGTGCCGGGTCGGTATCCAGCACTGTTCGTTTCCCTTAGGTGTTTCCGCATCTAGGCCCCTCCCCTTGCTGCAGTCTGAATCCTGCCACTTTGTGCCCTAAGTGCTGCTGCAGCCTGGAGGTGGCGGGCAGCCTTGGGCCTGTTTCAGCCCCGACTACAGCGAGAGACAGCTGCCTGAAGTTCCTCACTTGCCATGCCCCAGTCCCATCAGGACAGTGTGCAAACGCGACCCCACCGAACACCAGCTTCACCATCAATCTCCCCCAACCCTGTCTGTGCCGCTGCTGGGCTCCAGACGTCTGCTGTGGCCTAGGAAGACCCTCCCAGCATTAGTTCCCATTGTTTGTGTTACCAACACGCACAGTGTGGCTTCACCCCGCTTGTGACTCAGCCCGACCTCAAAGCCCACCCAGGGAGAGGTCGGGGGGTTTGTGAGAAGAGCACTCCGAAGTAAAGATGTCTCTGCCTCACAAGGGCTGGCCGCAACAGGGCCTGATTCTCTTCGACCGCACTGAACATCTCTTCGTTATCAAGGCCCATTCTCTTTGGCCTTTCTCATCATCGTCCCTGTCCCTGGAATGTCCTTCACTCAGGACCAGGCTCCAAGGCCCTCTTGCTGCTAAAGCCTTTCCTGTAAACTCCAGACCGCGTGAAAGACCTACCACCGCCATGGGTGACACAAATCTGTGGCGAGGCCCCGGCCTTCGGCATCGATGGCCGTGGCTGAGCAGGAGCCCAGCATCGGGTGGGGGCTGCGGCCTGAAGGCCGGCTCGAAGCTCCCTGCAGGGCTGGGTTACGGGGAAGCAGCGTGCGGAGGGCCGAGCGGGCCCCCGTTTACGAGGCACGCCTACAGGTCAGGCTCTGCCCCTGCCTAGCTGAGCGAGCCAGGCCACATTTTGAGCCTCATCTGCAAGATGGGAAGACCGGCTACCAGACTCAGTCATAAGAACTCCAAGAGGGTGAAGCTCCTGGCTCTCCCAGGGGCAGAGAGGCGGCGACACAGCCCGTACACGCTGGTGCCCCCTCCACACCTGTGGGGGCTCAGACTCTCCAGTAGCTGAGCAAGCTGTTCACGCTTCTCCGCGGCACTGTCACACGATAGTGCAAGCAGCTGTTCACTCTAAGTCTCCCTCTTAAGATGTAACTTAACTTTGAGGGTCGAGGCTGTTTTGTTCATTTCTGAAGCCCCGGGACCTACTGCTTGACAAATACATGGTGAATGAATTAAAAAAAATAAATTAGAAATACACAAAGATAGAACTGCAATAAACAATAAAGATAAAAGTGCGGAAGAAAGTAAATAAAGGAGAAAGGTGATGGTAGAGATCCTCAAAGGCAGCACAGGCGTGCGAAGTGGAGTTTAATGCTCTGAGAGGATAACGTTCTGTGAGGCGCCTGAGCGCATGTCAGAGCTGGGCCTCAGTGAAGCGCTTCCTCTACGAGGACACTTGCTTCTTTGAGGAATGCTTTCCAAGTTGCCATGGCATCCTGAGCAATCACCCTGCTCCCAAAATGTGCTCCCTGCAGGTTCACATGCAGGACAGAAATCCCCAAGAGCCCAAGTGTCTGCGACAGTCATGTATATCTATATCAGTCTGAGAGATCAGTGCCCTGAAATTCAGAGAAACTGTCATCGTTCTGTAGGGAATGGATTAGATCCATTTTATCTAATAAACGGAGACAAATCAACTTAGCAGCTTTATCTGCATTCCAAAAGGCTGACATCCCACAAACTAGACAACGTGTAGAGAAAGTGCAGAAGCGAGCTTGGTTAGGTTTTTGGTCTTCATCAGAAGCACCGTCAGAACGATGAGGAGACACAGATTAAAGCTGCCCTCCCACGCAAGAGCAGAGCAAACTTCTCAAGCAATTATCAAATTACTTCATTTGCTCGAACAAAACATCAGTGTTCCTGGAAGTAAGGCCACACGTTATGTAAGAGTTAGTCTCAATCCAGTGTAGCCAACATAAGCAGATATTAAAGTTAGCCTTATTGAAAAAGAAATTAGAACAGGAGCTGTGCAATTAGTAGAGGAATGGGGCTTCTGGCCACACGGCAGCACTGCTCAACGTGACACCAAGTAGCCGAGTAGAGGTTTTAATGGAACACAAGACTGACTTCAGGCAGGCAGTAAAAGTCAAACCTAATGACTTAAAGGTCCACCACGTGCCTCCACAGGCAGGAGAGGCCCGGCCTGCCCGCGGCTCCACCCTCCCTCTTGGTCCCATCTCGGGCACCCGGTTCTCAGAACTGGTGGTATCTAGTGCCACAGAGACACCAGGAGGAGAGCACAAACGTCACCCTCCGCCAGCGGGGATCCTCTGGTTCTGCAGACATACAGAGGAGCTGAGGGAGCAGTTCCCAGCCTGTGGGCCCTGGACCACGGCGGGAGGGCAAGGAGGCAAGAAGGCACCCAACCTCGAGAAGTGTCTGCTAACTGGAGAGAGAAAAAGTACCGAGAGGCAGATAGAGTCTGTAAACATTTGTGGCATCATAAAGGTGTTCTCCAGTCACAGAGACGAAGGAGAAGCAGCAGGAAGAGCTGGCGCTCCACTGCAAGTCCCAAGAGTGAGTGGGTTTGAGGCCACTCCCACCACTGCCGCAGAGCTTGCGAGAGCTCTGCAGCACAAACTCAGTCTGCATCTTTACTGAGGACAGTCCCACAGGGCTCCCCGCGCTGCCGCCTCCGTCCCTGAGGGCACACGCCTGTCTGAGCGGCTGCCCGTGGGGGCCGAGTAGGTACAACTGCCCCGACTCACACCACTTGGCCCCATGAGTCCGTGATTACTCTGATTTTAAAATTCACTTGACAAGTACCCATTCGAGCTCTAGAGAAACATCTGGTGTCAAGAGGAAACCAAAAGGAGGGCAGAGGAGAGTTCGTTAGCTGCCCTTTCTTCAGCAGCAGGAGTTACACTTGGCCAGATGCGCCCTCCTCTGTGACGACTTCACACGGTGCCAGAGGCACAGAGGAGTACACGACGAGGTTTGCCCCCAGAGCGAAAACACATTTACTGACATTTAAAGAGCAGTCCTCGGCCTGGGTTTATCCGCAGGGGAAAGGAATTCACCCAGTGGTGCTTCCGGACACAGGGACAAAGTTGTTTTGCAATAACAGATCAGAAAGAACACTGTCCAGGAGCAAGCTCCCTCCTCGCCAACAGCCTGGGCCGGGCCAGGAGCACGGGGTCTCAGACTCCCCCAGGGAGGGCGCGACCGGCCGCTCAGGGCACGAAGGCTCTGACAGCAGGCGTGTGTGGAGTGATGGGTGGGCCTTACTGAAAAGGCACGACCGTCTTTCTGAGCATGATTTTCAGCTGCTAAATCTAGACTCAGCAACAGCAGTGCTGATGACACCACTCAGGAGACATTTTTAAAGAGAAGCAAAAGAAACAGATTTGTGATGTGCCCACAACAGGCCAACTGTGTGGATGAACACATTCCAACTCGTTCAGAAGACGAAACTGAACCCCGTTCAATGAACTGAATCCTGAATCCTCGTCTGTTACCCCTGAGAGAGTCTCTGGGACTCAGGAAAAAGTCCACCAAGACTGCACACCCCTGACTCAGCCCCAGGCCCAGCCCCCACCCCACACCCGGAGCCTCGTCTGAGGGCGGTTTTCAGCGGTCACATGGACTGGCAGCCTTTCCCATTTCTTGGTCAGATGCTCAGAGCTGAGAAGAGTGACAGATAAGGAGCAGAGCAGACTCCCGGGCTAATCCACTCTTTACCCACACAGGCCCCCGTGCGGAGGGCCAGCGGCTCACCGAGGCTCTGAAGTGTGCCCGAAGCTGCTGGGCTGATGTTTCTCAGTGCCCTCTTGTCGCTCCCTCCCTGGTGGTCTCTCAGCTATAACTAGGGCAGGCATCTCGGCCTCGGCTGTGCAGGGAACCGCTGGGGCAGCGTGAAGAAATCCTGATGCCAGGCCCCAGCCCCAGCGATGCTGAGGTAGTCGGGGCGGGGGGTGGGGCGGGGCTGGACCCCAGGGTTTTTCCAAGCTCTGTAAATTATTCCCATGTGCAAACACGGCTCAGAATCACCTCACCACATGAGCCCCGCTCTGGCTTTGCGGAACCCAAGTTACCACCTGTACTCAGGCTGGAGCAAAGGCTGGTGTAGTGCCATGGTCCCCTGGCCAACAGCACGAGGATGCCCTGGGAGAGCTGGGATCGGCTTCAAGAGCTATTTAAGAGGGACAACTGACTGGATGTGGGAACGAGGGTGACAGAGGAGCTGAACGATAATGAAAGGTTTTCTAGCTTGGCTGGACAGCTGACAGTGACACACCCACCAAGACAGGGAGTCTAGGAGAAGGAGCAGGTTTGAGAGGAAGGGTGATTTATTTTAAAGATTTTGGGGCTGAGATGTCTGTGGGGCCGTGAGTGGTGACCTATAAGAGCAAGTGTGCTGGCCTGAGGCCCCAGGCAATCAAGCTGAGCCACAGCCCTGGGAGCCATCAGGATAGAGAGGTCACGAGAGTCATGCGTCTGGATGGGCTCACCTGGGGACCAAGGTACACACAGAGCGTGAAGGAAAAGGAGCCCGGAACGAGCTGTGGGAAATGATGGCATTTAAGGAATGGCTAGAAGACGACAACGCAGCAAAGGAGGCTGAGGAAAACAAAGGCCAGAGAGGACAAAGCAGAAACTGATGACAGGGTTCACAGGAGCTCCGAGAAGGCAAGGCCGTGTCCTCAGGGCCCAGCACATGGTCAGCATCAATAACAATGTGTTGAATCAGTCAGTCGACAAGGAGTTTCAAGAAGGAGGTGGTGGTCAACTCTAGCTAAGACTGCAGAGCGACAAGCAGGAACAGAAACATCTGAGTTTGGTGGCTAAGAGGCCTCTAGAGATTTTGGTGAGAGCAATTTCAGAGAAAAACACTGATGGGAGAGAGATGCTTAATAAGCCGTATGTGACAGTCAAAGCTTCCCACCCTGGGCCTGTCTGGGGTGTAAGGGGGTGTGTGCGTGTGCACATGTGCATATGTGCATAAACACACTAGTGGGGCACTACTGGAGGGCACACGGCATCTACATGGCTGCAACCATCTACATGGTTGTCCTTGTTTTCTACTAACAGCTGCATCACGTTTGGGGATGTTTAAAAGTTTACTCACATCTGTGCTCCACCAGTTCATTAGCTGCAACTAATGAGAATGAAGCAGAAAACGGGGAGCTACGGCAAGGAGTCCTTTCATAGCTGCGGCTGGTTTTGAAACCAGCAGTGCGCAGTTCCTAGGGCTCGATCAGGCATGGAGAGCACAGAAGGGGAGGGGGAGACTGCGAAGTGAAGGACGTGAAGAGCAAAAAGTGCCGTGCCAAGACTTCCCACTGTCGGCAGCTCCAGCACGCACGCGCGTGCCCGGGCAGTGAGGTGGCCTCCCACGAGGAGTGCCACCACGTGCACACACCCGTCCAGGTCTGCTCCTTCCTCCTCCCCTGCATCCCCCACCCTCCCTGGGCTTCCAGAACAGAGAGGTGCCCTGGGAACACATGGCTTTACCTGATGAGGAGGAGCCGGTCCTTTTCAGACGGATGGTCATCCAGCCACTGGGAGAAACGTGCATGGGACCACTCTGCCCTCTGCAGGGTCGGACACAATGAGAGGAGAGAGTACACACAGTCTCCAAGGAATGGCAGCAAGTGCTGGCTCAAAAAGGACTCTCAGGGATTCCCCAGGGGACATCACCCCCAAGACCTGCCCGAGGGAAGGCGAGGCGGCCTTGGTTCACCCTCCTGACCCCCCAGCGGCCTTTTGGACTTGCTGATCGAAGGCGGGTCAGCAAAAACCTTCACGAATGTTGATTACTTGTGTCGCTATTATTTAAAGGGCTAATTTGGGACTCATCAGGTGACTTTTACACCGCTGAGAAAGCAGGGGCACTACTTTCCTTCCTTAATCATTAGCAGCCAAGACAGAAACCCACGACTAAAGAAGGCAAGAGAAGGCCATTCCTGGCCCCCAGTCAGCGAGTGGGGCCTCGTCTTCACAGATAACAGGGAGGAGACCCAAGGGGGCTCTGCCTTCACTTTATTACCTGGAAGGGGGACTTCAGCTCAGCAGGCGCTCTCGTGAACAGAAACTGAATGACGGTGCTGAAGGGAATCACGTCCCCCAGGGCTGGACTGCTGGCCACGTGTTCATTGGTCTGGAAGAGCAGCGGTCTACAGGAGGAAAAAGCAGAAGTTACCTCCTGTTGTTCAACACTGCAGGAGGGGATCTGGTAGAAGAATCACAATGGCATCTTGGTAGAGTGCGGTTGCGCAGCAGTCTCACAGCACAACGCAGAAGCATGAACGATAGTGTTCTCCCTAGACTGGCTGATTCTTAAGTACTTCTTGCCCCTCCCCCGGGCTGGCCCAGACGCACGCACACACACTCACTCTCTCTCTCCCCGCCCGCCCCGCCCCCTCCATCCCTTCAGCTCCTTCCCTGACCCGCAGCTCACTGGCCCTCTGGGTCTGACTTGACTTCAAGGTGACTGACTCGCATCCCCTCCCAGAGCCCATCTGCTGAACAGGCTGAAGTGCAAGCACACAGTGAAGCCTTCAAGTAGTTGTAACTAATACATTCTGATCTTGGTCGAAACTCTCAGCTCTCATTTTAAGTAAACTCCTTCTTTGGGCTATAATCTAATGTGGGTAAATTCAAACATTTTCCACACAACTTTTCAGAGGGCAATTATGTTCTTGTAAACAGATACAAAATTATGACTTTGCTGAACATTCCACCAAAGATCTGTGCCGGCTTCCTGCTGACACCACACACCTGGTGTCACTGTCCACCCTTCCACAGGAGCATGCAGGCACACCTACCCCACTAGCAGTCACCCGTCACCCTGTCAAAAGGTGGCAAGAACAACTTGAAACGTTTATTGACCCCTCCTTGGCTTTGGGCTCTGATGGACAAGAGCTGATCGCGGGCCAGGCTGCAGAGGCTGAATCTCAAGAGGTCAGAGGGCAGCATCTCCTGACAGCACAGCGATGACGGAGGTGTGTCACACAGCCTGTCTCCTGGGCTCTTGCTCCGCCTCATCTTAACTGCTCCCCCAGGGAGGAAGGCCTTCTCAACCAGAGAGACCAGCTGCTTCCTCACACTGCGCGTAAGGTGTGATGTCAAGAGTCAGGAGCGCTCCCAACAGACAGCTGGATCTCAGTGAGTCCAGAGTACTGCTAGAAAGAACGTGTTCATATTTAACTATCCTAGAAGTAAAATCTATCTCTGGTAGAGATCTTTCTCATTCCAGTGTTTTATCAAGTAACATCATTCTGCAATTTATATTCTGTAGTTGCTGTGGAAACATTTCAGTTCATTTGTGTTGCCTATCACCAGACATCCGTAAACCTCCAAAGCAGGCACACCGTGACGAAGGCCTTCCCATGGCCGCGCTGGGAAGGTGGTCCATTGGCCTTGAGAACCTTCAAGGCCAGTCACCTGACAGTGTTCCACGCTGCAGAGCTGGAGGCAGAGTCAAGCACCTAGGCAGGAAACAACCCGCTGCTGAGGGAATCTGGGTCTTGTCTGTAGGCCTCCCTGTAAGGCCATCTGTGTGTGGGGACAGCTCTGTCTCCTTCTAGGTGAAAGCTCCTGCTGTAACAACAGCAGCAGCAACTGCTACCACATACGCACTTACTGTGTGTCAGGCACTGTTTAAGAGCTTTGCATATGTGAACTCATTTATTCCTGAAAAACAACCCTATGAGGGAGGTCCTAGTACAGCCCCATTTTACAGATAGGTCAACCGAGGGCTAGAGAGATCAAGTAAAAGCTAGAAAAGGACAGGGCAAGAATTCACACCCAGGCGGCCTGGCTCTTCATTTCGCCATGCAGCCTCTTTTAGGACATCAACTGCAGCAACTTCTCATCCTGTTCTTAGAACAGATGGACTTACTCTCAGTGAGAATCAAAGAGGCCTGGAGAAAGTATGATTCCAACTGTCAACAGCTCCTCTAGAAAGCCCGTCTGAGAAACTGTTCACAGGATACCATTTGAAGGCCACATAATTATTACCTCTTCGGGTACCCCAAATTCTCTGAGTCAAGGTGGACTGCCAGTCACCCACACACTTGAACCATATCTTCACAGTCTCCCTTGGAGCTACTTTCACCTGCATGGCCTTAGGTCCCTGAGGATGGCAAGTGGCGCTGTCTTCAAGGCCTCGCGAAGCTGACTGGGTTGGGATGGGCATGAGGCTGCACCCAGCTCCACTTCCCAGAGACTGGAGACCTCTCGTCCCAGCAGGGGGAGCTGTAACATCTCACAACCCAAGGTCCCTGAGAGCCGAGCACCTGGCATTCCCAGATAGCTCCCTGGAACCGCAAATCCAGCCTGAGGCCGAGCAGTCTGCTTGCTGTGCGCTGATGAGCCTGCTTCCATGTTTAAGCTGCCGCGGGGGAAGGGGCAGTGGGACGGGGACCCTCTACTGGGCCCCAGGCTCCACCGCAGGCCTAGCATGCCAGAAAGGCCACATGAGGGATGTGGGGGGACGGCAGTTCATGCCTTCACGTCTCTCCCTGCTGTCCCCAGTCCTGGGAGGTTTTCCCCTTCCCCAGCAAAGCCCACTCTTTGCCCAGGCCATGTGACACAGTAGGATTCATCCTGAACGTTCACGACACGCGGAGACCTAGGGGGTGAGTCCTGTATGACAGTCCTCGACTTACTGAAGAGCAGCTGGATGGAATCCTTTCTGCCTCTGCTACAGGCAGGTGACCACGGATTTTGGTCCCCTACCTCTCAGTGCTCTCTGCAGGAAGTCCCATGTACAAGTGCTCCAGAAGGAAGAACTAAGACACACTGCACTTTCTCTTAGGAATTGATGTATTTCCTTCCTTCTGCAAATGAGAATTACACAGCTGATTCAGTTTCTCTTTGTTTTCCTTCCACAGATTCTTAATGCAAACTGCAACCGATCCAGGGCAGAAAGGGAAGGGCAGGGAGGAGGAGGGGCGGGGAGAGAGGAACGGGCCGGGCCGTGCCGTGCCGTGGCTAGCAGCCCGGCCCACACTAAGGCTGCTGGCCGAGAGGCCTGCGGAAGCCAGGCCTGCTAAGAACCAGCTCACTTTACAGTGGGGTCTTCTGGTCAATCCCCTGTCTCTTTGGAGCTCTGAGTCACAGCACTTATTTTTCTGCCAAGACCTCATCTTCCCCTCTAGCCACCGAGAGGGCCGCCGAAAGAACCGTGGAGAGCAACAGCGGACTGAGCCCACGTTATGCATCACTGACGGAATCACCCGTCACATGGAATGCAGACATTTATCTCTGGGGCTCGTTTGAAGAGTCTGAAAGAACACAGCAGGAGAACTCCCTTCTCCTTGATTCCAGGAGGAATCTGAAACACCGGCAAGTGAAAAACTAAATCACCACTTGAGGTGACAGAAGGAACAAAAGGAAATTAATTAAGGTGTTATAAAACGCAGTTACCCTAAATATCATTCTTGGAGAAAAATACTCTAAATACGCAGCACTTCCAAGGTAAACTTTACAGCTAGCAGGTGGTCGTAACCAATCAAGTATTAGGTCCCCTTAGAAAACTCTCTGTTTCCAGTGGGGGGTCTCCACATCAAGTGACTCGTGGCTGTGCCACTGTCGGCCTTCTTTAGGCCGATTACCAAGAGAAGGCAGGCTAAAGTCCTGCTGTCCTTTGTCCACACCCAACAGCAGTGTGGCCCAGGCCATCTGCCACCCCCCACTCCAAGCCTCCTTCTGCTGAGGGGCCTGGGAAGGCAGCAAGACCACTGAGGACGTACACTGAGATCTGGAGCCAGCAGAGAGATGAGGTGGTGGAACAGGACAGGTGGAGGGCCTTCTAAGGGAAGTGGGGGAGGCCTCGCGGAGAGTCTCAGAGAGGCCTGGATATCGTGGCAGGCGGGGCCATGTGGGTCCCAGGAAAGAACGAAGCAGGAGGTGAGGACTGGGGTGAGTCAGGGCTCAAAGCAGAGAGGTTAGAGGACATCCAGGCTCCTTAGAGTATAGACTGTCAATCCTGCAGATCGGGTCAGGAAAGAGGCAGGGGTTCAGGCAGACGTTCTCTAGAATAAAAGTGCACATTTGCCTGAGCGTTCCCGAGGCGTCTCCTGAAGCCCATATGCAGTAGGACCCAGTGAGAGCAGCATCTCACAGCAGGAGGTCGCCTCCAAAGCGGAGAGGTGAGATTCCCTTTAAAACCTGCTGTTTTCACATATGCATTCAGATGCTGTGCTAGGACCAACCAGCGTGCAAACACTCAGGCCTTCTGAAGCAGGAGGTGAGTGCAGCTCACCTGAAACGTGCCTGAAACGCAGCCCTGCAACTCTCACCCAGCCTTGGACGCACAGCCCTGCATCTTGCCCTCTCTCAGCCTCGCCCGCTGCACGCAGGTCACACTGGACTCGCAAGGGTTGTTGTGAGGGCAAAATGAGAAATATCAGTAAAGCCGCTTGTCCACAAGCTTAGCAGAGAGAAGTGACCAGACACTGCCGGAATGAGAACAACAATAAACTAAACCCTCATCCCTCCTGCTCACCAGGGTGCTCCTGGTCCTGCCAGAGCAGGCAGACGCCCAACCAGACCCGGCCTGGCCTGGCTGCCTCCAGGCTTGAGCGTGCAATCGGACACTGGAATGAAGAATCCAGAAACCTTAGGAAAGGGTTGTTTCAGGGGATGGGTTAAGGGCCCCAGCTTCA
Source organism: Equus caballus (assembly GCF_041296265.1). Lineage (NCBI taxonomy): Eukaryota > Metazoa > Chordata > Mammalia > Perissodactyla > Equidae > Equus > Equus caballus. Next base: position 7,236,533 of record NC_091687.1, read on the forward strand.
CAAGCGGAAAGAAAGGACAGGACACATGTGGGGGTCTTTGTGCTAAAAGTGCTCACCATGGCAGCAGCAGAGACGGCAGCCAGAAGTACTGAGCAGCAGGTGAGCACCAGCACAAATCCTGGACACAGACCCCCACCCCCCACTCCCACCGAAAACAGCTGACCGAACACCATACCCACATCACTGATGGTTTCCTTCTCCCTTGCCCCTCGTGCTCACTGCTTCATCCTAACAGCCCCTGTCTCCTGACAGCTTTCATTAAACCCAGGGAAGCCTCCAGCAGAGCAGGCTGTGGACACGATTCAGGGACAAAGCCGCTCCCTCCAGAGTAAAGGTGTTGGACCTGGAAGGCAGGGTCCATGTCCCCAAGCTGGTGAAGGACATGTGGTCCATTTTCCGTCCTTTGCCTCACAAAGATCTGCATTGAGAATGTCAAAGGTCAGAGCTTTTGGGCCCCTGGCCAGGTGGAGCAAGGTGACCACCCCCAACACCATCTAGGGGACAATGCCATGCTGCAGAGGGATGGACAAGGATGGGGCCTGGCAGCTCTGACACGTGTCTCGTGTAGAAATACAAATCGGCCTGGGGCAAATCCCGAATGTCAGCAGCTTTCTGAGGCTGCATCCTGTCCTGGGTAAGAAAGGATGCCTGCTGCCGGGGAAACTCACGTAGACAGTAAAATGCAAATGCATTAAGAAGCCTACGGCTTCACGAACTAGTCCACTGATATTCCTGTCCACAAGACAGGGCCTGGCAGCAGGAGGCTGCGTGGGGGGAAGGAGCGCCTGCTAAGGCCCGTGTGTCTGTGTGTGTACAGCGGCGGGGGGGCGGGGGGGGTGGTCGGTGCCGCCCCTGGGTCTGGACTGGGAGCTCTCCGGCTGGCACTGGCACTTGCCCTTGCGAAGGGGCCCTTGAACTGGGCCCGCTGCCCTCTCCCGCAGCCACTGCCTCCACTTCAGCCTGAGGCCCGACCTGCTGGGTTTCGGTGGTTTGCCTGCCTGTTTTTCTTGCCCCCTCCCTTACTGTGTAATGTTTCAGTATATTTTATGTTATTTTTTAGCTCCTTTGTTATTTTTAAATGGGGAAAACACTGCAAGAGGGATTTTAAAGTATTTATTGACCTTTCTAACTACAAAGGTAAAACAACCAAGGCAGAAAATTTGAAAAGTATAGAAAACCTCTAAAGAAAAATCACTAGTGACAATCCTACTATCCAAAGATAACATTTTGATGTTTATCCCTCTTGGCTTTTCCTCTCTCCACACACACATAATATTATTTAAAAAACAGTAGGGATCATATCACATATACTGTTTAGCAGCCTGTTTTTTCATTTCATGGTGTGTTAGGAAGTATTTTTTCACATTCTTGGATATTAACTAACAACATAAATTGCTAATGGCTGCACGTATTTGATCCCATGACTGTGGCATATTTTACTCAGCCACTCTCCTACTGACCACCATTCATCTGGTTCTGGTGTGATTCAGAACCCTTGGCGACGAGACTCCTGAACGAGAGCCATGCTCAATTATGTACTCGGCCCCTGATGAGGCCTCTTCCTGCCGCAGCCCACGGCACAGAGGGAAGATGAACAAGCACGGGTCCTCCACTGCGACTGCTCAGGCTGATTCTGGAGAAGAGACACAGCTCTTCTGAGTTCCGGCAGGGAGAGAAATAGAGGGCCCAGAACTGGACTAGGGAAACAAAGACCACTCTGCACTCATCTCCTGCTCTCGGAGGGGACTCTAGGGTCCTCCACGCAGGCAGCCTTCCTAAGTCACTTCTCTTCATGTGATAACTGCAGGCAAGCTGGCAGGGCGAGGAGCTGTCCCCCAGCAATGTCGATAGGCAGAGATGGTGGCAATGACATCTCTCTTCTCAAAAGATGGGACCTAAAACATTCTTTGCAGACTAGGGCCAGATTTGGACCCCAGAATATACTATGCTTTCATTTTATTTCCTGATCCAGTTAGTCCTAAAATTTCTATCAAATGGTTGTCCAAGTCTCATCAAACAACTGAGAGAGTGTGAGGATCGATTCAACAGATCTCCACAGACGTGATGTAACTGTAGGAATATATCGGTATGTATAAAACCCTGTTCGAATTTCTCACCGCATTCATGCCACAGAGAATGCTCCATAGGCTAGATAGAATTATCCTTATTACACAGGTGCCACGGCCTTGGGAGCTAAGGAGTCATCTGCAGGAGGAAGCTCAGGGGAACCAGAGTCCCAGGAGAAAAGGGCATAAATTTTTATATACGTAGGAAGGAACAAACTCTGCCCGTCACTAGAGCAGCTGAAGTTCAAGAGTGAAGGGCCTGAGAGAAAGGCGAGAGACCGGAGCATGCAAAACACTGGTGGGTCATGGGACCAAGTTAGCGGGTTAGAATAATCGAACGAAGAATTGTCAGGGAGCATCACATGAAGTGAGTAATCGCCATTCCTGGGCCCTCACGCAGGTGTGGGTGTGCACGTATATAGGTCTAAGTGTGTCTGCATGCAAGTGTGTGCCGGATTGCAATAGAAAATCTCTCTACTGCGAGTCATGGCCAAAGTCTGAAACCCTAGATTGTGCACTGCAACATGAGAGAAGCTACATATAAAAAATATAGGGTTTTAAGTTACAAATTGATCAATCATTAAGTTTTTACTCCAGAAATAGGTACTAGAAGGTGTCACCACTCAAACTTTAAATACTTCTTTAGGGATTTCTTTCTTATGTGAGAATTGGGAGGGTTGACAGAAAATTCTCATCTTAAATGACTTCAAACAGAATTGGTCTTATGTGAAACCCTCAGAACTTGTATCTCATACAGTGACACAAGTTTAAAAGCACTTGGATAACAGCTATCTTGCTCCACAAACAGGAAGATAAGCACTATCTTAATACCTACGCATGCAGTGAACAGCTCAACATGAGAGCCAGGACTACCAAAAAGAAGAGTCTAAGCCTTATACCGCAGACCCCAAGTCACAGCTCTCCATGCCTTTATATGCAATGCAGATAGCTGGGTGAGGTCTTCCAGCACGCTAATGGTTCTCTTACTCAGGGCAGCATTTTCTCACCCAACTACGATTGCTGTGTTACCATCTTACTCAAAGTAAGTGACTTTAAAGGAGTTTTATCAAGTTATTTTTATGGTACAGAGAGATGACTGGTGGACTGGTAATCTCAGGACCTCTAAATCTTTCAACTTGACCATGTGTGTTAGTGCCAAACACTAAGGCTTCAAAAAAATATTTAAATACTTTTTAAAAGGTTGAGCTTATCCAAAAAACGTATCTGAAAATACTTGTGATCCCACTTTAAGTTTTTTGAAAACTCAACTTTGTATAGATGGGCATTTAAGAAAAATAATTCAGGCTCTGTGTTGACATTTAAAAACATCTTTGCAGGGGCTGGCCTGGTGGTGCAGCAGTTAATTCACAAGTTACCCTTTGGCAGCCCAGGGTTTGCCGCTTCGGATCCCAGGTGCGGACCTACGTACTGCTTGTCAAGCCATGCTGTGGCAGGCGTCCCACATATAAAGTAGAGGGAGATGGGCACGGATGTTAGCTCAGGGCCAACGTTCTTCAGCAAAAAGAGGAGGATTGGTGGTGGATGATAGCTCAGGGCTAATCTTCCTCAAAAAAAACGTTAAAAATTAAAAAAAAAAAAATCTTTGCCAAGGACAAATAGGCAAGGTAAAGCATAGGGCTCTCTTTGGAATCAACAACTGGGGTTCTTCTATTTCAAGTGTTATTACACCTAAATTTTCTAATACTGAAAGCTTTGACGACATAAGAAAGCAAAGCGATCATTTAAAGGACATACTGCTTATTGATTACTCTAGGCTCCACTGCTGAGTCGGCTTTTAGAAAGCCACATGCCTGCACTCTCTTACCTCACCTACAAAGAAACTTTCAAAGACCATCATGCTCTTGGCTATCAGGGCTAGTTTATATCACGGCTTCCCGTCGAGTGTCCTGTGGTCACAAAATGGTTATAAGTATTGTGTTGATCCCCTCAGCCCTTGGGGCTGCTTATCTTTTTGAGTGTATACATTTTCTGTGTGCCATTTTGTGGAAAAGTTTGGGAAGTTCTGGTTTATTGAATAAACAGCCATATAAACAATATCTTCTTAGCTTGTAAAATCTGCTATAAAAGACACCAGTCATTAAGCTATTCAGTGGTTCCTTAAAATCTGAATTGGTAAAAGGCCTATCTAAGCATTCAGCACTTAAAAGGATTGTCCCATTAAATGGTGTATTCTCAGATCACGAGTTTGAATTAACTCAGTGTTTTCTTTTTGAACTGGTTTCTAGGAAGCTCAATCCTAAATTCTGTGCTCAACTGCATTAGCCATCTCTAGCCCAAATTATCTACTACATTTACAGTCATTCCCTGCATTTCATCACTAAACTCAGTTCTTTTAATATCTATTCAATAGTTTTGTTAGAAATGTAACCTATGACCTTTTTAGGAGTGGACTGAAAATGACAAATGAACAAATGAAAATTTCAGATAAAGATATCTATATAATTATGAATTTCCTGGTATTACGACACAATATATTTTTCTAAGAATGGAGAGCAACAAAACTCCCCCTAAAAAGAACATAATAAAGTTTTCCAGCTCCATCTTGTGAAGTGTAACTCAAAAGTTACACACACACACACACACACACACACACACACACACTTACTCGTCCTTACATATAATTCTATATGGGTTTCTGATTTGAAGAATAATTTTTAAGATAAACCACAAAAAAGTGCCAATGGTTGAATACTGGCAGCTTCACACAGTTCAACATGGACAGGAGGAAAGGATTTATCTGCTAGTAGGATATGGACACAGAACACTGATAACAGAAGTGCGTCTCACCTGAATGACCTCAGCATTCGATAGGACTTTCCTAAATCAGATACTCTTCTGCAGAATGGACCCACAGCCAACTCCATCTGAAATATTAAAAGACACTCCAGAGTTTTTGATGTCAGAATCCTAAGGTAAACTGGGGACATATGTGGATCACACAAAGTTGTAGCTTGTAGTAAACTTAATTTTATCTGGACCGTGAGGCAAGTTTTGAAAGTTAATTAAATTTATTAAAAGGCAACAACTTAGATAACTTTTGCATTTATATACTAAAGGGGCATAAGATGAGAGAATTCCTTCAATAAGATAGAAAAACATTTTTTGTTATTTAAGAGGAGGAAGCTTAGATCTTTTCTTCATTGAAAAATCAGAAAAAGGAAGGTTTTTAAGACTGACTCTGTGCCTATACTTTAAGTAGGTATCACAAACCTCTTTTTTGTTTTTTGCTGAGGAAGATTAGCCCTGAGCTAACACCTGTACCAATCTTCCTCTATTGTGTATGTGGGTCACCGCCACAGCATGGCTGACGAGTAGTGTAGGTCTGCGTCCAGGATCCAAACCTGTGACCCTGGGCTACCGAAGTGGAGTGTGTCGAACTCAACCACTATGCCATGAGGCCGGCCCCCACAAGCCCTTTTATATTAAATATAAATGATGACAGCTTTTATCCAACTGGCCCAAGTGATTAAAAGCACTGACTCTGCAGGTGGTACATCTGTGTTAGAATCCCAAATCTACAGTGACTAGTTGTGTGGTCCTGGACTTGATCTCCAGGTTCCCAGGTTCCTCATCTGTCAAATGGAGATAATAATACCTACTTCATAGAATGATGCAGATAAAATAGATAATTTCACAAAGCACCATGTGCATGGCATATAATAAGTGCTCATTAAATGTTGGCAACTATTATCAGTATTTTTAAACTTCTCCCCCTTTTAAATAATTAGTAAATTAATTTGCTTCCTGACTCAAGAATTTACCAACTATTGGTTTTACTTCTCTTTATTTTCCTCCTTTGACTGGAATTTTTTTTTTTTTTTTTTTTGGAGGAAGTGGCCCTGAGCTAACATCTGCGCCAATCTTCCTCTATTTTATATGGGACACTGCCAAGGCATGGCTTGACGAGCGGTGCCAGGTCCGCCCCTGGGATCTGAACCTGGGAACCCCAGGCCACTGAAATGGAGTGCATGAAATTAACCACTGGGCCGGGCCCAGACTGGAAATTTTTTTTTGTCACTAATCAGAGTTTTAGACTATCTGTTCTTTATCTACCAAGTGCAAATGTAAACTTTTTGAATATGTGGCACTCAGATGATAAACCATTTCTCCAGTCTTGCTATGACCAAGACCCTGGTAAAGAACAGCTTAGAAAATGGCTAAGGCTGCTCCCTGGTAATGCAGCATCTTTCTTCAAGAAAAACACCTGAAAGGAAAGTGGGGCTTCTGTCCTGCTGGCCATTCTTCTGAAAAACTGCTCAGCTCTCTTGTCACTGGAAGACCGTGGAGATCTAAACGATCACTCATCTGAGACAGATTTCCGACCCCTATTAGCTGCCACACACCAAGCTGGACATGGGCATGAGAAGATGAATTAGACGGGCTTGCCCTCAAGGAGCCCTCTCGAATTTAGTGAGAAAGGGGTATATAGTTACTTAAGCAATGTAATTATTATTCCACAAAATCATACAGATATATACACATAATGAGTACAAAGCAGGATGACAAGTGCGTTATCAAAGGCGCAAACTGCATGTCGGGAGAGCTGAGGGCAGCTTCCCGGAGGTGGTCTTGAGGATGGCTAGTGGCCAGGTGACTCTCTCTCTTAACATATAGAAGATGCAGAGCATACCTTGTAGTCCTAAAGGGAAACCTCACATGGTTGGAAAACTCTCTAAAATACAGAAGAATAAGTAAATGAAGAAGAAAATCTAAGGAAAAAAAGGCAGAATCCTTGCCAACAATGCAAAACAGAGCAGCTTTGAGCCTGTGTTCTCAACTCAAGACAGCAGGTGACAGCCTGTTCCTTGGAACCTGTTTACTTTATTCAGTCGATGGGACTTCCTGGTTTCCTTCAGAATGGCATTTACTTTACACTGAGCACAAAGTAAAAATGTGATTATTGGGGCCAGCCTGGTCGCGTGGTGGTTGGGTTCATGTGCTCTGCTTTGGCGGCCAGGGGTTTGTGGGTTCAGATCCTGGGCGTGGACCTATACACCACTCATCAAGCCATGCTGTGGCGGCATCCCACATGCAAAGTGGAGAAAGACTGGCACAGATGTTAGCTCAGGGCCAATCTTCCTCCCTCACCAAAAAAAAAAAAAGTGTTTATCATGTGTCCCTGATTTGGTAATTCCAATCATATAACTAACTGTGTGTGTGTGTGGTTTCTTAAACACCAAATTATGTGAACTATTTTTCATGAAATGTTTTTGTCTATTTTTTTTCAATTACCCTAGTGGGCTTCACCATCTTACAAGATTAAACCAACCGACCTTTGCCTCAGCACTTAAGCAGGATTGAATGTTAAAACAAATCACTGGCTGGGAACAAAATTACACTAGAGAGAATATGATCTCAGATGGCTCTGTAATCTATGAGGATGCAGGAGATGTCTATGCGATAGGACAATTTCAAAACTGTTAAATGTTTAAAATAAATTTCTCATCCGTAAAGGACCTCTAGGGTATTGAAAACTATTTTCTTCTGCCAGAATTCCATTAAACAATAAAGGCCACGTTTCCAAAGGGCAGGAGTGTTCCTTTTAGAGGAGGTGACTCTGCAATTAGCTGTGGACACAAAAATGGCAAGTGCAGCCGCCCCTCCAGCTCTCCTGTGTGGAGGGAAGCAGCGGTCAGCTGCAGGCATGCGAGCTAATTACAGGGCTGCTCCGTCCCCACCACAGACATTTGGTCAACCACAGGGCATCTCTGGACACTCCTAGGGCACTCCTGCCCTGACACCATTTGGCAGAAAAGGCACTAGGAATCAGAATCTTGATTATTTTGCTTTCTTTTCTAAATCAAGATTTTCAGACAAAAAGCAAAATAGATTTAAATGTGTATTTAAAGGGCACCAGGAGACATAGAAATAGAAGCTGGCAGGAGTACCACTGAATAAATAATTTAATGCCAACCTCCAAAGCCATCCTCTCCCTCGGGAGAACTGCAGGGCAGAGGGGACCGCGTGCTCTGAGGGCAGCATGGACAAGTCCGCAGAGACTGAACCAGCAGAGCCCAGCGGCCTCGGACAAGCTTAGTGCTTTAGAACTGCCGTGTGAGCAGTGTGGACACAGAGACATGTGGTCACGGCAGGGAATTAATTACCTGTGGGAAACCACCTCATGCCCATGACCTGATTCCTAAGGGGGCGCCATGTTGGGTACTTCCCTCGCCACGAACCCTCCAGATGGCATCCTGCAACTGCTTTCTCTTTTCCTGGGCAACGGGGCCAGTGCGGAGAAGTTAGGATTCCCACAGAAATCTTTACAATATATCATTATCTGTCTTTGCAACTGGACTTCATGCCAAATAATCAGCATTCTCAAACCGACTCTATTGGTCTCTCCCTGAGCTCTTTCTCTTTCTGTAATTTATGCCAGAAGAGCCAGCACTCTTATCACAAGAACTCTTCAAACCCAGAGAGGATCTGTGTGTTCTTCATTCCGAAGCCTCAAAGGCTTTGTTTAATTTTGAATACAAATTGATAGAACTTTCAATAATGAGGCAGTCAAAAGGCTTTCTAGTCCCCGCTTGATGCCTGTCATGAATACAAATGTCAGGGTAATGTATCTAAGTGTTTTGACTCACCCCAGAAATACACTTCCAGCCAAGTATGACCCTGAAAGCTGAGGTCCAACATCACATAATTGCAGTTGTGGCAAGAAACTACATCAAATGAAACAAAAACCCCAAATTCGCTTTAATTTTTTAAAATACGGGGGGAATGACAGAACAGCTGGATAATATTTGTCAAAGCTACTGTCACAAATATGATTAACTAGAATAGTGCTTCCACCTGTCTTTCCTGTGCTCACAACACACGGGACCCACAGGACCGGGGAACCATCTGCAAGGTGAGAGGCAGGATGTTCTGAAACTGGGACACAGTGTCCGAGAGTGAACAAAGGACTCGGCACCACACAGACTGCAGGAACCGGTGTCAGCGCAGGGCTGGAAAACACACTCCCAACACTGAGTCAACGCTGTATTTAAGAAATGGAAACAGAGGATGCCATGGAGTGTAAGTCAGCAATAGTGACTGAGTTTCATTTCTCTTAAGGGGAGGGACCTAGGTGGGGAAAAGGTTTGGTGTATTGGGCAACAGGACTCAAGCAAGACGGCACGCTCAGTAAAATGCCGCACAACACAGCTTTAGGCAGGCTCAAGAGCGAGCCTCCCCGGGTGTCCTGCATTTGGGGCAGGCGCTAGCCACGGCCGGCCAGGGCTAAGGACGATGCTTTCCATCTTTCAGGACGCATAAGGGAGCATATCATTACAACAGAAAACAAGACCAGAAAGCCTTTTTCCTGCAGCACTCTCACTTTGGCCATCTCCTGCTCGCTGCCACTCTAATTGGACTTGAAGTGCTGCCCCCAGGAAAGTGACTCAAGAACCAGCTGGAGCAGAATGCAAATAAACGGGTGGGGGAGGGAGCCCAGAGAGAGAGAGGCCTGGAGAAGAAGAGCAAAATGGAGGAGGAAAGGGGAGAGAAGAACAGACAGCCATTTGGTATACGTATAGCTCACAATGTTTTTAACAAGTAAGACCAGGTCTCGGTACATCACTGTTTTCATTTCAATAAGCAGCCTGTAACCTCAGGAAGGGACAAGTAAGACACTGTTTGTCTATAAATCTCTTTACCCTGAAGTTAACCTGTAACAACAAAGCCACAGGTACAGGTGCCTGAGAAGGAAGTTGACAAAAATGGGAAAGCTAAAAGGAGCACATTAATGGTAACAATTAATTTCTATTTTCATGCTGAGGCTACTAAAGGCTTTTTACTATAGTCTGTTGGTCTCAAGCATATAATTTGGGGATGAAAATGACTAATTCTAGACCAATTAATATGCAAAGAGCCTGGCTCTTGAAATATGAGGCTGTGGACCCGTCCTCTTCTGTAACTCTATAGGTACTGCCCCCTGCCACAAGCAGTCGCCACATCCTTTCCCTGGGGTGGGAACACTCCACCCAGACTGGCTGCCAGACACACACAGGAATAAATGGGGATATTAAAATTTGTCTTTATAGGCAGGGAGGATCTGGCACATCATTATGAATAATTCATGTGAATAACTATTTAGACTAGTAAAGCTAACAGATTTGAAAGGCTTAAAAAACGAGTTCCCCTTTGACATGATAGTAAACATGAATTATCTGTTTCTGAATCTTTTAATGAAAGTCTACATTTAAGTTGTTTCTTCTTTGATAGTATTGAAAGGCTTCTTAAAAATCTCTCTAAAGGACAAAGAAAAAAACCTTTCTATAAGAGCAGATTACAGTTCTGCTATTTTAATGTCATTCTACCTCAGCCACATCAGATAAGCTCGGAAATATTTCAAGGCTGGCCACACACAAGGAAAGGACTCTATTTAATAGAGGGAGACAAATAATCAGACTCTGTATCTACCTGGTCCTCTGTGCATCTCAATGAATCAGAACACAGTCCTGGAATGCTGAGCTGGCCTCTAGAGGATTATGGACGTGTGAGAGTTCTTTCTCTTTATACAACAACACAAAGTCCCTTTACACTGTTTGAAGGATAAATTTACTGCTTACATTATTTTCCAGCAAGGTTAATCAATGGTTCTTATCAACACTGACCTGGTGGGATAGCAAAATAGTGAGAAAGCCTCATATTATATAAATATGGGAAATGCTGCTTTACTGTAGAATGAGCTACTCTACCTTAATCTTGAAATATCAAAGATGAGTGATGATTCTTTTGTTAACACAAAGAAAAAAATATCTGGTATGAAAGTATCTTTAAATTCCTTCCTTTGTTATCAATTAGGTTTAAATGAACTTATTTTTCTTCATGCTTCAACTCTTTAAAGACACTGAAGAATACAGACTTAGTCTTTTATTTCATAGATAATACTGAGGCTGAAACATCTTCCTCTTTGTAGCTATGCATCAATTTACCTGTGCAAAATCAGCAGCAAGTCGCATTTTCCCACTTTCACCAAGAGGTCTTATGAGACTGGCATTGCGGATAAAAAGTTCGATTGCTCTTTGGGCAATAGCTTCAGTATTGTCAAAGACAAAATCCAAGCACTCGAAGTGTTTAAAGTAGTCACTCATAACTCTGGCAATGAAACCTTGCAGCTCCTTCATGTACAGAGAACAAGGAACATCAGGCTTTCCTGAGGTGGTCAATGACCTGCAAAAGAAAGAAACAGCCAATGCACTAAAAGACACTATTTCTCTGCCCTCTGCCTGCTCCTTCAATTCTAAGCAACTTTTTCCCTTAATGGTAGAAAAGGCATCGTTTATTTTTGCTAAGAGTTAAAGAGCATAAAAAACAATATTTCAATTATATTCTAAAGACTGTTATAAGACGCTAGGAAGATTACTGAAGGAATCTTAGAATTCATTTATCAAAAGATTATTAAGAATGAAATAGCCAAAGGATGAGCCGTACAAATGCTCTATGCATTCTGACCTCTCACGGTCTCTCCCAGCCTTACAACTCTCTCCATCCACTCACATGTCCTGCCTGGTTAGTGAATAAGTCAATAATGGACCCTGAAATAGCATTTTACACTTGGTAATGGCAGAAAATGCTGCCTTCTCCAAACAAATTTTTGGCAAAGATGTCTCTGCTCTTGTGCTATTTAATCTGATCCGTGCGAGAGCAGAATTCTGACTGTGGAAGTGGTTATGTAACAACACACATGGCGAGCAATTTTTTCCTCCCAGATGATGAGGTTTGGAAAGGCTTTAATTTGGATCAACAGATGATGCCAGCTGATGCTCCATGAAACACTATTTATAATTTTTGAATGTTTATAATTGCTCTTTAAGGAATATATTAAAAGAATGTGAAATATTTGTAGGAAAGAAGAGTTATACCAAAATTAGAAATCACCTGATATTAATTAGCTAGCCAATGCGATCATCAGCTACATAATTTCAAAAAATAAGTTAAATGTTTCCATGTTCTGGGAATGACGCAGAGAAATTGGTGATGGTCTGGAGCAGCACAACAGATATGGTTCAAACGCCTAAAGCAAGAGAATGAGGTGAACTTACTTATTTTCAAATACAGCCATAGTTATTGTAAGTAGGATGCTAACCAAAGGTGTTCCATTTCCAGAAGCAGATAGAAATAGAGAAAGTAGGCTCCTGTTCCAGCAGGGAGAGAGTTTGCTGGGTGTGAGAAGGCTGTCCTAACTGGGAAGGCTGTTGAGGGGGCACGGTGGACGCCTGCAGTCTGCAGGATCATGGTGTGGTGCGCTGCTTGCTGCAGTCTGCAGGCATAGCCAAAGTGACGCGACCTCCATGAGGGGTTTGGTTTTGCCAGAGTCAGACCATTGCATGATCTATCTTTATTTAGGTTTCATCAATCCAAAAGGCTAGGTTGCAAAAAAAAAAAAGGGACCAATCTCTTTCATATTATGCTTTATCAAAAGCACTGTTACCATCTTGAAACTACTCTGGAGGATTGTTTCAGGAATTTTAATCTGGTCAGCTGAGATGATTTCCTTGAGGATTAGAAAATAACACAGTAAAACAAATTCCATAAGCATGTGTTGGTATAAGTAAAATAAAATGATTAGACCAAAACTTTGAAATATGTATTATCAATTCTCCGTGTGGATTAGAAGCTTGATTTAAATTTACTAGAATACAAAACTTGCTTGGCAACTGCTAAAGCTCAGTTTTCCAAATTATGCTAAAGCTTTTACTAAGAAGTTCTCAATTGATACAGTGTGGTAGTAAATTGTGCAGAAATTTAAGGATCTTTGTAATGAGGGCCTGAATACACAAGGTGAAGATAGAAAGACTTAACAAATGCACACTTGAGAAGTGGGAGATGTTCATCTTGCCGTCGCCAACTTTTTGGTGTGTGTGCCTACTCTCCCCTCGTCAGAGGTGCCCATCTATCACTTCGAGGATCTAGGGTCCTCCTACTTTCACTGTCTTCTCTCTCTCATTCAGAGCTGTAACTGGACATGAGTCATTTTACATTAAATAAAAGAATTTCAATCGATGTACTATGTCAGTCAAACATTTACATTTTAAGCTTCATCTAACTTGGAAAAAAACACACTGGTGCTATTAAATACATTTTAAATACCAGGAATCATGTTGAGGAGTATTTTTTCAATAGCGGAGGATTCTGCAACCACACTACATGTAAGCCTGGCCTAGAAGGTAAGCCTGCTTTGCTCTTTTTACCCAGAACAGGTGGAGAGCACTCAGAAAGCAGGGGTTCACTATTATGAGTTCATGTATGACCCTGGGGCTTTTTATTTGTTTGTTTGTTTTTTATTATAAAAGTGATTCCTACTTCCTGCACAGTCTAATCCAACTTCACCTTATATTTCACATAAGCCGCATGTACATGAAATGGCATGACAGAGTCACCAATAACGAGGTTCTAGAACGCGAGAAAAGCACCGCCAGGGGAGCAGTGCAACACTGTTCCACACGCCTGTCCTCCACATCAGTCGAATCTCAAATGTCTGCTGTATGGAGAGTGCTGAAATGGAGCCATCAAAGGCCACTTGGGGAAAAAAATGAAGGACATTAGACAGCTCAAAAAAATGCTTCACACTCATGGCAGAGAGTATTAAATGACTGATCTGGCTCACCAGTATTTAACCAAACTAGTAATGACATACCTATTTGGGAAACTAACTTTTAATGTCTAACGTGTCATCTGTAGGCACAAGTCCTGGCTCACCAACACACTTACTGAAGTGACTATCTGACCATTCCTATAGAATAAGCCTTCAAAAATTACCTCATTTTTGCTTCTTTTTCAGAGGCATTGATGATTGGTCTAACTGGGACATTTCAGATCACTTTTGAACAAAATTCATTTCCTCCCAAATACTGGTAACCAGCAGTTTTATATTCCTATCGCCAAATATTATAGCATTTTATGTAGAATTCACATTACCCTTATGTGCTTCACACCATTATTAAAAATAGAGACTGACCCTTTTACCCTCCAAAAGATACCTTATAAATGAAAAGATAAATGATTTGAAAAATTGAAGGACAGTATATAAATGACACAATTTTTCTACAAACAGCTAGACTAGTGGCTGAAAATTTAATAAAGTAGATATTCTCTTAAATAACACAAACATAAAGAGAAACAGGGCAGTTCAAAAACAGTAACTAACTATGAACTAGGAATATAAAACATATATCTACATATTAATATTTAATGTTTAGCTCTAGAGTGTGGTTAAGTTTAAAAAAAAATTATACTAAGCATGTGCAAATAACTATTCCAAATTCTTCATAGATAGTTTTCTAATATACTGAGTCAAAACCATTTTACCCTATTTAAAAAGATTTCAGTAACCACTGGGTTAGGAATTATGCTTCTTACTCTCAAGATGCATATGACGTGGATATGCAGTACGCGTGCATATGAAACAGCTATGGAATAAGGCTAAAGTGTTTCTGGCTAGGTGTGACATGACCAGATGAGATTGCCACAGAGCTCTGAGAATGGAAAATCATTCTTGGAGGGGCTTGAGCAGGAGCTTGCCCTCTGAGCCAGAGCGGGATGTGGACTGACACAGTGGCACAGGCAGGACACTGTACACAGGAATATCATGCCTACGCCAGAGGCTCGAGTGCAGCGTATTTGGGAGAAGTAAGGAAAAGGCTAAGATTGGAAAGGGAAGATGGTACAAACTACCAAAAGCCCCACAGTGCCCAGCTGCAGCCCAAAGACATCCGTGATTCTACGTTTCAACGACAGGAGAGAGAGATGAAAACAAGAAGTGCAGCATTTCAATCCGCTGATGGTGCTCACAATGGATAAAGCAGGATCAGGTGGGAGGCCGACCCGGTCACAAGAGGGACAAGGAGGCTTAGGGGATAAGGACGGAGGTGGGAATGAAAAACAAATGCAGTAAAGGCTAGTGAAAATTCTGACTGAAAATTATTACCCAGAGAAATCTTCTTGATGCATGGTGATGATTATGGCCTCTATAGCATCTCCCACTGAAGTCAGCAAGGGCTGCACAGCATTTCCCATAAGAACGTGGATGGTCTGAAAAGAAGAGAAAAGGGAGGAGACGCAAAATTAAAGACAACCAACGCAAAGAAAGCTGAGATGTGAGAAGGATTTGACTAAAAGTTTTCATACCATGTCAAATTCAGATTGTACAGTTTAACCATAATAACTCAACACCAAGTCTGCTCCTCTCTCTAACTGCCATCAGCAACAATTTTTAAAGCTTAAAATATGTGGAACAAGGCACTTAATGATTTCAACTCCCCCACTCCTCTCAGATTTTCAGAAAGTTTAATGGTTAAATGAGCTCCTGGAGAAAGGAGAAGAGAGTAGTGCCACTTTGGAAGTAAAAATCAAATAACACATTTTTTAAAGTTTCTGAAAGGAGTGAGGCAAGAGCAAAAGTAATTCTTCAAAACTGGAATGACATCATATGCTTTTAACCAGGTGAACTGATAAATATACTGGTGATGGTTCCAGAGCAGAACTGTCAGGCATTTCATGAATTAGGTTTCTATTTTGAGTTCCAGAGCAGTGAGTCTCAACTAGGGGCAATTTTGCTCCCCAGAAGGCATCTGCAATGTTTGGAGACATTTTTGATTGTCACAAGTGGGGTGGGCAAGGGGTTTGCTACTAGCGTCTAGCGAACAGAGGACAGAGATGCTGCTAAACATCCTGCAATGCACAGGACAGTCCCCACAACAAAGAACTCCCAGCCTAAGATGTCAACAGTGCTAAGGCTGGAAAACTCTTCTACAGCGAGGTATAATCATCGGTTAGGTTATGTAAGACCCTAGGCCTCAGTCACAGGATTTAGTGTGAAAATATTGACTGGGCCTCAGTAAACACTCAAAGTCTAAAATTTAAGTACATCATATGTTTCAATGATGATTATTTATAATGAAGATGATGGCTATGGCTCATACAAATGATTGAAATCAAAGAGAAAAGGTTAAGTAGGACCCTTATTGTAACCACAGGACCAGGAACAGAAATTGCCACCCCAAAATATACCTCTTTGGCATAAGAATTATTTTAGGCTGACTATTTTTTAGAAATAGCAGACACAGGAAAAGCTCTGCAAACCTAGTAGAAGTTACCCATTTATAAGGGAAATTTACAATTATAAGAGAAATCAGCATTTCTAAGGGTGCCTTCCTCTCCGTGCCAGGAGAAGATGACTCAGTGTCTAGAAATTCCTATCAAGAGAGAAGGCAATGACTCAAACCTACATAACAGCCTTACCCTTGTTCACTGTGCTGACCTCATGTTAACAACAGAATGTTAAAGCTACTTTTCAGGAGTGGGAGCCGGCCAGGAGCATGTGCAGAAGAGAAAATTCTGATCCGCCAATCGAAACTCATCCTGCCAGTGCTTCTGCATACCAGCCTGCCTGCCCTGATCCCTTAAACCTCACCCCATGCCCTGGATTGGGAGACAGAGTTGAGGGCCTTCCTTCGGTCTCCTTACCAATTGACTGCATACCAGCGTACCACAGTACAGCTTCTGTGTGCTTTGGGTGGACAGAGCCCCTGCTGGGTAACATTATTCATTAAATTCCTAAATGCCATCTCTAGCCCTTGATCTCAGGTGAAAATAAACACACTGCCTACAGGATTGAGAGTGTGTGCATGTGTCTGCATGTATACACAAAGTCTGCCCTCAGGGAGCTCACAGTCTTGTGACAATAGATAACGAGTTCCCCTGAGATAAGTGCTCTACAGAGTGCTATGGGATCATGGGAAAGGCCTCCAACTTACACTGAGGGGATGCGAAAAACAAAAAGTGTTGCTTGAACATGGAAACAATCCAAGTGCCCATCGACCGATGATTGGATAAAGAAGATGTGGTACATATTTACAATGGAATACTACTCAGCTGAAAAAAGACAAATTCATCCCATTTGCAATAACATGGAAGGACCTGGAGGGAATTATGCTAAGCAAAATAAGCCAGACTGAGAAAGACAAACAGCAGATGGTTTCACTCATATGTGGAATATGAACATACACATGGACAAAGAAAACAGTTCAGTGGTTACCAGGGGAAGAGGCTGGGGGGTGGGCACAGGGGGTGAAGGGGAGCACGTATGTGGTCACAGGCAAGAAATCACGTACAACTGAAATCTCACATCGATGTAAACTATTATGAACTCAATTAAAAACAAAAAAGTGTTGCCTGAACTAAATTTCAAAGGACAGGTGAGAAGCAAGTGAGGAGGGTGGGGCTGGGAGGGCCGGTGTTAAAGGCACAAGGGCCTGGGAAAGCTGACGTATTTGGGGAACTGTAAGGCACTCAATACAGACAGAGCGTGAGGCGCCTGCCTATGCAGACGAGAGAGGCAGCAGATACACTCCGCATATGCTGCTAAGGAGCTGGGCTCTATCCTGAAGGGACTGTGAAACCAACGATGGGTTTTAAGCAATGAAAAAAACATGGCTAAAAGATTTGAACTGGGGAAAATCCTGTTAGGTAGTAGACTGGCTGGATTAGACTAAAGGCAGGAGGGCACAGCAGTAGCACAGCTGCAAAATGGTGAGTGCCTGACCCAAATCAGAGCAGGGACAGAAATGAGAAGATGAGACACCTTCAAAGGAGAACAGCAGGACTTGGAAATCTGATTTGAGAAACATGGAGTGGAAAGATTGAGGGGACACTTAGATTTGGCGCTATTATTAACTGTGTAAATGCGAAGCAGGGGACAGAGAGAGAAAATGAAGAGGTCAGTTTTGGACATGAGTTTGAAGGGCCTATGAGAAATCCACATGGGCTATTCAGTAGGTACCGAGATCTTTACATTTGTCGTTCCTGGCACATTTTGACCAGATTTGGCAGTCTTGGCTTTTAAGAGGGGAGATGAAGCCGAAAGAGTGAATGAGATCCCAGAGGAAGGTCTGTAGAGTAAGGCCAAGTGCCATTTTAAGGCCGTGAAGAAGAAGAGGAGCCCTTGAAGGACTGAGACGGGTAAGAGCGTTTATCTAGCACACGTCATGTGCTGGGTGCTGTGTTATGTGCTTCATGTAGAATGCCACTTAAAACTCAATTATTCCTTCCTCTAATAATTAGTAAAATCTCTGACTTGTTGATGGGGAATCTAGAGTAATTTATAGATGGGGAAACTAAAGTCGAGTTTGGGAGACTGTCCAAAGTCAAAAGTGAACAAGGGGAAGCGCTGGGATTTTCCAGGTGTATCTGACTTTGAGGAGCTTTGGGTTACACTTTGCCATTGGACAGAGAAGTAGTAAGAGGCCTTAGAGTATGGTGGAAATAAACAGATGAGAAAGGTTTTAAGAAGAAAGGGGAGGTTTTCTTATCTGGTATGAAGGAATGAGTGTCTAACTACAGATCCTCCAACAAATAATTATGGGAAAAAATACCAAAAACAAAACAAACAAAAAAAGTACTGGAAGATTCTGGAGATGAAACAAAGCAGGTAGTTTTAGGGGGTGTGGAAATCTAGAGCAAGCAACCAGAAGAGAGTTGTCCATTTTTTTTTTTTAAAGATTTTATTTTTCCTTTTTCTCCCAAAGTCCCCCGGTACATAGTTGTGTATTTTTAGTTGTGGGTCCTTCCAGTTGTGGCACATGGGACGCCACCCCAGCATGGTCCGATGAGCAGCGCCATGTCCGTGCTCAGGATTCTAACTGGCGAAACCCTGGGCTGCCGAAGCAGAGCACGTGAACTTAACCACTTGGCCACATGGCTGGCCCCAGAGTTGTCCATTTTTGTGACTTTGCTCTAAGAGCAACTACAGTCACAGTAGTGGCAAGGCTGAGAGGCTAAAATTCTGAGAGGAAAACAAAACAAAACCTGCAGCTTTTCAGGCCAAAGGAACAAGGAAAAGGAGCGCTGGTTCAACCAGGGCTATGGGACAGTGAGAGGGGAACCTCAGAAAGGAGAGAGCCAGAGAAGAATGCCTAATTCCATATTTACACCCAGCAGTAGTCTTCAGCTGACTCATCAACCAGCAGGTGCAGAGCAAACTAAAGGTGGCTTGCAGCTAAGGTTTAAAGAGCTGAACTGAGATCTGAGCTAGGGCAAAGTGCAGGTATGACAGTGTACAATTTGAGCCTAATCAAGCTAACTGTCTTCTAAAGAAAAATCACCAACACTCTCAGCAGCAATATAAAGAAGTACTGAGTCTACACAACATAACATTCGCAATGTCCAGGACATATTAAAAACTACTACTGTGGGGGATCAGAACTGGCCACCCCAAAGCGTGTCTCTTTGGCTTGACCATTTTTAAGAACAAAAGACTGTGAGGGAAACTTTGACCTTCCCCGTAACTGCTTAAAAGAATTTGAGATAGAAAGCCTGTTCCAGGAAGGAGCTATTACCATAAGCTAGCTACAGTACAATGTAAAATGGGTATGATAGACAGAAAGGCACCAGCAAGCCCATTTTTATCAAAGTTCTGTCTCTCCAGTCACATTGTCTATAGGTGGCCCAGCAAACACTTGTTTATCAAACATTTGCATTTCCATCTCCATGTAAATTGGCTTCTTCCTGTTTGAGGAACCAAACCACTACAGCCAGGGTCCTCCTTTGATGATATTTAAGGTGGTGGTTTGGCCAGTTTGCTGAGTTATTCAGTTTTTCTGGGTTTCTCCCATGTATATATGTTATTAAACTTTGTTTTGTTTTCTCCCGTTACTCTGTCTCGTGTCAATTTAATTCTTAGGCCAGCCAGAAGGACCTAAAGGGTAGAGGAATTGTCTTCCTCCCCTACACTACATACACAAAAAGCTGGGAAATGTTATCAGCTCTCAAGGGAAAAGATAATCAACAGCTGCCAACGCTGAGATGATCTAGACCCTACCATTATTAGAAAACCCCCACAGTGAGGTAAAATAAAAAAATGCTCACAATAAAAAAATAATAGGACATCTCAGCAGAGTGATTGAAAATGGGAAAGAAAACTACATGCAAATTTTAAACTAAAACTATTGCATTACATGCATGTAGATATACTTGTACGATGTTTCCATATTTTACATGACATGGTACAATATTAACCCTGAGAAGACGGCTGTGGACAGTTAAGGATGTGCATGGCAATCCACAGATGAACCACGAAAACAACAAAGGAGTACAGACAAAAATCTAATAAGTAAATTAAAATGCAATTCAAAAAAAATTTCAAATAATCCAAAACAAGGTAGAAAAGGAAGAAAAGAGGAAATCAAAATAAATGAATAAAACAGAAAGGACAAACAAAAAAGAAATAAAACTATACACCTAAATAAAACCTTATTAATAATAATATTATGTTAATGGATTAAACACTCCAATTAAAATGCAGAGATTACCATAACAGACAAAAAGGCAAGAATAAAACTGGAAAAAACATAAACATGTGAAGGCTAAACAACATGCTACTAAACAACCTATGGGTCAATGAAGAAATTAAAGAGGAAATCAAAAAATATCTTGAAAGAAATAAAAATGGAAATGACATGTACCAAAACCTATGGGATGCAACAAAAGCAGTTCCAAGAGGGAAGTTCACAGCAATAAAGGCCTCCTTCAAGAAACACCTCAAATAAACAACCTGGACTTACACCTCAAGGAACTAGAAAGAGAAGGACACACAAAGCCCAAAGTTAGTAGAAGGAAGGAAATAATAAAGATCAGAGTGAGAATAAATGAAATAAAGACTGAAAAAACAAGAGAAAAGATCAATGAAACTAGGAAGCTGGTTCTTTGAAAACATAAACAAAATTGATAAACCTTTAGTCAGACTCACCAAAAAAAAAGATAAAGGGCCCAAATAAACAAAATCAGAAATGAAAGAGGAGATGTTGCAACTGACAGAAATACAAAGAATCAGAAGAAATTACTACAAATGATTATATGCCAACAAATTGGACAACTTAGAAGAAATGGATAAATTCGTAGAAACATACAATCTTCTAAGACCGAATCAGGAAAAAATAGAAAATCTGAACAGACGACTTACTAGTAATGAAATTGAATAAGTAATCCAAAAGCTCACAATAAACACAAGTCCAGAACCAGACGGCTTCACAAGTGAACTCTACCAAACATTTAAAGAAGGGCTAATGTCTACCCTTCTCAACTATTCCAAAAAATTGAAGGGAAAGAATGATCACAAACTTATTCCACGAGGCCAACATCACCCTGATACCAAAACCAGACAAAGACACTATCAAGAAGAAAAAAAAAAAATTCCAGGCCAATATCCCTGATGAACACAGATGCCAAAATCTTCAACAAAATATTAGCAAACTGAATTCAAGAATACATTAAAAGGATCATCCACCATGATCAAGTGGGATTTGTCCCAGGGATGCAAAGATGGTTCAACAGCTGCAAATCAAGCAGCATGATACCCCACATTAACAAAACGCAGGATAAAAATCAAAGGACCATCTCAACAGATGCAGAAAAAGAATTTGACAAAATTCAACATCCATTTATGATAAAAACTCCCAACAAAGTGGGTATAAAGGGAACATATCTCAACATAGTACGGGGCATATATGACAAGCTCACAGCTAACATCATACTCAACAGTGAAAAGCTGAAAGGATTTCCTCTAAGATCAGGAACAAGGATGCCCACTCTCGCCACTTTTATTCCACAAAGTACTGAAAGTCCTAGACACAGCATACAAGAAAAAGAAAGAAAAAGCATCCAAATTGGAAAAGAAAAACTGTCATTATTTGCAGATGACATGATACTATACATAGAAAACTCTAAAGACTCCACAAAAAAACTATTAGAAATAATGAATTCAGTAAAGTTGCAGGATATGAAATTAATATACAGAAAATATGTTGTGTTTCTATATACCAATAAAAAAAATCAGAAAGAGAAATTAAGAAACTGGCCCCATTTAAAATTGCCTCAAAAAAACCCCTAAAACCTAGGAATAAATTTAACCAAGCAGGTGAAAGACCTGTACTATGAAAACTGTAAGACTGATGAAAGAAATTGAAGATGACACAAATAAATGAAAAGATATACTGCGCTTATGGATTGGAGAATTAATATCGTTAAATTAGCCACACTATCCAAAGCAATCTACAGATTCAATGCAATCACTATCAAAATACCAATGGCATTTTTCACAGAACTAGAACAAATAATCCTAAAATTTGTATGGAAATATAAGAGAACACAAATAGCTAAAGCAATCTTGAGAAAGAAAAACAAAGATGGAGGCATCATGCGCCCTGATTTAAAACTATAGCACAAAGCTATAATAATCAAAACAGAATGGTACTGGCACAAAAACAGACACATAAACCAATGGAACTGAACAGAGAGACCAAAAATAAGCCCACACTTACATGGTCAATTAATCCATGACAAAGAAGGCAAGAATATACAATGGGGAAAAGACAGTCTCTTTAATAAATGTTGGGAAAACTGAACAGCTACATGCAAAAGAATGAAACTGGACCACTTTCTTACACGATATACAAAAATAAACTCAAAATGGATTAAAGACTTAAATGTAAGACCTGAAACCACAAAACTCCTAGAAGAAAACACAGGCAGTAAACTCTTTGACATCGACGTTAGCAATATACTTTTGGTTATGTCTCCTCATGCAAGGACAACAAAAGCAAAAATAAACAAATGGGACTACATCAAACTAAAAAGCTTTCACACAGTAAAGGAAACCAACCACAAAATGAAAAGGCAATTTACTGAATGAGAGAAAATATTTGCTAATCATATACCTGATAAGAGGTTAATATCCAAAATATATAAAGAACTCATACCATTCAACAACAAAAAAATAAACAATCCCATTAAAAAATGGGCAGGGGACCTGAATAGACATTTTTCCAAAGAAGACATACAGATGGCCAAGAGACACATGAAAAGATGTTAAACATCACTAATCATCAGGGAAATGCAAATCAAAACTACAATGTGATATCGCCTCACACCTGTTAGAATGGCTATTATCAAAAAGATAAGAAATAACAAGTGTTCATGAGGATGTGGAGAAAAGGGAACCCTTGTACACTGTTGGTGGGAGTGTAAACTAGCACAGCCACTATGGAAAACAGTATGAAAGTTCCTCAAAAAATTAAGAACAGAACTACCATATGATCCAGTAATTCCACTTCTGGGTATTTATCCAAAGAAAATAAAACACTAATTTGAAAAGATATATGCACCCCTTTGTTCACTGCAGCATTATTTACAATAGCCAAGATGTGGAAGCAACCAAAGTGCCCATCATTAGATGAAAGGATAAAGAAGATGTGATACACACACACACACACACACACACACACACACACACACACACACACTGGAATATTACTCAGCCCTAAAAAAGGAATGAAATCTTGCTATTTGTGACATGAATGGACATTGAGGGTATTATGTTAAGTGAAATAAGTCAGAGAAAGACAAATACTGTAGGATTTCACTTATATGTGGAACCTAAAAAACAAAACAAAACAGAAAGAAACTCATAGATACAAAGAAAGAACTGGTGGTCACCAGAGGGGAGGGGAGGGGAGGGGGATGGGTGAAATAGGTGAAGGAGATTAGAGGCACAAACTTCCAGTTATACAGTAAATGAGTCACAGGGATGTAGTGTACAGCATAGGGAATACAGTCAGTAATTCAGAACAACCTTGTATGGTGACAGATAGTCACTAGCCTTGTTGTGGTGATCATTTTGTAACATAAAGAAATAGTGAGTCGCTATGTCATATACCTGAAACTAATATAATATTGTATGTCGATTATACTTGAATTAAAAAAAAAGAAGGGGGTGACCTAGTGGCATAGTGGTTAAGTTCGCGCATTCTGCTTTGGCAGCCCAAAGGGGTTCACCAGTTCAGATCCCAGACGGGGGCCTCACACTGCTCGTCAAACCATGCAGTGGCGGTGTCCCACATACAAAATAGATCTTAGCTCAGGGACAATTTTCCTCAAGCAAAAAGAGGAAGACTGGCAACACACGTTACCTCAGGGCCAATCTTCCTCACCAAAAAAAAAAAAGAGAGAGAGAGCGATTATTTCATTTTATTAACAAAATAAAGGAATAAAGTCATATGATCATTTCAATAGATGCAAAAAAAGCTATTTCATAAAACAACACCATTTATAATTAAAAAAAGTCTCAGTAAAGTAGGAATAGATGGGAACTTGTTTAATCTAATACAGGTTATCTAATAAAAACCTATAGCTCACATCATGCTTAAAATAGTAAAATATTGAGTGCTTTACCCCAGGTCAGGAACAAGTCAACAACGTCCATTCTCACCAGTTCTATTCAACGCTATATAAGAGGGCCTAACCAGTGAAACAAGGCATGAAAAAATAGGCATAAAGATGTGAAAGGAAGAAATAAAACTGTCTCTATTTGTATTTGATGTGATGGTTTACACAGAAAACTTTATAGCTGGGTGGGGTTTCCCATTTACAGAAAATAAGAAACAGGAAGAGAAGAGAGCATCTTGGGGAATGCCTACATTTAAAGGATGGGTCGAGGATTAACAGCTCCCAGAGGAAACAGAGACAGGAGGCCAGATTAGTTTTCATAAGCTCTTTAAAAGCAGGGAAGTGCATCATACATGTTTTAAAATGTACCTAAAATAGCTAAGATTGCAAAAATACTGAAGCCTCAGCAATCTGGAATATTCCCTTATATAGAACATGAAACCCACACAATAAGAGAGAAATGAATACTTATCATATATAAATTTAGCAATACAATCACTGTTTACACAAGAAAATCTCAGTAAAAAAAGGATCAGAATTACTGGGCCAAGGTGTTTAAATGCTACTTATACCTGAAGTAGTTATAAGGAAATGACTCTAAATGTACACTAATTAATGTTAACTATGCCATCCACAACATACTAGATGATGCTTATAATATGAGATAAGGAACCTCAACCCTGAAATAACATTTGATTTTGGATAAAATCTCAATGAAGTAGAGAAGAAAAGACTATCATGTGTCTTTACCTATAATTTTTAATAAGAAAAAAGTATGTTTAATATCTTCTCTATCAAATAATAAAAGCACATGAGTGTTTGGTTCTTGGGTTGCAGTCATTCAAGCATCAAAACATTCTATCCCTAATTCAAAGTGATGTAGTAAGTTTCCTACAATTTTATGAAATTCAAGGTTCTCTTTTTTTTATTTAAGTCGGAGGGGTTTTTATAAGATTTAACTAAAAAGCAAGGTCAAAACTGTTTCACTGAATTGTGTTAACATAAGCAATTAAGTCTCGAACTGGCAGGGCCACTGCAGGAGGGCCTTGAGGGAGTCTTCTCTTAGCCGGTTCTCAAAGGCAGCACCTGCGATGCCTCCGCGGGCGGTGGCACCCACTCACACGAGACCCCACTGCCGGCCAGCAAACCCCAGCCTCAGGGCAGTTCTCCCCGCGCGGCCTCGAGCCCCAGCCCACACTGACTCATACGCGGAGAAACCTTCGTTGTATGTTATAAATACAGATTCAGAGTCCACCCACTACTGAATTAGTCTCCAAGGAATTTCTATTTTTAACTTGTCCAGCAGATTTTTTCTTTTTTAAAGATTTTATTTTTTCCTTTTTCTCCCCAAAGCCCCCCGGTACATAGTTGTATATTCTTCGTTGTGGGTCCTTGTAGTTGTGGTATGTGGGACGCTGCCTCAGCGTGGTTTGATGACCAGTGCCACGTCTGCGCCCAGGATTCGAACCAACGAAACACTGGGCCTCCTGCAGCGGAGCACGCGAACTTAACCACTCGGCCACCGGGCCAGCCCCTGTCCAGCAAATTTTTATCATGAGGCAAAGGGTAGCCAGTTTGTCTAAACCTACAGAATGGACTTTCTCAAACTATAAGTTGTGATCCTTAGGGGTTAAAAAAATCAATTTAATGGCTCACTATGAGACTGTTTCTAAAACGTAACAGATGAGTATAGAAAATATCAGAGTAGACTAAAAAAAAATTGGAAAAGGGGGCCAGCCCTGTGGCTGAGTGGTTAAAGTTCCTCGCACTCCACTTCGGTGGCCCGGGTTCGCAGGTTCGGATCCTGGATGTGGACCTACTCCGCTTGTCAGACACACTGTGGAGGCATCCCACAGACAAAACAGAGAGGAAGACTGGCACAGATGTTAGCTCGGGGACACGCTTCCTCAAACAAAAAAAGAGGAGGATTTGCAACGGATGTTAGCTCAGGGCAAATCTTCCTCACCAAAATAAACAAACAAACAAAAATAAGGAAAAGCATTATTTTGTGACATCTTTGTTTCAATTATAGAAATGTGTATAGTGTATATCCTATATATATATATACAATTATATATGTGTGTATATACTTATAAATGCTTTTGTGTATAGGGTCACAAAGTAAAACGTATTTCTTATCTTGGGTAGTGATGAAAAAATGTCTGACAGCTACCGCTAGAAGATAAGGAAAAAACTCAGAACTACAGAAAAGGAGACTACATGCATTTCCTGCCTGGAAGCAAGAATGTTAAGACCTTTTGGGTGGTCATATTAGCTTGATTTTGTGGTATTTTTATGATCATCAATAAATTGGACAACTCTTACTAAAAACAATTATTGTATTATGGCAGCTTTAACATTTCATCATCATGAGATGAGCACAGTGCGGAAAAGGATGCAGAGAAAACGCCCAGGTGCCCTCTGACTACACTGGGAAAACAGACCGTCTCCTCTTGCCCTCTTTCATGAATTCAGCGCCCTTAAGTTCTGGGGCCTGTGAACCCCCTCCATGTCACTTATGGACAGCATGTGATCTCAGAAGTTCCCTTCTCCTCTGGGATTTGCGACATCATTCTCTTCCAATTTTCTTTCTCACTCTGTGATTGTTCTTTCTTTGTATCCTCTTTACTCTCTGAATCTAAATATTTCATCTCTCTCTAACTCTACCCAAGTTATCTAAATCTAGTCTAATAGCTGACATTTATTACCTTTGTGTAGGTATATCGTACCATTTTATAGATGCAGAAACTAAGGCAAGAAAACCTTATTAACTTGTCTGAGGTCATACAGCTAGTGAAACAGCTGAGATGGGATTCCTATACAGGCAGTTTGGCTCCAGAGTCTTTATGTATGGTTTTAGTTACTTGCTTAGTAAGCACTAAATAAATATTTAGTAAATGAATGATGGTGGCAAGGTGTAGCAGACATGACTCTTTTGAGTCAGTGAGGGCTGGGTTTACCAGTTACATGACTTTGAGCAAGCTATTATGTTTAAGTTATATAAAATATAGATAATAATACATAACTTGAACAGTGCTGTCATATTTCAATATACAGCTGTACCGCATAATGACATTTTGGTCAACAATGGACCACATATACAATGGTGGTCCCATAAGATTAGCACCATACAGACTACATGTGCAGTAGGTTGTACCATCTAGGTTTCTGTAAGTACACTCTATGATGTTCACACAACAAAATCACCAAACGACACATTTCTCAGAACGTATACCTGTTGTTAAGCGACGCATGATTGTATTGCACATGACTGGCAAGCAGCAGATGCTAAAGAATCGGTATCTATTACTATTATAAGAATAAATGATTTGCTTGTTTTTTTAAAAGTTACCTATTGTCAACTTACATGGCTTTCAATCTCATACCACATTATTTTTTATTAAACTTCCTGAACATTAGAAAGGAGGTATATTTATGTTAGTATATAAAAAAATGGGAACTTGCTCTGCTTTCAGACCTTACAGATACACATCAGAGTTTCTCAACCTAGGCATTACTGACCTTTTGGGCGCAATAATTCTTTGTTGTGGAGGGCTGTCCTATGCATTGCAGGATGTTTGTCTAAAAGCATTCCTGGCAGTGGATGCCAAGAGCACCTCACCCCCAATCATGACAATCAAAAATGTCTCCAGATATTGTTCAATATCCCCTCTAGGACAAAATCACCCTGGTGGAGAACCAGTGCTTTACTGGGATCACACTGGGCCCTACTGCCCTAAGATGAATACTGTGAGACTCTGGCTTCTTTTGCTTATGATACAATTATCATAAGTAGAACACAATCTGTATACACCAAAAGGCTATATTTTTAAATTCTAGAAAATATAAATAGACATGTGTCCTCTCTCTTTAGGATAATTATCAAAATGCTACTTTTGGTATACATAGAGGATTTTGAAATTTTTTTTTTTTTAAGATTGGCACTTGAGCTAACATCTGTTGCCAATCTTCTTTTTTCTCTTCCTTCTTCTTCTCCCCAAAGCCCCCCAGTCCACAGCTGTATATACATCCTTTTGGCTGTGCTATGTGGGACGCCGCCTCAGCATGGCCTGATGAGTGGTGCCACGTGCTCACCCAGGATCCGAACCGGCGAAACTCTGGGCCGTCGAAGGGGAGCGCGTGAACTTAACCATTCGGCCACGGGGCCGCTCTCTGAATTATTTTCAAAATGTGACATCTTCCCTTATCCAAAAAATTCTAAAATCCACTTTGATCTATAGAGTTAAAGAGTAAATTAAATTCTTTTACCTTTAGGGCTGAAGTTATCGTTTGCTCAGCTGCTGGAGGAAATGCGCTCTGGCTGGAAACCACCTAGAACAAGGTTTTGATGCAGTTATAGTTTTGCTTAAGTCATTTACTTTTATAAATACGAATTTTGACCATAGCACGATAAAACTGTTTCTACAAGTCACATATAAAATAGTTATTATTACTGAGATATTACTAAGAGTAATATCTCAGAAATATCTCAGATATTACTGAGAATAATATCTCAGAAATGTTTTAAAAATTCATTTGTATTTATTAGTTAAGGCAGGGTGAAAACTCTTTCCTGTATAAAACAAATATATACTTCAAATAATGCAAACATTAAGGATTCTAAGAGCTAGCTTTCCTTTATTCAGTTTGGATAGGTTTTAGTTATAAAGTTTTAACTTGAAAAGGTCAGTCTAAAGCTATATTTACTTATTTCTTTAAGAAAATTCACCTTCTCTAGGCTGACTGCAATTTTCAATGTCTTTAAAATACACGTCAAACACCTCCCTTTTTACAAATCAATACAAACATTATGAAAATTTTGAAAGTATCAATAAAGACATTTAACTCAGCCTAAATACATACAATCTTTCATTGCTTGTGGTGCCTTAGAGTAATAATTATAGGAAATGGAAAATATATCATTTATTCTATTTACTTTTGTTTGTTATTTACTTTTTTGAGATTTGCCCATTAATAACCCTTTAAAATACATTTTGTCTAGGATGTGAAATACACATTTTTGGAAACCCCTAACTATAAAAGGACTAGTAAAAATTTTAAGCAAATGAATAATAGTCACCTATAAATATTCTGAAATACAATCTAGCATATTAAAGCTCATATTAGAGGGCAGTTTTCAAGAACATCATCTAACCTGAGCTTCCTTCAGGTCTTTTAAACATTTATCTTCCTACTTACTAAACGTTTCGAAAAGAGTTCACAGAGAGTAAACACAAGCTACTCAAAAGTCAAAGATGGGGTTGAAAGTATTGCTTTCCTAGTAATTATGAATATAGTTCATCTTAGGCATAATATATGAAGGCAGTCATTTATTAAAAATGCATTAGTAGAACAAAGCAAAAAGAGTATATATATTTTCTACTTGCAAGTAGTCATCAGTAATTACATCATAAAAATTCACTGCTTTTAATGCAGCTCCTCTCCCTCTTTTTTGTGCTAAAGCAAAAAGGACAGAATCTTTCTGACGCATTGGAGGGCTTAAGAGTTCTTATTCTGTCATGAGCTTTGCTATAGTTTACTACTACCCACATGATATCAAATTATGCTTTTTAATAGGTATGAAACACATATGATTTATCCTTAAATCATTTCTTCAATAAATTATACCAACCAAACTTGAAGATCTACGGTTCACATGTTTTAAATCAAATGTACAGACAAAACATCACACAAATAATAAAAGCCAGGATCAAAGACTGTTTAAAAAGAGTTTAATTCATCAGCTTATTTTAGTCATCACATTTTCATTGTATACTTTTGCAAAAAGTTAAATAATAATTCATAAGTTGTCCAAATTTGAGGCAAAAAGAAAGAACAACTTGAAATTAAGTCAAAAGAACTTAATCACAATAAAGATAAAGGTTACCTTTGTTACGGATTGGTGCAACTTATACAGTGAATTCACTACCGCCACATTTCTCCTCTGCCCTTCGGTAAGAGGCCCAATCACCTGACTTGCATCTCCTTGCGTGCAGAGCTGTAAGAATTCAACACAAGCAGAAATGACCAGAATGACAGTTCCTATTTAACTGGGGGAAGGCCTGCCCCCCGACAAAGAGAACGTGAACTGGAAGCATCCAGGTCCAGCTTTGGACTCCAGCACAGCCGGGAAGCCCTGCAGAGGTAACACCACGGAAGCGAGGCCCACGCGGTCCCGCACAGGAAGCACACCCTCCATCAATACTGCACGGCTGGTGGGCCTCGGAGCCACGTGTCACCCAAAAGCCCAGTGGGTGCTGTCATTGTGAAACAACAGCAGAGGACTCCCAGGGAACAGCTTCTGGCAACTGTCAAGAGTCTTTTTTCTACTCACAAACTCAGGATAAGGCATCAAAAAAGAGAAAGAAGGAAGGAAGAGAAGGAGAGAGGAAGGAATAAAAATAAACCTATATGCTATGTACATTTGACAGCCACAGCCATCATAATACTCCAACGAAATAAGTGGAGAAAAGAGGATCTACTCTTATTTTTTACAGATCAAAAAAATTTAAAAAGGAAGTTGCCTAAGATTATAGGGATGACCAATAGGAGTGGCATTAAGAACTTTCTACTCCTGACTTTCAATTTACTCCTAAAAGCATGAGTTTTAGGGAAAACGATATGGAATGTTTTACTGAGTTAATCTAAAACTATCATAGGTCAATTTAAGAAAACAAATCCACGTATAAAGCATTCTCATATTGAGCGGATTTCAATCTAATCCTCTATAGCAATTATTATTTAAAGATAAAATAAACTTGATCAAAACAAACAAACCAAGATCCAAATAACGTGATGGATGTGGTTGTAGATCTGAAACATGAAAAACTAGCCTTTTAGGAGAGGCGAAACTAAGAGCATCCTCTCCTTGTTATAGTGAGCCAAATAAAGTATGAGAGAAAGAAATACTATTTTTCCATCTACTTTCCTTTGATAAACACACATACACACACATATATTTTCAAAATTAAACTCATTTCCCACTTTATCAATTCCTACTTGTGGTAATAAAATGCAATTTAAAAAACAGTAAAAATTGCAGTGAAAATAAAGGGAATAATCCTTTGCTAAAGTTACAACCCATGATGATGGCTATTAAGTCAACATAAGGCTTTTTATCAGGGTAAATAATTCCAACTTATCTTGCTTTTCCTCGTGCACACAGTCACCAACTTGCAGTCAAGTTGTGTTCTAAAATCGTCAGTTGTAAGTCGGTGGTCTGACAAAAGCCTATTTCTCCTTTGGACACTATGTTAAGAATTAATGGTTAGACTCTCAGGAGAGCCCACAAAATCCACCTGAGTCTCCAATGTGGTGAAGCAGTAACAGAAGCTCTGAGCTCCTGTGAGAAAGCAGACGACGGGCTCTGTGCTGCGGTGAGGGGGGGAAAGGCTCCTGAACAAGCCACTCTGGCGATTAAAGTGGCAATGGTCAGTGGCATCAGTGGTTATGGAAGATCCAGGGTCAGATGCTTAAGACATATCCGTCCATAAGGGGCATTTAAAAGTTATGAGTTCTAGCTGTACAATTTTTTAAAATCCAATCTATCTTACTTTTCTTGAGATTCTCTCCAAACAATTTTGAAGAATTAACAACGAAATGGGATATCTCATTTCCACTTATTTCATGTATTCCATATTTAATGAAGAGACAGGTCTACTGCTAGAAAAGGGTGGAGATCATTTTATTACTGAGGACTGATCATATTTTTAGGGTTTAAAAGTATATAAAGGTCCATTCCACAGCCATTAGGATGCTATAACCAAAAACACAGATAACAAATGTTGGCCAGAATGTGGAGAAACTGGAAACCTCATACACTGCTGGCAGGAATGTAAAATGGAGCAGTCTCTCCAGAAGGCATTCTGGCCATTCCTCAAAGGTAAACACAGAGTGCCATATACCCACAAATTCGACTCTTAGTTGTACACACAAGAGAAACAAAAACATATGTTCACACACAAACTTGTACACAAATGTTCCTAGCAGCATTACTCCATTGCACAATAGCCGAAAAAAGGTAAACAACCCAAATGTCAACCAACGGATAAATGGATAAATAAAATGTAGTATATCCATACAACGGAACATTACTGAGCAAAAAGAAGGCCTGAAGTTCTGATAACGTGCTACGACATGGATGAACCTTGAAAACTTTCTCCGTAAAAGAAGCCAGTCACAAAAAGCCACATATCAAATGACTGCATTTATATGAAATATCCAGAATAAACAAACTCAAAGAGAAAGAAAAGTAGATTAGTGATTTGGGGCAGGTGGAAGAGGAGCAAATGGGGAGTGACTCCTAATGGTTAGGAGGTTTCTTCTTGGGGTGATGGAATGTTCTAAATTTGATTGTGAATATACTAAAAAACATTGAATTGTATACTTTGAGCTTTTAAAAAAAGCTGTTTTTAAAAAGTATAGAAAGAAGAATCCCCAGACTTTAAGAGCTGTCTGATGAATGCCCTCAGAGCCTCGTGAAAACTAAGGTTAAGATAAGATGGCTAAGTTAAACAGACCTACAAAGCTCTATGAAGAAAATACTAGAGGTAGAGCAGCAAAGCATTGAGAATATTAAAAAACTAAAAATGAAACATCACTTGTGCCAAAAACACAGAACAAAATTTAAATATCAAAATGAAAACATAACACTAGAAGATTGGAAACGGAGGATAATCTGCTCTTTATCCTGCTTTTACAGCACAGAATATAATCGGTTAAGTGCATCCTGTGTCTCTCTCCAGCACCACTCCTGTCACAATAATTTTTTTCTAAATCGTACATACACTATGGCCCTTTACCCCTAAATATTTCAGTGTGTACTTCCTAAGAATAGGGACAGTCTCTTAAAAAACCTCAGTTCAGTTATCAACTTCATAAATTTACATTGATACAATACTTTTATCTGGAATCTGCCATATCTCCAAGGAGTTCTGGGTCCTTCTAGTGGGGAGTGGTATTACAGACTAAGATCTGGGTACCAGGTGTACTCATTGCTACTCACTCCTGCAGTAACTCTTGATTAACTCAACAGACGTACAGATAGTCCTTCCAACACCCTGGACTCTCAGTTCCTTGTCCTCTTCTCCTTCAGGTTAGAACTATGCAGTGAACACTCACACACTGAGAACCTAGATTTCACAATTAACATTCTGCAATTTGCTCTACATCACATATCTATCCATCCTTCAACTTATTTTACATTTTTGATTCATTTCAAAATAATTTGCAGACATCAGTATACTTCAGTTAAACACGCATATGTACTTCACCTAAACACTTAAGCATGCATATAATTAACTAGAATTCAATATTTACTTAATTTTCTTTTTAATGTAAAATTTAGGTAAGACGAAATGCAGACATTAAGTGTACAATTCAATGAGCTTTGACAAATGGCTTTTCTTGTGCAGCGCTGACCACGTCACTTCACAAGCTTCCCTCATTCCACTTCCCAGTCAACCCCCCCTTCTGGTTCACTTAGCCGTGGCTCTCAGCCGGGCTATACTCAGAGACAATATGGAAAGATATTTTTAAAGAGTTTCAAAGACAATGTTTCACAGCTCATTCAGTCTTTTGCCAGCCCCTGCTGCCACTGTGTTGTTCTTCCTGAAAAAAATTTTAATTTTTGCTCATACATACTGTTTTCAAAAACATTAAAAATAGAGCATAATTTATTTTTTCTAACATTTTATTATGAACACTTGAAAGACTTGTACATTGAACACCATATACTGACCACCTAGATTTTACTTATGTTATCCAACCCTCTATCCATTTTCTATTTTTGATGCATCTCAAAATAAAATGCAGACATCAGTATACTTGTTACTATTGACTTCACCCCTTGATTAGTTTTGCCTATATCTTTCTATTAAGTTTTTTGTGTATGTGCATGTAAAACTTCTTTCACTCAGCATAAGGTTTTTGGTTTTCACCCATGTTTGTTCCTTTATATTGCTACGTGGTATTCCATTGTATGAAGTTATCAGAGTTGGTTTTATCCATTCTCCTGTTGTTCCAAGAACGTCAGTAATAAAATGAACACTAGAGTTGTCTCTACCGCTCGGTAGCTGAGTAACATATGGCTTCAATTTCTTCATCTGTAACATGCAACTAATAATACAGTTCATACTAAAGTATCCTTTGTAGACTGTAAAATGCCTTAGCAATGTAAGGTATTACCATTTTTATCTCTAGATAATTCTATGTCTTGATCTTATTTTCTTCTCACTTATCCCTTTGCTTGGGCTTCTGTCCTACAACCCACTCCTCCAAGCTCTAGCCCAGCTCAGTACTGGCTAGGGATGAAAGCACAGATGAGGACTGAGGAAACAGAACCAAAAGCCAGTGCAGCTGCCTGGAGTTAGAGTGCATTCTGGCTCCTTCTGGGTTGTGGTAACAAAGGGTCTTGCACAAAGTAGGCGCTTCCTAATGACTTGAGAATCTTCCCCACCTTGAGCCACGTTAACTTTCATTGTTTCAAGTTATTCCCTTCATTTGAATTCCTTAAAATTGACTTTTCACTAATTCATGTACATGTTCAGCAAGGCATCTTAAAATAGAAGATGCTCACTGGGTATCTGTTGAAAGACTGAAGGGCCAGAGTAATGGTTTCTCATTGTTGGTTTTTCAAAGTCCACCTTACTTGAGATGAATAAGATTGTATGGAGGTGCAAAAACACAGCCTTGGCTGTAAAGCATTAGGAACTGAGGGACTGGAAAGGTGGGAGCGGTAAGCGATTCAACATCCTAAACTATGAGAAATGTACATCTGGGGAATCATGTTACACTATTTAATACAATCTGGAAATATGTCAGGAACCAAAAGAGCTGTATTTGAGTTTTAAAAATCTCTTGCAAACACGGAAAGAGAGGAAATCCATAGGCTAAAGGAATCCTTAATAATAACTAAATGGGGGCTGGCCCCATGGTCGAGTGGTTAAGTTTGTGTGTTCTGCTTTTGTGGCCCAGGGTTTCGCCAGTTCGGATCCTGGGTGCAGACATGGCACCACTCGTCAGGCCACGATGAGGCAGCGTCCCACATGCCACAACTAGAAGGACCCACAACTAAAAATACACAACTATGTGCTGGGGGGATTTCGGGAGAAAAGAAAAAAAGAAGAATAACTAAAATGGTTCCTATGTGCAAATGATAAGACATTATTTCTTTTTACATTTAACTATCTGAAGAAAATATTTTTCAGAAATTCTAATTCTGTACATCTGCTCACTAGGAACATTATGTGAACTCAATGTGTGAGAAATAACTGAGACTGAATCCTTGAAACAACGATAAGCTGTAGAGTTAACACGAAGCATGTTTTTATATAATTAACTTGCAAATGAAATGACAAAGATCTCCCTAACATCACAGCCGAGGGCTAGAAGTAAAAGAACTAAAACTGACAATTCAAGAGGAGAGTTGGATGACAGCTTTAAATTTCTACTTAGAAAATCTACTGAAAATTACTTTGGGGGAATTATAAATTTGGTGACTCAGAAGAATGTCTAAAAAGAACAAGAAAATACTTTATGGATTAGTTATGAATTAGAGAATGTCAAGTTACTTTTCAGGTACTACAGAAATACCATTAGTACTCCATTTACCTATAATTTCCATTACTGCTAAGGAAACATCAAGACTATAGGATAACTCCTTTTTATGTAGACTTGTTCATAATAAATCTAAGTATTTCTTCAAGCATACATACCACAAATGAGAAAAAAGTATGCATTAGAATTTCATAGGTTTAGAGCAGAACAATGTGAAATTATACTAATCTACAATGCTTCCCTGAATGAAAACAAATCAAAACATTTTTATACTCAAATCAGATATTTTTAACAAAAACTTTGAAATAAGTTCTGATGAATCTTTAGTTATATCTATAGTTAGTTATTTTTCTGAAAGGGGTGAGCCTGTTTGCATTACACTTACCACATTAATTAAAATTTTTTCTGCTGAGGAAGACTCGCCCTGAGCTAACATCCGTGCCAATCTTCCTCTATTTGGTATGTGGGTCGCTGCCATAGCATGGCCACCAAAGAGTGGTGTAGGTCCATGCCTGGGAACCAAACTGGGCCACTGAAGCAGAGTGCGCCAAACTTGACCACTAGGCCATGGGGCCAGCCCTCCAAATTAATTTTTAATGTGAAATTTATATTAAGACAAAATCTTTTGATCTAATATATGCTTTCTATTCAATTTGGGGTTCACAGTGAAAAGAAAAAAGTACACACAAGATGTAAAGTATTATTTCTAGTGAAAAGTATAAAGGGCAAATATCTGGCTCTCCAATTGTCATTCCTCACTCCCACGCATACAGAAGACAGCAGTAATGCATTGGGGCCCTGTTATGGCATCGCAACACAGCACTCCAGGCCGTGACTAGAAATCTCTTAGACCTGACCTGAGGGGTGAACTCTTAACAGATCAGCAATCACTGCTCTACATCTTAGCGGTTTTTCTAGACATATGGTCCAAGGCCTCTAAGCGTATTCCATGGTTTAACTAAATGTTTTCTAGGTCAAGAGATGCTAATGAGCAATATATTCCAACAGCTGCAAAAGTGCTTTATCCTTACATATTCCACTTATTAGAAATATAGCCTATGAAGATAATAAATTAAAGTTATATGTACAAAGATAGTGTTATCTATAAA
Organism: Equus caballus; assembly: GCF_041296265.1. Lineage (NCBI taxonomy): Eukaryota > Metazoa > Chordata > Mammalia > Perissodactyla > Equidae > Equus > Equus caballus. The sequence goes on from NC_091687.1 coordinate 7,273,491, forward strand.
ACAGAAAAATTGGAAAACCCTGGTATATTAGCAATACACACGATGGAACAAATAACAACAGAAGATGCTCATGTTGTAGTGTCAACTGTAAGAAAAAAAGCATATCTGTCTATGCCGCAGTTTGCTCTTACAAAAAGACTGGAAAGAAAGAAAGCAAAAATGTTAAGCGATAGTATGAAGCATTACATAATGAGGAATGTTACCAAAACATTAGTAAAGGGCACTGTGGAATTCCACAAAGTATCTAAAAGGTTCACTTGTAGAATACACTTAGAAATTGTTATAGAAAATAATTTCATCCATTACAAAAACGAGAGATGTGCAATCTCCATCCTTGAAAGATAATATGAGAAAATAAATCGCTTTGGTTACTGTTTACTTGTCCAAAAGAACGTTTTTGGGAAAGATAATCTCTTTTGATCTACTAATCTGTGACACAGATGAAAATAATGATTTTTATTGACACTTATCAAATGCTTTCACTCTAGATTACTTGGTTCAGGTTAAGGAACACAAAAATAGAATTATGATTAAATATCACTTAGCTTATTATACTATGCCAATTATCCTATAAAACTCATTATATAAATATATATACAAACTCACAATTAAATTATCAAACATCCGTAACACTAAATACAGTGTGTACTACATTAGAACTTGTATGGTATTTGGAATCCAGACGCAAGGCACGTTTCTGTAACGGACAGCAAAGGACAAACCTGTAGATTTATGCAGGAATCCTTCACTTCCCTGGCTGTAAACTTAACTAAACTTCCCTGACAAATGAAACTAATTTTCTTAGGTGTTAAAACTATCAGAAAGTATTTTCAAGAAGATCTTTCTACAGTACATCACACTTTTCTGGTTTCATAAATAAGGTACACATGTACCTTAAGACGGCAAAGTCTACTTAACCACCATCGGTGTTCACAAGTGTCACAGTGGGTGGTGTTCTTGTGCCACTACACCTTTTCGTTTTACAAACGACTCTGTTACAACTTAGTATACGTGCCTGCTTGCCCCTTTCACTCATTAAACAGCCTTAGGTTGCCACAGGTTTTGAAATTTTATATTTCCTTTTTCTTTAAACTTTGATGATTTCATGAACTCTTTTCTTATTCCTAAGGTGTCTCATTCCTAAGTTTCCTCTCTTTGGTCTTCTCTTCTCTCCCCTCATCTTGGTCTAACTTGCTCTAAAGTGGAAAATAAGCAGACTATGCACATGAAAGTTGGGAGGCTTTCCTAGGAATTAAGTGTAGACTCTAGTGCAGGGACATTGTGACATCTACTCTAGCAGTTAGAGGATGTTTTTATTTCCTTCCTGGTTCTTATTTATATTTCAGAATTTGTCAAATATTTGACTACTTAATTAACAACAAAAAAAGAGGTGTTACTACTTATCTCTTTACCTAAAAATAAGGACAGGTACATTCTACAATCATGTAGAAGAGCTTCAGCGGTGATATTACATCTTGACATCAGACTAAACCTTCGCACAAATCTCTTATCAAAGAGATAATCGCTTGAGACAGGTTCCCTTTTGGACGGTCAACATAGAACCAAAAAAGCTGGAAACCAAATCAAATCCTGTTGGGGCCGGCCCAGTGTCGCAGCAGTTAAGTGCGCACATTCTGCTTGGGCAGCCCGGGGTTCGCGGGTTCGGATCCCGGGTGCAGACACGGCACCGCTTGTCAAGCCATGCTGTGGTAGGCATCCCATATATGCAGTAGAGGAAGATGGGCATGGATGTTAGCTCAGGGCCAGTCTTCCTCAGGAAAAAAGAGGAGGATTGGCAACAGATGTTAGCTCAGGGCTAATCTTCCTCAAAAAAAAAATCTTGTCTATATACGAGAGATGAGTAGTCACCATCTTTGTAATTCAAAGCTGTGTTGCTCAGACACCTGCATTCCTGTTACAAAGCCCTTTATCAAGCCACCCCTCTCTAACCTCCTGCAGATGTTCTCCCATGCTCTGGGCCTTTAAGCCAAAAATCGCCACCTGGCACACGGGATTTGGGAACTACAGGGGCTGGGGAAGGCACAATTAGCTAAGAATGGTTCCTTTGGAGCTTTTACTTTATTTTTCTTTAAAGGGCCTTATGCTTTTGAACAACAGATGGAATTTCCACCTACCCGTGACCAATCACTGACTCCTAAACATTGGCCTTGTTAATTAATTGAATCACACGTTTGAGTATTTTTAATTTTTTGAAGAGAGAACTGTTCACTGTCAGGTATGCTGAGCTTTCCCTATTTTCCAATAATGAATACTATGACTAATTCATCAATCGACAGGAAAATTCTTCATAGATCCACAAAGTATAGAGAATAAGGCCTCTTTGATTTGGGTAATTTGGGTTTGGTACAGACTGAATTTTAAACCACAGAATTTACAAAAGAAATGGGAGTTTGTTATCCACAGGGATACAGAAAAACTAAAATACCGGCATCCTACTATTAAGGCCTAAGTTAACCAATAAAATTTAAAAGAATAATTAGTCTTCATATATTTATATATAGACTAGTACTTTCACAGTTTTTGAGAGATACAAATTCTGATGTAATTAAACCTATAATCTTGTATGCATTATGAATTTTCATAGCAAAGAAGTTCTTTATATATAGCCCAAAGATAAATTTCAATTTAACGAGTCTTAATAATAAAAAAATTTTATATTATTGAACTCCAAGCTAATGAGGCTCTCTCTGTATATTAATCTTAATAGTAGTGTTCATAATGTCAAGACTTGAAAAAAAAAAGTTAATTATCTGACTGAGAGCAACAATTATCTAAATAATTAGAAATTTATTTTGGGGCTGGCCTGGTGGCCTAGTGGTTAAGGTCTGTGTGATCTGCTGCAGCAGCCTGGGTTCAGTTCCTGGGCACGGACCTACACCACTCGTTGGCAGCCACGCTGTGGTGGCAACTCACATACAAAATAAGAGGAAGATTGGCACAGATGTTAGCCCAGGGCAAATCTTCCTCAGGTAAAAAGAGGAAGACTGGCAACAGATGTTAGCTCAGTGTGAATCTTCCTCAGCAAAAAAAAAGAGAGAAATTTATTTCGCAAAATCTGGCCATAATGTCATTCCATGTTTGTCTGCCACAAATGACTATAATTGTCTGAGAAGTCTTATGGAAGTAATTCCAAAGAGGAGCATTCTACTGTGGCCTGATTAGTTCTCCTAACCTTCACAATCTCCCATTTTCATAGTGGGTTTGTCAATTCCTCTCTGAAATTCTATCCATTTTGTTTTATTAGTCTGAGGCTGTGTTGTAAGGTGTATCATAATCCTTACACCTTCCTAATAAATTGTTCCTTTTCTCATTTTGTGACATCCTTCCCCAATCTCTAATAATGATTTTTGCCTCAGAGTCTATTCCATCTGATGTTAATACAGTTACATGAGCTTTCATATCTAATTAGTATTAGCCTGAAATATTTTTCTCCATTCCTTTACTTTCATCCTTTATATGTCCTAATGTTTTAGATATATCACACAAAGCTAAATTTAGTTATTGAGCCCATCCAAACTGAGACATGTCAGTGGCCAGTTTAATCTATTTACATTTATTTTGATTAATGATGTATTTGGGAACCATCTTACTATGAACTTTTTATGTGCTTTTCTTTTTCTTTTTCTTCTGTTTACTTGTCAGCCTTTTGCTGAACTGGTATTTTTCTCTTTTACCCTTTTTTTCCATCAATTCATTCAGAAGTTATACATACTATTTTTATTCTTTCAGTGATCATAATTAAAGTGTTAAAATTTATACCCAACTTTAGTCAAAGTACCTATGGCTTTACATTCCTCCTGAACCATACAGGCATTTTAAAATGCTTTAAAATTCATGATCTGTTCCTCATTTTAAACTTTAATGGGGACTTGTATTTTAGTTGTCTTGTTTAAATGTCCCAAATTAATCACTATTATTTCTTATTTTATGCAATTAAGGGTTAGATTTCCCTACATGTTTACAAACTATTTGTGCTTAGTATAACTTCTGCCCTTTCAATCCTTCCTTTTGAGTTGGATTTTCTCCTTCTGTGTCCAACCATTAAATGGCTTCCCCTCACTCAGGAGGCCAAAGCCCTTACCCTATCTTGCAAGGGCTGGCGTGACCTAGAGTTAAGGTGGTAGAGTTTCAAGGATATTAGACAGGGTCACAGGAATTCTAGGAGCGCGAGAGCATGTGGTCTCTAGTCTCTCAGTGCCAGGAATCCAGGCATACGAGCAAGGTTGAAGAAGCTGAGTCCTCAGAACTAGAGGCTCTGGAGTTGAAGTTGACATTGCATGGTGGTGGAACCGAAGTCCAGACACAATCTGCTTCAACAGCTACGAGACTTCCATGGGCTCTTAAGCCACTTGTACCTGCCTCCACAGGCCCACCTGGTGTGACCAGTCCCTCTGGGTGCTAATTAAATTATTTCTTCTGTTAAAAACTTGCATATGGAAAAAATGGAAACAGAACTAACTGAAAGGTATAAATTGAAAATCAAAAGTTTTCTCTTCAGGGGCCAGCCCTGTGACTGAGTGGTCAAAGTTCCACGTGCTCCGCTTTGGTAGCTCGGGTTTGTGGGTTCGGATCCCGTGTGCAGCCCTACTCCACTCATCAGCCATGCTGTGGAGGCATCCCACATACAAACTAGAGGAAGAACGGCACAGATGTTGACTCAGGGCTAATCTTCCTCACAAAAAAAAAACCAAAAACAAATGTTCTCTCTTCACATCCTGAGGGGTCCCATTCTCCATGGAATCATACGCTAACAGTTTCTTGTTGTGGCTTTCCAGAGGAAAAAAAGAAAAGCACAAAACAGTATTTATTTATATATCTACTTTACTTACAGATGCGACTACTAAATATACTATTTTCATAGTCTTTTTCTAGCCTAATAATAGATCTCAGAGACTTTTCCAAATCAGCACACAGAAATCTTTACAAGACTATAAAGTATTTCCCTCACTAATTTGTAACAAGCTCCCAAACCATCATATTTTCCTGAAGCATTTTCTATGGAAGTTTGAGAGAGAAAGGAAAAGGATACGAATTCCCCAGAGCTCAATAATCCTTGTCATTACTGCCAATCTTTGAAGGCTATTATTGTGCCAGATTATATGGTAGTTCTAGTTTTAATTTTTTGAGGAATCTCAAAAAATGCACATTTCTTATTTTCACTTTTGTTAATTTGATCCATGTGTGAGCACTGTCTTTGCTGAGAGCCCTATTTAGTTGGGAAATCAGATTTCTAACTGTAATTCACTTCTAGGTATTTATCTGAAGGAAATGAAAGCACTGTCTTGAAAAGACATCTGCACCCCATGTTCACAGCAGCATTATTCACAACAGCCAGGACATGGGAACAAGCTAAGTGTCCATAGACAAATGAATGGAAAAATGAAATGTGGTATAAATACACAATGGAATATTATTCAGCCATAAAAAAGGAGGAAAAGTTCATGAGCCCTCTTTTTTTGTTATTGTCATGCTCCCAATTAGGCTTTGTGATAGATGGCATAATCGGTCCCAAACCTTCATCCTTTTCTGCATCCACATCCTTTGCTATTTAATATTGCACTGTGGAGGGGTTGTTTTGGTGAGCCAGACTTATGGAGATACTTCCTGTCTTGTGCCTCTGCCTTCACCCTGAGATCAAGCCCAGAATAGCCTGCTGCAGGATTAGAGAGACGCAGAACAGAGTATTAACTATGGAATGCCAGCCTCGATCTGCAGCCAGCCTGCTGTGAGCAAAGCCAGCCAAGATCAGCAATCAGCTAGCTGCCCCCCATCTGCCTTGAGAAGCATGAGCAATAAATGCTTATCGTACACCACTCAGGTTGTAGTTGTCTGTTATGCATCAGTCTTGTGGCAACAGATAACTAATACAGACTTTGACAGACTTTAACTGATGACTTTGAATTTTTGACTTTCTCCTGAAATATTTCCTAATGACAAACAATAACCATTGTTTGACATTTCTCTCTATGTTCACTATGGCCTACTGAATCTTAGATACACATCATGATCTCCTACAGACCTGGCACAAGCCGTAGAAAAATCAAGCTCTTACAAGTCTGGGAAGCAAGTCATAAAACTATCTTAAAGGAAAGAAGGAGTGATCCTAAAATAGTCCAACATAAGAATAGAGGTAAGAGAGTGGAAGGCTGTCTAAAGAATTAAGAGGGTATGTAACCCAGCAGGATCAGTGTATTTGTGCTACGGCTAAAGTGCATTTGGTCCAGGAGAATCTACTGATATGTTTCATCTGTTTGCACAAAATACAGAAACTCTTCTAAGTGACTTCATATTTTTATTATCTTTAATTCACGTGAATGTTAATAACATAGGTTATTACCATATGATATTATATGGAGGAGGATCCAGGTAGATGACATTTAAATCTGCATTAAATAATTCTTTTAAAACTAAAAATGTTGCACTGATATGTTTCTATATCACCATTTAAATATCACACATGTAGGTTTTCTTCTACTAAAGGAATGTCAAGTCTCCAAATTACTCATGAAATTATACAAAGAATAAAGCGCATATTTACAAAGCTTTACAAAAAACCCTGCCATCTAGAACTATTGACCTCATATACAGCGACTGACCTGCACTGAAGTTGAAACCTCCCCTTAAATGTCATTCCTATTATTGTTTCAAATGGTCTGCAACCTAATTAAATGCCAATCTACTTTCTCACAGTTTATAACACTTGACATTTACTTACTAAGATTCTAGATGCCACTCCCTGAAACCATCAGATGATAGTTATTGTTGGAAAGAGCCCTAACAATTTACCTTTTAAAAGAATACTTATTAGTATACTTGCTTATAATTTTGATATGGCAATTTATAAGTCATAAATTATAAAAGTACCACAATAATTCCCTTATATACTAATATTTTAATTTCCTTTTAACATACAGAGGACAAGGAAAACATTGATTCCAACCTGCCAGAGCAAGGTCTAGTGATGTTTTCTTCTAAAGGTCACATTTCAGAAATACAGAAACAAATCACCAATACACCACGATTAAATAATCAATTTGTTCAGTTCAATCGTAAAATATCACGATATCTACATCTATAGGTGTGTGTATTTTGAACATAAAATTTTACTTAGTAAATTAATTACAACTTCACGATTGTTGCCAAGACAAATGAATAAGAATTTTTAAGTGAAGAGAGGCTAAAATACACTGATCTCATTTTCACAAGAGAGCATCCAGAAGGCTGATATTCACATGACACATACTAAATTAAACACTTAGTAGAAGAAGGAAATCCTATTGCCTATAACTCACACGTGAGAACTCAAGGCTAAATCCCTGTTATTTCTAAATTAAACTACTAAACCATCTAAATATCTGCTATCATCTGAATGTTTGTCCCCCCCCCGCCCCCCGCATCCCCCCAACCGTACATTGAAACCTAAGCCCAAGGTGAAGGTATCAGGAGGCGGAGCCTCTGGGAGGTGATGAGGTCATGCGGGCAGACCCCTCATGAATGGGACTCCTGCCTTTATAGAGAAAGTCTCTTTGCCCTTTCCAACCTGTGAGGTTACAGGGAAAAGATAGCCATCTATGAACCAGGAAGGCGGCTCTCACCAGACACCGACTCTGCTGGTGCCTTGATCTAGGCCTTCCCAGCCTCCAGAACTGTGATTAAAACATTGCTACTGTTTATAAGCCACCTAGTTCACGGCATTTTGTTACAGCAGCCCAAATCGACTAGGGCAGTACCCATTAGGAACACAGAAGTTAAAGAAACTATGATACATAAATAAAATATATTATGCATGTATAAAAATAGTAGATGTAGATCTTTATGTCACTGTAAAGTGAATAAGTAAATCACAAATCAATATGTACAGCATAATCCCACTTTTCTTAAATAAAAAAGAAAGATGCATTTGTGTCGAGATACAAGAGAGTTTTAAAGCTTGGTCTAGAGTTAAATCTGAGTTTGAATGCTAGCTTCAACACTTGCTAGCCAGCATTCTATTTTTAGCAGTCTATACTGGGCATGCTACTAATCTTTCTCAGCCTCAATTTCCACATTTTGTAGTGGTGGATATTGATACTTCCATTTCATATGATTGTTGTAAAATAAATGAGAAAATACACGTAAATGGCTTAGCACAGTCCAAGCCACAATAATGCTTAATAACGGCAGTTATTTTTATGGCCCCATCCTAACCTTAAAAAATGAATTTCCTGGTATCACTTAAGAGGAAGAAAAAAAGATTTAATGATTTGTCCCACAGAGGTTTAGGTTTGTAAGACACATAACTGGTGATTAATAACAGAAAAGGCTTCAATAAAATAATACCTATGTAATGATAAAATAATTTCCGATTATTATAAACACATATAGGTACTATATATAATTTATATATGTTATAATCTACTATACACTAGAACACTAAAATAATGAGGTTAAAAAGAAATAATATAGTTTTCAAAGGCATGTGGAAGAATATATCCAAATATACATAGTGAGTTTAGATGACCAGAAAGATGGCCCACAGAAAGGATCAACTTGAATTTCAAGTCAACATTTCCATTTAGAAATATTTCCAAAAAGAATAGACATTCTACTTAAAAATCTGTTTCAAGTCTTTCTCCCACTAAAGACTTAATATTTGGCTATTTTCCTCTGAATGTTTTCAGTGAAATAATTCTTTTTTTTTTTTTTAGGAAGATTAGCCCTGAGCCAACTACTGCCAATCCTCCTCTTTTTGCTGAGGAAGACTGGCCCTGAGCTAACATCTATGCCCATCTTCTTCTACTTTATATGTGGGACGCCTACCACAGCACGGCTTTTGCCAAGCGGAGCCATGTCCGCACCCGGGGTCCAAACCAGCAAACCCAGCAGCCGAGAAGCTGAAGGTGCGAACTTAACTGCTGCACCACCAGGCGGGCTCAGTGAAATAATTCTAAAAGAACAGGAATATGGCAACATCAAAGAACAAAACATGTCAAATTTAAAACTACAGAGGAGTGACAGAAATAGCGTCAACAGCCAAAAAATGAGATGAACACTAAAATGTTATTTAAGTCATTAATCAAAAATATATTTTGAAAATAAAGCATATAATGTTCTTTGTAATCTTAATTAATGCTTAGGCTTTCTTTACACACTAAAATGAAAGTTGAAAAGTAAAATTACTTTTTTTTTTTTAAGATTTTATTTTTCCTTTTTCTCTCAAAGCCCCCCGGTGCATAGTTGTGTACTTTTAGTTGTGGGTCCTTCTAGTTGTGGCATGTGGGACGCCACCTCAGCGTGGCCTGACGAACAGTGCCACGTCTGTGGCCAGGACTCGAACTGGCGAAACTCCAGGCCCCTGAAGCAGAGCACGTGAACCTAACCCCTCAGCCACGGGACCAGGCCCCAAGTAAAATTACTTTTGAAAAAAAATTCACTTAAAAATTTTTAAAGTCAATGACCTTCTGTTAACCTTTAGCATTGTAGGTTTGGTGGGCCTGAGTAATTTAGGGTCGCAGACTATTTGACCAACAGAATCAATTAAATCAAATCTCTGCTGATACATTTTAATCTTGTCAAATTCTTTTGCCATTATTGCCTTAACTGAAGTCACAAGTTACCATCATCACTGCCCCTCCCCCTGCACAAAAGCAAAATACTTTCTAGATATACCCTGGCTCTTCCCTATCATGTTCTCAGGTGGGACCATCTCATAAGGGTTTTTTTCCCTGACATTTTCAGTAATTACACTAAACTCAATTGGATATAATACCGAATTTCATCAATCACAATAAACAATGTTTTTTAAAGCAACAAACATTACAATAAAGCTTCTATAAAAAAAATGTTTGAGAGAAAAATTAGTCATTTAATTACCTACAAAGAGATTCCATAGTCTTCATAGGGCTAGTTTTCAATAAAGAAAGTTTAAAAAAGATGCTTCTAAATTATCTGTCAAGGCTACAAGAATAACTGAATGGAAAATAGCACCACATTAATACACAAACAAAATTCAGCCATCCACTGGAACTCAAAGTAAGAAGCCTCACGATATGACTGTTACCACCAAGGATCATTTTTTCAAATATCTTCAATTTTTTACCAATCCTAAAACTTATTCCAGAACCAAGTGGGACTACTAAGATACAGGTAAAACCAGAGTACTTCATTTTACAATGTTTCAAGTGGGAGCAGTGAGAGGCTAAACTGAAAACATGGTTGGCTACCCTATAAAGATGGTAGAGATATCAGATTTTGGCACATTCTCTAAAATTAGTCCATCAATGACAATTAAAAATATACTAAAGCCTTATTCTTCGGATTTCAGTTAGCATACATAAAATACTAGTTAAATACATGTGCTGAACTTTAAAACATTAATGTACAGAATTAAGATGATGATTGAGTTATTTAGCTATTATTTTATTTTTTGCTGGGAAAGATTCTCCATGGGCTAACATCTGTTGCCAATCATCTTCTCATTTTTTTCCCTCCCCAAAGCCCCAGTACACAGCTGTGTATGTTCTAGTCCTGAGTCCTTCTATGTGAGCCGCCACCACTACAGCATGGCTACTGACAGACCAGCAGTGTGGTTCCGTGCCCAGGAACCAAACCCAGGCCACTGAAGTAAAATGTGTCAAACTTTAACCACGAGGCCATCAGGGCTGGCTCCGTAGCTATTATTTTAAATACATGCAAACAGCTGTTTAAATAGAATAATTTTAGGGTTGAATATTCACGCTCCAGGGTTAGAACTTTTAGAAAGTAAATCAACATTTTTCTATTACAATTTTAAGGACTTCACTTCCTCCAATCATTCTTCTAATGGTTCAAGTCAATTTCACACTAGCTAACAGTGTGCGAATGACATTTGGAACAAGCAGTCACGTGAGAGGGGAAATTTGATCAATCTGAAATAATTATATTTAAAAATATATACAATTAGCCCATAAAGTGGCACATGTATTTTATTAAAAGCCTTATAAAACCTGCCTGCATTCTGAAAGTATGACAATGGTAGGAGGGCTATTTTTTTTTTTTGAGAAAGATTAGCCCTGAGCTAACATCTGCCGCCAATCCTCCTCCTTTTGCTGAGGAAGACTGGCCATGAGTTAACACCTGTGCCCATCTCCCCCTCTTTTATGTGGGATGCCTGCCACAGCACGGCTTGACAAGCAGTGCCATGTCTGTACCTGGGATCTGAACCGGTGAACCCAGGCCACCGAAGTGGAACGTGCACACTTAACTGCTGCGCCACTGGGCTGGCCCCAGCAGGGCTATTTTTAATGTAACGTTTTTCCTGATTTAAAGTCATCAGAAAATTTCAAAACTTCACTGAAGTAAAAATGCCAGTAAAGTAACATTCAGTCAATTCAATATTTAGAGTTGGTCAAGTATTGCATAACTGGTAACATTTGCAGAAGGGATCACCACTTACCAGCTGCTCGGATTTTACACCGTATAACTGGATGGTCTTTGCCACATTCTTTGACACAGCTAATGTGAGGTTGGCATCAACAGCAGCTACATTTAGTTCACTGGAGAAAACAAAAACGCACTTTAATTATTAGCAACACAGTCATCAACAAAGTAAAGAGCAACATATCAACCTAAACCCAATAAGCAATGAGGTGATTCGTTTCATAGATTTCACGGACTGCTTCCAAGAACCAGTTGCATTGTTTCATTTTCCCTCCTAAATTCAGCATTAGAAAAAAGTGCTTTGAGATGACTTGGTTAATGACCAGTTTCTCATGAATAAAAGCACATCATGTGTGGGTTCAGGCTGTGATTAAGAGAGTGAATTGTGTACAGATTTTTAAAGTAGCACTCTTGTTAATACTGATAAGTGCAATTAGAGAGACTGCATTTCACAGACATCTGCAAGGAAATGACAGCTCTTGAATGGAAATGATGACCTTGCAAGGACATAGGCTAAAAATACAAATTGTACACGGTACAGAAAGATAGTTTCTGTAGAAATTATTCATACATGTTATTTTGTACAGAGTAGCTTTTTAAATATGTCAAAAGCACAATCAGGACTTTTGAAATTTTAAAAATTTGGATTCTTAAAGCAATTCTTTGTCATGCTTATTTTTAACTTTAACATTGGATTGAGACATTTGAACTGACTGCCCAAAAAAAAACGTGTTTATAAAGACCATGGAAAGAATACTAGGAGTTAAAAATTGCATGAAAACCCACTTAAAGGTAGAAAGCAAGAAAAGTAATTATTGTCTCTGAAGTAGCAGAATAAATCTTACCAGATTCTTTATAAAAAAGTGAAGAACTTTGAAACAACACTAGTACATACTATGTGTGACAAAATGCCTTTTCATATAATAGTGAGAGAATTTTATTAATGTTCACTTTTAAATTCTATTAAACACTGGTATAAGTATGCTTCTTCAAGCTCCACATTATATTTGATTTGTCAAGCTGCACAGAGGAACGGGAGAGATGCCTCTTTAACATTTCCACAAACAGCTCAAAGAGAGCCAGTCAAATCCAGGACTACCACACTAAACAGATAACGGAAACATTAGGGCAAAAAAACCTAGAGTCAGGACTTTGGAAAGTCAAGATAATTGTGGAGAGATTTAAGATCAAGACACTGGGCAATTTAGACACTGTATAGGAATGTTTGCAGCTGGAGAGACACTTATGTATATGACACCTGTGGCTTTTTAGTCTTACTCTCACATGGCTCAGAATCACTATCTTCAAATTTTAGTCTAGAAGAATCTAGACAGTTCTATACCTTGGTTCTATATTGCCTAACTACTATTTTTACTCCCCACAATGTTCATCTACAAATGTGCAGACCTACTGTTATGACAACTTGTGAGCTATGACAGGAACAGAGATAGTCTCAACTTCAAATTAATCTGGGTAACTGCAAACGTCTAAAGGCAGCAGTGTAATTACGTTGTCGGCAAGCATTCAGGTAGCACCTCTGCCAGATATCTGCCCTTTTGAGAGTTTTAAAAGCTGTCACATCCACTTAGTTAGAAAGCTTGAAATAGCAAACACAAGTAGGTAAGTCAGGATTATAATCCTGGTAAGCCATGAAGTACTTTCTGGATTTAAGATAAAAAACATTAACCTCTATGCTATAGCTTCTCAATTTGTAAAATTCTTTTTGTACTTACTTTTCTGTGTAAAACTAGAAATTTACTGTGGTATAAAGAATGAGGTTTACTTTGCATCCTTGACAAGATACAGAATAATTACAACAGACTAGTTTTAGACTCTATTTAAATGGTTTTATTAATTGGAATCTCAAGCACTTACTATATGTGCACTCATTCACTGCAAAACTCTTGATTTAACTGCAAGGCTAATTACTTGAATAATTTGAGATAAATTAAACATGTACTGCAATCACACACCACTAACAAATGTGGCTGGCATTTTATGGCACACCATTAATAAATAAAAAATACGGACCTTGTGATGGTTTTAATGATACCTTCAAGTTCATCCGCAGAAGGAGGATTACGACCACCAGGGGGAAAAACCAAGTTGATAGGGTCGAAGAGTCGAGATAAGGATTTTGACAGATAGGCAGCCTCATAGGGTTGCAGTGAGTCTTTCAGAGCCTTTTCTGGACTGTGGGAACAAAATTTATGAAAAATGAACTTAAATTATACAAAATAAATGCTATTGTATTAGGCTGTAAATACTTAAAAACAGATCTCGTGTATAAAAGGTAACTCTATGAAGAAAGACAAAGAAACAGATTTGTTTAGAAATGTATAAATATTTCATAACTAAACATTTATTAAGGACAAAACACTTAAATTTATACATAAGTCCTAGATATAAATGTAATACAATATGCACCAGTACCTACTGTAGTAGGCCTGTCACTTGAAATTAAAAGAATAACACTGTTAAACATTATTAATTCTAACGGAGCCATGCTTTACTTAGTAAACCCTGTCTTTAGAGAGTACCCAAGCACACACGACACAGGCAGGTCTGCGGAGACCTGCTCCCGTAGCTCAACCTTCCACCTGCAGCTGCCATCGCCCACAGCTCACTATCTGAGAGTGAAGTGTACAGGACGAGGGTTTTGTTAGCCATCTCATGCCAAAACTGTTACTAACAAGAATGAGCACAAAATAAGAAGTATTTGTGAAAGTCCTACAATCACAGAAATACTCCTAAGTGGAGTTCTAAGCTAATCTGTTTTACAATATTTTTCATAAACTAAAACTTAGCCTACTAAACACTTCTTTCCCGCGTAGTCTTCCCGTATCTTCAAGTATTTGTGTTTTAATTTAGCAGTCCAACTACTGGGTCTGACATTTGTCCTTTGACAATTACTACAAATGTCTATAACCATTATTTTCGTGTGCTTTCTTACTGCTATAATTAACTCCATATCTTGTTTTTTCAATGCAGCTGAAATTTTTTTTTAAAGATTGGCACCTGAGATAACAACTGTTGCCCATCTTTTTTCTCCGCTCCTCCTTCCTCTCCCCCAAACCCCCCAGTACATAGTTGTATATTCCAGTTGTAGGTCCCTCTGGTTGTGCTGTATGGGATGCTGCCTCAGCATGGCCTGACAAGTGGTGCCACGTCCGGGCCCAGGATCCGAACCAGTGAAACCCCAGGCCGCCGAAGCAGAGCACGCGAACTTAACCACAGGGTCACAGGGCCGGCCCCATAATTAATTCCATATCTTCTCACATCACCTGTGTTTAAGATCCTTCTACCAGACCTTCCATTGTGTTTTTTCAAAAAATCTCCCTTTGTCCTAAATGTTAACCTTGAAAACATCTGACCTGCTCCTTTCTGAATACGAAATCTGGCTCTCTCTTTGTCCCATCCTTTCTGGTCAAGCGATAAGACCTAGAGGGCAGAATGCGCTTGGCTCCTACATCATAATTCCACAGTTATCTCTTACCACTTTCTCATTCAGTAAGTATTACACTCACACATATTTCCTGAGAATACTATGTGCCAGGCCCTTGTTAAGTGCTGGGAAGATACAGATTAAAAGTGCTGCACAGTCTAGAGAAGCAAGGTGCAGAAAAAGTGCTAACCATAATAACCTCTGTAATAGAGGAAGATAGAAAGACCACAATGAACAGGGAAGAACTGGCGTCTCAGTCTGTCTGAGGCAGTCCGCTACTGAAGTCCACACCATCCATTTAAACGTCTTCTCCATTTTTGCTCCTGTCATTTACTGACCTTAAGAAGCCTCTTCCCTCTTCCACAGAAATTTCTGCACTGAATTATAAGTACTAACATTCTTCCTGTTCTCCACATCTGCTGTAGGGATCCTTGGTGACTACAATGTCAAAACAGGTGACTTTTCTAACACCTGTCCTGTAGACAAGTCTCCCTTTATTCTAGCTTCACTATGAGCTATGTCAGCCACCATCATTTTGAACTGCTCCACGTCTAAGATCTGCAAGCTTGAAGACAACTTTCCACGCCCCCGCTGTCTTCCATCTCCTTTCCTCCCACAAATACTATTGAGTCTCTACAGTTTGCCAGGTGCCTCCTAGGTGTGGGGAACGCAGCAGCGAAGTCTGCTAAAAAAAAAATCCCCTGTCCTCTTAAAGTATATACACTAACAAGAGAGATACACACAAAAAGAAACATTTTAACATGAGTTAAATACGAAATACAATGGAGACTGACAGATAAGTTTTAAGAAAAAATTGAAGGAAACCAGAAAGAATATGCTTAGGTCTTTCTCTCTTTCTTTCATCCAATTTTAGACAGGATGAGGCAAGGGAAGCCTTAACGAAGAGACCTGAGGGGAAAGAGGGAGCATGTCACACAGATTTCCAGGGTAAGAGCTTTCTACGGGAGAGAACAGCCAGTGCAAAGGCCCCAAGAAGGCCCAGACCTGGCTGTGTCTGCCAAAAAGACAGAGAAGCAGAGCACTTCAGTGACAGGAGTGCAGCACAAGATGAAATCAAAGGGAAAACAGATGGAACCAATCATGCCAGGCTTTGTATATCAATAAAGGTGCTGGATTTTACGCAGCAGCAGTTGCTCTTTGACCTCACTCAAGTCAACACCTTTCCTACTCCCACCCTCTGGCAGCCCACCAAGTCTTCCGCCCTTCTTCATCCTCAGCCAACCACTGCAAGGTGGTCCTCACTAGCATCCTGATCTTTCTCACTCACCTTCCTTTCAAAGCTCTTACTAAGAAAATCTTATCTAGATGGTCTCTGTATTTGCTGCCAAGCTTCCCAAGTATTGCAAAGAGAAAGTAAACCGTATCTATTAAACATCTCCACAAACCCCTTCATTCAAGAGAGCCGAAGCCCAGCTATTAACCTGGAATTCCACTTTGGCAACCCTTCACTCTCTATGGGTGACCACTTGCCTCTGTGTTACACTAAGACCAAAACCACCGGCAATGACCTTCACCAACTTGCCATTTCTCTAGCTTTTTTTCTCTTTGTAACTTCGTCTGTTGTCTGTGATTTTCCTGTTATCTCAAAGAAAGAAGTAGCTTTATTTCTCTTTCCATATTAAACTTTTCAGAAGAATTCAATCTACTTCCTCGTTTTCCATTCTCCCTGTAAAAACTGCTTTATGGGGGGCAGCCCAGTGGCATAGTACGTAAGTTTGCGTGCTCCGCTTTGGCCACCCAGAGTTCACAGGTTTGGATCCCCGGTGTGGATCTAGCACCGCCTGTCAAGCCATGCTGTGGAGGCATCCCACACACGTACAAAATAGAGGAAGACTGGCACAGATATTAGCCCAGCGACAGTCTTCCTCAAGCAAAAAGAGGAAGATTGGCAACAGATGTCAGCTCAGGGTCAATCTTCCTCACACACACACAAATTGCTTTATTTACATAAAGCGATAATTCACATATATAATTCACATGCAATTCAACCATTTAAAGTATGTAATTCAAAGGCTTTTGGTATATTCACAGATATGTGCAACCATCAATATGCTCAATTTTAGGATGTTTTTATCACCTCACAAACACACCTCATACCCTTCAGATATAATCCCTTTACCCCTCACCCCAGGCTTGCACTAAGCAACCAGTAATCTACTTTCTAGCTCTATAGATTTTGATACTGTAGCCTTTCATATGAACAGAATTATACAGTGCATGGTTTTGTCACTGGCTTCTCTCACTTAGCATAATGTTTTCAAGGTTCAGTCACGTTGTAGCACGTATCACTACCTCACTTGTTTTGATGCCTGAATAGTATTCCATTGTATGGATATACCACATTCTGTTTAGCCATTTGTCTGTTGACGGACACCTGGGTTGTTTCTATCTTTTGGTTATTATGAATAATGTTGCTATAAACATTTGTGTACAAATTCATGTGTGAAGATATTTTTAAAAATTTGCTTAACATGTTTTTTTCATTGTGATAAAGTATACAGAACAAAGTTTACCATTTTAGCCATTTTTAAGTGTACAGTTCAGTGGCATTGGATACATTTATACTTAGTTATGCAACCATCACTACCATCCATCTCCAGAACTTTTTCATCATCCAATAATGAAACTATACCCATTAAACAATAACTCCTCATTCCCCCTCCCCGCTAAACATGTTTTGATTTCTCTTAGATATATACCTAGGAGTAGGACATATGCTAACTCTGTGTTTAATTGTTTGAGAGACTACCAAACTGTTTTTCAAAGCCCTGTGCTATTTTAGATTTCCAACAACAATGCATGAGGGTTCTAATTTCTCCACATCCTTGTCAACACTTGTTATTATCTATATTTTTTATTATAGGCATCTTAGTGGGTGTGAAGCGGTAACTCATTGTGGTTTTGATTGATTTGCATTTCCCTAATGTTAAAAATATTTTTGTGTGCTCATGGGCCATCTGCCTATGTTCTTTGGAGATATGTCTATTCAGATCCTTTGCACATTTTTTAATTTGGTAATTTGTCTTTTATTGTTGAATTGGAAGATTTTTTCAAAATATATTTTACATACAAGTCCACTGCCCGATATATAAATTGCAAATATTTTCTCCCATTCTTGATTGTGTCCTTTCAAGCACAAAAATTTTTAGTTTTGAGATAGTCCAATATAATATCTTTTTTTGTTGTTGTTGCTCATGCTTTTGGTGTCATAGCTAAGAATTCTTTGCCAAATCCTAAGTCATGACAATTTGCCCCTATATTTTCTTCTAACAGTTTTAGTTTTTAGAACTTAAACTTAGTTTTTTGATTCATTTTCAGTTAAGTTTTAAATATGCTGTAAGGGTCCAAGTGCATCCTTTTGCATGTGGTTATCCAGTTGTCTTAGCACCATTTGTCAAAATAACTATTCTGTCCCCATCGAACAATTTGGACAAGCTTTTTGAGTGTCAGCTGACAATGGATCTATGGATTTTTCCCTGAAATCTCAATTCTGTTCCACTGATCAATGTCTATCCTGGTACCCATACCATAACATCTTGATTACCATTGCTTCGTACTAAGTTTTGAAATCGTAAAATGTGACTCCTACTTCATCCTCTTTCAGGATTGATTTGGTTATTCTGGGTACCTTGTAATTCCATATGAATTTTAGAATCAGCTTGTTAATTTCTACAAAGAAGTCAGCTGAGGTTCTGACGATGACTGAGTTGAGTTTGTAGATCAGTTCCGCAACTATTGCTGCCTTAACCATGTTAAGTCTCGTGATTCACGAACACGGGATGTTTTTCCATGTATTTAAATCTTTAATTTCTTTCAACAATATTTTGTAGTTTTCAGAGTATAAGTTTTATTCTCCTTTAATTGAATTTGTTCCTAAGTATTTTATCTTTGTGGTATTATTGCTATACGTATTATGTCTATTAACATTACAAATCTAACAATAAATTGTGATAATTATTACTCTACCATCTGTCATCATTTCCTTAGCACATTACAGCTTTGCTCCTGCCTACCTCCTTTATGCTGTTATTGGCAAATGTATGTATATATTTTACATTTCTATATATACTATATATACATTCTATATATATTCTATATATATATTACATTTCTATATGTTATAGGCCCAACAATACATTGTATACATACTTTATACAATTGCAGTTTAAATCAGTTAAGAGAAGAAAGAAAAAAATATGCATTTATAAGGTCTTGTATAACTTCATAATTACCTTTACTGATGCTCTCTGTTTGTGTGGTTTTGAATTACCGAGCTGGAGTGACCTGCTTTCAGCCTGAAGAACTCCCTTTAGTATTTCTTGTAAATTAGGTCTGCTAGCAACAAATTCCCTCAGTTCTTGTTTATCTAGCAAAGTCTGCATTTCTCTCCATTACGAACAAGAGCTTTATTGGATACGGGATTGCTGGTTCACAGTTTCTTCCTCTGAGCCCCTACCTTCTCACCTCCTTTGCTTCTGCTGAGAGGTCATTGTAAGTCTTATGGGGGCTCCCTTGAGTGATGAGCAGTTTTTCCCTTGCTGCTTTCAACATTTTCTCCTTGTCTTTGATTTTCTGCGTTTTTGCTGTGATGTGTCTGTTCGTGTTCTTTCCCAGTTAATGCTACTTGGAGTTTGTTGAGCTTCCCGGATGTGTAGCTTGTTATTCAATAAATTTGGGGAGTTTTCAGGTATCAACTCTGAATATTTTTTGCTTTCCTTTCTCTCTCTCCTCTTCTTGTAGTACTCCCATTACGTCAATGTTGGTGTGTTTACCCATGTCTCACATTTCTCTGAGGCTCTGTTCATTTTTCTTCATTCTTTTTCCTCTTCATTCTTTGGCCTGCATAGTCCCTATCAATCTAGATTCTGGTTGACTAATTCTTTTTTCTGCGTGTTCAAATCTACTATTGAGCCCCTCTAGCGATTTTTTAAATTTCAGTTATTGTACTGTTCAACTCCAGCATTTCCATTTGATTCTTCTTTATAATTTCCATCTTTTTATTGATATTCTCTATTTGATGTGACATTGCTGTCACACACTCCTGTACTTCTTCAATCATGATTTCTTTTAGTTCTGTGAATACATTTATAACAGCTACTTTCAAGTCTTCTCTGTTAAATCCCACATTTGGTCACTCTCACAGACAGTGCTGCCTCCTTTCTTCCCCTGTGGATGAGTCATGCTTTCATGTTTCTCTGTATGCCTCATAATGTTTGTTGGAAACTGACCTTTTCAGATAATACATATGGCAACACTGGGTACTGGTCCTCCTTACCTCAGGGGCTTACTATTGTTATTTGCTTGTTTATTTTTTTGGTGACTGGCTGGATTATTTTAGTGAAGTCTATTCCACTGCCACGGCGCTAGGCCTCTGATGTTGCATATCAGAGAGGCACAGCTTTGGGTATGCCCACAGTCACCCAGGGAGGACAGTGGTACTGGCAGGGTTCTCTTTCCTTGACCACACCCAGCTGCTGAAGTCTACTCACTGCCAGCAGACTGCTCTATTGTTTTCAAGAATACTTGGGGCATAAATTCCTTTACAAACAAATCCAATCTAACGATAGCTCCTTTGATAGAACAGTTTCTGAAGTCATGTTTGATATTTGTTCTGACCCCCAAGGACTCCTTGCAGTTGTCTTATTCCCCGGATCTATCCTAAGAGCTAGTTGGCCTATAGTCTAGTCTGTATCTTCCTTAGATCCATGAATATCCTCCCCTTTGCCTCTCACCACAATCTGCACTGCTTTGTTTTGTATTTTCCTGAGGAAGATTGGCTCTGAGCTAACATCTGTTGCCAATCCTCCTCTTTTTGCTGATGAAGATTCACCCTGAGCTAACATTTGTGCCAATCTTCCTCTATTTTTTTTTCTTATATGTGGCTCACTACCACAGCATGGCTGACGAGTGGTTGCAGGTCCATGCCCAGGATCCAAAGCAGAGCGTGCTGAACCCAGTGCTGAAGCCAACCACTAGGCCACAGGGCCAGCCCCTCCGCTGTTACTGAGAGTGTCCTCAGCTTTTATCTCCAGGCTCTGTTGTGAATGAAGTCAGTTACTTTGGGAAGAGATTAGGAGTTAATTGTTTTACTGTCTGCTTCTCCCCCAGACAAGATCTTTATGCCAGAGCTCTGGAGCTGGGGTGGAGAAAAGGGCAAGCTTCTCCCTGAGGAACACCCCACTCTAGGGACATGGTGGAGGCGGGCAGCAGCCTGAAGTCCTCTTAGGTTGCCTTCCTGGTGTGGAACCACCATTTCAAAAGCTGGGGGAAAGGTTTATTGGGGCACCAGTATATTCGTGGAGCCACAACAAGGTAGAAACTCCGCCCCCTGAGTGGCAGTTGGGCACCTCAAGGGAGCACCCACCTCTTCATCTCACTGGCCTTAAACTTAGCCTCAGTGACAGGCAGCTGAGGGCAGGATGAGAGATGCTGAGCGTCTGCCCCTCCCTGGAAGAAAGCCCTCTAGCTGGGAGTTGGGCAAGATGGATCCTGGTGTTCTTGGCTGCTGCAGTCTAGAGTGGAGTTTAGGCCTTGCCGAGGTGGGAGGAGGGAAGGAGGAAACAGTCTTGGTTGAAGTATCACAGACTGTTACGGAACTCTTTCTTATGGAATTTTCACAGATTTTCTTGAGTAGATGATTTTTCATTTGCTGTTTGCTTTTATGACCATTTCCAGAGGCTTGAAATTGTTGAGTTTTAATAGTTTTTACCAGTTTCACTGGGGAGTGAGTCAGTGGAGTGGGAAGTGCTGTCATTCCAGAAGTCAATCTCCTCCCATTCTGTCTTTAATCAATTCTAACACAGTCATGCATCACTTAACAAGGGGATAAACTGTGAGAAATGTGTCACCAGGTGATTTCATTGTTGTGCGAACATCATAGTGTGTACTTACACAAACCTTCATGGTATAGTTTACTACATACCTAGGCTATATGATACTCATCTTATGGGATGACTGACATCATATATACGCAGTCCATCAGTGACCGAAACTTTGTTATGCAACTTATGACTCTTATGCTTTTGTAGCTACCATTCTACATCTATGCCTCCAACAACCTTATTTTGCTATACCAAGAGGTCAATTCTCAGTCCTAATCTTCAACTTTTCAGTAGCATGTGACACATTAACTATTCCTATTCCAACTTAATGAACTCATTCTTTGGAGTTCTACACTATTTTGAGTTTTCCTCCTATCTCACCATTTTTTTTCTGTTTTACTCTTCTTTGCAGGCTGCCACTCCTCTACCCAATCTATATATTTTGGAATGCCTATCTCAGGCCAAGAGTCTCTTTTCTCTTCATCTACATCTTCCCTACAGAATCTCCTCCAACTCCCTAATTTTAAAAAATCTATATGATGATGACTCCCAAACATGTATTTCTAGCCCTGATTCACATTCAACTACCTTTTCAGCAATTCTATTTGCATCTTCAATTCAATAGTTTCAAAAGAAAAACCTTAATTTAACTAGAGTTAGCAGTCTTCCCCCAACTTGTTCAAGCATATCCTTGATTCTTCTTTTCTTCTCAAATTTCACCTACCAGCAATTCTGTTGGCTTGCCTTCTAAACTGAATCTTGAATCAATCCGACCGATTCTTACCATCTCCTCTGCTCCTCCTTGTTCAAGTCATTACCATCTCTTGTCTGGATAAACAAAATAGCTTCCATTTCCTATTTCCCCTTCTCTGTGGTGACCCTCCCTTAGTTGTTCACAAAGAAGCCAGAGTGCTAATTTTAACAGGTTATCAGTTCATATCAGTCCTCTGTTTAAAAGCAATGATTTCCACTGTATTTGAATAAACTCCTATAAAGCTCTACATGATTACATTTCCCTTCCTCTCTGACCCGATTTTATACCCCCCCCCTTCCTCATTTGCTGTGTTCCAGCTTTCTATTCCTCAAATCTCATCTTAATTTTCTCAAGGACTCTAAATTTGCTTTTCTCTCTGCCTGCAAAAATCTTACTCCAAATCTTCCATAGTTGATTTCTTCACATTACTTAGACCTCAGGTCAAATGCTACCTTCTCATAGAGGTCTTCCTTGACCACCTTTTATAAGGCACTCTATCCCATTATCTTGCTTTATTTTCTTCATAGTAATTACCACTATTGAAAATTCAGCACGAATAGTGAACGATGAAAAATGCTAACCTGGTTACTCGTGCCTTGATTCTTTTCTGGTTCTCCTAGTGCCTTATTCCATTCATTACCTCTTTTCTCTCTTGCATCTCCTATCTCTTTCTCTCTCCACTGGCTACTTCTATCTATAAATACTTTCAACTCCCCTTCTATCACTAAAAACAAACAAAAAAACTTTTCCTTGGCTCAGCTAACATGGCCAAATTTATCTTTTCTTCTCTGCCTTACTTCTCAAAAGAACATTTAAAACACATTGCATTTGTTTCCTTATTACCCTCATGAGTTTCTGGCTGCTTAGAATATGGGTCACCCTCTGAATTGGGAGAATTCCGTCTCCAAAGAGTAATGATGAAGCCATATTGGTTAAAACAGTGATTTTTTTCCACTCTGATTTTTTTCCTTCCATTGAATTTACTCCTTTTCCCCCTCCACAAGTAACATATACTCATTTTAAATAAAAGAAGAAAACACAAAATAAGAATTCTACCTCCTAGAAATAAACCACTATTACCATTTGCTGAGGATATTTCCAGAACTTTTTTTTAGCAGATGCATACGAATTTAAAAAAGTAAGCCAGAATGATAGTATATATGCTACTTTACATACTTTTTAAAAAACTTTATATTATTAGATCTTTGTAGATAACAGATATTGGTTCAGTCCTCTTCCATTAGTCCTTATCTAATCTCCATTTTTAGCATAAAAGAGTTATGAAGAGAACAAGATAGTCTCATTCTATTCCAGCCTACTCTCATGCTACTTATTTTGCTAGTCAAAACTTCTACATTCTATTTTACTAGTCAGAACTTCTTACTACAGTGGATACAATTCAACTATAAGTACTTAGAAAAAAATTTGAAAGAGAAACAAATATTCAAATAGCACTCATGAATCTATCCAACATTTTCCTTACAAGGTAGGTGACAAGAATCTGCTACTACTTGAGTCAGGTGTACAAGCCAATCAATTGATTTTGTGTTCAAACAGAAATTTGAAAATAATACTCTTTTTCAATTCAGTAGGAAAAGCTGTGTGCTTTAAACTTACGGAGATGGTATATTGTTTTCCGATGTGGTTTCTAAATATGGCTGCATATACTATACTTATCTAAGAGATTTTCAGGTTAATTTTGACTATACTTAGTTTTTTCCTACCAGACTGAGAACCCATGCCAGCTTAAGACTTATTTCTGCTATACTTCCTGAACATACCAGTTCCTTTTAAATCACATTTATGCCAGTGGTCCATCAAGAATGATGCTGTCTGATTTTATTATAGGTATATTATAATATCAGTTAAGAGATGATGACCACAGATGCTCAACTCCTAGCTTCTACTCACCCTATTTGGTGTTATACTTTAAAATGGCTTTGAGTTGGGAACCAGGCTGCTCAACTAAGGATTAAATTTGACTTCAGTTAAAAGTGTTGCAAAGTCTTTTAAAGTATACAAATAAATAATAATCATTACAAATATTTAGAAAATTAGCATATTCCTAATTTCTAATTTATACTAAAAATAAAAGACAAAATCCTTAACATGCCAACAAACAGGTTTGATTAAACAAACATACTCATAATCCGGCTTTTTTGTTATGAATATGTCTTGTGTATCATCTTCCATGTGTTGGAGGTCAACATAGAGGTCTGTAGTTCCACTTGCATTAAACTTTCCTTGAATATTCTGGCTGTATTGTTGAAGACGCTTCCATAAGTCATTATAAAGACGCAATAATTTAGGGTATTCTCCTTCAAATGCCTGTTTCAAAAACATGGAAGCTGCCAAGCGAAACAAAAACATGGATTAGGTAAATGATAAAATAATAAAATGCAGCAAATAAAAGTTTCTTTTGTATATGAAGATGATGCTACAAATAGCTTATACTAAAGGACAAACCGAAGATGTGTTCTAATGTCTTTTAAAATAATGCTATTTATAATAATGCAGTAATTTTCCACCCAGACTATTCACTGCTTTTGATATATTAACCATATATTTTGAAACTTAACCTATAAAAAATACACAAATTGACAATTATAGTTGCAGATTTCAAGTCTTCCTCTCAGTAACTAATAAAACAAGTACACAGAAAAATCAGTAAGCACAGTAAAAACCTAAACAACATCCAAAATTTACTTAATTGATGTAAAATTTACTTAATTTACACAATACTTCATCCAAAACAGCAAAGTACACATTATTTTCAAGTGCCAAGATTGACAATATTTGATGTCATAAAACACTCTGAATAAATTTAAAAGGTTTCTGGTCATACAAAGTACGTTTTTGAACCAAAATAGTTTTAGAATAAAAATTAGTAACAAAGATATCTTAAAAAATCCCCAAATATCTGGAACTAAAAAACATGCTTCTAACATAACTGATGTTGGTCATAAAACAAACCAAAAGGGAATTTAGAAAGTATTTTGAACTGACTGACAATTAAAAGACAACAGACAAAAATTTCTGGGATGCCAGTAAAGGAGTACTATACATAAACACCTATATTTGAAAAGAAGAAAGGTCTCAAATCAATGACCTCATCTTCCATCTTAAGAACAAAGAAAAAGAAGAGCAAATAAAATCCAACATAAACAGAGGAAAGAAAATGATAAAGATCCGTACAGATATCGATAAAACAGGAAAACAACAAAAACACTGAAACCAAAAAGCTCTTAGAGAAAATGAGTAAAACTGACAAACCTCTAGTCAGATGGATTAGGAAAAAAGAAAGAGAAGAAACAAATTAGCCACATTAGGAATGAGAGAGTTGACCTCACTACATATTCTGCAGATATTAGGAGGATAATAAAGGAATTCTGAACAACCTTATGCCAATAAACTTGAAAACGTCCATAAAACGCACAAATTCCTTGAAAGACACAAAGTACCAAAGCTCACTCAAGAAGAAACAGATACACTGAATAGCCTTATATCTATTGAATTTTTTAGTTAAAAGCTTTCCCACAAAGAAAAACCACAGGGCCAGATAAATTCAGCAGTGGATTCGATCAAACAATTTAAGGAAGAAATAATACCAATTCTCAAATCTTGTTATGAGATCAACATTACCCTGATAACAAAACCAAAAACCTAACAGGAAAACAAACAAACAGAACAATATCCTTCATGAATATGAACGAAAAATTATAAAGAACATTTCAGCAAATCTAGTCCAACGATATGTAAAAAGAATAATATATCAGGACCAAGGGAGTTTATCCCAGGAATTCATGCTTGATTTAACATTTTAAAATCAATGTGATTCATCATATTAACAAACTAAAAAGAAGCATGTGATCATATCAATAGATGCAGAAAAAGCATTTTAAAAAATCTAAAATTCATTCCTAATAAAAACTCCCACTCTACTAGGAACAGAAGGCCTGATAAAAGGTATCTACAAAAAACCCACAGCTAATATTCGACAAGGGAGCCAAGAGCCTACAGTGGAGAAAGGAGAGTCTCTTCAATAAATAGTGTTGGGAAACCTGGACAGCCACATGCAAAAGAATGAAAGTAGACCATTATTTTACACCGTGTACAAAAATCAACTCAAAATGGATTAAAGACTTGAATGTAAGACCCGAAACCATGAAACTTCTAGAAGAACACATAGGCAGTACATTCTTTGACATCGGTCTTAGCAGCATATTTTCAAGTACCATGTCTGACTGGGCAATGGAAACAAAAGAAAAAATGAACAAATGGGACTACATCAAACTAAAAAGCTTCTGCACAGCAAAGGAAACCATCAACAAAATGAAAAAACAACCTAACAATTGGGAGAAGATATTTGCAAACCCTGTATCAGATAAGGGGTTAATATCCAAAATATACAAAGAACTTGCACATCTCAACGACAAAAAAAAAAACAACAACCCAATGAAAAAATGGGCAAAAGATCTGAACAGAGATTTCTCCAAAGAAGATATACGGATGGCCAACAGGCACATGAAAAGATGTTCAACATCATTAGCTATCAGGGAAATGCAAATCAAAACGATAATGAGATATCACCTCACTCTGGTCAGAATGGCTATAATTAAGAAGACAGGAAACAAGTGTTGGAGAGGATGTGAACAGAAGGGAACCCTCATACACTGCTGGTGGGAGTGCAAACTGCTACAGCCACTATGGAAAGCAGTATGGAGTATCCTCAGAAAATTAGCAATAGATCTACCATATGATCCAGCTAACCCGCTGCTGGGTATTTATCCAAAGAACTTGAAAACACAAATGCATAAAGATACATGCACCCCTATGTTTATTGCAGTATTATTCACAATAGCCAAGACTTGGAAGCAACCTAGGTGCCCATCAAGCGATGAATGGATAAAGAAGATGTGGTACATATACATAATGGAATACTAGTCAGCAATGAGAAATGATGAAATCCGGCCATTTGTGACAACATGGATGGACCTTGAGGGTATTATGCTAAGTGAAATAAGTCAGGGGAGAAAGTCAAATATCGTATGATCTCAGTCATAAGTAGAAGATTAAAACAATGATAAACACATAGCAACAGAGATTGGATTGGTGGTTACCATAGGGGAAGGGGGAGGGAAGAAGGCAAAAGGGGGTGTTGGGCACACGTGTGTGGTGATGGATTATAATTAGTTTTTGGGTGGTGAACATGACATAATCTACACAGAATTTGAAATATATTACAATGTACATCTGAAAGCTATATAATGTTATAATCCAATGTTACTGCAATAAAAAATAAAAATTAAAAAAATAATAAATTAAAAAAACAAACACCCACAGCTAATGTGAAACTTGACAAGACTTAATGCTTTTGCCTAAAAACCAGAAAGAAGACAATGATATCTGTTGTCACCACTTCTATTTAACATTATCCTAGAGGAGCCAGTCAGTATAACAAGATGAAATAGAAGCAAAAAGACATTTAACTTGCAAAAGCACAAGTGATACCACTGTTTTATTCAGAGAACATGATCTATGTAGAAAATCTGTTGGAATCTACAAAAAAAGCTACTAGAATTAATAAATGAATTTAACAAGGTTGCAGGATATAAGATCAATGTGTAAAACTCAATCATATACCTATATACTAGCAATGAACAACCAGAAACTGAAATTTAAAAGACAAAGCAATTTGCAATAACATTAAAAATATGAGATAATTAGGTATATCTGTGAAAATATGTGAAAGATCTGCACACTGAAAACTGCAACAACAGTGCCGAGATAAATTAAAGAAGACATTAAATGAACAGAGACAATACATTCATACTTCAGAAGACTCAATACAGTTAAGATGCAAATTCTCCCCAAAGTAATCTATATATTAAAATCCTAATTAATATCAATGCACTCTTTTTTTGGTAGAAAATTATTTCAAAATTCTTACGAAAATGCAAAGGACCTAGAAAAACAAAAATAACTTCAAAAAAGAGCAAAGCTGAAGAACTAATGCTACCTGATTTCAAGATTTATAAAACTACAGTATGAAAATATTGGTATTAGTGTAAAGACAGATACACAGAATAGAGAGTCCAAAAACAGACCCACACTTATATAGAAAAACAAATTCTGATCAAGGCGCAAAGGCAATTTAGTAGACATAGGGCACATTTCAACAAAGGATACTGCAACAACTGGATATTTATATGCCACAAAATAAACTTTAATTCATACTTTGCACCTTATACAAAAATTAACTCAAAAAAGACTATAGACCCAAATATAAAACCTGAAACTACAAATCTTCTAGAAGAAAACATGACAGAAAAATCTTTCTGTCCTTGGGGTAGGCATAATATGAATCCAAAAGCATAATTCATAAAATAATAAATTAATAAATTGGACATTGTCTAAAGTGCTCTTCAAAAGACACTGTTTAAAAGAACGAAAGGACAAGCCCCAGAGTGGTAAAATAAATCACCCATATATCTGATACAGAATTTGTATAAAGAATGTATAAAGAACTGTCAAATCTCAATAATGAGAAA